>NC_064440.1:13119702-13766369 GCF_023343835.1 Lagopus muta | reverse complement strand
TTCTCTTCCTGACCTGTACAGAGAAACACAGAAACATAGAATCATTAAAGTTGGAAAAGACCTCTAAGACCATCCAGTCCAACCATCAGCCCATCACCACCATGCCCATTAAACCATGTCCCTAAGTGCCACAAAACATTTTAACAAGACCAGAACTCATGTTCCCCTACAGGTTTCAGTCCACCCATGACTTTGTCACAGAGCCATGTGCCTCAAATGATTAGAGACAAATAGATATTTCATTCATTATCCTCAATTTCTGGAAATTACACTGTATCCCTGGTCTGTACGCAGCTCTTTGCGCAGCATTCATTTCTTGAAAATATGCTTTCATCCCCAGTTTTATAATATGAGGCTATGTTCTCCCTGCCCTTGACAGCACCTTGTTTGTTTTCAAAGAGAAGGACGATGTTGTAACTCAATGCTGGATTTTGCAGAGGGTGTGACATGACTGGAGGGAGTCCATAGAGTGGCATATGGGTGTGGGAGGTATCTCACAGCTGGGTAGGTTGAGGTCAGCATAAGGTGTCTTCAGAGCATGAACTGTCTGAAATGTGATCTGGTCCTCTTCCAGAGCATGTTCTGCGCTCAGCTTGGTATACACCCATGCAGAGATCCTGGTGTTTTCTTCTCTGAAGTTTGCTACTTTGCCTGCTGTTCATCATAGTTGCAGTTTCTAGCAGAGCACTTTTAACCTCAGATTGCAGAAGACGCTGAAAATACTGTTACAGTGAGAGACCCAAGAAAGCACATTCTGGCTGTAGGGGCATGGAGAGGGATAGAAAACCCACAGAGAAAACACGTCTGTTACAAAGCTGGCACAAGATAGCTGAGAATCTGAGCAAAGGTACTTTTGGAATAGTATCTTTGGGAAGATTGCCCAATATTTGACTATACAACATTTGATTGCATTAAATTCACTCAAAATATTTCACTGGATTTGAAAAGAAAAAAAAAAAAAAAGCAAAATTCCCCAGAAGGAGTCAATTGGAGTTTTTTTTTAACTCTTTTTAAAGAAACTGCCATACCTTTCTTTCTGGAACCTTTCCCCGGGTTTTCGAAGGTGGTGGAAGTATTATCCATCATTTCAAACCCTTCTCTCACCTTAAAGGATTTGTCACTGAGCTGTGCTTTGACAAGTAGAACTAGTGGTAGCAAAAGCTGTCTGCAGTGTCAAGGAACTTTGAAGTTCCTTGAAAAGGCTGGACGCTGCAGACAGCTTTACTAGCTGCCTCCAGTAATCTCATCCCCCTGGTTCCCTCTTTCCCATTTTATTTACCAGGATAATATTTTATGTTTGCTATTTCCTTTCACTACAGAGAAAAAAGGTTCTTTTCAGGGACTTGAAAACACAGACTCCTTTTTGCTCATCCCTTCCTTTTCCATTCCAGCAGAATACATTCCTGCAGTAGCCTGAGGGGCCTCAGTCCTTTCTACAGCATGTTTAAGGCATTCATCTACCTTGTAAAAGTACCTCAGTATAAAGTACAGCCCAGGAACCACCAAACCACATCAAGGTCCATTTTATCTCCTTCAGAGCAGATTCAGCACCTGCTCCCAACAAACAGCATCACCTTGCAAAGTCAAAGGATTACTTGACAAAGAAATCTTTGATCTTTTACAAGATTTTCAATCCATATATTGATCCAAATGGCTGCAAAGCAGAGACAGATACTTTGGAAACTGACATTAAAAAAGGGGAAATTTAACAAAGTTGACTGCTGGTTGGTAGTTTGATCTCAAAGATCCTCTAGGACAAGGAGGAGAGAAGGTATCTAGAGAGAAGATGGTACACTCATGTGATGGCCACTCCTGGGTAGCAGGAAGCGACAACTTCTCCCTATTCCTGGTTATCAGGAAAGGACCCAGATGAGCTATACAGACAGCTTGGTCATGAGCTTGGTGAAGACAGCCATGACATGCCTCGCTTCATGCCAGAGTGGCTAAGGCATCTGCTTTTGGGAAAAGCTTGAGCAGCTGCTATTATTAAGAACAGTATACCCGTAAGACATATGGGATGCACTCTGCACTTGACTATTCCATGACTAGGCTCAACAACACTGGAGCTATAATACCTTTTCTGTGCCTCTCTGGGGTCACTCGCCTCTTGTTGGGTGCCCTCCCTCCCATTACTTTTGTCCCTTTGGTTTCACAGCTGCCATCACATCATCACAAGTCATATATATAGGCCAGGACAGACCATAAGGTCTCATTTCCAGCCTCCACAGTGGCATCATAACCCATTTTCCTTTGTGAACAGATCTGCTTAAAATGCTTTGAAACCACAGAAAGGGACAAACTGGGAGATGAGCATGCTGCACCCCTGGCTACTTGGCTCACTGCCCCAGGGGAGTCAGGGGTGTGGTTATAGTTCAAACTAGGACAGGCTCTTTTTTTCATTCCTTTTTTTCTGGTCCCATTAAGGCACAAACAGAACCCGTAATATGAGGATCAAGAAGCAGTCATCCATGCTATAGCAGAGGATCGGAGTGGGGGGTGCCATGTTATGCATTTTTTTCTTATGCCCCTCACAAGGGAACAGAAAATTAGAAAAGAGCCATGCAGAAACTGAGAAATCAGTGGAAAATCAGATTTCAGTGCTGCAAAGGAAAGCAGATGTTAAGAAAATTTAAAATTTGGAAGTATGTTTATACTTTTTATTTCAAAATACACTGTAATTGCTGCGCCTGCTAGATACCCCTGAAGACAGGTTTAGGCGCATGGCTCTGCGCTGATGAACTGTGTTGCACCATCTTGTTTAACCTGTTCTTAAAAACATGCCTGTCTATAAGTAAGGGGATGGTACCCTCACTGCCCAGGGAAGGTAACTAAAGTAACCTCCAGGCAGTCATTGCACTGAAGCTCAAGGGGAAGATGAATATTTCAGACCAAGCACTAGCACACTGTTGGAAAGCAGCAGTTGTGACAGCAAAAGCAATCACCCATAAGAGGAGCCTAAGGGTAGCACTCAGAAGGCCATCTGGCATGCGGTGCTCTTGCCAGTGGTCTCTGCTCTGCGTCAAGCTCAGCAACTGTGACATTGCAGAATGATACTTTGGAAAGAGTTAAGTGAGGCAGGAAATGTGGAATATTTGGGGTGGGAAAAGAATTACTGTAAGATTAATTACAAGTTCTCCTCAGGCTTTGGACCCAGCCCAATGGTCTGCTCCTTCCTCAGAATGTTTGGTCCAGAATGTGGGGTTGAAAATGAGTGTTGGTAATGTCTTTGCAGATGACCTTTCACTGTAACAGTCTACACTGACTATTGGCAGTCTCCAATCCAAGATTTGGCTCTATTATATCTCTCCTCCTTGCAAAACTTGCTGTCGCCTGAAGTCTTTGGCAGAAGATATGAAAGATGCTTCACAAAATAAAGCAGAAGGGGGTTCCCACTGCTACTAGAGAGAGGTTGTTGCTAGCTCAGCATTAGCCTTTGTAATGTGCTTTCACATTAGGTATGTTACCCTTCTGGCAGCACCTCCAGGCCTGACTTTTCTCTTTTGTCCACATGGGGGTCTGGGACAGCGGTTGCTCAGGGAAACGTTCTCACAGTTCCCAGCTAGGAGCTGTCTCCATACTATGACCCCCCATACTGGCAGATGTTTTGGAGCTCAGTCCCAAGTTAGCTTGTAATTTCACAGCTGGTAACCTGTGTTGTGGATATCACCTGAATTCATCTTCTCTCTTTGGGGTTGCTGAATTAGCCCACTGACCAATGACTGATCCTTAGTGCCTTTGTTCAGGGCACTGCAACTCTGTTACAATACAAAGAGAAAGGCACAAAATGTGCATTTATGAGCCATAGTGTATGGGAACTACTCAGTCACAGCCTGAACCACTGATTGAGCACCTGAGGAAAAGACCCAATCAGCCCTGAGAGCCCAGGTGAAGGCAATTCACCTGTATGACTGAAAGGGATGGAGCACAGCTGCACCTCTCAGATCTCATTTAAGGGCTGACTGCCATTGGGAAGGTTCTGTTTCTGGAGGTCCCTTCTTGGCAGAGCTTTCCCCTGCAAACCTGGTATCTTCTGATACGGGTGAGCAATCTTCTCTTCTTTTGTAGCACCTTTCTATTGTGCTAATTCTTTTGTCATCACACCTCTGTTGTAATGCCTTTTCCATTATATTGGTCTGCCCAATTGCTACACCTGGCTTGTTGTGGGATGTGGTGCAGGTAATCATCAGTTTGAAGCACAGTGCTAACATGCAGGTACTTCACCTGAGTGACTAAGACTTCTGACTTTAGGACCTTTTCTGAAGGCCATCTTTGAGCTTAAAAAAAGAGGACTAGGACTAAAGATTTTCAGGTAATGGTTTTTGCTTTTCACTTGACTTTCAGTCTTTGACTATGTTGTTCCTCCCCTGTAACTTGTGATAATACTGCCAGATTTACCACTGTTAAATCACTCTACTTGAGATCTACTGCTCATACCAAAAGGCAAAACCCTTCAAAGCCTCTGTCAGTAGAAGTTAGGGAAAAGTTACCCTCATTTGCTCTACGTTTGGAGATTGCAGCCCTAACCAAGCCACATTTGTAGGGCAGCCTGCAAAGACTTCCCCTTTGCCTCTTTGCTTTTCTTCTCCAGTTCCTCTATCCTTCTCCAGTTCCTGCTCTACAGCTGAAGATCAAGCTCCCTGTCCTAGAGTAGCAAGCTCCTGTATTTTTTCCATGGTCAGCATCTTCCAGGCTCCAGCGCAAACTTTGAGGCAGCAGCACCAGTTTCCTAGCATGAGCGCAAGCCCGTGATAAACTCTCAATGATAAACTCCTGGACAGTGAATGCAATGCCAAACTATACCATAAATCCTCCCACTCCTACAACAGGCTTAACTTTTGAAGTTCCCTGAGCTGCTTGTCTTTAGCTGTCCAATTTTTTAACTGAAAACTGAGGTCAGAGACTGCCCCGAGCATTATGTGTTTTGGATCGTATTACACACTTGACAAATAGTATCAAAAATCAACAAAGTAATTAATTAAGCAGCCCTGAACTCTTTGGGCACAAGGGCACTAGAAAACTGCACTTTCTGTTTTGTTCAGCGACACAAAGCAATAAATATTTTTGAAACTCTCACAATATTTTCCTTGTTTAGTGTGAAATAAGATGATTTAAGGTTTTGTTTGCTTCAGTGTTTTAAAGTTTCATTAGGTATGTACAGGACAGAGTATGTTCATTGCCCAGTTGACTTTTATCTCCAAGTTCCTCAAATTCATAAATGGCATCTCCTTTGTACTGCATTATTGGTCTTATGCCACAGGCTTGGATACCATCACTTACAGTACAACTTCTCAAATGCTCAGATGTGTAATAGCAACATCCCCAGGCTTGTATCCACCCAAGCCAGGACCACATTCAAGAACCATGACATTGTGTACTTTCTACTCTAAAGTCTGTCGTAAGCAGGAACTAACTGTTGGTAGGCTGAGATTCCTCTAAAGCTAGATGCATTCCTCAGCAGTTTTCAGCTCTTAGTAGCATCTACTCTCTGAGGACATCGTGGCATTTGATGCATCGAGCTGCTCTCCAGCTCTTTGGACACATCAGCAATGTTAGACCCATGTTTCAAATTTGCAAACTGAATGAACAAAGAAGGAATACAAGCATGGCCACCTTCCTTTGATTACCATCTTCAGCACCTGGTGCTTATTAAAAGAAACTTGTTCTTGCAATAGCCCTTTTTTGCCCAATATCTCATCAACACTTCAAGTTATTCTAGTTAACTTCAAGTTAAATTGCTGGACTAATCCTATCTGTGATCATAAAATTCTGTTTTTAAGAGCTTGTGGGTAGGTAGCATCTCTTTCTCTGAAGGTTTCTAATAATGGCTTTCAGCGTATTCATCAAATCTCACTCTCAGATGGGCGAAGTCCCTAATAAATGTCTTATAACTGTTGTTTCAATTTTCTTGTCCACATGGATCAATAGCAGGGGAAACGTTAAAACCAACGGAGGGAATCAGGCAGGCCACATATTTTCTGATCACATTACTGGGTTGTATCATGCCTGAAGTTCTCTCAGCTATGATAGCATTACACATTCTTGTCCTTAACAAACTTTTGAGCACTCCTGGCAGAACAGCTATGTATTTTGTGAGATGGAAAGAAATCTGTGATGCCCAGGGTGACTTCTGCTCTATGAAAAGGGGATTTGCAGTACCTATCTCCACGCTTTCAGCACAGTTGAGGGAAAGTCTTTCCCTTTTGGTTTTGCTTAACTGCCTCAAAATCAGATCCGTATGACTAAATTAGAAGGACCTTTCTCTCACTTTTCTTGATCTGCACTTTGGTAAAAAAAAAAAATCATAAGAGGTTTCTGAGCAATCTGCCTCAAATTATCCATGGGACCCAGTACATTTTGGAATGGCATTCATTGGATTATTTAGTTCTGTACCTTGCCAGCCTCTCTCAGCTGGAAAAAAGTCTGTAAAAGCTACTGCTTCTTTACCTTTAGGCCAAGTCTTGAAGTGTTAAAGCGCAACTCCTAGTAACATGGATCACAATAAAATCTGAGTTCCTTTAATTCACTTTCACCACTGGTTTATAACATTAGGGCCCAAAAGGTTGTTTTGCAAAATTAAAGAGGATCAAGTGTCCTGTAAATTTTTTAATACCATGTGAAATTTGAAAGTCTAAATAGCACAGGCTTAGTTGTAGTGTCTATCAGCGCTCGGACATTTAATGAGTTGCATTTTATGAGTCTGTTTTTCTTGGGGACAATAAAAGGATGTATGAAAGGGTAAAGTTAGAAGACCATAGCACAATGTACCTTGCCAGGGTCTGTCTAGCACTTTCCCAAGGGAAGGATAGGTTAGGTCTGTAGCCATGGTGTATCCTGGGTGATTTTTAAAGGCCTTTGAATAAAAGAGTGCACTGTAGATCTTTTTGTTGAAGTGCAGGTGATGGGGAGGCAGAGACATATATTGGCAGGCATCTGCAACCCATACAGTTCAATGCACAAATGCAGTTACAAAGAAATGTAAGTTTCTGGCTCTGGTGATGTGGTCCCTACTCCTTTTGTCTTACGAATTCTATTTCCCATTGGGGGTTAACATGTGACAAGAGATCAGAATGCATCAAGCTGATCATTAGGCTGCCATGTGAACTTCCAGTTAAATATTTGTTGCTATTAGCATTGTTGCAATTATCACAGAGATATCTCTTCTCTGGAGAACTCACAGGAGAGCTGAAGGAGAAGAGTCCAAACCAGTTGAATGGACTCTTAAGTTGGTCTTAATCAGTCCATATGAAAACTAAATTCCACCAGAATTCATTTTCTTTTCATATCTTTGAATTCTCACCTCAAAACTTTCCTCATACCATGTTCTTTCAGATACATCTTCCCAAAACATATTTGTACAGGGCTGGGAGACAGAAGTAAAGAGTTTGACAACAGCTTGTAGAAAGCAACTTCCTTTTCATGTATCTCCTGACTGCAGGATATACTTTTGTAATAGCTGAGAAGTTTTCATCCCTTTTTGTTGTGCTTCACTTTTGGTAACGGGAAAGCTCACCATTGTGTATAAACAAATTTGGTGTGTCTTCCATATTTAGTTTATTATTGAAATTGAACTCTTGGAAATAACTGGAATATGAAGATATATTAAGTCATACAATAAGCTATGGATGAGCATTCCATTTACCTTTTTCTTCCTGTCAGTATGCAATATATTCTGTGCAGTCACATATTGAAATGTGTGTCTGGGTCCACATATTACCTATGATACCTCCATCCCCAATGGCTTTAGACCTGCACCAAATACACATCATCACACTATTAAGCTTATTCACTATTGACTCTTGGCAGCTTAGCAGGCTTGTGGGTAATGTAGAATGTGTAGCTGGGTTGGGCCAGTGGCTCTTCGCTCTTCAGGGAACAACCCTTGCCTCTCTTGACCTAAGCAGTGCCTCACTGAGCGGTGGATGCTACGAGAGTGCCTTCCAGCTACCAGCGGGTGGGTGATGACTAATTGGGACATCTCCCTTTTTCCAGGGCCAGCCACTCCTTGCCAGTGACAAACCCACTGTGCTGGAGCTTGCTGCCCTTGGCATTCCCTGCATCTCCAGCTCAAAGTCATCAGGCTTTGCTAAACCCCAGATTCATGCGGTTTGGCACCCTTAGTTCATCAGGAGTAGGAGTTCCATTCAATACATACTGCTACATACAAGTCAAGCAATAGCTGTGGCAAGGACCAGGCCAGAAGCTAGCCCACAATCTCCTCTTTAAACTTCGTGAGGCAGGTTATTAGCTGCTGGGACAGTATGATGGGAATGCCATGTACTGGGAGGAACAAGCCAAACATCTGGCTGAAAAGGAAGGGAGGCAGTAGGAGTTTTACAAGCTAAAAGGGAGGTAAGGAAAAGGCCAATAGAATAAATATGATGTATTTTAAATATCTGTTTCTTCCAAAATATGTCTCCCCTTCCTCTGCTTGCAGCCCCAATTTTCAAGGCTGGAATGATAACCCCCTGTGCTTGCTATTAAGAAGATGGCGCACAGGATTTTGTTTAGTCCTCAGCACGACCCAGAGGCAAGCGTGCATGGGAACACAGAGCAACACTGCTGGGGGAGAAGGGCGGCAGCTTGAATTGTCCTTCTGAGCCACGTCTGCCAAGACGTGGTGCAACATCATGCTTTTGTTGTCATTGCTACCATCCATCACAAGTCCACATACGTTTGTGGAACTTCTGTCCAGAGTAAGGGGGGTAACATTAGTTGGGGGATGGTTCACAGGGACTTAGCCACAGCATGGCCCCAGCAGCTTCCAGGGATCCTGCAGTCCTTCTGGGAACAACAACACCCCTGAATACCCATGTAGCTGAGACTGGGGAAGGTCTGAAGTTGGAGGAAGGAGGTAGGGGTGGGAAGAAAGGAACTGCAGTGCTCACACTCCCCAGCAATCTGGAGCTTTCTCAGCAGCAGAAAGAGCCAGCTTTTGCCTCCACCCTGGCCCAGTGAGGCTATGGGAAACACATCCAACTTGTTTCCTGTAAACAGGCTGTTCTTCCCAAAGCCACAGCAGTAAGACAAGCCACTGAAACACAAGCAAGTCCAAGATTGGGACAGGTGCCACTGTTGGTGATGGACTGAAAAGCCTCACTTCTCCCATCCTCCCACAGTGCACTGCTGCTTCTGCATTCTCATGCCCTTTGCCTTCCACCTTAGCCCTCCTCCTTTCTTCTCTCTTCCTACCTATCCATTTCCCGGGTCTTGTTATGAGTGATCTTTTTAGCAACCACCTAATGGTAGAGTTACAGCTTGCATTTTCCTAAAGACCTCAGCTCCTGAACTCCTTGCTGCTACCAAGTAATCTCTCTTTTCTTTATAAATTGTCCATTCACATGGGCATCAGGATTTCTGAGAAAATACTGGTGATGTATAGAAAAGTAATTCAAATATCAAAGTGCTTGCAAATGCATCTTCAATAGTGCTATTAAAAAAACACGTGCTGCTTTTTCTCTCAGGTCTTGCAATATTTTCTAGTCTGCCTCATAGCTGTTAATCAGTTATTACTTGGCAATATTAGGGAGACTATGAGCTTGAGAGAATGGTAGTGAATTCCCCAAAATGCAGATACTGAGTTTTGTCTCCCACTGAAACAAGTTCAGGATACCTGGTAATATTACATTCTATACCTGCATAATGCTAGACAAATCGAAGCCAACCAATGTCAAGATGTAGGAAAAAATAAGATCAGTCTCTTGGCTGTATGCAGAACAGGTGGATGGATTTTGGTTTTTGGTTTCAGTGTTCTTTTTTGTTCTTCAGTGTTTTCTTTTTTTTTGGGGGGGGGGGGGGGGGGAAGAGGGGGGTTGGGTGAGGAGGAAAGGTGGAAAATACATTGAGGATTGAATTTCAATCTTGTTCTTTATCTACACACAGTTGGTGAAGAAGAGTGTGTCACCTTCAGGACCCCTGAAACTGTAAGTAAACCTCTGTCCTTTGTTTGATCTTTTTTCTGTAGCTGAGGAACATGGGAAGGGATTTTGTCACCCTGTAATGCAGAGCTGTATCTGTTTTGGAATATATATAAGTATTTACAACTGAACCTTTCCAATTCAAAGCCTGCCATGACGTGTTTGGTTCTCCCTCCTCAGTGTCAGTTGCTGTGTATTAAAGACATTTCAATACAACTAGGGTAGAGAGGACTTGATCAGAGCACAGTCAAAATACACCTCAGCTCAGTAAAGGCTATGAAATCCTCCTCTGAGGCATGAGTGAATCACTGCAAGGTGCATTTACATGAATTTCAGGCCTGAATTCATCAGAGGTGGGAAGTTCAGCCTTGAAAAATGAGGGCAGTGGGAAAATTCAAAGCTGCCAACCTGCCAGTGGTCAGGTGTGATACCACCCAAGGCAAACCTCGCCCTGAGAGTTTGAGGATCAACCCTCCTGGAGAGGAAACATTGAGAAAAGAGGTGCAGAAACACTTAGAAAAACTCGAGGAAAAAATGAAATAAAACACAGTGAAAAGGCTATTCTTTTTCCACCTGGAGAAAGGTTGCCAGGATAAGTTTCTCCCATCCTGACCCATCTCTCCCAGTCTTGCTTCAGAGGGACTTTTAGAGAAATCTACCTTTCTATGATCTTCTTATTCCCACCTGGCACAGATGTGGGGCCTTCCCTCAACTTTGGCTGACCTTTGTTTGAGAGGATGCCTTTTATCCAGTGCTTTGGAGGTCCTCCAGGTAGCTCTTTGCTTTACCTTTCAGCAAGGATTACACAGGATGCCACAGTTTGATCTGGCACCTGGAGCTGAATGCATTAAATTGTGAGTGTCCCTTCGTGTCTTTTATTCCAATGAGGAAACCAGGGCTTGGTCTCCCAGGGGATTTCCAGGACTCCCACTGGTTGAGAAGCTTGGTGTCTGACCATGCATGTCTGCAACGCTGTGTTTACTTCATACTCATTTAGAAAGTTTTGCTAGGAGGAGGCTGCTGTACTGCTTGTCCTTGTGGAATTTGTTCTACGTTAGTGCTTCAGTTTTTACCATTAATTATAATTCTTTTAAAAATATCCTTGAAAGGAGATGACCCTGTGCAAGAAGGATGAAGATGGCAGGTTTGTTTGTTTGAATTTTGAAAGCCACAATCCACCCCAGTGGAAATCTGGGATGGTAAAATAACCATCTCTGTGCTCAAGCACTGTGAATCCAAAACCAAAACCCAGGATTGAGAAAGTTCCACATGTGATATGAGCCTCTGAAATTGAAAATAAACAGCTAGAGAGTTGGCTGGAAGGAGGATCCTTCCCTTCTGCCTGCTGTCCTTGAGTGGCTAAGCAAGATAGCTAGCTTAGTGTAGAAGTGCTGCTGATTCTCAAGCCAGTACTGTCAAGGTAGCGTGTTGAGAAGGAGGGATTATGACTATTTGTATACTGCCTTTTGAAGTATTTGAAGTTCCTTTCATATCTTTGCTGTCTTCTGCCGTGAGACAGAGCAGATCCTCTTTGCAGTGTGCTCTGCAGCCAGTATATAATGAGAACTGTTACCAGCTCTGGAGCATCTCAGTATAAGCTAATCAAATAAACAAATTATTCAAACTCATCCCAACACCACCTCTGAAAAGCACTGTAAAGTAGCCTCTGTCACTCTTTCTGCATCTCTGAAATGCAATCAAGAGCATAATGAGAGCTGTAACGTAGGGGCCATGAGAAAACACTTGTCTGGATCATCACAGTTAAAAGCTTGAGTAAGAACTAAAAGATTTGGCCTTTGAAAGGCATACTGGCTCTGGGTTGGAATGGCTTCATCTCTCAATAAGAATTGCCCATGTCTGGCAGTATGTAGAAGTATACATGACTGACTCAGGAGGCAGGCAAAACAGCAGGAAATGACTCTGTTTAAAAATTAGACCATAAATTTAGATACAGCTGTTTTGATCCTGGCGCAATTTGTTACGAGTAAATCTATGTATTTCTGGCAGGGATCATGAAACAAGAGAGGGAGAGAGGAGAGAGTAGAGATAGGGTTTTATAGAGGAAACTAAACAGAGAGACACCAGTTTGTGTTCAGTGTGTCGTGTATTTCAAGTCACCAGCAATCCAGCCTATTAACAGCTGCCTCCTGATGTACTCAGTACAACCAGGTGGAAGGGGCTCAGGGCTGACACTCTGGAGACTTGAAGCTTTTTTCTGCCTCTGGTTCAGATTTGTCACTGCACTTCCAGCTGTCCCTGCCCTTGGCACTTCTCCTACCTTCCCTCAGCTTAAAGGGCAATTTTGTGGCTGGGAATCAAAGTTATCTCTGAAACCAGAAAGCTGGATGTCTATAACACACTATGTCTCTGCTGCTGAAGCTCAGGAAGGCAATTCTTGGTGCAACCAGAGTTATGTGAGCAGCAACTGAAAGCCATTGAGACTTGAGAAAGAGGAGGCTTTGTGTGCCTAAGCAACCAGGAGTTAAGTATCTGAAACTAAGCAGCTCTGGAATTAAGGCCCTAACTAGCAGTGGGCAAATCCCAATAACAAAATAACATGGGGATCTGGACTAAAAAATGTCAATAGTGCAGCTCTGCTCTGCTCCACTTCCTCTGCCCCCATCTCTAAAATCCCCTCATTAGGGGGCTGGTTACTTCTTAGCAGGAAACAACTCTGCAGCAGGTTAGCACGATGAGGGCCTGTTATTACAGCTGGAAAGGGACTTCCTGAGAGAGTTCCTCCATTTGGTTGAACGTAGCTGGACAAACTGAGCTGAGGGAATCCTCGTTTACACACTCTGCGCCCCCAGGCTGAATGCCACAACAGAAAATCAAAGGACCACATAAGAATGTGTCCCACAGCTGGGAGGGGGTTTGATAGAGCTAATGTTTCCTGAGGTTTTATTCCAGAAACCTGGTTACACTGAAGTCCTGGAAAAATATCCAGGTCTGCTGATCTGTATCACGAAAAGGTGGCTTGTGTCACACAGAAGGGTGGGGAAGGCAAAGGAAGAGCCCAGAAATGATTCATTTGGCACTACTCTCATTTCCTCTGTTGGAGCTTCTCTAAAACCTGTGCAGCAGGAGGGTTGTATTCCTACCTCTGGTCCTCTGTCATGCACACATTCCAGCAGGACTCAATGCAAGGGAAGATCTAGCCCAGCAACTGTTAGAAAGTGTGATTTTAAGTAATGGCTTATAAAAGGAAGCAAAGAAGCAGCAAAATTGCTGGGAGAATCTGGCTATGCAGCTACAAATTTCTCTTTTGTATTTAGTGAAAATACTGCTGTTGGACTGTGCAAACAGAACATTTGCAGATAGGTCCATTTGCTTTTCTGTACTGTCTGCTTACCAGTATAGTTCCATGTTCCTCTTTGGCTCTGTAGAAAAAGCCTGCAATTCTGAATTAGACCCACACAAAGTAACTGTCTCATATTTAGATCGCCTGTAGACATTTACGCCTGCGCAGTGCAAACAGTACCAAGTGAGCAATAATAGTCGCAAGACAAGCATTCGTAGGGCATCAGCCAAGAATTACGGCAGTGGAAAGAGCTTCACAATCCTATTGTAGAAAGCAAAACATTTTACCCTCTCAGAGAGCCTGCCTTTCTTCATTGATGGTCACGTCATACCCATCTTAAGTAGACCCAGAAATACGAGAGGAAAATAGGCAAAGAACATAGCATTAGAGCTGAGGTCAACATCTGGATGGACTTAGGCTTCACAAAGGAATTCACTGACTCATTGGCACATGTGAGGACTGTCATCTCCTCTGCAGCATTTAATCTGTAATCATGAGAGCCCATCGGCGTAAGACTTGGCTTTCAGAAATATTAATAGAGTAATAATGTTATGAAAAAGAAGAAAAAAAAAAAAGGGGGGGTGGGGGAGGGGAAGGAAAAAAAAAAGCACTGAAAGAAACTGAACAGTTCCAGAAAGCACCAGTCTGGCTCACTCCTTACATACAAGCGCACACAAGGAGAAGTAGCCAAAAGACTGATGCCAAAACCTACCAAAGTTCCCCACTAGGTGTTCGAACAGGATTGAGATTGGAGTTCCATCTGTGCTCTGACTCGATCTGACCTTCAGCGGTTGCATTAGTGATGTCAGTGGTTTTTGGAGTGGCAGAGGTCTCCTTGATTTTGGTGGGGTGTAACGAGGACTCTCCCAGCAGGATATCCACACCCACATGCCCCATTGCTCTGGGGCAGTGATGCCCAAACCAGGGAGAGGGAAAGAAGAGGAAACAGAGTAAGAAATGCTGGGCAGGGCTTTCCTGTTACAATTGTTTGGAGGAATGCGTGCTATGGTGTTACTTGTTGACAAAATGTATCTCAGACAAGCTGCTGTGGGTGGAATATCTTTCCTGGTATGTCCATGCACCCCTCTCTCACTTCCTCTGAGCAGCCTCAGAGCCAACTGAGAGCAACATCTTGTAGCATGACCATGCCTGCTGAGCACAACATGCTCACTAACCTTGTCCACATTCTTGCCTTGACATTCTTATCGAATTTTTGTCCACATGTGGGTCCTAGCTGGCCAAGGATAAAGAGAAAGCCACAGAGCTGGTGCACTGTTCCATGTACTTAGGCCCACAGTCCTGCAGGTTATGAACAGACTTCTGATAAATCACAGGTGATGATAGGAAGTGATGAGAAACTTCTTTGCTTGTGCCTTCTCAGCTGCTGTACTTTATTTTTTGAATTGGTGCTTTATTAGCTTCATTCCTTGTGATAAGGAAGATTTGTTTATCCTGTTGCAGTGACCTCATGAATTGCAAGCTACCACATCATATTCCTCAGAGAGCAAAGGGACTCTCAGTGACAAATCCTGCAAAGCAGATAGGAAAACAGCTGTTCAGGTTTCCTCTGCTCTGCATGAGACAGAACTTGGTGGAAGGAGAAATTTAGATTCTGAGTTGACTTAATGTGATCAGCTCCAACACTCCTTTCTTTATGCCTCCACCAGCTGACAATTTACTTAGAAGGTCATGAATTAACTATCACTGTCTTGATCTTACCATATGTTGTTGCCTGAATGTGAAAGTCATTCTTGAGGCAGCTAACGTTGGCCTTTCCTGGATAAGGGCAATTAAAGAAGCAGTGCATCTCAGGTGTTTATATTGTGTGCAATAGTTAGCTGATCAAAAGAATAACAAGTAAAATATTTATGGCAACTTAGAATGGTTTTGTTCTCAGACTGTGATTGAACAGCTGCAGGAAGACAAGCCTTAATCATTCTTAATCATTTCTCCATTTTAATAAATCCTCTCAGTCCTAGACAATGAAGAACTTCCCTATCTGCACCCAGCATGAAGGAGTCTGAGATAACATTCTAGGGATACCGCACACATGATAAATAAGTAAAATTAAAGGAAACAAAATGCATTCACGCCTGTTTATTGCATGTTAACTGGCTGCTCCTATTCCAAGCTTCCCAGAAAGCAGAATTGTTTGTCATGCAGTTGATGATGCAACATATAGCAGAGGAGGCTGTATGTCAGTAAAACACTCGTCTTCTATAATGGTATTTCTTGCCCACTGTGAAAGAGAAGGTAGGAAAGCAAGAATGAGAAACACTTTCTTTTGCCAAAAAGCTACAAAGGGCATTAATGGCAAGAGTTAATTGTCCAATTTGCTCCAGTGTTGCTGTCCCAGAGACCAGAGCTCAGTGCTGCCCCTCCACTCCCTGAGAGGACCTGCAGCTGCTGTGAGGGCTCACCTCAGCTCCTCTGCTCTGGGCTCAACCAATGCAGGGAACCCAGCTGCTGCTCATACAGCTATCCCCCCTAGATTCTTCACAATCTTCATAGCCCTCCATTGGATGCTATCTGATAGTTTTGTGTTGTTCTTATATTGTGGTGCCCAATCTGCACACAGTAATTGAGGTGATAGGAGCAAACCTTCCCTTGCCCAGTAGCAGTGCTGGTCTCGATGCACCCCGGGAGACAGTTGGCCCTTTTGGCTGCCAGAGCACACTGCCAGCTCAAATACAACTTGCAGTCACCCAGAACCCCCAGATCCCTTTCCATGGGGCTGCTCTCAGCCTCTCATCTCCCACTCTGCACATAGAGCCAGGGCTGCCCTCTCCCAGGTGCGGAATCCAACACTTGCACTTGCTGAACATCATGTAGTTGGTGATTACCCAGACCCGTAATTTGTCAAGATCTCTTTGCAAGACTTCTACCCTAGAGGAAGTCAAGAGCTTCTCTCAGTTTGTCAGGATTATCCCTGAGCCAAAAAGAGATTTCCATGGCTAGTCAAAAGATAGTCCCTGCAGCACTGTGGTTTCACCAGGATTTTTCAGAAAGTCTCATCTTGTCACAACCTTTCCATCACTCAGCTTGAAAGACAGCACCTCTTATCCTTGTCCTTCTCCTTTGCTTCTTTCTTTGTCTCCTGTCTTTGCCTCTTTTCCTCTGCTGGGAGCGTCCTCTGTTGCGGGGCTTCTGATATTGTCTCGCCATTTCTGCTTTCAAGATATCTGTGAGGGGATGGCAGCCTCCAGGCAGAGCTGCCTGCTTCTCCGATGTTGCTCAGTATCAGGTGGTGAGCTGAAACATGTCTGGCACATCCTGAGAGATCAGCAATTATGACATACAAGCCTTGCAGGGTGTTTATGATGCAAAAGTCTAAGGAATGCTTTTGTTGCATAGAGGGATAACTGTATTTGGCCACTTGGTTTTACAACACAATAGAAACTGCTTCTTGATTGGCCTTTGACTGTGAAATAAGAGCTTTTCCTTCCATCTCAGAATCCATGAATTAACACTCAGGGCTAAAAGATTTACCACAGGGCTTTCACTTCAGGGTTTTCATTGTCTTAGGGAAAGGACGAAGACAGTGAGTTGAGATTTGTGATCTCCCGAAGAGTGGTGAAGCTTAGCAGCCCAAAGCCCACCCATGTAATGGTCTTCTGCAAAAGGCCCTTCTCTTATAATCAGCTCTGACGTGACATGACAATGAAGGAGGGAAAAAAACAGCAACACAGGGAAACGGGGAAGTTTGTCAAGGGCAGGGAACACAGATTTGTAATTGGTTGCTACTAATGAGTTTGTTTTCATTCCAAAAGTCTCTCCCATTAAAGAACTGGTGCCTGCCATGTAAGAATTCAATGTCAGGAAAGCCAAACCACCCTGTAGCTACATGAGCATTTTTTTCTGCTCTCTTGTTGAAGTGACATATGAATACTGTGAGGTTACTCCTATTGTGCAACTGACGCATTGTTATACTACATAGCAGGATGAAGCTGACCCTAGAAACTCCCAACACACAATAAATTGAGATCCTCTCTTGGAAATGACGCTAGCAGTATGCATTTCAGTAATGATAGCCTTTGGGCCTTGTTCTGGAGTCATAGGGAGTTTATGAGATGTTATATGCTCCTATTTCCTCCCTGCTGAAACTTCCCTGGGAAGGTCTTTGAGCATCAGGATGTGTCACTTCCAAAGGGAAGCTTGGGCAGAATCCATGGCAAAAAATCAGACTACTAGGTAGGCAGGAGGATGCAGTCTCTGGATCAGTTTCCAGGCCTGCTATACTGTTCTGACTTCCATTACTAACTGTTTAAAAGCCTTGAGCTTTCACTGTGCTAGTCACATTGGTTGGCCTTCATAAATTACACATATGTGATGTGGACACTGCAGACACACTGTTTTGTGTAGTAAACTATCATCCATCTCACACAGATGACTCAGAATCTGTCCAGAAAATGTTGAAAAAGTCCTAAAACCAAACCCAACATTTTCAGACAGCAAAAAGCTTTCAGTATTTAAAGTAAAAAATGTAGCAGGCATAGTTTGTTGCAACCCAGAATCCTGCACAATGATGTGGATACCATAGCAATGATTTCACAATAGTAGATAAAGAAATAAAAAGACTTTGTTTTTCTCTCAAAGCCAGAAAATCAGAAGGGTGCTGTTGCTGAAAGTGAATAAGGCAAGGAGCAAAGGCACTTCTAGATTTGTTATGTTGAAGGAGAATGAGGGCAGCACTTCAGAAAACTATGGAGGTAGAAACAATGAGTCTGAATACAAGTGCAGTATCAAATGGTAGGAATGCATTCATTACAGTCAAGTTATTCCACAACAAATGTATGTCTGGGCATCATTTTCCATGTTTTGTGAGTGAGTTATGTTTTCTTTCCCTACATGAAGGCTACTACTAAAACAGTAAGCAGTCAACTTAGATGATTCAACCAGCCCAAGGTGTGGTTTTTTTTTTTGAAGTTGCAATATTGCAATACCTACAAAATTGCATTGTGCCCAAAATAACAGCTAGAGCCATGGCATATGAATATCTGTAGAATTAGACCACAATGCCTCAATTTAACACAACAATCCCAATACGCTGAAAAAATGTCTACAGCTACATTTAATCCGCCTATCTATGGCTTGTTTCAAAGAGGAGGAAAGATTAATCAGGAATGAGAGCGTTACTGCTCCACAGATTTAACAGAGTCAGACTTGTTTGGAATAGCAAAGCACCTTGATGCAGCTGCCAATTCTTCACAAATCCTTCCTTCATTCTTTAGTGCAAATTTGAGAGATTGGTAATGAGGAGGGAATGAATGAATGATCAGAGCAGAAACTGCACCAAATCTCATTGAATTTTATCCTTAAAACTGTGTGTTACTGAGGAGCTCCACAGTCATTAAATGTGTGAAACTTAAGGCATCTGTCCATACAAGTCAACTCTCCACTAAAGCATTTGTAAATCAAAATCCAGTTCTTTATCTTCAACAGATATTCATAGCACATACATCCGCAAAACACCCATGAGGTCACAGGGATCCTACTGACATCTGGGCCCTTTGATTTTCCTAACCATTGTGATGAGTGACATTAAGACTCTTCTTTTGTACAACAGATCCAGTGGGCCAAATTCTTTTGCCTTTCCCCTCTGAGCCAAAGAAGCACATGAGGAATAAGCTTATTCCCCACCCTACCTTTTCTTTTTCTTTTTTTTTAATTTCTTTTTTCTTTTCTTATTTTTGGCTTGTAATCTCAAGGATCGTCATAAGAGAGGTTTAATAATGCCTACAGGTTTTTACGCTTCAGTGAAAGATGACAATGCACTCCTTAGGCATTTTGTTCAGAATAAGTCTATGTGAAGATCTCCTTTGACTACAATATAGAGTCATTCTCTTAAAATCATCAGTTGTGGTTTTTCTTTAGTGTGTTTATTTTACTATTAAAGAGGGCTCTTCGTGCATAAAAAGTGCACTTGATATGTGAAAAAAAAAATTAGATCTTTAATAAAAGAGCAGCTATGTTAAAAAAAAAAAAAAAAAAGGACAAAGGTTTATATTTTTGTAATCAGAAAGTGGTTTCCCATTGACTTTCATTGTCCTGTTTCATTTTCGAGGTTACTCAAAGAGCATGCATAAGTTCAACTTACTGGCCACAGCTGAGGAGGTGAAACAGTAGAAGTTTGCTGATAGTAGTCTCAAAATGGATAGGAGATAAGTATCCACTTTGCAAAGAAATGAAGTCGAGTACTTGCAGTTGTAGTCACTGAAGCTGCTAACATCAGGTACATGTATGCATAAAGTAATCTGAATTATTAAGACCTCATTCTGGCCAACTGGAGGAAAATCTATCCACACCCTTTTTTGATGCCTCTCAGGCAAAGCCAGTTCTCAGGAGCTGGAGTAGGAAAGCCCTGCTGTCCTCACCATCGCACACATCCTGTCCAAAAAATGGTTACTTCTTGCAGGAAAGCTCAGGATCAATGTCTCAATGTCTCTCTCCTTAGGGATTTCCATGAGCAGAAGTGCACTCTGTGATCTTTCAAAATACACCACACAGTGTACCCCTACTCTCAAAACTCAGCCAGGGCTGGCCCCTCTCCTGACTTCATCTATGGCCTTAAAACAGTTCCGTAGTCCTAAATGTTTCCATTTGTTTTGTATTTAGACACATGCTTCTAGGATACAGAGGCTTCTGAGGGGGTCATATCTTTTATTTTGTTAGTAGGGCAACTTTTCAGAGTCCCTGGTTGATTATCCCTGTTTACCTTCTGATAGCTGTGTTTCCTGGATAACTGCCATGTGTTTTTTCCTTTCTTGTTAATCTTGTGGCAATGATCCTGGCCTTCAACAGATGTAGAGTGTTTGTCCTCCTGGTGTTCAATAGGCTTCCAAATCATAAACAATTTTTCATGTACTTCTGGGTACATCAGCATTCAGAAATCAACCTCCTTTATGAATAGCAGTCACATCTAGCACTGAGCATTTTCAAATCTCTGCAGACACATGGATTCATGCTCTCATTGCCTTGCAAAGCAATAAAGTTTTGCAATGACTTTCCACACTTCTAGGGAAGAAAGATGAGAATAGAAGCTCCAGGTTGTAGGAACAAAAGCGAGTCATATAAACAAGTATCCCAGCAAAATCTTCTCTTGTGCTGTTTTGCAGGTTCAGCTTTTGTGTCTAGATAAAGCCTCTGAGTTTTCTGTAGCTCCTTCAGTCCCACAGAGTGCTCTAGGAATGCTGTTAGCCAAGCAAGACTTTTCCCTGACATCAACACTCAGCAATGTTGAGTTGAAAAAGCGACAGACCATGGCATCTTATTGTATTTGTCTGAGATAGGATTCAATATGAAGAATTGACACATTGTTTCAATGTCTACACACCAGTTAACTATTAATGAATTCACAGTCAATAAAATATACTCTCTGGGTAATATCCGGTCACCAGTTAAACTATTAGTTATGTTTGGAAAAGAGTTTATGATCAATCCCCAGTTGCCACAGCCTTATATGTTCTGGAACATTCATTTTTTGGCCTGACGCTTCCTAGTAATTTTAAGGGGGGCAAAAACAAATCTTACATGTGCAGGGGAAAGAACACAGCTTCCCAAAAAATCTACTTCAATCTTTTCAAGCCCATGCTAGAAGAAATATGCACCAGTTTGGGAATAAATTCTGCCAAGGCAGGCATATTTTTTCCCCAGAAATATTAAGTGTTCCTTTTTGAGGAAAGAACACTCATGGCTATCCTAAAGGTAGGAGTGATGGGGGGAAAAAAAAAAAAAAAGTATTAAAACCTGTGAATTTAATTTTTGATTCTTCATTTTCTTACATGTATGGCTACTGGGGCATTTCTAGAAGAAACTGCACTATTCCCTATTACTAACTATGTGAACAGTTCTCAAAGTGGCTACATTCACAGAGTTCCTCTGTTCACAAGTTTTGTTTACATGAAGTCTTCAAACTTCATTGCCTGAGAACCTCACCTTGAAAAGAAACTAGGTCTGAACAAGCTTGGTAGAGTTATAAACCAATTTCAGAGTTATTGATGATACATACATATGTATCACATCATTACATGTTTACAATACATAAAATTTATAACATTTTAAATATTCTAAAATGTTAATAATACTGCCACATCATTGGCATCACACTTCATGTCCAAATGCCTTAAAGATGCGCACAACCAACAGCCAAACCAACAAAACCCACACAGTTCTTAGCTCAGTGATTTTAAAATGACTCATATTTCAGCAAAGGACCTAAAACCATCTCAAACTGAAATGATGGCACTCAGAATCTGGTCCGTATCTGACCTGGTGCTGCTTTTCCACATACAGCTCTTACCTGGTAAAGGCACGTAGACATACAGCTACTTGAGGGGTGGCACAGGAGTGAGTACAAAGCAGTTTAATGGGTTAGCTAGAAATCTGTGATAGGGAGGGGTTAGAAACAGAGTTTCTCCAGTGCTGAATCTTTCCATACACTAATATAGAGTGACTTGATTTTGTTTATGGTGTGGGACCTGGGTTGCCCACAAAGTTCTTTTTCACAGGATGCATTTTCTCAGTCCTCCCTCATTAAAGTAAATCTGATTACATTTCAGACTCGTTTTTTAAAGAGAGGGGAGCTAGCAGGGGGAGCTGGAACCACACACTTAGATAATTTTCATTCAAATCCAGCACAGTGGTACTCTCTCTCAGCCAAGTCGCGCTAAGAGGAAGGAGACAACGAGGGAAAAAGTTGTGCTATTCTTTGATGGTCTTCATCGGGTGGATGAAGCATGACCAATCATCCATAATCTGACAAGGCCTTGGAAAAGGCAGAATCATGCCTACATCATGTATGCCAGGACAATAGGGGATACTGTTGTGGGCTGCAGGGGTGGAAAAGAAGAGCATTAAAGTTGTAGTAACAAGGAGAAATTATTATCTTGAGGGGGAGTACTGTCTGTCTGGCAGAAGACATCAGAAGCTGGGATGGGGGGGAGGGGAGGGGGGCGAGGTGTCTCATCCCCTCCCTATCCCAGCCCCATCCTCCCCCAGACGTTTCAACCTTCGTTATCCAAGCAGCAAACTCTTTTCTGTGAAGGGGAAGAAAGAAATCGATTGTGTTTTTAAAAGCTACTTGAAGCCCACAAAAGGTGCTTTGTTTCAAAATGGGTTGAGGGGGGTGGGTGCTTTAGGGGGAAAGAGTTGAACTTATACCATCATTTCGTCTAATTATGCCTGATGTTATTCCTGTTGTCATGTGGGTTACTACAAAGCCAACTGCCTGCTTGTGTCCCTGAAAGCAAAGACTAAACTGTTACAAGGACACGAGGCTTGCTCCCTCCTCCCTCTCCCACACTACCATAGGCACAGGCTCCTCCCTGGGGTATCCACACTGTACAAAAATGTCAGTGGAGGCAGAAGCCACCTAGGAGATACCAGCCATTTCTGCCAGTTAGTTCACAGACACCTGGCTTAGCCTGTAAAACTCCAGGGATGTGCTTAAAGTTGTCGAACTAGTGACCTGGACTGTGTCATAGAATCACAGGATCATAGAATCATTTGAGTTGGAAGGGATCCTTAAAGGTTATCTTTCCAACTCCCTGCAGTGAACAGGAACACCTACTGCTTGATCAGGGTGCTCCATGACCAATCCAGCCTGACCTTTATTGTCTCCAAGGATGAAGCATCCACCAGCTCACTGGGCAATATGTGCCAGTGCCTCATCACCCTTTCTGTAAAAAAATTCTTCCTAATATCCTTCATTTATATCCTTTCTGTCTCTTCAGACAATGCAATTGCCATGCCTAATTCCCAGTCCAGGCAACATTGGCATTGATACTGCAGCAAACAGACCTATCATCTCATCTAGGTTTCTTCTTAGAGACAGCTGGCTTTGACAGAAGTAATGCTGTAGACCACGTGGGTGTGGGGTATTGCCAGCAAGGAATGGCACAGGCCACAGGGCAAAACCAGAGCAGTAACAACAAATCACCAATTAAAAATATCCATCATTAAGGCCCACCTACTCAACTGAAGGCTAACTCCAGCGGATGGATGACTTCCCCATGTCATGCTTGCACTGACTTTCACATCTTTAAGGTGGAGCACCTCACTGGCTTTCTAAGAGTTCCAGTATGTTTAGAAAACAAGCAAAGCTCACACCATCCCTGTACCAGCTCTTCAATGTGCATACATCCACACATCAGTCTGTTCCACTTGGCCCAGGGAGGGTCTATATCAAAGGGTGCTAGGGGTGAGTGTTGCCTTCCAGCTTTGCCCCTGAACTGATGCCAGCCAAAGCCAAAACAAACGTGGTTGGAACCTGATTCTTTGGCAGGCCTCACCAATTCAGGCAGGGTCACACCTAATAGCTGGGAACGGATGAACTTGAGTCACAGGACATAAATAACCAAAAAGCCTAACGTGGTGTTGAAGGCAGCTTAGCAAAGCTTTTGTTTGCTTTCATTGCTGCTACCCTAGGTTGCACACCCTGCCCTCTGCTGTCACTTTGGTCTTTCAGGATGCCATTTCATTGCTGACATGGGGTGGACGTTCAGTGCGGAGATCCAATGTGTTTCCTCAGTGCTGAGGCGCTAAGGTACACTGTAAGCCTTGCCAAGGACTTCCTATGCCCCACAGGTCCAGGCAGGTTTTACAGTATTCTTCTCCTGTTTGCACATATTTTATATATATATATATATATATGACAGGAAATTAGCTTGGGAAAATAAACTTACTTGTTTAAGAAGACTGGGCAAGGGATTCTTTTACCCTTTGCAATAACTCTGCTTTATACAGACACGTCACCTGCTCTGGTCCCAGTCTCATCTGAGCAGTTTCTGCTGGTCTGGAAAGAACATCTTTCATGTGACTGTTCTCCCACACTCAAATACTGTTCTGCTTTGGTTTGTTTTTAATATGCAGGGACACATATTGCCATACACCTATGCTGGAGATGGCAAAGCCAAAAAACAGATGCTTATGTCTAAAAGCTGCTCTTGTTTCACATTCACTAACTCTCCCCTCATCCTCTTACCCCTTTCTTTATTACAGTGAATTACAGTGAAGGACTTGGAAGGGAAAGTGGGTCTTGGAGCCGACTTGGAATCTATCTGACCTGGTTTCTGTAGATAGACACACTGACCTTCAAAGCTAGACTGAAAAGCTCACCTTTACAAAGCAGCGTTCCCAGCTCCAGCAAATGACTGTTGGGACAGACGTGCTGGAAGCTGTAACAATAGCTGTATTGATGGGAGGGAAGATTTTATTGTAAGTCGGATTTAGGAATGAGTAATTATGCAAACAAGAAATTAACTAAAATAAATATGAATGGCTTCCTCTTGGGGGATGCTTTTAGTTTGACTTGTAGCAGGATCAGAGGCAGGAGGTTTCTCAGGGCTGAATCAAGTCTTTAAAACAAAGATAAAGGAGGCACTGGCAATGAGAGGATAAACACTGTTCTGTCTCTCTTATGCATCATTAAATTCTATGTGCATATGTATGCAACGTAGCTGCTGTAATTTACAGAATCAGGAAATACATTGAAATACCAAAGATTTGAGGCCAGGTAAGCCCACTTCATTGACCTACCATATGCTGAGCAGCATCATTCTATTTATTCCCATAAATTTCACTGATGCAAGACAGGACACTTTTTTTTTTTCCTTTTGGTGGTGGTAGCTGTTTTCTGATTTCTTCCCCTCCTGAGAAGGCAAGCTGCAGGATGCTTGCAAGTTCATTGAATGCAGTGATATTGCTGCCTGCCTTGCAGCTTCAGCTAGCTCAGCTCATCAGAGCAGACACTTTGGAAATCCAAATGTTTCTGAGGTCAGCCTTCTTCTGTAGTGCATCACCTCCTTGTTTACAAGGCCTGTTCTGCCCCACGCTCCCAAGCTGATGGAAGGCAGCTGGGCTGAGAAAACAGTGCCAGATTCCAGGAAGAAAAAGAGACCTTCCTAGAAGAGACGAGGCAGCTCTGCAGTTTCTGAGTGGGAGAGGAGGTAGTGGCAGAGACACTCAGCAGAAGAGATTGCTTCTAGGCTTCCCTTTGGGAACATCGTGCAGATGGACTCTCAGAGAGGAATTTGCTGGAGATGCAATTTGAATTTCAGTTTGATAAGCAGGAAAAAATGTGTCCCCTCTATTCATTCCCCTGCCTGCAAGATTCTAAATGTACTCCCAAATGATTTTGACTGATCCCAAATGATTCCCTTTGTTTTTAAATTCACCAGCTTTTTTTGGAAGGTTGCATGAAAAGGAAAGTTAAATAATCCCAAATCAAAGTGGATTTTTTTCATTTCAGGTTGAAGGAATTAAATATTCTCTGTAGAATAGAAGCAATTCTCTTGCCCATTATTTAGGTCAGATGCCAACCTGAAAGATTTGCAGATTCTTTTGTTATCAGCTGAGTTCTAGAGCCCCATCTCCTGGACTCAAGTGATGATGTTGGAAGCTTTGTTTGGTTTCTTTTGACATTTCTAGATCTTGTGGTTTGGAAGAAAATCTTGAAAATGTGTTTTAAGCGTAATGAATGCTATGACGTCTGTCTGAGCCTCCACACATCCGGAAACAAAAGTTTCATGGAGAGTGATCTGTTCCAAGTTTTCAAGACTATGTTAACTCCAAGGCTTGCTGGTGAGGCTCTGTTGGCATCACTCCTGGAGGGCTTGCATAGAATGCTTTTGTTTAAACTGAATAGTACTTAATTTATCACCACAGTAGACCCACTAGGGAACCTCAGGTTGGATATTAGGAAAAATGTCTTCTCAGAAACAGAGGAGAGGTATAAGAACTGGCTGCCCAGGGAGGTTGTGGAGTCATCGTCCCTGGAGGTTTTCAAGAACTAAGTAGATGTGGTACTGAGAACATGGTTAGTGGGCACAGGGGGGACAAGCGGATAGATGGATTGAATGATCATAGTGGTCTTTTCCAGCCTTAATGATCTTGTGATTATGTAATCTGAAGAAAAAATCTATTCGACACAGTTAAGCCTCTTCCTCTATCCTATGAGATATCAAAAATCATCTATTCCCTGGCCAGCAGTGCTGCTGTATCATTTTGCAAAACTGGATTTTACTGTTCCTTCAAGGATTTGGAGTCAAGCTTCTTATTCAAAGGCAATCACAGTACACATTGATTACAGCTAAGTCAAAAAAGAAGAAGTCCTGAAAAAGAAGAAATGACACCAAACAAGAACATTCACATTCTGTGTGGCTCCAATGGTGATGGGACACAGGCCAGCCTGCACTACAGCTATAGTCATGCAGGGGATTCATTTACGGTATGGCCATCCACAGTGGTAAAGTCAAAATGCTCAGTCGGAGCCAGGACCTGGTGCATGGCCAAGACGATTTCCTCTCTAGCCTTGGTATTTACACCCTCCAGCAATCTGGAGGTTTATCAAGACTCTGCCACAGCCTCTCAACCAATTTACAGTTATTCACGAAGCCATGGCAACTTGTCTGTGAGTCTGAGCCCTTCATTGTCATTTGGCCAAGTTGGGCAGATTTTGCTTTCTCAATTGCAACTCAGAAACCAAGCCAGCTCAGCCACCTCTGGTCATTTTGGTCATCATTCCTCTGAACTGTCTCCACTTTTTCTCTCTCTTCCTGGCAATGACAGCCTGAAGCCAAGCTGTCTTCTCGCCACTCTTTCAAAACAACACACCAGCTAGAAAGAGGTCTTTCCCAAGGACAGAGGCTGCTGTTTAGGATTTGCTCATATGCTTTCTTCAAACATTTCATTTGGTTCAGACAGGGAGCTAATGATTACCCAGCACAACTGCTGTGCACCTCTGCATCCTCCCTGCTGACAGAGCATCTCCAAACCTTCCCTAAGAGAACCCAAACTCCTCCTTTTGAGGAAACAGTGGGTCAGGAACCTTTCTCCTGGGGGGTCTTTCTCAGGTTTACAACCTCCAGGTTTACAGAGGGAGGCTGAAAAATAGGAGAGTGAAGAAAGCCAAAGAAGCTGCATAGGCTACTGCTGAAAAGGAGTCAGTGAATGCAACAGAAGTGATGCTAGAAGGCAGAAAGGTGTTGTGAGGTGGAAAAAAAGAGGAGCAGGAGATTTAATGGAGAAGGCAAGGGCAGCTGAGGTCAGAGATAGTGGAAAGAGGAGAAACATTGAGGTGGGAAAAGCTGGTGTAAGAGCAGGTGAAAGAGACACAGGAGGCTGAGAAGAGAGAAAAAATGAGACTATGCAGCAGAGAAACAATTCCTGGACAACTTTCTAATTCTTACAGGAGCCCCTCTCTGTGCTCTGACCTCTGAAATTATATAGCTTGCATTGCATGAATATTTTGTGCCATTTCTCCCTGATGTGAAGTGTATGCTATTTATTATTATTATTCTGTGCTCCTGCACTAAAAGATTAAGGGAACATCCAGACCACCAGCAGCACCTAGATTAGGGATTATAAATTGAGCTGCATAAAGGCCCCATGCCCTTGAATCAAACAAAAGGTCAGTCCTCAGCCTTCATGCTCATTCTTTACACAAACAGAAGTGTGCATTCATTACTTCTAGCAAAAAAAGCAACTCCAGGTTAGGGATCATCACAGCTCTGCTGAGCAACTGGGCAACATCTGCAGAGGGTCCCTGAGCAGAGACACAGTCTGTCCCCCAGATTGTCCATCAGCAGAAGGCAATAAAAAAGGAATAATTAGAAAGGAAAAGCAGCATCTCTAATTAAAACAGACCCCGTATGGCTTAGTCATTGCCCAGTTCCCACTGCCTTTGCCCCATGGAGCTTCTTGGTGGAAGCAAGAGCATCATCTGCTGGGGATGGGCAGGGGATGGCTGTAGCCCTGGCTTGTCAACTGTATGCAGAATGCAGGCAGTTCTCCTCCAGGGTCTGAAACACCAGCAAAAGTGCAAGTGAATCTGGTTACTTGAAAGCCAGGGCACACAACACATTTCCAATATTTCAGAGGATGGTGCTGTCTTAAAGATAACAAGATAGCACGCCAGATGCTGGCATTGCAGCACTTGGAAAGAAGATGGGGACAAAGTTCCTGTTTATGCAGAAGTGACTGAGTAACTAGTAATTTTGGGAAGGGAGCATTACACACTCCTAAACAGCAGTCTTCCACTGGGAGGTTTTCAGATTGTGGTTAGTTGTTGCAGTGCGATATTCATAAGCTGCCATCCAATATGCCTCAGGCCCAGGTTGTGGCTGAGCAGCTCAGGGAAAATCCCCCCAAAACAGCAGGGAGGCTGATTCCTGGCAGATGGGAAGCAGATTTCGAGCAGGGAGGTGACATGCATGTGAAGTCAACACATCAGAAGTACACAGACATGGGAGTCAAACAGCACCTAGTGAGTAAGGCACACAAAATCTGGACATGTCACCAGGAGCAGACAGCAGGGCAAGGAGCTCTCCAGCATGAGATCTGCACATCTGGACCCCAACCAGTCCTGTGCTGCTGCCCAGAATATTATGAGTCCTCCCCATAGCTGCAAAATCTGGTTCTTCCCTGTCATCTCCCATCTTGCTGCTGTGACTTTTGCTGTCTAACCCAGGAGCTGAGGGGAGCAGAAGCAGCCCTTGTTCTTGAATGAAAAAGGAACTCAGTGGCACTGTGGGAGGACAAATCTCCTTCTCATGCGTGGCAGACTGCTGTCACCAGGTGATGCTGTAGCTGCAGTGCCCCTTAGTCCTGCTGCAGCCAGGATCTCATTTGCATTGATTTCTTTTGCACTGGATCTTTAAGGCAATCTGAAAGTTCCATTGGAATCTTGATTTCCAGGGTGTCAAATGCCTGCTACAACTCTCCTTTAAATGAATCATAAAATCATACAACTACAGAATGGTTTAGGTTGGAGGGGACCTTAAAGATCAACTGGTTCTAACCTCCCTGTCATGGGCAGGGTTGCCAACCACCAGATAATACAATTATAATAAAAAAAGAAACAACAGTAATTTTTTTAAAGGGTGGAGAGCTTGTTCTTGTTTTAAAAAGCTCATCCAGAAGCTGCACACGCTAGCACCAGTTCAAAGGATAAACCTGCAAGAGGGGCTGGAAGGTGGTTAACAGGTAGGAGGCATCTCCCTGTGGGCTGCTCTGTCTCAGGTGGGAACCCAACCCCTGTCTCTTGGAAGAGATAGCTGCTGGTACAGCAGCTGCTTGAAGTCTAGGAAAAAATGAATACATCTTTCCATACAGAAAAAAAGTTCTGCTGATATGTCCAACTCCACCAATTTACAGCTTTCCTGCATTTGCCCTGGAAACTTGCCAGGTAGTATACACTAAATGTAAAACATTGCAAGCTTGTGACTGCTTTCCTTCACTTTTTCAAGTTCCAAAGTCAGAGACTGGACTTTTTTTCCTTTTCTACTTATTTTCCCCAAAGGGCTGAAACAAAACTGTTCCTCATGTGAAGAAGTTGAGATCCTGAAAAGATCTTTGCCTTTGCATGCATGGCTTTACACATCCCCCGTGCTCAGCTCCCAGAAGTGCTCTGCTTTGAAAGAATAACATGGCGTGCAGATGCCTATAAATGGAAGATGAAATTGTTACTATTAAGCCCAGGCCTTGCCAAGGCAAACAAGTGCAGGGCAAACTGTGTGTGCAAAGGAAGGGAGCTGAGAAAACTCGAAGTCAGCTGAATGATAACTTCACTTTAATTTTAACATCACTTAAAACTTCATAAACACAGCCATCTTATTAATAACAAAACTAGCCCCTCAGTAGACCTGTTGTTCGGAAAGCCAAGCCCATGCACACGGGTGCAATGGGAAGAATGCTGCAGAAGAAACATGCCTTCCAAAGCTGTCTTTTAAATTTGAAATAGTCTGGATGTCTGAGACGCAGCAACTTTGCAGGAGCCATGAATAGCATTTGATGTCTGCACTGTGGTTCACCAGGGTCTCAACCTCCACAGTGACAGCAGTTTGTCAAGGCTGGAACAAGAAATCACAGAATAGCTTAGGTTAGAGGGGACCCTAGAGATCGTCTAGTTTCAATCCCCAGCCATGGACAGGGTTGCCAGCAGCTGGATCAGACTGCTCAGGGCTTCATCCAACCTGGCCTTGAATGCATGAGAAAAAGAGCTCAGTGGGGAAAGCTGCTACCTGTGCAAGTGGAGCACAGCCCCACTGGAATAGGAAAATGCACCCAACTCACAAAAGTTATGGGTTCCAAATCCCAAGCCCCAGAGCCTGCTTTCTGCTTTCTCAGTGCAGGATGACACATTAGGACTTTTACATTCTAGTCTTTTCAGGCTTTGCAAGAGCTGTTGATATGGCCTTGAAGGAGTAAACTGTGTGCACACATTTTAAAGTGTACACACCCACAGTGCTCACACAGGGTGCATCAGCATCAATCCCTGGTGCCCTTTTCCACCTACTCTCCTGCCTTGCTGGCAAAAGTTCTTGTGGGATATTCAGACTGTGCAGATGTGAGCAGGCTCCAGGGGTGCATCAGCACAAATACATAGAGCCCAGTCCTGTGCTCTGTTCATACTGTTTAGTGAAAGGGATTAAAAAAAACCTTCACTAATTATTAGGTGAAAGCGATAAAGATGCCAGAACGGTCTGCAGGGGCTTTGAGATGCTCCATAGCAGACGGCAAAATGGAGCAAAACATTTTTACTGTTGCCTTCCAGGAGTGATTTGGTATCTGCGGCAATCTGATAATCTCAGGGTGAGGAGTGAAAACACAGTGGTACAAGGCTTGCTCTTTATTACTTCTGACATTTTATAAAGGCAGGCTGGCTCAGCAGCTCCCTTAATATATAGCTCCTAAAGCAGAGATGCAATTCCTAACGCATTCCTAATGAAACCCCCCTGACTTCCATGGCCTCGTGTTAAGACTGAATTTGGCCTCAACAGTAAGGCACATTTGGATTTCCAAACTGCAAACAACCTCTGGATTCCAGAGGGACTTGAAAGACTCCCAGAGCACTGAAGTGCAGCAGTGAGATTTATGCTTTTCCCTGATTTTTCACTACTCAGTAATACATCTGTAGGGCCAAAGTAAAGCCAGAGTTGGCATACCCCACCCCTGATTTCTCTACTACCCAGGGAACTAAATGGCAATGTGGACTGGAACAGTAATACTCTGAGCCCTAGAAGAGCTTTTCTTGGGTACTTTCATAGCCTGTGAAAAGAATGTATACATGGATATTTGAAATATGAGGACTCTACATTTTATCTCTAATGCTTGTAGGCCCACTGATGACACAGCTTCCCATGCAGAGGCAGAAAAGGGAAACCCAAAAAGTTCCTTCTGTTATTTGTTTGTAGGACAGTAGCACCTCTAGGCTTGGTTTGTACCTGTTGGGCAATGTTTGTATCTATTGCCTGAACAAGTCCCAGCTCTGAAAGAAGATGACCCCTGAGCATATAAGACAAGGTAAAAAAAGGAAAGAGGCACAGGGAAGGCTGTACAGAGCTAAAACAGGCTCAAGGTCTAACAGCAGTACAGGGAATCTGGTCCTTATTTTTCCTTCTTTTGCCCAGAGATTAAAGGGACTGGGGGCTGTGTTTCCTCCAGCCTTACCTACAGACCCTGATCTCCCCTTGGGATCACTGGCATCCTGCCACCTTCCTGGCATCGTTCTCCCATGCACACTCTCAAAATCCAGCTGAGATTGCTTCAGATAAATTTCCCTGGCCTCCCTTTCCACCATCTCACATCTCTTTTTCTTGGCAGTAGGACTGGCTTAAGGCTCTTGATCACTACAACCATCACACTCAGATCTCACATTCCTTCAGCCCCCCTCCTTGCCTTGGGCTAGGAGAAATCGTAAAGTCTGAGTCCTGCTGTTAGCAGTGACCACATTCTCACAATCCCTCTCATGAGTGTATCGAGAGAGACACTTAAGCTGCTAGTGACAGAGCTTTGGAGCAGAGGATTGCAGTAAAGCAGTATTTCTCACCAGGTTGTCCACGAAGCACTGTCAGAAATTGCTGTGAAATGACAGCAAATTATTAATTTTATTAATTCTTGTTCTCACATGTGAATATACAACCAAATGGGGAAAATAAGAAGAGGAACATGCAGGAGATCATCTTCCTCTTAGTAAGCTGTGAATGAAAAGTATTGCGGCCACACTGACAAAATGGTCTCTGGCTTTTCTCTTTTAGAAGCAGTTGTCATATTACCCGAGGTTACAAAGCCCAAAATGAGTAAGTCTCTGAAGGCTTCCTCAGTTCCATTCCTATGACTTTATAATCTGAAGATGACTTGGTCTGGTTTTGATTTTTATTTTATTTTATTTTTGTATCGCTGTTTTCCATCTATTCACATTGTCTAGATGTATTCATGGGCAGCCTGTACCCAGCTGTTCTTGTGCCAACATTGTGCTTCAGTTAAATAGCTCTCCTTTGTCCCCAGCATTTAGGCTCCTGATGTATCTGTGACAGCCAGTCCTGGTCTTACCCTTTTCAGCCTCCATTTCACTAAACTCAGCCAGCCAAACTCTTTCAATTGCTGTCCTTCTCCAGGATGTTCCAGGATCCCTCCTCCACATCTCTCATCACAGTCTTCTGCTTTGCAGTGTTGCTCACCACATTTTGCCCAGACCCCTGACTTCAAACTGGTGAGAGCAAATGACAGCATCCCACTCTGCCAAGATAGATCAGCTGTCCTGAGAGCACTGCAGCCTTCAGGAACCTGCCAACCTTAAGCCCTGCATGCTCCCTAGACCTTTTGTGAGGTCACATCCCAGTTTCCCACGTGCCTTCTGGCCAGTGACACAAGCTGCTGAGGCACACAACTTTCTCCCAGCTGACATTATCCCTTGTGAGGCCGTAAGCTGTGATCCACTCTGAGCCACCAAATGTAATTCCAGACTTGAAGAAGGATTGACTTTGCTCTGGGTTCCGAGCAGTAAAATCTTATAGTGGACAAGGTAAGGGTGAGCCACTTTTTGTAGAGCACAGAAAGCAAACATCCTGCTTCTATCCAGCTGGGGAACAGCAGTAGCTATGAAGGAACAGAAGAGAAGCAGACTAAATAGTGAAAAGTCACCATGCACTAAAAAAATGCAGCTGCATTTAAAGAGAAAGGGGAGCCTGACACTCCCAGAAGGATTTCATTGTTTGCATTTGTAAGACACTAGGCATTTTTAATGATGTGTTAATGACTATATTATTTTCAGATGGGATTCATCACACTGCTCTTTCTCTATTTAAAAATTTAGCATCTAGTCTTAGTAGGCTGTTCAGGATCCCTCTCTACTAAAGGGCAGGAGATCTGTTTCTCTCCAAAAATGCTCTCTATGACAGAGGGATGCACTACCGTCCTGAGCTGTCAGCCTTTTTCCACGGGCTATGGCAGCACATCCACGTTCCGTCCCAGCTGTGCCTCACAATTGTCCCTTCAGCTACAGCCACACTCTCCTGCCATGGCCAGGGATTTGAAAACCCTAACTTGAATTGCCCCAGAATGAGGAGCCAAGTCAGAATGAGAGGATGGGAATCCCATTGTTTACTCTGGTGAACAATAGGTAAACACAGTCTCAGAGGACCAGAAACACCCCCTGGTTGAATGTTACGTATTAGTCTCCTCATTCTTTAAGATGCTGATATTTGCAACCATCATTAGCTTGGTAAAAACAACATATGGAACTTCTTTGCTCTGTAAATTGCCTTCCCGCCTCTAGAAATGCTACCGACTGTATCCATGCACTGCTGACCTGGGCCAGACTGAAAGGGCTGAGTGAGGGCAAGCCATCTGTGGGTATTTGTTGATTTGTGAACAGACTTCCCCAGGGGCCTGGTGGTCTAACCAGCTTGCTGGTACTAAGTGAAGACCATCCCATCTGAAATCATGTTCATTTTTACTTTCTGCTACGTGGGGAAGCCAAAACTGGCAGCCATCAAAATCCTGAGTCATCGCTGGAGATGTCAGTCTTTATTTAAAATACTTTGGGAGGGACTGCAAGCATTGCTGCTATGACTACTGTCTATTTTGGGTTCCTCAGCCCTCAGTAAGCAATACTGTAGAAAGGCAGATCTAAAGCAGGACACCTGTGCCCACCTTCACAGCCATTTGTGCCATACGTACATACATTCATTGACAGATGCAGCTCATCTTAAAATCTGGTGCTGTTTTTTTACTGGAGCTGTGTCTGCAACACACACGCTCCAGACCTCCTCTCCTCTGCTGCTTAGAAACCCTCTTCTAATTTCCAGTACCTAAGTTTATTCACGGCTTACTCTGAAGCTCTTTTTTTCCCCTAATCTCTATGTAAATAGCCCCCAGCAAACTGGATAGCTTGTTAGCAGAGCATACGTTGATCCCCGCTTGGGGCTTTGAGACCCCCAGACTTTGGCATGAATCAGACCCCAGCTGATGGCATGTGCTGTGTTTCACAGGAGTGGGCTTTGTGACTCAGATATTGCTGTGACCCAAGAGCTGCATTGGAAGACACGTCTTGTGTAACAGCCGTTTTATTTGCAGCATTACTCGGAGCTGACTTTTCTCTGTCCTTTGTCCTGGGGCTCTGTTTTTTTGGCACCACCTGACATTTGACTCAAGGATCAGTCAGTATTTCCATAATGATTAACCCACTGATTGTAAGCACTCATAGCCCAGCGTTAATATGGGAATACTTTGATTTCACAGATGCCAAGTGACGGTTGCTAACCAAATAAAAACGTGTCTTGAAAGCCACCCCTCCAGGGCACCCTCAGTGCTCGGGGGAGGGCTCATGAAGCGATCAGGAGAGCTCTTTCCTTTGGCTGCCTTACATTGCTCATCCAATGCAGCAATGACAGCTCAGAGCAGAAGGGATGATCAAACTCACGGAGGAAAAAAGGAGTTAAAAATGTGGACAAGAAGTTGGCACTGGAAAAATCTGAAGGAAATGGTATTTTCAGAGGAATGTCGTTTCTTGAAATACAAAGTTGCATTCGACTTTAAGCCATTTTCTGTCCCTTTTGAAGTCAATTTGCTTCTCCAGAAATGCCAACAGCTTTCATTTTTAGCTCTTCTCAAAGGCCTGGGGACTTTTTTTTTTTTTCTTAATCTTTTGAATATTTTCAGAAGAAAATGCAGAGCCAGAAAGTCATTACAAACAAGCGAGAAAATAGCAAAATGCCTGATTACAAAATGAAGCATTTCAGGTTTTCCTCTGTTGCCATTCTTTAAAACATGAATATTGAGCTTTTTAAAAATTCTTTCTTTCTCTATTTTTTGTTGTTCAAGAAATTTTCATTTATGAAGTGTTGTTGGGAGCCAAGCAAAGGTGCCATGTGGATTGCTGACAGAAACTGTGGGAAGACAGTGAAATGGTAAATCTCTTAATTAATTAGCGTCTTTTCATTTGCATTCAGGCATACAATAAGTTTAGCATTAGGAAAAGACAAATACTTCAGCGTAAGAACTGATAAGGGCATGAATTCCTTAAGTATAGTGCCTTACATCCTGCACTGAGGGAAACAAGCACTTTCCTTCCATAGCTTTCTGTCACTGAACATGAATAAGTATTGCACTTAGAGTGTGATAGAGCAAAACTTTCGTAGTGTCGTGCAAGTCATGGAGAAGAGCATAGGGTGATAACCAGCTTAATTAGGAGACAAAGGAATATGGTCCCCAGGCTGAGAGCACTGGAAGGAGGAAGAGACTGCTGGGAGTCTGCTAAAAGCAGGTCAGAATATGGACCTGCCTCTTGGGTGATGCAACTCCGACCTGGAATGACCGCATATATGGGTCCAGGAGATCACGGGATGTTTGTAAAATAGATCTTCTCTCTTGTGTAAGCAAGAGGATAAAATTATCCTGGCAGCAGCTGTTTCCCAGAATGAGGATCAAGGCTGGCTGTTTCTCCTGCAGACCAAGAGACATCAGGCTTTCCTATCCCCAGGATCCTGCATTTCCCATCCTGTGCAAGTGGTCTCAAACGCGCGGACATACTCGTTTCTCTCTGACACATTATCCATAGCAGCATGGCATAAGGTTCCTCTTAACATTTCACACTGTCAAAGTCTGCTTCCTCATGGGTTTCTGCAACATGGAAAGCAGGAGAAGGAATGGGGAATAGGAAAAAAAAGAAAAAAAAAGGAAGATGAAAGCAAAAACAGAGTGAACTGAGCAGCTTTGACAATATAATACCATCTTGTAGCATCCCCAGAAACAAGATAGCATTGAAGCTCCTTTAGAAGGCTCAAGTTAGCTCTCATTTCCAGCTCCAAAGAGGACATTAATCCGCTCAGCTGGCACTGTGAGGATGGATCCTGTGGGCAGTCCCTCAGTGGATGGCAGAGGAAGCAGAGGGTTCAGAGGAACAGATATCTCTCCACGTGATGCCCAATGAGCTGGGGCAGATAACAGACTACAGCTATGTGAGGTCCTGCATTCTTTGGGTTGCCCCTTCAGCACCAGACCTAGCAGTCCAGCACAAGCTCAGTAGCCCTTCTACCATGCTACAAACCTTCTACAGTGCCCTTCTACCATGCTACAAACCTTGCTGTTCCCTCTTCCCTTCCAAAGGATCTCACACACTTGAATTTGTATTTGGGTGAATGAGGGCTTTGCGTGTTACTGGCAGCACTCAGACCTGTGTGTGGGCCCGCATCTGCTGCTGAGATAAATCAGAGGGAATGGCAGAGTGGTCGGGTGAGCATCTGACCCGGAGCTTTAACAGCACATTTAATTTACAAGCAGGGAGAAGGTTTAATATTTCCATCCCCCGTAAATACACTCACATGGCATCCCCCCACCTGTCCCCTGGTAGTTGGGCTGAATGCCACTGGCTGAGGAGTGGAGCCCAGGCTGATTTTGCGTGGACATCAGGCAGAAGTACTAGGTACAAAGATATCACAAAATGATAGAATCATTTGGGTTGGAAGGGACCCTTACAGGCCATCTAGTTCAACTCCCCTGTAATGAACAGGGACACCTACAGCTGGATCAGGGTGCTCAGAGCCCCATCCAGCCTGACCTCAAGTGTCTCCAGAGATGGGGCACCCACCATCTCTCTGAGCAACCTGCTCCAGTGCCTCAACAGGAGCTAGACCCCAGATATCAACAGCTGAGGAGCAAGTGAACACCTGGCCAGCTATGTTGCATTTATTACCATATAAAAGTTTATTCCTGTCATAAAGAGATGTGCAGTCAGGTGATGGCAAGGGCAAGTAAGGCACAGAAAGCTTCCATTTTCAGACCTGGCTATCAGAGAACGCTGTCCCCATCACTGATTTGTGAATGTGTCTCTTCAGTATGTCCCACCTTCAGGGCAATCTCCACACACTCCCAACATATCTCCATGCTGTAGCCTGGCTCCATCAGACTCAAGGAGAGGATCGCATGCATCCTGTCTGTAATTTCACCTTTCAGGAGTTTGTGGATTTCTCTGGTGTCCGAGGCACTGTCTCTTTAGTCATGACAGCACTAGTGGCAGGAGTGGGTGGTGATGAGGTACTGGCACAGGCTGCCCAGAGAGGTTGTGGATGCATCATCTCTGGAGGCCAGGTTGGTGACCAGCTTGTGGCAGGGGGTTGGAAATAGAAGATCTTTAAGGTTCCCTCCAACCTAAGTCATTCTGTGATCCTATGATTCTATGATAAAGCCCTGCCTACGTCTCCAGGTGCATGCCTGATGGGTTCTGGGGAATAATGCCCCAGAGTGCTCCACGGTTGCCTGAATTATCGAAGATCTTCAGCTGAGATCTTTTCACACGGTATGAATTGCCAGCTGCCACACAGCTAACCTGATATTGAAGGACACATTGCATTACAGCCTCTGAAGTGGCTTTGTTTTAAAAGGGCTGTCTTTTGTCTGTAACCCTTTAACTTTCTGTCTCTTTTTACCTTCCCCGAGGCTGCTCTTTGCTTCCTTTTTTCAGCCTTTTTGGTTTTTTTTCTTCTTCTTCTTCTGATCAAGCAGCTCTCCTCTCTGTGACATGGTTGTGGATTCACATCACTGAACCTAAATTTTAGGTATCTGTCCTAAACTGGTGATATAAACTCCCTTTGCTGATGGAGGAAATACGCCAGAAGATAAATCTTCCCTGATTGTTTTGATTTTGTCTTAATCCAGCATAAATACTCTCCTGGAGTTGCCAGTATCTCCCAAGCAGCTGTAGTGCAAATCTCATTTATGTGTCACCTACTTTTTAGGTAACCATAATATATGGTGAGGTGACTCCTGCCTATGTTCAGAGAACTGAAAGCAGATTTTTCTCCTGTAATTTCCTTGCAGTCTGAACACATGGACAGCCTTAGGTGTTTTTCTTTTTGAAAAAGAAGTTGATATGGCACCTAGGACTTAAACAGAAATATCCCTTAAAAGGATGAGACTCTTGTTTCTGGTATAGGTTCACCTTCAGCTAAGGATGGCTCTATTCAACTAGCCACTACCGTGTCTCCATTGCCTTCCTAACATGCAAATGGGATCATGCCTTTTTAACAGCACTCAGGAACACCAAGTAACCCTATAAGGAGGGTAAGAAAGAATATTGCTTCCAGGTTGGGCCAGTATTAAATCTACATTTCCAAGGTCAAGCATTTGAAAGCATGAGTTCTGCTGCAGGAATCAGGAATTAAACTTCACCTCACAAAGGCTTATTTTACATAAAGTAGTATGAAAAGGATAGGTTTCGGTTTCAAGTTTTTCAGTCCTTTAAGTTTCTAACTGTTTAGGCCAATTCCAGAAGTTAAAAAGTCCTTCATTACTCTGAGCTAAATCTGAGATGATATGCAACCATCTGACTCCAGGAAGGGTGCTCTGAGAACAAACACCTGTAATGTGTCAGGGTGGGCTGGGGGGCAAGTTTAATGAAGAAATTTGATGAAAGGATGCAATTCTTCAACTGCTCCCCTCCCCCCAGCCCAAACCTGGAGGTGGAAATGTGAATGCAGATCAATTTAAATCATAGCTTCAGGCTATGCAGGTTTGGCCCTCTCAGTGCTTACTGTTAATATCAAAGCATGAGGAATTTTACATGTGGAACAAAATTTTTTACCAAGCTAACACTCCTATCTCTGACTGTGGCTATAGAGAGCAGCTGAGATGTGGCAGAGCTGGCAGGAGAGATGGACATCCCCAGTCCCAGGTGCCAAGCATCTGTTTTCCTCCTTCTTCCTGATGCTGTCCAGCTTCTTTGTTCTGACTCTGCTCTCTCCTTCATTTTTGAGACTGTGTTTCTCAAACCCTTACACATCCTTTTGGCTCAGCAGCTCCTTGCCAGTGCATTTGAGAATTGCCCCCTATCCTTTTGTGTGCTGTTCTGCCTAAAATGTCATGACAAACATGCTTAATCAAGCTCCCCTGAACCAGTCAAATCTCCGGGGAGTCCAAATTTGTATATTTTCTTAGGCAGAGTAATATCACACAGAGTATTGAATGACAGTTAAAAACCACATCTGGATCTTGCTCTATTATAATACATCCATAGCCCTAAGGGGAAGCAATGTGGTTTAGTGATTCATGAAACCTAAGTTTTATTCCCAGCTCCTCCACTGCTTCCTTGGGTGACCTTAGCTACTCTGTTTCACTGCCCTGTACTTCCATGTTGCCATCTGTGAAAATGAGGGGTAGTGGTGGTCCCTCCTGCCTGAAGGCCTTTGATTTCCTCTGAAGGCAAGTGCAAAGTGTTATTGCTCAGCCTCACATTCTGTTTCTGCTTTAAAATGGAACTGGCCTACATCTTTCATCCAGACCTAGACACAGGTTCTCTCTTAGCTAGGTATACCTCTGCAGTCTTCATAAGGCTCTCCTATATCTCTCTTCTGCCTCCACAACTGTCTGTGTTCAACACCGTTAGAGCTGTGATCCCATCCCCATGAGCAGGATGGATAACAGAGCTTGGAGAAGCATCTGGAGAATGGGCCACCCAATGTGTCCCCTAGGAAGCACTGTGCTCAGTGGCAGCCTTGTCATTTTGTAGGCTGAAATCCCTGGAAATAATAATAATAATAATAATAACAATAATTAAAAAAAAAACAAAACCCACAACAGTAATTGTAACACAAAAAGTTGTGTCCTAGGGAGAGGGCCAGCATAAAGTAGTGGTTGTGCCTCTGTGTGGTACATGCCTCATCTATGACCTACTGAGACACAAACAGTTAAGCTCATAAAGAGTACAAAGTGACAAGCCTGGCTTTTCCTTTGAGAAATATTCCCATATTTCCCAGGTTACAACCCACTAGATAACAACCTTGTGCTGAATGTTATCACGGCTGAGATTTCCCACCACAGCAACATACAGGATACTTTTTTGGTTCTCTCCAAAAAAAAAAAAAAAGAAAAAAAAAGAAAGAAAGAAAGGAAAAAAAAGAAAAAAAAATGCATACAGCTAAATAAAGTGAAGGTTCACAGCTCTGACAAAGCCTTTCAGTGGGAATCTGGGACGCTTTTCAAGTGTTACCGACTGCTTTATTTTCCCATGGCTCTTTCCAAGATAATAATTGCTCCGCAGATGTTTCCCTCAGGACAGTGAGATGTTCAGGTACCCGGGCGAAAGCTGAGGCTTTGGGCTATCGTTCACAAGGCTACTGTTACCTGCTGTGTTCTTGCAGAGTGCAGCCTTTTCCCATCACAGAACTTCTTAGGCGTCTGGTTTATCAGAAATGCTGTAAATTTGAGCCCTCTGGCTAATTGTGCCTGATTTATGTGAATGACGCGGTTGTATCTCTATGCAACATGAATAAGAGGAAAGACACATAGTTTCTGCCACACACACAGTAACTTGCTTGAGCCTAAATGCAAGACTCTGAAATCTGTTACTCAGCACTTTAGGAAGTCATAGCATTTAGACATCCTAGAAGGTTCACGCTTCTGGTTTCTGACACAATACCAACAGGTATGGGAAACCAAAAACTCAAAGCTTTCGGTGCACTCTTCCATATCATTTGTAGATTTTCTGTCCTTAAACCAACAGAAGCAATGTGGACTCTCTGTTTAAGTACCAGTGCAGGGGCACAGGCCTTCACTTCTCACCCACAGCGTTATAGCGAAGATAGCACTAATCTTCCTTCCTAGTCATGCTGCCACCTCTTCCTCCTTCACTCAAAAATAGGCCCCATTAAACAAGTGACTCAGACCTAGAGAACAACTATCCCCTTGTCTGGTAATTTGAGGTCTGTAAAAGTCAGCCCCACAGACTCTTACTGAGTCACAGAACCCTGTGTGGACAATGTTTATGACTGTATTTATGGGTATAGTTATACAAACTCAGGTGACAGGAGGAGCAGCTTGCATTTGTGGTGCAAGCACTAGGCATTTGGTTGCTAGACCAATGTCTTGGTAGGACAGGAAAGTGTTGGAAGTGGTCACTGCAGACCTGCTAAGAGATGCGTGGGATAAACCTCCCTCAAGATGCAGAGATGGTAGGTTCAGGTATCTAGTCAAATCTGAAAGCAGCACGGAAGGGGACTGGCTTACCTCTCCCACCATCCACCCTTTCTAGAAAGTATGACCACCTGATAGCTCCTTAAGACATGTACAGGAAGCCTTTCTGATAACAGAGAACACAGTGCATTAAAAAATCTCCCCTTCTCACGTGGCAGCCTTTATATAGGACCTACAAAATTAGGAGAAACTTGCACTCATCCCTCTGCTGCTGTAGGTTCAGCCAACCCATGTGTCCCATGCTTCCAGACAGAACAGAGGTTCTCTTTTCTCTGCAAGTGTAAGGGAGAGGAAAGGGAGGAGAAATCCTGAATGCAGCTGCAAAGCTTGGCTTTGAATTTGCTGGGCAGACTGTTAAGCACCACGGAGGTCTGGTCAGTCAGCAATTTGGATGGAGTTAAAAGAAAAATGTACTCCACTTTACATTGCTCTTTTAAACTGGTCTTTCTTTGCTTCTCTACCATAAAACAATAGATAGAATATTTTCTGCCTAGTCACATTCACACACACACACACTCACACAAACCAGCCTGGAAAAGAAGCCAGATATATCACTTGGGATCTTTTCCAACAGTCTCCTAGAAATAGAAAGCCAACAAGAGAAAACACTTGGTCACTGCCAGACTCCAGTGCCTCTGTCTGAGCTGATCTCCTTGGAGCCAGAGTGGTCACTGTAAAGTCAGGACATTGGATTTCATTAAAGCTGTAGTCATTGCAAGGAACCTTGCTTGGGAAAGGCAGCCAGCCCTGATCAGAGGGGGTGATCTTTGATCTTCAAAACTTCCCGAGAGCCTGTGGTGATACTGAGAGCCTATACCAGTGTCTGATTTTACTTATCAGTAGCATTGCACTTGAATGATAGAAACTCACATAAACTGTTTTTCACATAAAATTCTCTTCCCAGAAACCAGGGACTGAGAGTTAAATATTGTTGCTATAGCCTGAGTATAGAGAACAGTCAGTGCAAAACCTCAGGAGAGTCACAGTTTCAAAGAAACTGCCCAAACTCACCATCCTGAACTATCCTACAGTGGCATCTACTTTATGAAAAAGCGTAAAAGCCTCCCTCATTTCTTTCCCCTTATACAATCCTGCAGGAGAGGGAGAAGAACACAAGATTATTTCCCTACAGACAATCAGCTAATTAATTAGCAGGTGCCTGGTTGTAATGCTTTCAGCAAGGCCCTATCTGTGTGCTAATTAGTATCATTAGCTGGTGCCCCAAGGAACCAGCTTTGATTACTCTTCTCTCACTGATTATACAGAAACAACCAGGCAAGTGCTTTCATTGGTCATAAAATTATTTCAGCTCTTCTTAAGGCCCATCTACCGCCTTTAGGTCTCTGACCTGCTGTGCATCTATTCACTGACTGAAAGGGATTATTTCTTATAAGTTAACACCTGTTGTTCCCTCTGCATTTGGAGGAGCTGAATGTGATGAAGGGTAGTGGCTCCATGGAGCGGGGCTGCTCCCATGGGAACAGGTAGGAAAGTGCATCTAGCAGGTAGGTCTGGCTAAGAAATAGAGGCCAATCTGGGATGTTACTGTTGTTAACTATATTTTGGCCAGTGGAATTGGTCTTTTAGTAGAGCTGAGGAGGAGAAAAAAAGAAGAAAAATCTGTGGTTGAATTTATTTTTCCATAGTTACCCTGTTATGCCTATATATTTTTTTCTGTTGGCTACCCACGGAATCTTCCAGTGACTTCAGTTTTGCTAGCAGAAGCTGCTTTTCAGACCCTTAAGCTCAAACACTTTGTAAAAAAAAAAAAATATATATATATATATATATATTTCTAGGAACGAAGATACTGGTGTTTTATATGCTCATTTTCCTGGGAGTTTGAAGCTTGAGAAAACAGGTATAATTATCTATGTCACTCAGCTTGAGGTAAAACTTGATAAAACTTGCATTCAGGTAAGATGTCAGTCAAATGAATGCAAAATAACAACAAACCATCCTTTTTCCATGGCTGGCTTAATAGGATGAATTGATAACTACAAATAACTTAGTTCAGGAGAGCACTTCTATAATAATAAGGACCCTCTCAAGCAGTTATTAGGAACTCTTTGACTTCTCTGTAGAAGTATCCTTCTTTTGTGCTGGAACATGAAGGGTGGCAGAATGAGAAAATGGAACTTGCAAGAAAGAGAAACTAGCAGTGTCATAGAAAGGAAGTAGAACAGGGTGAAGGCACAACATAACAGCATCCCAGATCTGGCAGATAAATGTGAAGGGGGCTTGGACTGTTGTTGAAATCCCTTTTGGATCCCTTTTGGATCCAAGTGAGTGGAGAAGAAAATAGAATGCAAACAGACACGTTTTAAGTTCTCCGCGATGAAGTCCTTCATATGCACTTTTTATGTTTGGTAGGGGCAAGAGGGGACCAGGAAGGACTCTGTAAAATCCTAGAAGTGCTTTTCAGCCCACAGAAACAGGAACATCATCCAAGAAACTTAAAAATACAATAGATCGGTGTGTTGCCAAACTGCGCAAAATGGCTGACTCATGCAATTATCAGAGCCACTATCACCAGGCAGAACAATATGCCCAAATTGAAAAGGAATGTTAGAAAGACATGGGAAGACTCAACTGAACCAGTCAAATGCTAGTTTCAAAATCAGGGCTGGAAGGAAGACGGGAATACATTGTATGAGACAAAAATTTACAAATGTTCTTGTTCATCTTCCTGCCAAGCTGAGTGGGCACCCATGGCAAAGTCCCAGCTGCCTTTGGAGAAAGAATCTCTTCAGATGAGCTGACCTGCCACGCTACGTAGCCTAATACGCAGATGAGGTATAAGCTGCAGCGTCATCCCATGCAATTTCTCAAGAGTGTGTTCTGGAATAGAAGCAGGAGCCAGGAAACCAGGAATGATGAAACTGCCTGGTGTCCTCATAGCACCCGTTACAAGGCAAAACAGCAAAGAGCCTCAGCCAGCAGATACTGGGCGACATAACCCCATTTCACATCATCTGTGCTCATGGTTTTTGCAGGAATGGTTTTTCGGTTGTGTTCTACCAGTATATTACTACTGTCAGGCAAAAGGTGAATTTCCCAATTCCAATAAAATGAATTATAATTAATTCAATTTGAAAATTGCTAACACATTCTAACAGAGGTAAGAGCAACAAAAACTAGGCCAGCTATTCTCAAATTTCTGTTTGCAGTCTTCATAGCAGCTATAAACTAAAATGAATGCACATATGTATGAGAGCTGCTCCAAAAGTTCCTCCTTTTTTATGACCTTGGCCCACAACATCAGAGGTGGATGTTGGTGATATGGCAGTAGATACTGAACCTTCCTGCCAATATTCCATTATGCTTTGCTGCCACGTGACAAATGGCATCGGAGGAGCAGTCTGACAAAATGGCATCCTACATGTTAGAGTGTATGAAGCAAAGATGTGTCACTGAGTTCCTCTGTGTGGAAAAAATGGCTCCCACTGACATTCACTGATGCTTCCTGAACACTTATGGAGAACAAACAGTGGATGTGAGTGCAGTGAGGCAGTGGGTGGTGTGTTTCAGCAGTAGCAACAATAGGTAGCAGTGACTACGTTGAAAAAATATATATATTTTTTTTTAGCTGAGAATTTGCTCTATCAAATAGTGTTATTGTGCTCTTCATATCTGTTGCAGTTTCTACGAAAGTAAATAGGAGGGATTCCTTTTGGAGCAACCTACAGAATATACTCTGCTGAACACTATTAGAGTCTAGAGCAAAGGAGCAGAAGAGAAAAAAAGAGGCATTTAAAGTAGGTAACCTACTCTAACAAGCTGAATCTTACCTAGGAGTACTTTCCAGATCCCTGTCAAGATCCAGTTAGCTCCACAGAATAGATCATGCTCATAGGAGGAAGAAACAACAGTAGAAATAATGAATCCTTGTTTTTGTTACACTCTAGATAGTCCCCACGGACTTCACTGCAGTCAAACACCAAGAACTGGGTGAGAGCAGAGGCTACGTGCTCATCATAAGAGACTCAAAGAAAGGCTCCTTGTGTACATTTTTGGCTAGGCATCAGCTCTTCTGTTCAGTAAATAACCAAACAGATGCCAGAATATACCTTTTCCATCAGAAAATCAAATGGAGAATAGACTCATACTCACAGTACAGAAGTTAATTAAATTGCCAGTCCACAAGAAGGGCAGAATGCTCGTTGAGATCCTTCTTCTTAAGAGCACATGAGTTAGCACTACTTTTCACTACTTTCTTACTCAAACAGGACATGGTATTTGAGATTCGTTTTACTATTTCTTATGAATGACTGTTTAAATGGATCATGATACAGCCAGTAGGGAGAGTGTAATGTTGAAGTATAGGGAGTGAAGTGCCTTAGTCTCCGAACACATCTGTTGTGAAAGGATGTGTGCTGCATTCAGCAATAAACTGATCCTCTTTTCTCCCTTCCTGGGAGAAAATGTACCCAGCGTACCTGACCAGACTTGATTCTCTTCATCTTAAGAATTGCCAGGGTCCCAAAACACAGAATGGTGATATTGTATGAAGTTTCACAACACAATAGTGAGCTGCTGTCCCTATCATCACCTGTCCCGGCTGCCTTGCCCATGCAGCCTGGCCAATTTCTGAACAAAAGCTGATTTGTCTGGGATGCAGCTATTTTTAAGAACACATACCAAGTGATTACTTACAAAGACCTTCATTATTTAATTCTTCAGTGAGGGCTTTGCAGATGTGAAAATACTCTTATATGTTGCATGCAGCCATGAGCCTGTGAATTTTCTCTTTTTGTTTTCAGAAGAAAAGTTGGAACAAAGATAGCAAGACTAAACCAGAGTCTCTCTTTCTTGCTGGTAATCCTATTGGACCCAGTCCAATTCTGTGTCACCGAGTAACTCTTTCCTCTCTTGCAGAGCTCACATCTAATTCCTTCCTTTCCATTATTTCCTTTGAAGAAACACTGTACTTTCTACTAGCAGTTGATCTGTAAATAGAATCCTTGGTTGACATCACCAACACTTTTGCCTGTATTTTGGGCTTTTCTTTAATTATGTGAGTCAATTATTTCATAACCCAGTTCATGCCTTACCCAACTGTATGCTTGTAGGGCAATGGACATGTCATCCTTCTGCTGTAACATGAGTATCATCAGTTGCAGTTTGAGTATGGAATTATGGTGTACCCATGGCAGTTATGAAAGGAGACTTTTTAGCTTTAGGGTTTAGAAAGAGGTGGGATCAGGAAATTTCCTCTGGAGAACTCTGGTAGTCTCACGTTTTCTCATTGCTTTGGAACAGGACAGTAGTGAGCAAAAAATGAAACCTCTCATCATCAAATACAATTCTGAGGCAAAGAGCTCAAAATATCCTTTCAGAGCAGTCGAAGTGTTTCAGCTCTGGAAAATAAAATCCTTGTCATTTTGATATTCCTCTTATAACACCCATTATAAAAATATACATTTTTCATACATCTTTTAATACACTTTTCAGAAATGGGGCATCTAAAAATTTCATTTCTAACCAGAAAATGTTAACCTCGTCAAAAACTTATCTTGAAATAGGCATTCATCAAAATGCATTTGTGTGTCTGGAGTTTTTCTCTTTCCATGCATTGTTATTTTATGCGAGAAAAGATGTTTCCTTGGGAAGTTTCCAAACCACTTTTACTTTATGATGTTATCTGTTTGTATAGTATCTGAACACTGGTCCTCTAAAATTGGTAGCAATAAACGTTTGTTTAGGTTGGAATTCTCTGGTTGCTTAAATCCTGCATGTCTCTCAGACAGATGATGGATCGATGCAGATGGGGATCTGCTGGACCTATCCTTCATGAAAGCCAAGTTTTCTCTGAGGTATTGTTTTAAGAGGATGTAGAAACCCATTGCTCTCAAAGCACCCTTTTTTAAATTCTACAACAGAGGTTTTGCAGAAATAAAAAATACTTCTGTATTTTGCACAAAGCCTGTATATACCTCTGGTTGTTGTTTTTTGTTTGTTTGTTTTTCTGCATAGGGAAAATCAGAATGCAAATACTGACTATAAATCAAATATTTAAGTAGTTGAGTTTTTTAAGTTTGCCAGTCCTCTTCGTTTTAGTCCAAACTTGAGTGACTGTTCCTATCCTTTCTGGACAGCCACCTGAAGCCATAGGGTTATATTTGCACAGTTGGTGGTGCTTTAATTTGCTTTGGTGGGTTCCAAGCACACTGGCAGTGACAGGAAAGATCACATAGCCAGCAAGATCTAGTCCCCTCCTAACATAGCTGCCATGAAACTGACCCCCCAAACTGCTGCTAAACTGTAAAGAAAGTCTGTCAAGAATGACAGAGGGGATTGGTTAAAAAAGCAGATCATGCCAATATTGCCAATGGGATGACAGAAGGTCATGGAATTCTGGGGTAGGCTAAATGACATGTGTCCATTGATGAAGCTATACAAACCCAACAGGAAATGTGTCAAGTGATAACACTGCCCTACATTTCAATTTTGGAACATTTTCAGTTTTAATTTGAAAAAGCTAATAGAGGCCACAAACCTAAGGAGTAGAGAGACCATCACAGCCCTGACACGTAGTGTTTCACTGGGAGTAATAAAATCCCTGCCAACAAGGAGGAGTGCTGTATCAAATCTGGAGCTTCTCTTTCCCCTAGAAGACAAAGTTCTTAACTGAGAACCCAAGTGTCTCGCAGAGGATTTGCTGCAGGCCCAGTTGCCATGCCCATTCAATGACTCATTTGAAAACAACCATTTTCTGAGAGTCTTTGTTTATGGATATTTGAGCAAATAAATGTCAGCTCCTCCTCTCTAGTTATTAATGATACAGTTGCTTGGCTCTGTCTGCGCAAATTCTGCATCTTTATCTGGTGACTCATCTCAAACACTGGCTGAATGACTGAGATAAGCTATGTACATCTCCTGTACTTCAGCATCATCAGCAACAGCTAATCAGTTGGATCACCAACCAGCTCTACCTGCAGGAGATCCATGGGGAGCGGATACTGTAGCAAGAGCTATCATCTCTTCACATCCAGATACCTTCTGTTGGAATCCATGGGAATACAGGGAGCACTGTCTTGTGGAAAATAGGATTAAGGTGACCTTTGTGAGGGTGGACTAGACAACCAAATTGGTAGTCAGCTCAAGAGATTAAGGACTTTCTGGTTTTTCTTTCCTTTCACACTATAATCTTCACAGAGGTTTGTGTACAGATGGATGAAGATTCTGGTACAAGAACAAGAAAGCAAAACAGGCTGGATTTTTTTTTTATAGTAGAAAAATGCCTGTTCATCCTAACTGTTCAAAAGAAAGAATTCATACTATTGAATTTTGCTTTCGAAGTTGTAATTGTTGGAGGTATATATTTTGTGGTTGTTTTTTTTTTCCCTTTTCAGTCAAAATGCATTTCCATTTTAAGCTCTAAACTGAAGAACAATGTTATTTAAGGATTTAAATCTAAACAAAGCTTATAAATGTTGTGATTTTTTTTTTTTAGCTTGTCAATAAAAGTAAATTGTTCATGTTAAATCAAGGGAGGCAAAAATAAATAAAATGTTCAAAGATGTAGGAAAAAAAATTCACAAGAAAAGAGTTTTTTTAATAGACCTGTGTTTATCTATCAAAGGCAAACGAACAATTTTGACTTTTCTGATAAGTGCAGTGACAGTAATGGAAAAACAGACTACAGTAACACCATAACCATAAGTTATTCATTTGATCTCTGTCTCATTTTCAGCGTGATTGATGTCTGTAATAACCCAATCTTCATTCATGCACTTCTCCAAACGAAATCAAGACTTCCCAATTTTCAATGATTCAGCCGATTTGATTCTGCATGCATCCACTTTGTGGTGGGAAAAGCCAGGACACTTGCACCAGTCACCACCATTCCTTTTCCTTGCACCTCTTATCTCTTATGGGGAGGAATCCAACTGCTCATTCTTCTAGCGTAAGTCTCTGAATAGCTTCTTTCTACACTTATGCTTACTGCAGCAAAGAAATAGACATTAAAATGATTTTATTGTTTTTGAAGCCGAAGATCTGGATTGTCCTTTGTTTTCTAGCTCCCTGCTAGACAAGACTGCAGCTTCAACATTGAGTGGTTCCCAAATGTCCATGAAACATTCTATAGGCCCTCTTTTCAGACAGAACTAAAGGTTGTTTTTCATCTGAGATACTCCTATGCCCTTATTGCCAACTTAACTGTGTGTCTTCCCCTATTTTTCCAGCATCTCTGGGAAAACACTGTTAGGAATCTCCCCAAGTCCGGATTTTGTTTAGGTACCTGACAGTTGCTCGAGTGGAGAACTGCCACTAATTTCCGTGAGAAATTAGCTGTTAAGTACACTGGGGGGCCACAGATACAGCTTGTAATTATGACAGCTTAGCAAGTTACCACGTTATCCTCTGAAGTTCAAGGTAATTCCTTTGCTGTATGTATAGAACTGGGTCAAATACTTAATAGAATGGCTTGGGTTGGAAGTGACTTCAAAGAGCATCTAGTTCTAACTCCCCTGCTGTGATCAGGGTCAGTACACTCCAGATCAGGCTGCTTAGGGCCCTATCCAACCTGGGCTTGAATGCTTCCAGATATGGGGCATCCACAGGTTCTTTGGGCAGCCTGTGCCAGTGTCTCACCACCCATCTATGTAAAAAAAAACTTTTCTCCTTATATTTAATTCAAATGTAACCTCTTTTAATTTAAAGCCATTCCTTCTTGTCCCATCACTATCAGATTGTGTAAAAAGTTTGTTTCCCTCCTGATTATAAGCTCACTTTAAATACTGGAAGTCTGCAATGAGATGTTTGTGAAGACTTCTCCAGGCTGAAAAAGCCCAATTCCCTAAACTTTTCTTTATAGGAGAGGTGCTACAGCCCTTTGATCATCTTCAAGGCACTCCTCTGGAGCCATTCCCACAGCTCTGTGTTATTCTTACTGGGGACTGCAGGCCTGAACATAGTACTCCAGATGGAGATTCACCAGGGCAGAGTAGAGGAGGACAATTACCTCTCTCTCCCTTGCACTTGGCCTTGTTAAACTTCATCAGATTCTCATGTGCCCAATTTTTGAGCTTGTCCAGGTGAATGGCATCTGTCTCTTCTGTGTCAGCTACACCATTCAGCTTGGAGTCATCTGCAAATTTGCTGAGAGTGCACTCAGTCCCCCTATTTATGTCACTGATAAAGATGTTGGAGAGTACCAGTCCCAAGATAGAGACCTGGGGGATATCGCCAGCCTCCACTTGGACATAGATCCGTTGACTACAACCCTCTGGCAACAGCCATCCAACCAACTTCTTATCCACTGAATTGTCCACCCTTCAAATCCACATCTTTCCAATTTAGATATAAGAATGTGCTGTGTGACCATATTAGAGGCCTGCAGAAGTCCAGGTAGATTTCATCAGTTGCTCTTCCTTTGTTTACTGATGCAGTCTGTCCATCATAAAAGACCACCACATTGATTAGGTATGATCTGCATTTAGTGAAGCTATGCTGGCTGTCAAGGATCACGTGTTTGAATTGAAGGTGCCTTAGCATAGCTGAAAAGTACATAAACTGATGGGCACCTCAGATACCTCTATCTTCTTGGGTCTTCCTTTCTCACTTGCATTTATAGGAATGTATGTTTCAGCTTGGGATCGGGGTATTCATTTTGGTTTTAATTCCCAGTCACTTTGGAGCTACCTTCTGAATGACTCTTCTGGGGTCACAAGCCAGCAGGACCTACACCTGCACTGATTTCTGGTAGAGGCTATGCTTATCTTCAAGACAGAAACATCTTTCCTGTCATTACTCAGATGAACAATGCTTCATGCTGGCTATTCCCACTGTTTTTAACTATGGTTCACTTAAAAAAATAATTACTGATGACAGCTAAAAACGTAAAAATAAAGGGAACCCACTTCACCATTGTAAATAGCTTAGGAAAGCTGACAAAAACAGTGTCTCAGAGCAGATAGGGTTTTCTCCTTTGTACTAGTAGCAGATGCCTCCAAATCACATTCCTCTTCAGACTGTAGTTGTTACAGGAAGGCTTATGGGTCCCATCTGCCTCTGTTCCTCAGGTAGAATAGCAATGACTTTTGGCAAAAGAGCAGGCTGATAGGTTGTGGGCAACAGCTCCAAGACGTACATGAGGCAGGTAAATCTGCCTGACTTAATTAGCTCAACGCTTGCTCACAGTTTCAGTGTATACCCAAAACAAGATAAACCTAATTAGATCGTTTCAGTCAGTGTAAGGAATTTAATTCTGTTATTCTACTATCTACAAAGGCAGGCAGATATTTGATAGATGGAGGGATGGAGGGATGGAGGGATGGAGGGATGGAGGGATGGAGGGATGGAGGGATGGAGGGATGGAGGGATGGAAGGAAGGAAGGAAGGAAGGAAGGAAGGAAGGAAGGAAGGAAGGAAGGAAGGAAGGAAGGAAGGAAGGAAGGAAGGAAGGAAGGAAGGAAGGAAGGAAGGAAGGAAGGAAGGAAGGAAGGAAGGAAGGAAGGAAGGAAGGAAGGAAGGAAGGAAGGAAGGAAGGAAGGAAGGAAGGAAGGAAGGAAGGAAGGAAGGAAGGAAGGAAGGGAGGGAGGGAGGGAGGGAGGGAGGGAGGGAGGGAGGGAGGGAGGGAGGGAGGGAGGGAGGGAGGGAGGGAGGGAGGGAGGGAGGGAGGGAGGGAGGAACAGCCTGAAGTCCTTCTAATGATAAATCTATTTATTTCACTGTATTTAAATGGGTTAATCTTCTTGGCTGAAAAATGCCCTCAGAAGAAGTCCCTGTGGCGTCAGTGTGCACAAATAAAAGCAAAGCAGCAACAAATAAATAATTCCATTTTGCAGGCTGCATGGGACGTGAAACACAAGACAAGCATTTTGCCTGGAAAGTTTCCAGCAAAATCTTACCAGAGGCAGTTTTGGATGAGAAGCTCCATGTTTGTTTGGGGATCTGTGTGCACATGCCATTATTCTGAGGGGTAAGGAAATGCATTTGTGAAGCTGCATCATGAAACACAAATAAGTTGGTGTAAGAATAGTCCCAGAGTCATGTGCTTGGGTTCATTTATTTGCTAAATGTGGGTAATCTTTATTTTTTAAGGTTATGTTTACTGAATGGGAATAGATATGGAAGCTAGGGAAAAACAGAGGATAGGGAAAAATTAAGCCCTTTTTCTAGGAAATTTCTTTTGATGCATTTACACAGAACATCCTTTGTGGGGTGAAAAAAAGTTTTGGAAAAAATCCCAGCAGAAGATTAGGGGCAAGGGAAGGGTCATGCTTTCCTGAATCATCTATTATCATCAGAGACAAGATACTGATGGAGCTGAAGCTTGGCGTGTTCTTGTCTGTCCTCTTTTATATTTCTGTCACAAGAGTATTTTAAGTTTCTGGCCAAAGATATTTTCTCTGTCTGTTATCTAGCAGGGCCCGAAACAAGATAGTCAGCAGGGAGACACTGACTTGAAACACAGGCAGAAGCCAATTGCCTAAGCATAAGCCATTTTAGACACCCTAGGGTATGTTCTTCATCCTCATGAACCTGCCAGATATGCTGGGTTTTGCTTAGGGAGTTTAGTCCCACACTAAGCTTAGTGCCCCTCACATTATGAGTACTGTGTTTTCACCACCAGAAATTCATGGAGAACAAGTTCTTCCAGCCTGATGTCCCAGTCATTCCCTGGCCTTTCTGGTGTTATGCCATTTGCCCATTCATCTTCTGTGTCTGGAAGAGACTTAGAATATCTACCTACCACTAGCTCTGAGCAGTGCCACTTGAGATGTCTGTGTTGTATGATCTCTCTGGTCTCAGCACATCCTCCAGACCTAATATCTGCTGCAACTCAAGTCTTTTGACAAGTTGGTTCCCTACAGAATTGTTCACACAGCAGCTCTGGGGAGACAGGATCAAGGTAGGGATGTGCTTATGGACATCTGTGTACAAATACAGCAGACACTGGGTCAAAGGAGCAGCACCCACACAAAGACACAGGCAATGGGATGGGGGCTATCTTTCCATTTCATATTTCACTACTTTCCCACAGGCACAGGTTCAGAGCTGTCCACTTCCAGGAAGCGAGTGTGAATACCCTGGGCCACTGGTCTTCAAGGAGATCGGCTAATTCATTTGTCTCACCATGTAGATAAGCTTTTCTCAGACTCTTCATCATCTTGCTTAAACACAAGGCTGGTACAGCCCATCTCCTTTTTAACACATTATTCATTCTGCTCCTCTCCCTTTTAAAATTCCTGACCAGTGCTCAAACACCAGCAGTCAGTGTCATTGTCAGATGTGTCATTTAAGTCTCAATAAATCATTATTAGTGCCAGCATTATTTAGAAAAACAGTTATTAATAGAGTGCTCCAATGGAAATGCAGAGGTATCCAAGCCAGGGCTGATGGGTGTGCAGGCATCACTCCCCTCTTGGGGTGCCAGGGAGTTGGACTAGATGGCTTTTAAGGTTCCCTTCCAGCTCAAGCAATTCTATGATTCTTGCCAGCAGGAACTCCCCTCCACCACTCGCAATGGCCAATGGCTCTGAACACCTGCCAAGGAGAATACACCATCTGCCTGGTAAAGGCAAACCCCTGTGTTGGCCTGTAGCAAGTTGAGCCTGCCAAGAGAGATAGGCTGTGTCATAGGGAAAGATATAGAAAATGGGTGATGGTTCACAACAGCAAAGCAGTGCTGTAACTAACCGCCTTTCATTAGCAGCTGGCTAAGAGAGAGATTTCAACATCTCATGACAGACGGGACCTTCTCTCATCCCCATGTGGGACTGCTCACTCCCCCGTGCATATCAATGTTGTGGTGATGAGTCAAGGGAGGGTTGATGGATGGATGTTTGAATTAGCTGGGTAGCATACGCTGACTAGCAAAGCACGTGGAGACTGAGTGTTTATTTTTCGTGTACAGCAGCATAAATCCCAAGTGCCCATCCCTCCCCCACAGGGGAGCAAGCTGGCTCTCAGTGCACACCACCACCACCTGCCCCTTTGCTGAGCCAGATGGATTTGCTGTCTAGCCCACGAGGCAGGCTGAGAACTCTCGTGGAAGGGGTCTGGAGGGCATCTGCGGAAGGTAGAGGTTCTAAGTGGGGACATATGGAGGGGGAAGGGGAGAAAGTAGACTGATGGTCTTGACGAGAAGACTCACAGATCAAAAAATAAACTTATGCCTCTGAATGGTAAGAAGCTGCTGCGGTTTCTGCCATCAGACACCATGCTTGTGAGAATTAATCCTTGCAAGTAAAACTGACTAGAAATGTAGTATCTTCCTCCCCTCCTCTTTGCCTTGTCCCTTTGCTTGTTAAAATTAAGATGCCCCGTATCAAGCTCCCATCATTCTCCTCACCTTTTGCCAGGTGAATTTCATTAAGACACCATCAGAGAGCATGAACTTTTTCTAGCTTTTGTGCCCTTCCTTCCCAAAACACTGTCTTTTCAAATTACCTCCTTCACAGAGAACAACTTAAGGCAGACTAGTCTTAAATAGCTCCATTCAGGAGGTGTTTGCTTCACACCTGTGGGAGTAAGCAGGAGGAGACCACACAATAGCTTGTGTGTGGTCAGGGGCCTTGCATGGGTGGCTGAGGAAAGGTGTGATTAGGGCGATAGGAAACAAGCCTCCAATCTTCTATGAGCACATCTCAGAGAATGTGCATGTGCGTGTGTGTGTTTTGTCAGCGGTGAAGAAGGATGAAGGGCAAGTCTCACCGCTGCAGGTAGCAACCAAGATGATGAGATATTTCCCATCTTGCTCTTCCCTGAATCTATCACTGTAAATAGTTTGGCTTGCTTATCCTCCCCCACCCTTCTTTTTTATACTTTCTAAGACTCTACAACTTGCATGAAAACACACAAGCTTAATTGGCACTGTCAATTCCAGCTGACAGATCTCCCATGAAACACACCCAGCAATAAAAAATGTAATCCCTTAGCCCTCCCCCACAATGAAGTTCAATTATAGCAAGACAAGGAAGATTCCCATGGATGTCTGTAGACAAACTGCAGTTTTCTGGATTTATTTAAAAAATTTAGTAATCTTGCCAATACTTTGATGAGGACCACTTTGTGCTAACAAAATGAAGTAGTATGCTAGAAAACGTTAAGTCCTGCTGAACTACTGGGTAGGTTTTGAGGCTACCTTAGGTTCTTTGCAATCAAGTCCAACCTGTTGTGATTTGTCATCAAACATTTAACTCCTACTTACTCTCCTGATCTTTGTGCTTCTCATAAATACTCATGATAGTTTGCTTTCCTTCCCTTTTCCAGCACCGCTAATTGACACAGTTTGGGACTCGGAATGTACTTGCCCTCTCCCACACAGCTTCCCAAAGGTTTGCTGATGTTTGTATAGAATGGTCTGCAGAGATCGAGATGGAGAGAAGTGGGCCCTGAGGAGGCAGAGCCTACAAGCATCACTCACCAGCACCCAAAGCCAAGGATTCAGAAGCAATGTGGATAACAATTTTGGCAGCAAGTGAGGTGCTCCTCCCGTTTCCCAACTGCCTCACTTCTTGGGTGGCCATTTCCCTGGGGCAGAAAGGGAGCGTGAACCTCTGCACAATCAGGTGGGAGAGCAATGGTCAGGAGGAAAGGGCAAGAAGGAGTAGGAAATCATGATCCTATCCCCACCGCCCACTCAGCTTCATGCCAGCTTCCTTCTCCACTCGCTCTGGCTCCCATCACAGCCCCTCAGGGCTCAGCACCCTTCTCCAGCCCTCTGTGCAGGCTGGGGCACAGGCCCAAGTCCCACGGGGGCTGAGCGCCTGCATGTGCTCCTTTGTGCCGAGCAGCGGCGAGGGGAGGGGAAGGTCAGCACCAGCTTTTCCCAGGCTTTGCACTGTGCTTCTCCTCGCGGGGAGATCTGCAGGGAGGAGGAGAGGTAGGCAGCCAGGAACGCAGACTATGAGCACAGGGGGAGGCGGAGGAGGTGGCTGCTTGGGATGGGGATGCTGGCTGGTGCTGTGGGGCTTGGTGGTGATAGAGCAGTGTGGGATGCTGGAGCCAGAGTGCCTGTGGGGGAAGCTTGTACTGTCTGGCGCTGCTTGGATGTTCCCTCATCTTTGATAGAAACAACTGAATTTGCGAACTTGTTTCCCACAAGAAAGGCCCTTAGTGTTCACAAGGGAACAGATTAGGGATTGTCCTAAATCCTCACGGTGGCCAGGGCAGTGGGGGAAAGCCAAGTACCAGATGATTTCCTCGGAATGCAACAAATCTCACATTGCGATAAGAGCAACAATAGCTTTCCCTCCACCCTCCTCCCTCCCTCCGACCTCAGGCTCAGAACCTCACAGGATATTCTTGCTGGGCAAGCACTTTGCAGCAAGAGCAAATCAGAGGGGAAGACTATCAAGCAACGGGGGCAGATGGGTCTGCAGGGTTGGGTTGAGGGCAATGGGCTGAGCAGGGGAAGCAAGAGATGCCTCTGTGCTGCTGTTACTGCCCCGGCCCATGGGTCCTCTGCAGGTATGTGCTGACCATGTCTAGTCACTGGGGAAATCTCCAAGCAAAATATAGGCTCTTTCTGCCACAACATGGGTCTCCTTATCAGTGAGAAAAAACATCTTGATTCCCTGCTCTACCCCAGCCCACACATTTAAATGCCACTTCCTTTCCTGTCATCTTTGGAGATCTACTGATCATGGGCACAAGAAAGACTTGGTGAATTTTTCTTTCTTTTTCCTTTCTTTGCTTCATAATTTTTTATCTCTACCCCTTCTGCCATTGAAAATGGTCAGTGTTGTATCTGCCAGCAGGCTGACATCCAAAGACGAATGCAAACTATAGCAAAGATACCTGCATGGTGTCTGCAAACTGATGTAAATATCCCAACACAGCATTACACTCAGTTTTCTATTTGAAAGGTATGCCTTGCCCCACCAAAGCTAGAAACACAACTATAAAAAACACAAGCTTTTTTTTTTTTCCCCCCCACATGATTTGCATATGATTGTTGCAGCTCCTGTGTGTTTAAAACTTTTTCTCTAGGTGTAAAAGCTACACACATCACCAGTAGAGCACCACAAGAGATGGTGATACTGATTGAGTAGAGCTCTTCTGTCCTAATTATTGCTCTGCAAATGAGTCAGAAAGGCCTGAAGGGTGTACTTGTTAGAAGAACAGGCTGAACTCCTGACTGCTGAAGGAAAGACCTCCTTGGTGTTGCCACAAGACATTCTAGCAACCATTCTCCCTACGGTCTTTAATCCTTCCATCCTGGACAGTCTTATGTTTACATCATCAACCATGAGGAGGCTTATTAATCCTTTTCACAGCATAGAACAACAGGGTGGCCCCTGTATTGAAAAACTTCTCATTGTAATACACCAGGGTCCTGAAGATCATGGACATTTGCAGCAGCACAAAGTAGCTATGGAAAATTCAATGCAGAGATCACCTTTTAACTCCCCACTCTACAGGGGTGCTGGTGCACTGTACAGCCTGAGATCCACACCAGAAGCAGCTGTGTTTCAGTTGACAGACAAAAGTTACGTATGAAAGCAGTACACACAGTCTTCAGGAGTGAAACTCCCACTGACCATCACACAGCTATTACAGTCCATGATTCCTGATAGCGGTGATGGCAGGGTTTAGATTAATTTGCCGTCATTTCATCATTTACACTAAATGCCATGGTTCTTTGATAAACATGTCAGGCCTTTTTCCAAACAATTTTTCCATTCGGAGCTGATGAAAACAGGCTGTCAGCACTCCTGGTAGAAACACCCTGCTCATGGCAACAGTCGATGTCTGGCCCAGTGGTCTTCCTGGAGAAAGTCCAAGTGGGAAGGCAGTCTGGAGGCTCAATTCCCAATACTGATAGGGGGTGGAGGAAGGTGACCACTGTTTCAAGATGACAATGTTTATTCCCTCTAGGGGATTTACCTCTGAAATACGGTATTTGAAAAATACCATATTGGAGAAATATGAATTTCAAAGGTGGACTACTTGGTGGATAAAGAATTGGTCAAGTGGTGTAGTGGAAATGCTAAGTCACAGTTTGAACCATTGATTGAGCACCTGGTGGGAAGGCAGGGTCAACCCAGGAGGAGCTCAGGTGCATGCAGTGCATTGAGTGACTGGAAGGGGTAGATCCTGGTTCTATCCCTTCCCAGACCTCATTTGAATACTACAGTGGAGGTGAGGGTATCTGGTTGGAGATCTCTGTGTGACAGTGGCCTTCTGAAAGTAAGTGGTTGTTTTTGTTGTTGTTGTTGTTTTTTTTTCTTTTCTCCTTTATTTCTGTATCTGTGGCTGCTGCATTTGGGCTTATCCTCACTGCAGTCTGGGATTTTGCTATTCTGCTATCATTGCTGTGCTTTCTGTTGCATTATAGCATTACAGTTGGTCGCAGCCAGAGAGTTGTGTTCAATGGATTTATGACCAGGTAGAGGCTGGTCATGAGTGGTGTTCCTAGGGCTTTATATAGGCATTTATATAGGCTCTTCAATATTTTCCATAATTTTATCAGTGGCATAGACAGTGAGATTGTGTGTATCCTCAGCGAGTTTACAGGTGACACCACGCTGAGTAATGCAGTTGACACAACAGAAAGAGAGGATGCTATCCAGTGAGACCTGGGCAGGCTCAAACAGTGGGCCCATGTGAAACTAACAAGGCCAGGTGCAAGGTGTTTCCTTTGGGCTGGGGCAATCCCAAATATGTGTACAGGCTGGGAGAAGAACTCATTTCTCAGAGTGCAGCTCTGGGGGGAAGGACTTATGGATTCTGGTGATTGAGAAGCTTGATATGAGCCAACAGCGTGCACTGGAAGCCCAGAAGGCTGACTGTATCTTGGGCTGCATCACAAGAGAGGTAGCCAGTAAGGGAAAGGAAGGTGATGGTGGTTCCCCTTACTCTGCCCTTGTGAGGCTCTATCTGGAGTATTGTGTTCAAGCTCGTGGCCTTCAGTATGGAAAGGATGTGAAGCTGGTGGAGTGGATCTAGATGAGGGCCATGAAGATGATCAGAGGGCTGGAGGACCTCTCCTATGAAAGAGGCTATGCTAGCCTGCAGAGAGGTGCTGACACCTTGGGGCACAGGACTCCAGTATGGAGTTCTCATAGATGTGGTTCTCTGAATGCTCCTACTCTCAGTTCTATCATGCAGAGCTGAATATAAGCCTCTTGTCAGTCAGAAATCTAGACCTATAACCAAACATTTCACTACTAGAGTCCAATTCTATCTACAGGAGGCCATCAGATCCAGAGTTACGCTCAAGTTCTGTTTTTAGAGAGAGAACTGTGTGAAGTCAAGGCATGTGGGACCTCCTGAGTCCAAAATTGAGACCACAGTTTGTGAAGAGGTCCCTGAAAGGCAGCTGCAAACCTGAAAAGTAAACCAGAATGAAGAAGTCAAGCATACCTATTCCTTGGATTTCTGCATGGGTTCTGCCCATAAAGGGTCCTGCAGCATCTTTTGTCTGTGCCTTCAAAGTTTGTCCTCAGGAGCTGAGTTCACTGTGGCAATACTAAAAAGCAAATTGTAACCAGATCATAAAGCAGGAGGGAAAGGGTGACAGTCTGTATATTGAGTTATGAGAGTTCATAAGTTTCTTTTTAGAGTATTTATTAGGCTGTTGTCCAAGGAGTCCTTCACTGTTTATGACACACCATAAATACCATCTGTCTCTCTCCTCCAGCTCCCCAAACAGTTAGTTGTTCCCTGCTGCAGTGCAGGTCATCTTGATAACCTGCCCCACAGGAGGAAGTGACAAAAATAGATCTCCCTGCTGAAAAAAAAAAAAAAATCTCTTTATTTGTTAAGCACTGATATTTTGTCACTATTGATGTAATCAAACACTGTGTTGATAACGTGTGAAAAGTCTACAATAAAGACTGCTTTAATCTGGAAATCAGCACCTGGAAGTATGCAATCAAGGACTGCTGAAGAGGGGAGAGAGCAGACCTTGTATCCAACATACTGAGGCATTGTTCAAGACATCCAGCTTTGCTGAGGGCCAGTGACATTGATAGAAGATAGTTGCTCTATAGAGAGATACCTAAATAGCAGGTTTTTCCTGGCTAGGCTCCCTCTTCTTATCTGGATTTCTACATGAGGTGAATTGTAGGTCTTTGGTTGGATCTCTGTTGTTTGAGAGAGGCTCATGTATCTCCATAAGTGTTAGAAGCACCTGCAGTGTACACTCAGATTCTTTAAACAATGTATGAAGAGCTTTCCATGGATTACATGAGTGTAATACAATCACAGGGGTACCTACAGAAGTCCTGAAGCTTCTGGGGAGCTTGAGTATTATACTTAAAACGACTTAACTTCAGTAGCTATTTTTAATCTCCCATTGTCAGCAAGGTATGCTCATTCATGCATGGCTCACAAGTCTAACTTTGATTCCTAAGCTTTATTTAGCTAGATAGGAAAAAGTAGGCAGAGAACTCATAGATGACAGCAGCTTATATGTAGAAATTGGACACAGCCAGGTTAGACACAAGGTGAAAAGTATGACTAATTTCTGAAGCAAGCAATATCTAGCTTATGGTACAAATTCTGGCTCTAGAAATATTTTGATGAGAGTGATGTAGTCTTGGTGGTGTTTTTTTCCCCCCTCACTGTTACACTGATTGAAACAGGGTTGAATTCATGGAAATCCTGAAGTCTGTGTTGCAGATTTGAACAACTAGATACATTCCTTCCAACTTTGTAATCAGTGAATCCAAGACCCTCTAAGAACATCTACCTGGGATCATATCAAAGGTCAGCAGTGGACAGCTTAAATATCCATTTAAAGGAGATCTGCTTTTTAATGTTAACTAATCCCAGCATACAGCTGACAAATGAGGCTATTTAAAGAACTATTCACTGTCACTATTCCAAACTAAAGAACAAATTGTTTTGAAAAAAAAAAAAAGAGAATTATTTCACAACTGGTCAGAGTAGAGGAAAAAGACAGAAAAGGTCAGATGACATATTTTGAACTAGCTTCCCTTCTGTGAAACTGTCTAATCAATGTGGTTTTATTAGAGAACCACAGTTCCCTTTGAGCAGACTGCAGAATAGGGAAATCTGTGGGCAATTTAGTTAAAAAAAAAAAATAATAATCTTGCAGAAATCCCTGTTGTCCCCATATTGTTTGCATGGGGACTAAGTTGTTCCATACACACAAGTCCTTGTTTAGATTGTTTGCTGCCATCCTCAAGAGAAGATATTGTAGTGAAAGGGGAAAATGAGCTAACATACACTAAACCATTCCTTAGCCTCTTAGCTTCATGTCACAGTAAGTAATGAGTTTGGTACTACATCATGGCAATGTTATGACAGAAAGCAAAGCCCTTCTGACCTCAAATTAATCCTGTCTTCTCTGAGAGCTTTGTTTCAGGCTTCACTGGGGACATGTGTGTGTAACTTTAGATGATATCTGAAGGCATTTCAGATGTTAGCCAAAAATGTGCTTTATATTTATGCTGCATTTTGTTGCGCCTTTCTATCCAAAATAATCAGGGGTAACTTGGGGGGGAGCAGGGGGAGAAGGGAAGATCTCAGGTGGGAAAATCCCTTGAGATCCCCTGAACCCTACAGTGAAAAAAAGAAAAGCAATTACCAAAAATGTCACAACTGCATGATTGGTATCCACTGAAATGTAGAGAGCTGTGTTCAGCACTACTGTAGCCTCTTAAACTGGAGGCAGTAAGCTGAGACAATCACACTGCAGAAAAGAGCTGACTATCTCAGGTCAATCAGGAAAAGCCAATTTATGCATCTAGATCATGACAATTTGGGGAAAAAATAAAAAAATCTGTGGAGTAGTTAGATCATGTTCCTATTGTGTTACAGTCTATGGAAAAGTTCCCATGCTGTTTCATGGCAGGAGAATCTCCTGCCCCCACTTGGTCTATGAAACAGCTTCATCTGTTCAGTGTTAGCCAGTTCCCGTAAATCACTTTTCTGTTACATCCATGTTGTCTCCGTCTCTTCTCAGGATGCCTGAGACATTTGCCCATTATTTGGTCAGTGAGAAGTTTATTTTGATTTTTGTTACAGCTAGTTTCAATTTTGAGCGAAGGTAGAAGAAGCAGGACGTTTAAGGGAGAGTTTACTGGTATACCACAGAACACTTCTCAGGCCATAAAAGAAAAGACTAGAAACTCCTTGAGTTCCTCCTCATTAGAGTCATATGCATATTCTCCCTTCTAATAGAGAAGAACAGATCTTAATAACAGTCCTCACTGCTTTTTGTTTCTGCATTATGGCTGGTACAAATTGAGAACAATGAAATGCTTTTGGGATGAGCAGGTCTGTAATTGAAGGTGGGAGGTAAGGAGTTAATGCTGAGCAGCACTGAAGCCACAGCTGTATCAAGGAATGGCTGGACTCTCCAGAGGCGGGGCTGGAGCAGCTGAAGCTAATAGGTAATTTCCTTAGCATTCCATTAAAAAGCAGGCTAGATTGTTGATATGCTTTCTTATTTGGTTGGCTGGAGAAAAGTTTTAGTCTTTGAGCTCTGCAAAACCATCTTTGTATTGTTATCAAAACTAAACTGGAAAAAAACTTTCTGAATATTTGGTGTCATGTGGTAACTTTTGTTATCTTCGTTTGGTAGTTCCAGTGGTGATGGTGAGGGAGCAATAGATGGAAGTGCAAGGAGCCATAAGACTAATAGCCAGTTGGATGACTTTATTTTAGTATGGATCAACAGAAAAGTGGAGGTTTGAGTCTCGAGTTCAGGGGTGGCAAATTATGAATGTCTTTTGGGAACCTCTGTCTACCATGGTTTGGTCTATCTTCAGATTCCTCATGGAACTGTAAGGGAAAAGCATACATTTCAACAAAGGAATTATTTGTCTGTTTTTCCTCCTTTGTCTGAGACTGTTTCACATGTTATGTTCTAAGCTGCTTACTTGAAGCTGGATTCTTGTAAGCTGTTCAAATGTTCTACGTTGGATGGTTTGACCTGTAGTCTTAAGCGCTGTCCATGCAATTGTCTAGCCCTGCCTCACCTCAGGCAAATAAACAAGGATCCTGCTAGCTTTCAGCTCCCTCTACAGTTAAAAACTGTCTGAAGGTTGCACAGGTGACTTAAGACCTGAATCACAACTGGAAGGTCCTGTTCTCTCACCACTGACTGAACAGTAAGCTTGTCTATGTTCCTAATGGAGGCAGCTCAGTTACTGGCTGAAATTCATTGGAAGTGGTGATGTAATTAGTATAAATGATCAAAGAGCAGATGAGAGAGGAAGTTCTATCAAAACAGTGAGATATCCTGAAAAGACAAGAGAATGGTCACTGCTTAGGGTTCAAGAAGGAGAATGGTTGTCGAATGTGTTGGTTCTCTTTGCTGTAAAAAAGGAGGCAGAATCACCTGTGAGGAAGGAGGGACAGGTAACGAGGAAAATTTAGCAGGGGATGGTTCTCAGCATTAAGTAATTAGTGTGGTTCTAACCTAACCCAGCAGTGATAAGATGAAGGGCCAACAACTTTTCCCTGCCTATAGCAGGGGCATTGGAACTAGATGATCTTAAGGGTCTCTTCCAACCCAAACCATTCTATGATTTTATCTCATGTTCATATTTTTCACAAACTGCTACAACCCTTGCCAATGCCCCTTCCAGAGATGGATTGCATATTAGGCAGCCAGGAAGCAGCTGCAATTAGTGCGTCCAGGGATAACTGTGCTTTATACTTCTGTTTTTCTCTTTCCTGCCTCTGACATCCCACTAAATAAACAAGTGCTTTAGTGCAAGGTGGACAAGGGATCTCTGGGGTGCTTAGAGGCATTATTCTATGAGGGGAAAATGCAAAGTTAACATCTTGGAACTTACAGCCATTCACCTGCATTTTTGTCAAGATTAGTCTTTGTGTTTCCTGGCTCCTGCTTGTGTGCTGCCTTCTTTAATTCCCTCCACAAATCCTAGATTACAGTATTTCACACCCAGAGCCAGTTTGTACCACTGCTGTTTTCCATTAGACAGTCATCAGGTGGCTGTTTCAGTAGAAATAGTTTCCTTGGGTCTGTGAAGAGACTGATTGTCAGAAATATTAAGCAGTTGGGACTTTAAGTGACTTGATAATGAATGCTGTTTGTGGTATAACCACACTATTCTCTAATATCTGGGCACTTTGCTTGCTTCTTTCAAAAAGGATAGTCCTTTTAAACAAGCAGCTCACACAGTGGAATGGAATTTGGCTTAGTTTACTTTCTTTTTTTTTTCCCTATTGTGTTTGCGCTGTGATTTTTTTTTTTATTTTTTTATTTTTTTTTTGCATAGATTTCAGAAAGCCGGTTAAATTGATCCTCTTCCACTACTCTCTCTGCGTGCTTTCCTGAGGTATCTCTTCCCAGTGGTCCAACAAAAAAGGCATGGCATGAGCCAAGCAGCATAGATGTAGCCAGCTAACTGAAGGAGGGTGAGAAACTGCTGAGTAAGGAACAGGATGGGGAGAAGAATCTGACCCCATCTAGCTAAAGTATAGTTTTATGTCACTTCTGGGAGATTCTAGGGTGGCAAACTTGCAGGGAAACTGGGAGGGGGAAAAAAAAAATAGAAGTCTTCCTGAGCCAGCAGAGGGCATTTCTCCAGGCTTGGGGACAAGTAGCTTTGCTATGTCCCAGGGAGGAGAGTTTTGTTCTCCAGCCCAATTTATTCCTGTGGTTATAATGGAAGATTTGCATCTATGGCACTGTTGCCCTTAAGTCTCCCATCAGGAATTAAACACATTAAAAAGTATTAATTTAATTTCACTGGCACACTTTTGATCCAAGAACTTGCTGGCAGCCCACCTTGCTGCCTCTGACGTTTCTGTGGTCAGAAGCAGCAACCATCAACAGCCGCAGGCGAGCTGGTCTCAGCATCCAGGGAGTAGGGTTTCATTAAGGAGTGCCATGGCTCAGCGCATGGGTGTCTCACCTTTTTTCTATTTGAAGCAGAACAGTCAAGAGAAACAGCCAGCAAGCTAATCACCACCACAGCCTATTGGGAAGATAGGAATAATTATTTAAACCAGTCTTGAATTACTCATTGGTGTGCATCTAATTAACAAATTCAGTTTATTCCTGTAACTATTGTGCAACAATTAGTGGGTGTTAAATTGAGCTCTTCTGCCGGCAATTTCAATGGTGTAATTTTGCCAAGATGTCTCTGTTTTGCCTGCAGTGCTTGGTGCCACTGAGAACAGTCTGGAGGTGGTCAGAGCATTTTGACTAAAGTTACTTTTGCTGAAATGTACCATTACCCCAAAGGCTGGGGCATTTTTATGGAAAGGACAAAGTGATTTTAAGCAAGTTTTTCTCTGTCCAGATTCCTGAGCTCTGAGACCTGCTGTTCACTTCAGACAAGGGAGAAGCAGACATTTGAATAAAAGCATAGAGCCAAAAACAGATGTTCTGACACAATTATGCCTCTCACATGCACGTTTTTTATTTATTATTATTTTTTAATGTTTGTCCTGTTCCAAGGCGGACCCAAAAAAACACATTTCAAAACCTTGAAAGATTTCGCAAAGCTGAATTGTGTTCCCCTAACACTGCAAGCATGCCTGCCTGGGGCACTGAAATGCTCCTTGGGCCCTGGAGAAGTGAGCACCACCAAGGTTGTAGGGCTCTGTCTCTCACTACTGCACCAAGGACACTGTGAGGCTTTGAAGTCATGGCACTCAGCAGGGTGCCTATACAAGCAAATACTGAAGATATTTGTCTCCTATATAAGCAAATACTGAAGAATTCAGTTGTCATGACAAGCTGTTCCTTCCTGTCAGGCTGCATATTAGGAAAATCATCTTCTCTAAAACAGTGGTGAGGTATTGGAACAGGCTGCCCAGGGAAGTGGTGGAGTTATCATTTCTGAAGGCGTTAAGAAAAATGGAGATGTGGTACTGAGGGATATGGTTTAGTGGGCAATATTGGTGGTACATGAACAGTTGGAGTAGATGATCTTAGAGGTTTTTTTTCAACCTTAATGATTCTGTGGTTCTTTGATATATTGAGTTGCCAGGAGTCATCAAATCCCTGCAGGCTGGTCGGGTCTCCTGGACAGGCATCCCTCTCCACTGTGATACCAAAATATACTTTTCAATCTGTGTCCTGGTTTCAGTGTAGACAGTATTAATAGGATACTCATGTCTTGGTAGTTGCTGAGTGATGGGAGTGAGCACAGGGTTAGGCTGGGTCTTGGCAGGGAAGAACCACTGCCTTCATGGCACAGCAGCAGGGGACCAGGAGAGCTGGACTGAAATAGGCAAGGGGTTATGCCATACGTGTGACATCGTGCAGAAGGCCATTAAAATGGGGGGGAGTTGCTCAGGGGTTGATGGGTGTTGGTTGGCAGGTAGTGAGATATTGCTTTGTTATCGATTGCTGGGCAGTTGTATTGTAAGCTGGATGTCAGATGTTGAGCAATTGCATTGCAGATATACGTATATAGAAATACATGTTGTTATAATTCCATTTGTTTCCATTTTCCTTGTCTGTCTTTGTAAACAGTTTTTATTGCAAGCTCTATTTTGTTTCCATTTCTATCCCTTGCCCTACTTGAGAGGGGACTGTGTGGTGATTAGCTGCTTGCCAGGTTAAACCACAGCAACTGGGAAACAACAGCCTGGGATCTAGAGCAAGGTTCCCTAGCAAAAGGGAAGCTGACATTAGGCCTTTTGCTGTATGCTGGGTTTTGGCTGTCCTTTTTAAAACTCAGTACCCAAGCTTCTGTTGCATTTGGGGAATCCCAGAGGCCATACATAAGCATGGCTATGTAAGCTTGTTCACAAAGTGAGAACTGAGCACAACAGAGGTGTTTCCCTTTAGTCATCTGTTTCAATCTTGACCATGTTGATTCTAATGTCATTTACATGGGTTAAACTGCTCTTACATTATTTGTCACTATGAGATCTTGGCTACTCCGGCCCTTATTTTTTTTCCAGTGTGATATAGTCATAGGAAGTTTGTCAACCATTTAAGACATTTGTTGCTTCTCCCTTTGACCATCCTCACTCTCTTCCACTCATTTTTTTATGCCTCTCCTATAAATAAAGAGCTGCCTGAGATATACTAAGTGTTGCTTAAAAAAGAGGTGATGGGAGCATGCTGAGGGGGGAATGGGCCATTATAGAAAAGGCCAGGTGCTTGGCATGTCCCCAGCTTGTGAAGGTGGGAGCTGTCACAAGTCTGAAAAATATCAGTGTGGGAGATATAAATAAAAGCTTTAAAGCCAGGGTTTTAGAAAGCCATCTTTAAATGCTGCATAATTTATAGCCTGCTGCAAAGAGAAGAGCGCATGAGCTCTGGAAACAGAACTAACTAATTCTGTGCTCCCTCTATGTTTGGGCTGCTCATATGTATGTGGCGAGGTGTATGCTGGCATTCAAAATTTGGGATTTTAGCCAACAGTACTTCCTTCCACAGGCTTATCTGGGTCACTGTGGCTGGGTCTATTTCATCTCTTGGTGTCTCAATTCTCCTTCTATGAACTAGAAACAATCACCACTGGCTTCACTGTGAAAAATGGACTAGTGAGTGGGGATGCTGAATGCTAGTAGGACAGTATGTACAGGCAGCCAGAAAGTCCACAGTTAACAAGCAGCCTTCACTTGTGGCTCTATAGGAGTTATTTACTCTCTCACTGACTTCACTTCTCTTTAAAACAGGGATTATTCTAAAAGGTTCAGAAATTTCTTTCAATAGCAACTACAAAATGCTTTTCTCTTCTTTCGTGGAACAAAGCAGTAGCAGAGGTGGGGGGTAAAGGTCTGCCCCAAGAAGGGCCAAAACTTCTGCCAAGCTGGCATTCACAACAATTGTTTCATCCAGCTCTGGAATTGCATTCACCTCTAGGATGTAACAGAGCAGCTGTGCTATCACCATCCAACAATAATAAACAACGGGAAGCAGAATGGGCTTTCAAGGCAGCCGGGTCTCCTGAGAGGATCTAGCCTACTACATTATCATTGCTCCCCCTTCTCCCCAGCTGGATAGAAGTCTGGAAATCATGAGTCTTAAAGCAAAATAAAATTAAATATGTGGTGTCAGAGCTTTAGTATTAGCGGCAAATAGCTTTGGTGCTGATGCTTTTCCCCAAATGATGGTCCCATGTACACCCAGCTGCCCACCCCACCACAGTGGGGATTTGCTTCTGTGATGATGCAGTAGGTCCACTGCCACTTCTCTGGTCTCTCTCACCTTGCTTCTTGCCAGAAATCTGCATCCAAGCCTCAACTTGTTTGGAGCCTGCTGAGCTGGTGAGATTTGACGGGATCTCACCACCCAAAGTGCCGTGGCTTGAGGCTATAGATTTAAGCAGCAGCATTAAGCACCCTGCTCTTTAACTCATTTCTAATCCATTTATTTAAACTTCAGAGTGGTTTTAAAGCATGAGAATCAAAGGCAAGAGCAATTTAGAGTTTTCCAGCCTGGCTCTGAGATCTGACCTCTGCATGTATTCTGGCTGCTTTTAAAAGTGCACCAGCATAAAAGCACAGTTTGTGACAAAGCATCTGGAAGGATTAAAACCTTTCTGGGATAGAATATGCTTCTGACAAGGACCTCTTTCCTATCTCAACTCTGTTGCCAAAAAAGGTCTTTCCTCAGGGGGCTTCAAACCCGCCTGCGGGATTTAGAGAAGAATTGTTGAGAAGAGCATATAGCAATTTGATTAAGGGATAAATGTGAGGGGGAGGGTGTTAAGGGCTAGAAGGGAAAAACAGGATTTAAAAGAAAATAGAAGTAGGAAGTAAAAGAGCTGGATGAATCTGTGTAAGGCAAGGTCTGTGGAAGCATCCTGGAGTCTAGAGTTTGTGCATACAAGGAGGGAAAAGTCCCCAGTGTCCTTCAGCAGTGCACAAAGCTGAAACTGAGTAGTTCTCAGGGGAGGTGGCAATGGGAATGATGGAGCTGCTGGAAGACAATAGAGGAAATGCAGGTGAGCAAAGGGGTTTTGAAGAAGGGTTTAAGCCCTGGTGTAAGCTGTTCACATTGCCTGCCCGATCATGCCACCTCCTTGGACAATGCTTGGGAAATCATTACCTGATCCCTCTCACATTTGTTTAGAAATGCAATCTGGGTCTCTTCATTTCTTCTCATTCTGTTGGACAGTTGCTATGAAGCAAGTAGCAACCAATCTCCTAGCCCATGGAGTCAGTCTGTCGTATTATTTCCTTATTCATTAAAGCAGACAACTTAGAAAGGCATGAAAATATTACCAAAGCCCAGGAGACTCAAGCTTCAGAGTAAGGAACCAGTCTTTCAGCCTTGGAGGCGACATGAGTCTGGGACATGAGACAGAGCCAACAGGCCCTTCATCCGAGGAAGGACCAGCAGTCTGTGGACATACAGCTGTTTTCTTGGTCGATTTGAAGCCTCTGTTGTTGAAGTTGTAAGATGTTGTTGTTCCCTTTCTGCTCCTTCACCCCTCCACCATGAATTGGCCTGACATTAGAAAGTGATGTGAAATGAAGAAGCTGCCTGCTAGGGTGATTTCTCCACTCTTCTGCATGCCAACTCTCCTGCTGTGTTATTACAAGTGTATTTCTGAGTCTGTACAGCATCTAACACAGTGGTGTACAGACTCGAGAAGAAAAAAGAGAAAGGAAGAAACACTGGACAAACAAACTGTTTGTTCATGTAGTACTACTGATGCCTGGGTTCCCACTGATTTGTCTGGTGATTAATGAAGACCTCTGTTTGAAACTTTTCCTGTTCTCAGGACTTTAATTTAAACACATGAACTTAGGCTCCCACTTATCTCTCTATCTCTCTTGGTGCTTATTTTTGCTTATATCTCAGAAAATCTCTGAGATCTCTATCATTTGGCCAACAGGTTTGACAGTTATTTGGAGAGAAACAGATTGGCACATACAAATGCAGACAATACTATTGCTCAAGCCTACTTTCCTTAGGAAGTCGGGTGAAAAGATCCTTCCTGAGAATTAAGGATGAGTCCTATCAAAGAAATGTTATTACCTTGCAGCCAAAAATGCCGCAAGATTTTGGGTCTCTTGTGGTCTGAGCTAAAAAACGAGTTGATGCAGACGGACAGGCAGGAGAGCTCAGTTCAACACTCAGGCAACATCAAGCTTAGTCAGCTCAAGCAATGCCGACAGGCAACTGAACTACTTTTTCTCCAATGGCTACACTGTACGCCAGCTTGAAAGGCATCTACCCCACATCTCTGCTAGGGTCAAACAGTTTTAAGTCAGCTTGTTCAGGCATGAACTGGAACAGAGAAGACATTTCACTGTTGGATGGGTGCTGCAGTTCAGTTTCCCTATATTGAGTTGCATTTTGGAAAGGAAAACCCAGCTGCAATCTGGTGGTGGTTCCAGAAGTCACACTTCAACTAGCTTTATTCCTAAGAGTATCAGTGCAATGTAAGGGGATTCAGCTGGGAGACTGGCAAAGTAGGACCCCAAGAGCTTGATTCTCTGAGGTCTGTTCAGCTGGAGCTGCAATCCTGCCTTGAGTTGCAGGAGAGGCAGGATTTCAGAGTCGTTCAGTGACAACTGTGCTGCATAAGGAGCCACCTGTCAGTTTGGCTGAAAAAGAAGAGAGAAGCATTGAACTGCTCTGAGGCTATAGAGCTATTAGATATACTGAAGAAGTTGAAGACCAAGGAAACATGCCTTATGGTGACAAGAGCTCTGCTGGGGAGTCTCCCCAAAGAAACAACGAAAACCACTGTTTTTTTTAATGTCTTAATGGCACAGTAGAGATGAGACCTTGAATGCAGACTATCTGGCATAATGTTCTGTTTTCTGGAGCAGATTGGAGAGGTATTTCTGGTTGGTCACATGGATAGTCAATTTGTTTCTAAAGCACCTGTGACTGTCATACATTGCTAGCTGTTGCAAACTGCACAGTGTTTTTAGTAAACTGCAGAGTGTTTTTAGTAGGGAGATCTGAACAGACAAGCCATATCAGACTGGGTTCCTCTATTCCAGAACACCATTGCTGACAGCGGTCAGTGGCAGATGTGAAGGGGAAAGATTATGAACCGGGTGAGTAGGGAGTGTTTCATTCTGTGAGCAAACTGCAGCTTCCGGACTTCCAGAGCTGGAGATGAGGGCTTTCTGCTTAAACAGCTGTCAGTGCTTTTTTTTTTTTTTTTCTGGCTGCCCTTTATCTTTTAGGTCCTCACTCAGTGCAGCCGGGGACCTCCACTGTGATTAACTGACCTATGAGTACTGTTGGGGAAAAAAACCAAGATTTCTGGTGGTATCTCATATGGAACAAATTTATCTGTATGTTGCCTACATGAATCCTTTCTGATATCTAGCATGTCCACATCTACCGAGTTTCTTCATCACCAACCAGAGACTAAAAACACACCAAAAAATCTGCAGGACACTGGCATAAATATTTACTTACTCTTCCCTGTATTTTGGCTCTATTTCTACCTTTTTCCCTTGCTTATGCTTTCAAGGGGGCACTTATCTGCTTTCTGGCAGTTCAGGTGGAAGGCCTTCAGTCATACATAGCACTACCTCTCCACCTTCTATTTTGTCAGTATTGAGATTAAGTCTCTTGAGAGTAATCTTCCAGGAGACACTTAAGTATTTGTTTGGTGGGGGGAGAGTTAAAGGGAACTTTATCATTCTTGGCATAAGTCCTAATTCTTAGAATCAGGCCTGAACATTACGTAACTTTTGGCAAAGCTTTGTTTCAGGTGGTGGTTTTTGGTGGGGGATGCAACTTGACATTGACACTCAAAAAATGATCTGCTTCAGTCTTAGATTCTTTTTTTTTTTTCTTTTTTTTTCCCTGTTAGAATAGAAAAGGAGGGAGGAAGGAAGAAAGAAAAAAAAAGAGGAAAAGAGAAAACTCATTACTTAAGCTGAGCTGAAGGAAAATACACTGCAATATGCACCCAGCACAAGGAGAGTGAAATGGCACAGTGCTGGTGTAATTGTAAATGGCTATAGAAAATATAATCTTTTGTGAAGAATTCCCAGGGCATGGTCTCCATTTATCAGGTAACAAGCTTACCTGCAGTGCAGATAAGTAAAACATGAAAAGATTGCTTACTAGTAAAGCCTTCCTCCACCTTTCCCCTCCCTCCCGTAGCCACCACGTTCCCATTAAACATGTTCGCATACTTAGCCAACTTGTCTCTATTGTCTGTCTGGTAATTCACCTATGGAAAAGGAGGTATCAGATGCTGTTCAACAGAAACTTGAAACTGAGCCTGCGTGTAAGGTGGGTATTGTATCTCCTTGCTGCTCACAGACACAAAACCCATACCTTCCTTTTTCCCTTGGTCACTCTTTGATTGCTGAGAATTTGTAGTATTAACTGTTCATGCTCAATACTTGCTTAATCCTTTAAATAGGCAAGATTTTGCCTGCCCCTGCCTTATATGGTCTGGCATTACTTGGAAGTTACCAGTCCAAGCCAGAACCACACATGGATGGGCTTCCCCTATGCTCCTAGACTAATGATCTGATTAGTCCTGGGCAATATCTGGTTCCCACCCTCAGTTTTTGTGGATCTTAATAGCAACCCAGTCCTAGCTGGGGAGTAGAGGGTAGTTTCTCAAACCTTGGCTGGATAAATCTGGGCTGAAAAATGTTGGCTTTTTTGCATTGTGTTTTTGTTTTCTTTTCCTGTGGAAAATGTTGAGATTTTACCAAACAATGAAAACGTTTGGCCAAGAGCCCTCCATTTCAGTTCAGAAATGCTCCCCTGTGGGAGTTGTAGCTGGTATGCTTTGTGTCCGTGTCCTTCCCTGTGAGCTGACATTCCTGCCTTGCCCACATCTCTCATGATGCAGTGTTGTCTCCCCTCTTGCTGAGACAATGCCATGTGGCATGGAAGTTGTATCACCGTGGTGCTTTGTGAGAAACACAGTTCGTGTGGCAAGCCCACCGTAAGAACTGGATGGGGTCACAACGATTTTCAGTGACAGCCTCTAGGAGACACTGTCCGAAGATTTCCCAGTTGAATCCCCAGACTGGTCATAACTTGACACAAAGCAATTCTGCTTTTATTAAAAGGCAAATTTTCCACTGAAGAAGATTCTAGTGGAAAATTTCAAGCAGTCCCCAAGGAACTTCTTTCCAATCCCTTTTGCGCTGTAGTTTAATCTTGCTTCTGTTAGACTTCTCTGTCTCTGTTTAATCTCTGATAACAGAGAGAGAGCTCCCTTCCAAACAAACACGTGACCAGAAGCTGACATACATTACCAACAACATATGGAAAAGTTTGTACCTTTCTGAGCAGGCAGATTTACAAGGTGAGCTCTCATAAGCCCCTAAAGAGAGGAAGATGCTTCCCTGTCTTTTGTATGTTTTAGCAATGAAATAAAACTCCTTTCAGATCTAAAGCCAGCAAATAAAGATCTCCTCTTTCTTTACATTTCTTTACAGAGAGTTTTGAACCTCTGTACTGCTCTCAGCTTTTTTCTTTCTTCTTAACTCATTTTGGGATAATATGCCAAACTGCCTGAGCTGGATCTCTCTCCCTCCCTTTCCTTTCTCTACCTTTCCATCTGTCTCTCTAGGAGCAGTACAAGAGCACTGTGCTGTAGCCATGGACCACCCGCTGACCGGACATCTCAGATGCTCTCCAACAGTTTACTTTTACAGCCTGTACTGCAAAAGCCAACATCAGCATCACTTAATAAGGTAGGAAGTCTGCTCACCCAGGCCTGCAAGACCTTCCCTCTTACCAGCAGCTTCCACTCACTCTCCAATGTTTCTGTTCAGGATGGGACTGAAAGAGGTGACCCACAGCCCTGTCTCTCACCAGAGCACTGAGCTGAGCTACCCAGCACCCTACAAACTTTTTCTTCCTTTCTCTTCTTTTTCTTCTGCTTAGGGACTCGTGTATGTTCTTTTGTCTGAAGTGATGCTGCAATAACTGCAAAATGCCCAGTGGTGTTTTTGCTGTGGAGGTGCTCTAGATCAGCTGCATTTCAGCATGGAAAGAGGGACAGGGGGCATGTTTATATTCTTGCAGGTGGAAAAATGCAGTAGACAGCATATTCTGTTCCAGACTAGCTGTACAGTTCATCTCCAAATCCCAGGTTCCTCCACTAAAACCTACCCCCTGCCCCAGGGATCAGCCTGGCAAGGTCTTCTGACCCAACAGCACTGGCAGCTGTTTGGCAGCTTCTGAAGTGGATCCAATCTGGTATGAGTTTGCTACACTTTCATTTTGTCTACATCTTCCAAACAAATAACCAAGTCCAGAATCCCAAGCTGTGTTTTGCAATGAAAATGCTTCAGTGTCTGGGAATTGCTTCTGCTGCAGGGAAGATATAGAGTGCTGTTAACTGTTTAAAGGGTCAGTGGAGAAGGGAAGGCCAAACACTTGCTTTAAGGGCTTCTTAATGAAAGCCATGTGGTTAAAGAACTCGGTGAAACTGAGGGAGCCTGGAGATGTCTCTCTCGCTCTCTGGGCCAGTGCCCTCAACATTTTGGGGCCAGCATTTTTCTGCTAATAGCTGAGATAGTCCATGAATCTTCTTTTACTATCAGACCTCTAATTGGAAACACTATACCTATGCAGTACACTATATATGAGCTGTACTGAACAATAAGTTTCACTGAATCACTGTGCCTCCTATTCCAAGCCTTGCAGGTGACCAACGCTAATTGAGAATTATTTTAGTTTGCAGAGAGATGTAACTTCTCATCTTCAACACAACTAGACTTGACGTGAGGAGCAGCAAAAAGGGAGAGTTCAGCAGTGTTCAGGACCATGTTGCTTAGTGACATTCCCATACAATCCAAGGTAAGAGAATTAATCAAATATAATCTAACCCAAACCTTCACTTAGAGCTGGAAGATAGCAGGGGAAATATGTCTGTAGGAAGGCCAGCTTTCTGTTCTTGCTTGTTCAGAGCCTGACAGAAGAAAAAAATAGGAGAAAAGAAATTCTTATCTTCTATCCAGAGGTCTCTAGAGATTTTGATTTCCCCTTGCAGTGGCCTCAGAGCATCCACGTGACTGGACTTCATGAATTATCTGGATTATATTACAATATGGATGTGAGTAGACAGTATCAAAACTTTTCCAAGCAAATATGGTTGCCTTATTTTACAGTTAAAGTATGGGAATGGCATCCTACCCCACTCTGTGCAAGAAAAAGCAATAGCATAGACAAAATCTCTGACCTTGGTTTATTCCCTCTACTGCACTTCCAACCCCACCCCTTCTTAACAGACCATTCTTCTCTAAAACCTAATTAAAAGAAAGGCTGCAAAAACTAATCTAACCTCTCCTTGGTATTTCTCCTATCTCCCCATGAGAATTCCTAACTGGAGAATCAGAAACAAATCCATCAAGATTTCCACTTCATTAAATTGCATATGTCTTAATCACAGAACTAATGGGAGTCCATTTATCTTCTCATTCCTTATATTACTTCAGAGCAGCAAGAGGGGGCTGATCTTAAGTCACGCTATTTCCTGACAAAGGCATGTCAGTTCAGGACGTGTACCTTTCAACTAAATTTTGCCCGAATACAGAGACAATGGATCAGCTCAGTGCAGCATCTCTTCCTTTACTGCCATACTAAGTTTTTAACTTTCCAGCTGCTCTGACTCAGGTCGGTGACTTGCCAAAGGTTAAAAGCTGAGTCAGGAGCTTGGAAACCCCACAATCCTGCTGACTCCCAGCTCAGCTTGGACCATACAAGCCCTCAGTGTCAACCCTCTCCCCACTTTCATCAATCTCTCCTGTCCCAGAGCAAAAAGCTTTCTTCTTGGAAACCCTTCCAAGCCCCTAAATGAGCAGGATGGGCACAGCTGCACTAGAACACACCTGTGCTTTTTCTAGCCAAGTACCTTGTAAGTATCTTGAGAGTGGCTGATGTCAGGTAAGTTCAGAAGAAAAAATTATCTTGCAAATGAGCTGGTTAAGATTCCCAATCCCTAAGGCATAAGCAGATGGTTCCCCTTCCATTCACAGCTCTCCCTAGAGCACTGCCCTATCCCAAGCTACATCCAGCTCCCAGAAATACCTCCTGGCTTAGAAGTACAACTCCTGTTCTCTGATGACAGCACTGGCAGATGAAGGCTTGGGTCACATTTAACTCCTTTTTTGGGCATACCCCTCTCTCTCCATCCTTGCTCCAGCTCTGCCCTGACCACAATGCAGGGCATCCTGAAGCTACATCACAGTCCTGGCCTAAGCTGCAACCCCAGCTGGTGGTAGGATGGCACTGGCTTGCTGCCCAAGGACTGACAGATTTTGAACAGGACTCATCTGATGGGGTGCTGACAGACCCATCTCAATTAATCATGTTAAGTGTTCTCTACAGCCCACTGAGATGTAATCAGTGGAGGCTTGGGCATGGATCACCACATCTGAAAGTAACTGCCTACATTCATACAGATTATAGGAGCTGGAGGGGCTAGTTTAGATGTATCCTCCATATCACAGACAGCTAAAATAAAGCTGGGTAAGTCCTTTCTTGCATCCAAACGAATCAAGGAGATGGCCAAATTTTTTCTCTATGCAAAATCCTCTACTTCCTCTGTATTCAGTGAGGACTCTTAAGACTTGATCTTATGCTATCTAGGAGAAGTCAGTCAATGCCTATTCTCTACTCACTCTCATCTCTCAGTGGCATATTTGCCCACAGAACAACTTCCATTTGATCCTAACTTTCCTCACTTAAAAGGCTGTTATTCCAGAAAGCATGTAAATGATCTGAAGTGCACAGATGAGACCATTCCTTACGGTAGCAATCCTACCATTAGATTGGGGTGTCCCACACATGAACCCCAGTTTATGTGAGTAACCTGGAGTACATTTGTACTTTCTTCTTAAGTTCTTCCTTTTACCAGTGGTTTAAGGAAGACCCAACCAAGCTCAATGTGCTGATGATTCATTATCACCAAGGCAGCAAGAAACCTTGTTCCTAAATAGCTACCAATCAATTTTAAAACAATGCTTTTATAGAAAAGCATGACATACAAGCAGAATTAAAGCAAAGAAATTTGCTAGGTCTGCATTGTGCCAAGTCACTGGAGAGGGACTTGCTTTGAACTTGGTTTGGGAGATTTTTTTTTTTTTGCAATGCATTTTTGTAATGCATCTTGGTACCCATGAATCACTGGTGGCTTTGTGAAGTCTTTGGGATGATCAGAACAGAAAGTAGTGCCTCTTTAGGAAATTCTTCCATCAAAGAAGATCAGAACAGTGGCTGTTAGAACATATTCAAAATGGTATCTTTCCTACTGAAGTTTGCTTTCCTTGCAGAGATTTCAAGAGCATCTGGCAAATCTGATAATGAGCAGTACTGTAGGAAGAGAAACTTGGAGAAATTGAGGCACAGTCTTACCGGGTTATGCTCTAGCCTCAAGACTGGTGTCAGAGCAGGAGAGACTCCAACTCCTTTCACCCGAGTGGGTAGCAGTAGCCAAAATTTCTTCAGTGTTTCTTCCATGGCATGCCTCCAAGTGGAGTCCTCATAACAAAGCTGGACTAATATCCCAAAGTAAGTGCAGATACCCTCAGTGCAGTCTGTAATTATTCTCTCTGCTGCCTGGCTGCCCTCTCCCCTGCCTTCCCTCTGGGCCTGGACACCTGTGTTGTACTGTGATTGCCTCTTCATTTATGGCAAACAAGTCTGGATTCTCCCCTTGTATATTTTTTAAGGAATTTTGAACAAATCTGGTTTCTTTTTTCTCTCTTTTTGTCTCGGCGTGTGTTTTTAATTGGATCCACTGCTGTACTTTCCCTGCTTGCTAATGCTTTTCTTTGGGGAAGCACAAGTTTTTAACAGCCCTGCAAGTACTCACTCCTCTTTGCCAAGCCAAGTCCATTTCTTTCTTGGGGATAACCTGATTCTGACCTACTTGTCAGCTATACAACAAATGTGGTGCTTTCGGATTAGTCTACTACTGTTCAGAATCACAACACTTAACCATAATTTGCATACCGGCAGGAGAACAATAGAAAGTCACACAAGGAAGCTGGTTTCTGCAGGAAGGCCGTGTGCTTGCCTGCAGGGATATTGCCTGCTGATTCCCAATATTCAGAAATGCCTCCCCTAGGTGCTTGCTGTCCTTTCATACCCCCTATGCAATGCTTTTTGCGCAGGGCCTCAAGCTTTAAGTCAGGTGTTGGTGTCAAGGACTTCATCCATTCTCTATGGTATCATTTGCTTCAAGGAACATTCCTGTGGTTGCTGCCAGGCTCCTGTCCAGAGGAAAAGATTCAGGTGGCTTTGTTCCCTTTGTCTTTGCCAGACATTTACATTCCTGCTGATGCTGCATCATGGAAGTGTCACACACTGGTGAGCTCTGGCAGGAGAGCCTGGCCTCTGCTCTCTGGCTCTGCTGCATGGCACAGGCACAACTGAGAAACGAGTGATTTGCATGGCTTTGGTTAGGAGACCCACCAGATAAATTTTATACCAACAACTGGGTGTTAATTAGCACCACTTCCCAGCCTGGATTGGCAGCCTGAATGTAGAGAATACATTAACAATTACAGTGTTGAAGTAATTTCCCTATCTACCCTCTGGTCATAGAATCACAGAATCGTTTGAGTTGGAAGGGCCACTTAAAGACTATTGGGTCCAACTTCACTGCAGTGAACTGGGATGCCTACAGCAGCTCCATCAGGTGCTCAGGGCTCCTCCAGCTTGACCTTGGGTCCCTCTAGGAACAGGGCACCCATCAGCTCTCTGGGCAACTTGTGCCAGTGCCTCACCACCCTTACTGTAAAAAGCCTTTTCCTTATATCCTCTCTGAATCTCCTGTCTTTTAGTTTGAAACATTTTCCCTTGTCCTATCACAGCAGATCTTGCTAAGAGATTCTGTCTTCATATATCGTATAGCTTTGCTTCAGCTATTGAAATATCACTAAGTAAATATTCTTGTTGCAAGAACAGAGATGGAAATTGCTGACCCCAAGAGGGTTTTGTCTTTGCATTTTGTGGCTCAGGGGTAGTGGGCCCAGCTTGACATCTCTAAAATTTCAACAGCAGGTTTGATGGTCTCATCTACCTATCTAGACTAGCCCTTGGCCACAAGTACTGTGATTTTTAAGGTATGGTAGGGTAGGAGGTAGCAAGCTAGAAGAAAAAAAACACAGGTTATATGTAAGAACAGGTTGCCCAGAGATGTAGTGGATGCCCCATCTCTGGAGACACTCAGGGTCATGCTGAACCAGGTTTTATGCACTCTGATTAAGCAGTAGGTTTCCCTGTTCATTGCAGGGGTGTTGGACCAGATGATCGTTAAGGGTCTCTTCCAAATGAAATGATTCTGTGGTTCTATGTATGATCAGCAGCCTCAGGATCTTTCTACCTATTGCAGCCAGATCTGCAAGCAGCTCTTCCAGTGCCTGGCCTGTCAGATCAAGAAAAAAAGGGTTGCCATGACACCACAAACCATATTTCTCAGGCTGAGATGTGCCAGAATTTCAAACAGATGTGGTAGTGCAAACAAGAAGCCCCCCTGGGAGCGTGCCAGGAGGTTAGAAGCCATTCGGTGCCTGTACATGTCCTTTCTGGCCTGCCCTGCAGCCCAGCCCAGAGGGCTCAGCAAACAGCGGTACTGGAAAGGCTCAAAAGAAAAGTGCTGAGTTGGAAACGCTGCTGAAGTAGCACCTGCCTAGCTTTTTTTTTTTTTTTTTTTTTTTTTTTTTTTTTTTTCAAGGCCACGTTTATGATTTTTGCTGCTTGGAAAAGCTTACCCCAACCCTGTTTGGCATTTGTTCTTGGCCTGAACATTCCCATGAAGCTCTTCTGTAAATAGGCTAATGTTGGTTTCATTTCCCCTCTGAAAGCAAGAAGGGATCCTTCTGTTTCAGTAATGCTGAAATGGAGAGAATTGGAAGGGGCAAGAGGGGCTTTTTGGCTGCAAAGAGCCCTGGACAGATTGGGGAGGTCCTGCGGGAACAGGTTGGCTTTGTCAAAGCAAGGTTTCCCAGGGAAGTGTGCCAGCTCATCTTTCACATTGAAAGGTCAGAAACCCACTTACAGGGAATTTGGACATTTTGAGGTTTCACTCAGTGGTAGAATGAATTATTTTTATTAGAAGTGGGGTTTTCAAAGAGAGAGAATATCTCTCCTTAGACTGTGAGAGTTAGAAAAACAGATGTGCTGTCAGGCTCATCGGCACTTTGTCAGAACTGAAACCAAAGTGCACCATGTTCAGCTGCACACAGGTGGGAAACACTTGCTCATGGTTTAATTTCTCCATGTCAGCTGTCTGGTCAGTTTGAGCAAAGAGCAACAGGCCTTTGGGAGGGGCAGAGATGTTAGCAAGGAGAGGGACAGGGTTAATAGTGTGAAACAAAGAGAGGTACAAGAAAGCTGTATCTGTTGAAGCCATACATTTTATCTATAGCTTTTGTACTTTAAAAAAAAAGAAAATTTTGTTTGGTTTTGTTTTTTTTAAATTAATTTTTTTGCTCTCGTGGCAATTTCTCGGTGCAGGTATCTTGGGGGCTGGCTCCTATCCTTTGCTGGAATTAAAGAGCAGCATGCCTGCTGCTCTAGGAAAAGGCAGGAAAATGCTGGCATAAGAACAGACAGAAAAGAACATTTCTGCCTCCTTTCTCTGAAAGTTAGGGAAGCTTAACCTTATATAGCCCCCATAACAGGTATTAAAGCAAGTAGAGCTACCCTCATCTTTATTCCAGCTGTAATTTGCTATTGATTGTTGCCTTAAACTGAACTACCTGGTACATGAAAATTTCTTTAACTTGACTCTCTCCCCAGCTCCTGTCTTAACGCCTATGGCAACGTGGTAGCAGGAGAAGTAGAACTCTAGCTCCATCAAAATGGCAGTTGAGAAACTTTTATGAAAAAGTGAAACAACTGTTCTCTTGGATGACCCTGTTCTGGTAGTGCAGAAGAAAAGGTCATTTGTATTTAAATAGAGTGGGAGCTGAATGCCCCCAGGAAACCCAAGTGTCTGGGGAGCAGGGCAGTTCCAGGGCCTGAGCTCACTCTTTAATTCCTAGCAGTGCTATCTCAATCACCAGATCTCTGTTTTATTGGGAGATAATTCACAAGAACACATCATGGCCTACAAACCTATACCCTGCATTTCTGCAGCTGTGTGGGCAGTTGAGGGCATGACAAAGTGTGAAGGAATGGTGCATGGTTGTGGGCGACCTGCTCCCAAACAGGGATGGTCAGTCTGGCTCAAAGGAGCAAGCTTTAAAGTGCAGTGGTATTTCTTCACATTACCCACACTTCTCATGAACTTCTCATGAGAAGAGCCTTTGTCAATAAATGCTGAGGCGGCCAGAAGTAGGAAAGGGAGGTAGTCATAGAGGACAGCACCTATTAAACACAGTGATCTACAGGGCACACTTCACAGGAAGGAGCAGACTAGTAGGAAGAGAGGGGAATAGGATCCAGAGTGAGAAAGGCTATTGCTATAGCCTTCTTATGTATGCTCTTTCTCCAAGCAAACTGGCCCCAACAGGAGAGCACATGCTTCAGGCCAAAGGGGTATCTGCCTGAATTGAAAAAGCCTGGGCTTTTTAGAAACTAACTCACCAAAAAAAGAACTAATACAATTGGGACACATTTGCTGAAGCCACCGAATGCTGTCTGAGCCCAGGGGTCTCAAACAACACAGAGATCAGTAGCAAGAATAGAAGACAGTGAGTGACAAGCCTTACAAAGAGCAGTCCAAAATTCCCTCCCGTGGAATAAATATTACATTTACCAGTGCTGTCAGCACCCAGTGCCCAATTCTGGGCAGGAGCAGCACACCTGCAGAGGACTTCCCCCGAATTTGATCTTGGTCCCTCCCTTTCTTTAGCTGAGCAAGGTAGGAAGGGCTTTATTTAGCTATTTATTTAGTTGACTTACTGCATGTAAATCAATTCCTCCTTTGCGGTCCTGGCAGGGTGTCAGCAAGCAGGAGAATGCGTGGGAGCGGAGGCTCCTGAGTGGTTGCACAGAACAATTCCCTGCCTCTTCTCTGGCTTGGAAAAACGGTTTCCCAGCAGTGGGTTTCCATATTGTTCCGCTGCAAGAAACAGAGCCAGGCATGTTCTTTCTGGGTCTGATCTTATCTAAAAACGCTCCCATCACTGTATTGCGTAGGTATGGGATGGCTGTGGAGAACCCTATTTTGGCAGTCTTCAGCAAGCCGTATGGGAGCTCTGATTTTCGCATACCCTGCAGCTCATTTTGTCTCCTTTACATCTCAACTTTTCTTTATACTTTGATCTGAGAGAGACAGTGCTTCCTCCTTTATTCCCTTGGTAGGTTTCAGGCCCCGGAGGATGTACGATCACTGAGCCATGATCATACAGAATCAGAATCAAAGTCAAAAGACACCTCTTTTTCCATCTGCTCCTTCTGAGCAATAGGTTTCCAACCTGAACCTGAACCTGACCTGAGAGAGAGAGAGAAGAGAAAGGTGACACAAGGAATATCAGAACAGAAACTGAAATTGCCCAGCAGGGAGGAAGATAATTTATGTGAGAATAATCTTTTGTGTCTGAACCAAAAAGGCAGCTAGTCACCAGACACTCACAGTGAGCCACAGTCTGGACTCACAGCTGGACCAAAACTCTCTCCTCCCTTCACCACGGTGAATTTGCTGATATTCTAAATCTGGGATCCCAGTGGCAATGGGCTTGAATCAGTTCTGCAGTAGCGTTCAACCTGGGAGACCTTTCTTTCGAGTCATGCACTCCTGTTGAAACCAAGCAATTAGGACTAGCTAATATGGATTTCCTCTGCTTTCCCTTGCTTCCTCATGAGAAGAACCAGATGCCAGTAATATCATTCAGAAAAGCCAGTGGTATGGGAGAGATGAGAGTGGAAAGAACCTGTCTGACATATATGTCCTGATGTGCTCCTCTTTTCCTTTACTTCATCCATATTTCTTCCTTTCTGCTCCTGCATGCCTTCCTCATTCTCAAGCTACATCACTGAACCTACCTTAAGGGTATCCATGTCTTACATCAGCAGGGCTTTCTGATCAGCTGCAAAGAATATGTCAAGGTTTTCCCCCAGACTCCTCTATATACTGCTTTGGTGCAGCTGAGCTAAAGACTAGGGCTGTAGGTATCCATCAAAGCAGTGCTAGTACAGCCATACAGTCACTGATCTTTTCTGAGAAAGGGTCTTGTGATTTAGCTGAGGCTGTGACAGGTTTCAGATATGGTCCTGCCCCTTCCTAGCAAGCCTACCTTCAGAACAGCAAATTGGCAGACACACCAGGTTGGCTGGACCCCAGGCCTTCCTGGATCCCTTCCCTGACTTCTCATCATGCGTGTTTTAAATTACTGTTTAAATCAAAGATGTCAGTGATTCAGGCCAAAGGGTTTTGCTGAGAGGTAATCTCATACTCTTTCTCTGGCATCCTTCCTTGAGCTGATCCCTGCATCAAAGCCTTAGGGATCATGAAGGGGCTGCCATCCCATGCTGCGTGGTCCATTTCTTTGGATGACCAGAACATTTCACCCAACATTTCCTGCTGTGAGAAGGACACAAAATAAAAATTACACACCAGATCCCCACATTGCATGTGTGTTATTCCACAAGGGATTGCATTACTTTCAGGGCCTTGGGAAGAGTTTGAAACAGTTGTATGCAACTATGTGAGCGCTGTAGGGACTATTCTCAGAGAAAATTCAGTTTTATAGGATTTTGGCTTCAGTAACCCAGCTAAACTGGTGTTTGCTTCCCTGAAGCGAGGTCACCTCCTGCTGATGTGTCACTGCACAGGGAGGATACATGTATTGACACCCTACCAGTGGTCCCACATTTGAGCTGAAAGAGACTTTCAGAGCTGCTGCAGACCAGGAGTGTCAGAGAACAGCCCAGCTCCTCTGAACAGGAACTGTGGGACCTAAGATTGAGGAAGAAAGAATCCAATAGCAGCTGCCAAACTCTGCAGGAGAGGGGAAATGCCTTGCTAAGCATAGTGGATATTAATGCATACCCCAGCAAAGACAGCATATCCCACCAGGGGCAGTACCTTTACCATCAGTAATATTGGAACACGGAGCAACCTCTTCTGGTTTGGAAGGTGTTTCACTATCTGCAGCACTGAATTCCCATCACCCTCCCCTCATTTCTGGGTCACAGCAATGCTGACATAGAGATGCCTCTGGTGGGATAGCTGGCATTGTGGATTGGCATTGCACTCTGTTCCAGGTCCAAGCATTATCTGACCAAGTGAGATCTAGGAGGTTAATCACACTGTAGACTTGCCCCAGATGGATAAAGTTAAGTGTGTAAGCCAGAAACTTGCTTTGACAGAGCTCTGCTTGCACTTCTGTATTTACCCATCTCTCCCAACGTCTTCCTATTTTCTCTCCCTTCTTACATGTCCCTCTAGCACAATCTCTACTGGAATTTTGCTAGACTTAAGAGACCTTTCTATAAAAGCCTAATAAAAAAAAATATATATTGTGGCTTTATAAAATGCACGAACATGAAAAAGTCAAAAGCCATAAACTTGTCTCCAGCTGAAAAGCCTCTGCATGTGGACTAATGCTCTCAGGCAGGAGTGAGGTTCCTGGAGTTAATCTGAGGGACACAAATCAATTCCATTTCCATCCCTGGCAAAATCTTTAATCTTGGCACCTCAGCAGAGACCTCAGGATCCCTTTTGTATGGAATGCTTCCCTCATCCCCTGCTCAATCATAGTATAGCTCTGTTAGTTTCCATGGTTATATCCTCTTCATCAGTCCCAGCCAGGGACTTGTATATCTAACAGTCTTACCTTGCAAAGGAGCTCCTAGCAGATGGGAAGGCTATCTCCTCATTGTGATCTAACCTACTTACATCTTTTGACACCTCATTGCTTTTCTTCTGCTCCTTAAATGCTGAATCCAAACTGACTCAGCTCCATACTGTAGTTACATCCTATTCTTGTGGAGTTAACAGATTGGAAAACATAGACTTAACAGTGACCAAAAGTAACTATAGTTATGTCAGTATAGTTCTCAGTTGGATCCTTAATACATTTTTTTCCTTTAAAAAAAAAAAAAAAAAAAGTCATAATGCACTTGTCTCATATCTGTTTTCTGTGGTCAGTCAATGCTTTCCCTGGCATCCTAGCAACTTCCACAGAAATATTCCGGTGAACATTAAAACCACTCTGGTTCTATGAGATTCCCATGGATAGATACTGATTTTACATGACATTTACTCAGATGTGTCTGGGTCATCAGCAATACTGAAAAAAAACACTAGAATTCTTTCCTTCTTTCAGATAGAAGGCAGAAGAAGAAGACTTTCATATCTCAGTTATCCACCCTTTCTGAATTTCTAAATGAAGTTACTCTCAAAAATGAAATAACAGCCACCCCCCTACCTCAGCAAAAGTTTGGTAGCAAAGTACTACTAGAACAATGGATCATGTTTTTAAAAGAGATTTCTTTATATAACAGAATAGGCATTACAAATAATTCCCTGGAAACTAATCCAATTTCACAGTTTTCTTAAAGTTTCAAATTCAGAGCTAACGTACTAGGCAAAATAGAGCACCAACCCAGATATCTCCTTATTTAAGATAAGGTTAGAAAGAGACAAGAATCCAAAATCAAAGATTTTTGTTAATTATTATTATTATTATTTTAAAATCAATTGACCTTAGTAAGAATTCACAGACTCCTTTGTGGAGTACAATCTGGGTGGTTTGGGAAGCCAATTCAATTTATCTCCTCTTTTTCTAACTTAGTCTACAGTGACTCTGAACTTTCTTCCTTCTAAAATAAGCATGTCCATACAAAGTCCTCCTAGCATTTACAGGTGAAAGGGAAGCATTTGTTTTCTGCTTTATGCTCAAAGAGAAGGCAGAACATCAAACCTACCTATGGTGAGAAAACATTGATCTGGTTCTTTGACTGAAATCCACAAGACAAGAAAGGAGTCTTGTTCTTCTCCCATCTATTTTGTCCTATCAGTGTTTCCCAGTTATCTTGAAACAGGCAATTCTTTTACCTGAGATGGGCGTGGACTCCCCACTTCATCTTTTGTCATCTCTACTAAGTTGGCAAATTAGTGCCAATGGCTGAAGGCAGCATGCTCAATCTTCTGTTCCCCTGGGGCATCTATTCTGTAAGAGAAGAGACATGGCCAAGAGTAAATCACACAGACGCTCTGAGCTAGAAGTTTATCTCTAGGGCTCATAGCAATTCAATCAACCTCATATGTGATTAACCCCATTATGAACTCAGTCTGGGAGGAGATTCCTAGAGAAACATCTCTGTGCAAGGAGAGTATCAAGGTCTGTGATTTCTGCCTAACATCCTGCTCCCTGATTACATGCCTCCAATTCCCCATGCTTCCAGTCATTCCCCTTCTCCAGAGAAAGAAATGAATTAATGAGATGTGAAGCAATCAAATTGGAGGTAATAATTAATGACAGAGCAGAAATTAAATTTGTGTGAGTAAAGGGAGATCTTCATGTAATGAAAAGCTAAGTAAGGATTAGCTCCACAACACAGAGGTGACCTTAGAGCTTCTGTACAAGTGCTTTGGGAGAAACAGACCTGAAAACTACAGAAGCAGAGGTTAGTCCCTGCTTTGAGGTTTGTCACTGCAGAAACATTAACACTCCACACCTCCATAGATTGATGAGTTAGATTTGAGGAGAAACTCAGGTTTGGTTTTGTACCATTTCTGTCTGCAGGGTTCAGCTATGGGCTAACCTCCATGCCCTGTAACATTTCAGAGCAATCAGGGAAGACAGACAGATGGAAACACAGGGGGATGGAGCGAAGCTGATTTATATGCAGCTGAAACACAGCCGTGGGGCTGCCGCCAAACCATGTAGATGTGGTGGCAACACAAACAGAGACACACAGAACAGCCTGTGCAAATATAAACACTGCCACACGTGATGAGGGTTCACCGAGTTCATGCAAACACCAGGGAAAGAAAAGAAAAGAAAAAGAGAGAGAAAAAAAAAAAGAGAGAGAGAGAGACTTAGCTAGAGAAACAAGTGTAAAGATTATGTCAGAAACAAAAGTTCTGTTAAACAAAACAAATAAATGAAATTGCCCCTTCTCTTGTCCTGCAGAAAAGCATGCTTAGATACCAGAAATTTGCAGCAGAATTAAAGGACATGCCCATCTTCTGGTGGTCCAGGTGGTATTCTTAACACTCCCATACATAACAGTTGTCATTACTGACCAATTTTCCTCCCCTATCTAGATCTTGTGGCCAGTAGTTTATTAAATCATATGCCTCAGATTGATTATTATGTTTCTTTCTCTGTCAGTTCAGGGTTGTTTCCAAATGCAGATAGCTCATTACAGAAATCTGGCCTGGCAAAGGCTGCTCCAGCAAACTGTCATTGCTTTTCTAGCTTTCCCACGTGAATCTAGATCAAGTCCAGCAGAGACTAGAAGTCATCATCCTGTTAGAAAGGGCTTGCATGGAACAAGTTTCTGGATCTGTGTACAGTCCCTAGAGGCTAAGAATTACAGGGGAGAAACCACTGAAGTAATTATTGCTGACTGTCATCCTAGGACAGAAGGGGCATGGAAACTAAACATTCAGCCATAGCTGAGGATGTCTCCACCACCACCATGAAGTCCTGCTGGCCACAGATGTAATAACAAACCATATTCTTGCTTTGGAGTATCATATCGCAGAGATGCCAGTGCAGCATTTTTATCAGCACCAAACTGCAGAAGAGACTGGATTCCATGTAGTTGGCTTTCCAGGATGGAATGCTTTTCCTTCTCAGCAACAGCTATTGCAGCACTTTTTCTGTTGCACATGCCCCTTTATTCACACCTTGATGTCCCTCTAACACATGTCTCTTTGCTGCCATCCTTTGGCAGCCTCCAAGTAGAAAGAGGGATCAGAATCACTGAATGCTATCTGTGAAACCTTCAAATACCCCCATCAAAAGCTAAGCACTCAACAAAGCTATGGTGTCTTACCAAGGGTCTGCAGGGACACCGCAGTTTCCTTTGGGCTAAAGGATTAGATGGTTGGAGCATAGGAGTGTAAGCCAGAAGGCTCCCATCCAAGCCCAGCCACTGAGTCAAAGTCTATAACCACCTACAGGTCTTAGCCAAATACAGCTGTAAGCAGAAAGTTATATCCATGAGACTGGTGAGACAAAGTGTACTCTTCTTTGTTGCTGTCCATAATATTGGCCTGATCACGCCATGTTTGTTAGTTAAAATTGGTAGAGAGATCCTTGAACAGTATGCCTTGCCATTTCAAAACCCTGAGCTATAGACACTTGCGCTGTCTGCTTGTCCTTCGTCTGCCCACAGAAGTCAGCTCCAGAGACGCAGAAAATACCCCAAACTTTCACTGCTGCAGTCTTCTTTCACAGGGTGGTTCTCCCCTACAGAAGAATGAGGACAAGACTAGGAAAGTGAAGTTTCACATTCTGTATCTGTAACATAATGGAAAGTATAGCAATAGAAGAGTAGCAAAATCGTAGGCTGCAACAAATGAGAGCAAGCCCAAATACAGCAGCTGTGGATACAGAAACAAAGAAAGAAAAATGGTTTACCTTCAGAAGACCACCACTAGGCAGGGATCTCCAGTGAGATACCCTTACCCCCACTGCCTGTCCTTAAATGAGGTCTGGGAAGGGGTGGATCCTGGCTCCACACTTCAGTCACTTAGGGGCATTGCATGCACCTGAGCTCCCTTGGGTTGACCCTGCCTTCTCACCAGGTGCTCAGTCACTGTTTCAAGCCGTGACTTAGCATTTCTGCTGCAGTACTCTATAGTTTCTTGTTTCTGTGGAATCTTTTAGTCTGTATTGAGTTAGATGTGTTGTGCTGGTTTGTAGATGATCTCCAGAGGTCCCTTCCAGCCCCTACAATTTTGTGATTCTGAGAATCTTCCTCAGGTACTAATCAACCTGCCTGCAATAACAAATAAAAATATATGTTATGTTATTTCAAGATCTTAGACTATCATGTTGATTTCCTTCAGATTCATAGTTCCTTGATGATTCTTCCCTTTTTCTTCATCATTTTAAACTCTTCAAGACCTTCCCAACAGTTGTTAGGCTCTGATGTTACCTCATTTACTGGATGACTGTGCCTTTGCTCTCCTGGCAGATTGAGAAATGAAAATGAAGTGACTATTGTTTTTTGCATCATATTTTTGATAAGGGGACTGGAGTGAACTCTAAAATATAGCAGAAAATGTCATTTGTTTTTTCAGAAATGCATCAAAATGTCTCCACGTCTGTTTATATTCTCCAGTTCTATACCTCATCTCCACAGGGACTGAGCAACTCTGCTTGGTCTTGTGTTGAAGTCTGGATATTTGTTCTGATTCCTTGGAAAGGCTGTACAACCCAAAGCACAGTTCTTTTGGATACATCTCCATTCCAGAAATGAATAAATGAATTCTGGAATGTTCCTTTTTTTTTTTTTCTTTTTTTTTTCTTTTCTTTTTTTGTATTTATAAAGTTGTGTCTGTAGTGTGAGGGAGGTTCAGTTGACAGTCCTGGAAATGCAGGTCTTCTTAGCCATAGTAGATGTAATGCAGATTTCACCACTCCACCCACTGGCAGCAAGACCTTCACTTGGAACATCGGGGGATGGGGGGGGGGGGGGGGGGGGGGGGAGAAAAAAGAAAGAAAAAAAAGAGCAAATAGAGTTCACTCTCCATGCCCAAACATTAGCTACTCTGCTGTTACAATCAATAAAAGTGGCAGTTTTGAAGCAAAGGCAGATCAGGGCAAGTCTTGCTTACCCTCTTTGGATTAGATACCATCTGTTCTTCCATTAATAATCAGTTCCAAACACACAAATTTCACCAACTTTCCTTGGTTCCAGCCAGGAACTCTGCTAGTAATGATTCAGAGTTGCTCCCAAACCAATCAGCAGCACCAACCTCAGTTCATGCAGTGCTTTGAAGATCTGGAAGGTTGATAAGAATCCGTATTTCTCTTGGTTACCCTGCACACACCACCCAGCTCTCACCATTTCCCAGCTCCGCTGGAATGCATAACCAAGCCAAGACTGCTATGATGCATTGGGCATGCGGGAGGGCCAGCAGTAAGCCTGACAGCAACCATGGCTTCAAATTAATAAAACAAAACAAAGGGAAAAAAGTTGAAAAACAAATTAAGGAAGACAACCAACTTCTATATAAAACTTTTCCATCTGGAATTTCTTCTGCAAAGAAATATCTTAGCTAAAACCCATACCAGCACACAGACAACACCGAACATGTGTTTGGAAAGCAGGTAGATTGTTCTTATGGTTCCATAGCCCTTTTTTTTTTTTTTTTGAAATCATTTGCAGACAATTCCATTCATATTTTGTCCCCCTATCCTTCATAGGAGCCCCTTGTGAGCATCTACAAAGTAACTGTGTTTTAACTTTCTGGAAATTTGTTCTTAACTCCTTTTTTTAGAATATGGAAGGCAATCTGAACACTCATTAGGTTTCTGAGATATGTGATCATTATGTTTCATTTTTCCCATTAGTATCTAAGTATTCATCTGTTCCCTTTCTTTTTGTTTAGACAGTTTATAGGGCAATCTAGTATTGGTTTATGAATTAATTTCAGAGAACAAATGAGTTTAAGTGAACTCTGTTCATAACACTTGTTTTAAATGTGATACATTTCTCCTCCTCCTCTCGTTGAAAGACAGAAAATCTATTCTGTGGAAAACATGAGCTTTGGAAAATGTCTTTAAGGAATAAGATGGGTAAGACCAGATGAGAGAATGGTTACAAGTGATTCTTTTTTCCCCAGAAATGGCCATTAACAGGTGTTTGTAGGTGTTGGCAATGGACCTACAGGTAAATGAATGGAAACCTTTGGTCACCCACAACACTGATCTTTTCGGTAGACCTTGTGTCACACAAATAAAGTGTGAAAGAATGGGAAATCTGAAAGGGCACTTAGAACTGTCCCCCTGCTGTATATAACTTCAAGCTCATTCTGTCCAGGCTAATTAAAACCTTTTGGAACTAAATGTCTTTCAGACATAGAATCATTGTTTCAGTAATCAGAAGAGTGTGAAGACTTGTGTGGTATTTACAGCTGTCAGTGATTTCATGAGCTATTGTAAACATCTCTGCCACTTAAAGATCATGAAGCATTTTGAGAATATGTTGACCATATACTGTCACGGTCAGTGCCTTTTTAGTAGAAATGAAAATGTACTTAAGACCCCATGGCTGGCTGTGATGGATTGGTTTGCATCGTAAAAAGTGAAATGCTTTAATGAAAGTGTGCTTTATGAGTCTAGCTGTTAGAAATGGGGGTGTCATCACAATGTAACCTTCCAGTTCTTGCTCTCTAGGATGAATCGAAGGCGGCTAGACCAGTAATTTATTACAAAGACAGGTGCTGGAGACAGCAGAGAAGAAGCAAACAAGAAAGTAAGATAGCTACATGGAGAGGTGGACATACTTAACTACAAGATACAATTTGCCTGGACTACAATTTGTTTGCACACCAGATGTCTGTATGGTTCAGGCTGACTGACAGTACTGCAAAGGGTGAGAAGTTTAACGCCGTCCAGAGCCAAATAGAAGGGAAATAAATAAAACAAAAACAAGACTGACTTTGCAGTGTATTTCCTCTCAACCCACTTCACCAGTAAAACCTGGGTCTTTCCAATTAACAACACACCTTTCACTAACACTTTCCCCTGCAAACGTGTTCAGAGTCTTGTTCCCAGCTTGATCAGACCAACTGAAAAACTGAGGGAGTTGTAAAATGCACCTCTCTAATTAGTTTATTAGTTTGAGAGTGAAGGACTTGAGTGAAGAAATGTAATGATGTCAGTTCTATGATATTTGAATAGGCTTATTTACATTCTTCACCTTATATTTTTCTACCCATCTTTCTTTCTTCAACTCTCTCCCTTCCCCCAACTATTGCTTCTTGCCAAGTCCATCACATACCTGGGGTCAACTAGACAGTTCTGCAGATGGGTTGACAATACTGCAAAACAGTCAATATGAGATGTTCCTGTCTGGCCTACATATGGGAGACTCATAAACACTTGATACACCCAGTCCCCTATTACTGGTTTAACAGCTTTTTATTGGAAAGCCAAAAACTTCCCCAGGCAACGCAAGTAGTTGCCATATGTTCAGAATACTAATAGTGCCTCTAAAAATTCACGTGTTTTTATGCTAGAAGAAAATGTGAGATTCTTTTCTTCCTTGTATATTTTCAGTGGGTTAGAAACAATTCAACTATATGGGTTGTTCTGTGGGTATTGGCAGACTTTGCCAATTGGATGTGTGTGGATGTGAATGATGCTTTTTGTCTTAAGTCGTTCATATTGATTGCATTCAGAACATTCTATGTCAGTATCTTCTGGCCCTATTGATACCTCATTACAGCTCCTCGGAGGCACCACCACTTAAAATGCCTGAGTCAGAGCACAGACTAAGCAGTGCAAAAAGGCTACTTCATACCTCCAGAGCTTTGCTCAGCCCTGCACAAAGCAATGGACTTATTTGAAGCTTGACTGTCTTCAAGTGAGAGATAAATAGGAGCCTCATTTTCCCAGTATGATTCCAAGTGGGAGCTTAGGGCATCTATCTCTGCATAAAAAGAAAATCACAGGGCAATTCTTCCATGTGTGGGGCCTAAAAGTGTTCTAATATCCCACTGGAATAATCAATCTTCTTTAATTCCTTTGGCTAACCAGAAATGGAGACCATCAAATAACTACAGGTGCTTTAGGGAGCAGGGAACATGATAAAATAACCTTTAATCTTTATTTTTTCATTAAGTGCTAGGAACCAAACACCTTTACACTGTCTAATGGCACCCTGAAGACGAAGGGCTTCAGCAAAGACCACATCAGCCTACAATGGTGGAGGATTCCAGCTTGTATTTGGAAGGGAAAAGCCCATTACTCTTGGTTTTCTGGCTGAATTACTGCAGAGAAATTGTATTCTTGTTTCTGAACCCCTTTTGTGATCTGAGATTGACAGAGCATCATTCTTTGCACACCAATAATATTTGAACGGTGTTGTTGCGTGCCACCTTCTGCCACAGCTATACTCGTATTTTTCTGTGTGTTATATATTTAACTCCCTGAGGGAACTCTAAAAAGTTTTGCAGATCTCAGTGAAAATAAACTGGCTTCTGAGTGAGACAGAAATGAAGTGTGCTGAGAAAAGAACACCTCTAAAGGGAAATTCGGAGTTATTCCCTGAGACTTGTGCCAAATTACTTTGTAGCCTCAAGGACTTGGTGGCCAACAGAGACTACATCATTCTATTAGGAAAAGACTAGAAAAAAATGACTGAAAGTGCTAAAATGCATTGTGTACACAGTGTCACTGACCTCAAACAGTTTGAATCATCAGCCCTCCAGAAATACATAATAAACAAAAAACGTCCAGAGAAGAAACGTGGAAGGGTGTCCACATAGAAAACACACAGAAAGAAGCACTCTGATGTAGATAGATCTTTAACAGCTAAAATACAAGAGGTAAATATCAATGCTTTTTTTTCAAACTGTGTTTGAAATATGCTAGCATCCGATGACCTCATCATACTTCCCAAATGCGGGATTTCAACCCCTTTCTGAAGAACATGCCCAGTTTGTAATAAGTGAGTTGTTCCAGTGATATCTTCAAGGGAACTCCTTAGATTAGTCATTAGATTCAAATCTTGGCACCTGCATCAGTAAGCCGCTGATTCAATACTCCAATCTGAACAATAGCCATTGGACAGAACTGTCCCACTCACTGCAACAGTGCTCCATGGACAGCAAAGCAGCAGTTGTGATTTCCAGCCCCGAAGTGGCAACTGACTCATCCCACCTGCATTCTTGAAGCCCTAGTGTCTTCTTACCAAAGCCTATTCTTCCTTCACTGAATGTCTGTGACATTGGAACCAGCATGTGCAACCTGGGAGTGTCTGTCTCTGCCCTTTCCTGAACAGCATTTTAGACCCATGAACAAGTTTCTATCTATCTATGGTACATTAAAAAAACTAATAGGCCTCAGACCCCATGGTGATCCTCATTATTAATGCAAGGAATATTTCTGTAGAGGGAATGTATCCAGAAGTGCCTAATGCATAAGAAGTTATACAAAAGTTAGTTTCAGTGAGAAATTTATGTATGCAAGCCACCTTTAAAATCTTGTTGGCTTTTTTTTTTTTTTTTTTTTTTTTTTTTAAAATAAAAGGCTGCATCATCCCCAAAAATTGTTGAAACATGTGCCTTAAAAAAGCATAATTCCTGGAAATCTGTTTCTTCTTCTGTTAGTTGAAAAGGGAAGAAGAAAATGGTCTGTGTTGGTAATTCTTTTGTTCACAATACAGCACAAAGGCCTTGGGGTCCTCTGCAGTCTTGTCAAGTACTTTTTATTGTTACTTGCACTGGGAAAACAACTTTTCTATCTTCCTAAATGTGATGCAGGAGAATGTTTATGTAATAAATCAGATGGTGAAAGCTGAAAGGACTCATTCTTATCTACACTGAGGTTCATCTCAGCAGTTTCAGCCAATTATAAGTTAGGTTCCTATATTGAGCAGCTTCAGTTAAGGGAGAAAAGAAAGCATTGCCAATCTGGAATACCCTCCACCTCTGGAACAGGCTAGGATAAATATTCCTTAGAGATACACCTCTTTCTCCAGTGTCTAAACAGATATCTGTACAGCTTGAAAATGCCTAAATACTAGACAGCTTTAAAATTACATGAGTTTAATCCCACGTTCAGAATGGATTCCTGTGAACATTAGCCATATAGCACTCCCTAGATGAATTCATTCATTAAAAAAGGCTCTTATTTGTAATCTTTTCCTACATTTCCAAGAAAAAGAACTACATATGTTTGTGTGAGAGTGAAAAAGAAAGGCCCACTGCAGCCTCCCTTACTTCTGCTTTGTTAGAGATTGTTTGCCATGAGATGCACAGCAACTCCACATCCTTCAGAAAGCATTCTTTTTCAGAACATGCACACCTCACTGCCAAGAGGTGTTACCAACTTTGTATCCTGCATTCACATTCTTGCGCTTCCCACTTTGATGAGACCAAATGATTGTTTCTCTTTCTTTTGATACACACCCTGCAGTGACATTCCTCTGCTTCTGCCTTTGACCCAGGGAACATAAAGGCCTAAAAAAGAAAGGGAAAAAAAATACTGACTGCAAACTCAATCATTCCTAACCTCAGCAGCCATAGGTGACTAACCTGTGACCAGCTCCTTTCTCAGCATTTCGTTCTGCTCCTTCAGCTTGGTCACTGGTAAACTCCATCTCTTTTCCTCTTGGTGGGAGTTCTCGGGATTTTCCCACCCTGTGTCACTGCATCTGTTCACTAAAGCCACAATCTCACCACAGAGTCATTTGTCAAATGTGTTGTGTAAGATTCATCCTTGTGGGTTTCCTCCAGAGAAAGAAGACAACAAAAATTCTCTGTGGGAGCAGAAGCACCAGCCTGCTCTCTCAGGGTGCACTAGAAAGGGACTTTGGCCTCTCCATGTCTGAGTGATTTCAGAGTTTAATCTTAACTGGATTTACAGAACAGGAGGAAGATGCTCAGAAATGAATGAAAGTACACAGAAGAAGCCATTTTAGCACTAACAGCCCAGCTAAAAAACAGGGTACCACAGACAGACATCCTCTGGCTGTCCTTCACCAACTATCTGAAGATGAGTGGCTCCTGATCCATGCTTGGGGCAGGTCCCACTTTCCAGCCCTGTTCCTAAACCGCTGCTGTGTTCCCTGGCTGTTCTCCCTGTACTTCTAGCAATCCTTGCAGTACCTGTGTGTGGCAGTGCTGGATTCAATAAATGAGCCTTAGTAAACTTCTTAACCTCTGTCCTGTTTCACGCATACCATGCAGAAGGAGGCTCTGGAACAGATGCAGGTGCTGGGAGATCAGACACCTCTAGTCTGGTGGGAGCAAAATGTGGAGACAATAGCAAGACTGAGGTTTCATATGGTCACCCATCTCCATACAGCCTTCAGCAGGTAAGAGAGCTTCACTGCACAACATGGGGAAACCAAAGGAGGGCATCCAGTTCATCATGGTTAGCATGGAAGCTTCTCCCACTGTGTTTAAACAACACTGCTTTGTGGACTAGAGCTATGTGTAAATATCTTGGCTTCTCATCAAGTAACATTTCTCACCTCATTTTGTTAATGACTACCAGGAGGAAAGTATTTGGTATTCCTCATGAACTCTCATGGCAGTTCCAGGAAGGACATATTTAGGGTTTGTCGCCCATCCCAGGCAATATTCAGCTTACAGAAGCTGCCAGGGAGCTGGAAGATTGTATAAGGACACGAAAGCAGCTGAGCTGGGTCTAACCACAAGTCCATCTAGCCCTGCAGCCTGGAGAAAGTAAGAATGAGACAAATATATATGCTATTTCCCCCAGGACTGACTAAACATATTTAGTCTCTGCATATTTGCTAACTCAGTGAATTGCTTCCTCATGTACTCATCCGTTCTCCTCCAGATACCTTTCTGCATCTGTGACATCCTCCATCTTCCTTTTCTTCCTGATTCTGACCCTGTATCCCCAGCCACATTTAGTGCCCAACTCATGGGTGCCAACCTCAGTCCCCCTTCCTTACTACCTCTAACATACAGCATCTGTGAGCTGCGTGTGGTGAAAGAGTTAATGTTCAGCCCTCCAGCCAGCACACTCCAGCCACAGAGTATGTGCAGATAATGCTCCACATATGTTCTGTACTAGACAGGTATGCAAGACAAGATAGCAATCAGCTGACACATTTTGTAGTTACAAAGGCTGAGAGTGCTGAGAACTCACGCACCAGGAGGAAGGAGAGGGCTCAGCATGTTGGAGCACAACGCCAGGTTCTGCTTCGGCTCTGCACAAGTGAGAAAGCTTTCTTCAGTTCTCCTAGCTGAAAGTGTGTGAATAGCTGAGGCTGGGGAATAAGTTGCCCCCTGCCAACACACACAGACACACACACACAATCGTTTCTTCCATCCATATCTCCCCAGGGCAACTGAGTTTCTGGTTAAACCCAGTGCTGAGTCACTGACAAATAAATTCAAACCAATATGAAAGTCTTCCTACTTGACAGCAATTCAAAAAAGCACAAATGAGCAAAAGAGATTGAAGAAACAGAAGTGAAGAAGCTGGGAGTCCTGAGGAGGATCCTACAGGAGCTACCTCAGCACCTTCTCCCTGCAACAGCCTGCCCCAGCAAAATCAGGGCCATCTCTTTCCTGACACCCCTGCCATATAGTGACAAACCAGAAAAGTCTAATGCTGATTCCTGAGAGATGCCAAGCAACCCTCCACTTCCATGTCTTATTAGGAGACGGCAGAGTTTTGCTCCTGGAAGGATGAGATCTTGGTCTTGGAGAGGAGACCCCTATTTATGGCTGGATATGAATTACAGCCATCTGAGCCTTTGTCCCATGCTGTGATGGGTGGCAGAGCTGCTGTCTGAGCTGTTCTGGCCAATTTTTACAATGGTGCCATTATACATCAGCCATCTGGTAGACGTAGCCTGTATTTTTTCTGCATCTAGCCCCGTGTTGGCAGATGTTAGATGGAAAGGAAGGTTGGCGGGCAGAACAGGGATTTGACATCTTGTCCCTTTTCCCCTTTGCTAACATTCCTTTGGCTTGTAAGCCTGATAAACCAGCAGACTGTTATCAGATAAGTTCTCTGCAAGGACATGGCTTCGCATGTTTTTCATCCTTTTCTTTTAAGACTTCAACAGCCACTTACAAGCAGATTTCCCAGGATTCAGTGAGGAAAAGCCTGTCCAGTAAAGCAACTAAGTGAAATTCTGAGTTTAGCTTTGTTTGTTGTAGGAAGGTGGAAATGACACATCCTCCAAAATGTCCTTGGGGGTCACTGGTATTCTTGGTTATAAAAACTCTTGTGAGCATCAAGGGCAATGCAGAGTGTGTCTGGCAGAGGAAAGCAGAAGGAGGATGGAGGCCTTCAACAGGTTGCAGCTGCACAGGTTTCACATTCAGGCTGCCCCACAGCCCTTTATCCTGTAAGGAAAGTATGCATTCTCCACCAAATATGGCTGTCTTGCCTCAGCTGATGATGCTGATTGCTGTTATTCATTATTTTAGGACTCAAACAGGGGATTAAGGTCTCATTGTTCTCAGCACTGGATTAACAGAATAAGGATGAGAAGATCTCTGGTAACCAAACCCAGCAGGAGAGGGACTCCTGACAGCCAGCCCCTCTGCTGGATGAGCTATCCTGGGGGCACTGGGCTGGAGCTAAAAGCAAAAGGAGAACCAAGCGAGCAGATTTGCTGCCCGCACCACAAAGCTGCGGACGCAGCAGAGCTGTGCTCCTCTCCAAGCAGGCCTGGTGGCTTCTGCCAAGGGCAGACTCATCAAGAAGTTTGTCCAAAGACAGTGTGTCTCACTCTCCGAGTTTAACATGACGCCTTTTGGTCTCTGCAATTCCCCTAGCACCTCTCAAAGGCGCATGGATTTGATTTTGGCAGCTGTTCAGTGGGCCACATGTTCGGCTGATCTGGATGATGTGATTGTTTTTGGGAGGACTTTCCAGGAACATTAAAATTGCCTGGAGGACGTGTGTAGCTGGCCAGAGCGGGCTGCTCTGAAAGCAGAAACCCATCCAACTGTGACGAGTGCCGGTCCCAGGTGCAGTCTGTTGGTTGTATCATTTCTCCAGCAGGGTGTGCCTCTGCATCCCACCAGGACAGGCACTCTTGACACAAACCTACCCCAGGAATGGCAGCTGGAAGGAGACACTCTGGCCCTGCATGAGGCATGCGAGTCCTAGTTTTGCTTCATATTATCTGGCAAAAGAGGAAGAAAGGGAGGGAGACATGAAAGAAGAGCCTGGACCTGAATCCGTGGCCTGGGGGCAGGCTTGCAGCAGCATTTCTTAGCTTTCTCAAGGTGTGTGCAATGTACTGCTGAGATGCTGATCCTGCTGCTTGTCAATATCGCTGCCTTCCTGCAGCACTACTTGGCATTTGGACCTCAGTAATGCATCCCAGGGAGGTGGCACTGAGAAGTTCTGAACTGTACAGCACAGTGCTCCAGAGGGTTTCCTCCAGAGGAAGGAAAAATAAAGACAATCTTGAATAAGCCGGGAAGAAAAATAAGGGATGTTCCTTGGAATACAGTGTAGGGCTCCTTGTAGCTGGAGGATCTTGTGGCTGAACATCGGCCCAAGGAGCTGCCACGAGCAGGAGTGGTGGAGCCTGGGGTTGGTGTCACGCTGACTACCAGTGAGCAAAAGCATGGGGTGCACTGCTCCAGCAGTAGCACTCTCAGATCAGATGAAATAGATCCCGAAACGCAGAGATTTCCACTGTCATGCTTGACAGATAACGTCAGAAAAAGGACTCCGCTTTAAGACAGTTTTTCTGTCGTCAGGAGGAAAAAAAAAAAAAAAAAAAGTAGTACTGTGCCAGCTTCTCTAGATACAGTGGAAAATGGCCAGTAACAGGTGGCTTTCTAAGTGAGGCCACTAGAGAACAGTGAGCACAATCCCAGCCCTGACTGCTCACTCTTTTCTTCCAGAGCCCTCCTGGCCGTCTCTCAGCATCGTCCTCTATGGACCTGTTTGGCCTCTCGGGAGGGGCACAGATGGATCTTTCAGCAGAGAAATCCTGAGTTCAGATGGGGATACCTTTTGTGGAAGCCTTTTGTAAAGCAAACTTCACACAAACACTCATGGCATTCAAAACCTCCTTGGAGGCTCATCACATTTCTTCCCTATTTGTAATGTGCTTCAGCAAAACTCATTGTCCATCAAGTCCATGTGTCCAAGATCATGTGGTAGGAATCCTGGAGCGTGTGTGGAATTGATTGCATTTTGCTGTTGAATATTTTAGCTAAAATACAAATTAGCTGTCACTCTTGGAACTTACGTGGTACCAAGCTTTACTGTGCTTCCCTTTTTCCCCTTGTGTTAAATACACCCATGTGGGAAGGATGGCCTTTCCTACGCACCTAGCAATGCTGATAGCTCAGCCAGGCAGTGAGATTTGGCTGGGCCCATCTGTTTATAATAGCTTACAAATCTCATCACTTACTTAAAAACTATGAAAACCTACGAACCACACACATATGCTGCTAAATCACTTGGCTCCACGTGTCTAGGGGAGCCCACCAAGCCTAAGCAGAGTGCAGAAACCCAACAGAGAAATGTAAGAGTAGAGTATGAAAAAGGGACTGACAGTCAGGAGAGTTAGCCCCTGTAAAGCTAGAAATCTGTTTGAAATCGTCTCAAGTGGGAGCTGCAGCCCATTTCCTTACAGATTTTTGGTACAGAACTGCCAGCTACACCTTCTCTGTGCTATTGTACAATGCAGCTGGCATCCAGACTCTGGGCCAACCAAAACCCAGGAACACTCCAGGTCTCAAGCACAGGTCCTTCTCTAGGGAGCAGTCACAGCTGCCCCAGAGAGAGTTCCTGCTTTTCCTATCAAGACCTGATGGATGGATGGATGGAAGTGTTTTTGTTGTTTTGTTTGTTTGTTTTAACTACTAGCAATTACAGCAAAGCAAAATGAATTGCTTGACACGAGTTTGGGTTACAATAAAGCAGCTGATGCTGGGTCTCTCAAGAAAATTAATGCAGCTCAGCCTGGAGAATGTGACTGCAAGAGCAGCAGCCAGCTGGAAGGCTGCAAACAACCCAGTAAAATGGCAAAACTGACAGTTACTACCTTTTCCTGGCTGGTTGTGTATCTCATACTAAAGAGAGGTGACAACCTTTGGTCACTTTACGGGCTTTAATCACAAACAGAGCACTCAGCATGAGAGCCCAGTCTTCCATGGCTTGGCATACTCTGCTGTGGTCCCATAAAGCACTCTGTGGCACTGGGGTGCTGGACATAGATGGACTGAGCACAGCATTGGGCAGAAGGAGTGAGGTTTGGGTGCTGGAAGATTTTGGAGCCAGCAGTAAGATCAGTGCAGCATAAAGAATAGTATGCATGTCAGTGGCTGCAATGGGCCTAAACTCCAGGCACTACTGGAAAGAAAAGCATGAAAACTTGGGCTTTTCTCATGCAATCACCCTGCACTTTGTTGCAGGAAACCATCATTTTCCATGGCTGCTCCCTCTCTCTTTGAAGTATGCTGCTTGTTGAGGAGCTCAGCTTTGCACCACTGGAGTCAAAGTCTGAGAGATAATGCAAGACAGAAACATAATACACTGTACAACTGTCTATGAGGCACATCTGGATACAGCATAAACCTCACCTCTTTGTCAATATAATTCTGTGCATTTATTTCTCCCTCTGGGAAAAACAAAAACAATTCAGGTCTGAGCAACACCAACAAGAAAATCTAAACCAAAACTGTGATTAGCAATGTGGAAACATTGATATAAGAGGAAACCATGCACAACGTGGACTGTTTTAGATAAAGTAGGTGAAACATGCAGCTCTGTCCAAAACAGAAGCCAAAGCCCTCTTTGGCCAGCTTTTTCCCATAGATGATTCCTAGGGAAAAGAAAGAGAAGCACTGATGTGCAGGAGTAATGCTCACAATGGGGTTTGCCCCAGCTGCTCCCTTCTATATGTGACCCAGATGTAGTTTCAGTGGGTTCAGGGAGCTTCCCTTTCCCACTCTCCTGCCCTGGTCACCTTGAGAAGTGGTCAATCTGACAGCCTCTCCAGTTCTCAGCTGAGTAAATGTCCCATCCCACAACCATTACCATACCAATATACCTCCATTATCACCATTCCTCCTGCTTTGCCCACGTGGGACTGGCCACCCTCATCCAGCACTAAGCATCCCACATACTTTTCCTGCTGCCAGGCCACCACAGGCAGGTTTCACAAGAAGCTGACACCAGCTTCTCCTTTCCTCACATGTTCCACATCCAGCGGATTATGTATAAGCACAGATGGCCCTTCATTGTGTGTTAATTGGGGATTGTTCCTTTTTATCTGGTCACTGAAGCTTGTCCTGAACTTTTCTTTGATTTCAGAGGTTTTTGTATGAAGCTACCCAGCAGAACTGAAAGGCTGGTCAACAAGACCTTTGTGAATGCCCTGAATTGCATGAGCTGCTGGGGCAGCCTGTAGCTGTGCAAACACGCTGATAGCTTTTAAAGGCTCTCACACTATTGGTACAGGGCATCAGGGTTATGTGGGATGTATAGAAATTTGACCCAACAAGGAAGAAAATGGATGTAGAGTAGGAGAGACTATGTTCCTCCTACTTCACCATCTCTAACAAGTCCCTGAGCATCAGGGGTGAGTAAGCCCTACAGGCCAGTCACAACAAGCAGTTTTCATCACCCATTTCTCAAAGCTATGTAACATCCATGCACCATTCTGCTCTGGCTGCGTCTAGGTGGATGAATGGGAATGCATCTGCTTAGAGCAGGCTATGCCTTCACAAACACTTCCCATCTGGCTATAAAGCATAGGCTTAGATGTTGCACACAGAGATGTGACCCTTCTGGGTTCCTCTGAATGGCCTCTTCAGGCCAGAAGTCCTTGCTCCTTGTTCTGCTTTCCTCCCTCCCTAAACCAGTTCACCCCTACTGGCTAAAGCAGCCTAGAACGCAGAGAATGGTGAGTAGAGGGCAGAAGGAATGGCTGCCGTACATTAGCCAAAAGGCAAACATGGATGCTGCAGATTTTGCAGAATAGCTCACTTCGAAGTGTGGGGAGAAGAAAGAGAGTCTTCCCAAAGCCATTAGTGTCACAGTGATGGAGCAGGGCCTCCCACAGCAAGGGAACAGGGAGGAGGAGAAGATGATTTTGGAGCAATGATGATGAGCTCCCAGCTGAGGAAGTCAGTGACAGCAGCCTTCTAACATGTCTAAAATGTCAAGCTCCTAGCAAGGAGCAGGCTTCACAAGCTCCGCAGCACACCTGGCCATGCCCTGTAATGTAGCATAGCTCATCCCACCACCTCCATTCCCCTTGTGAATGCAATCTGCCAGGAGTTTGTGGGAGGGCTGAGCTGACAGTGTGACTCTTTCTTCCATCAGCCTTTATGAGAGAAAGTAACCCTTAGCTATGACATCCAACACCTAATAAAAAATTGCCTCACAGACTTCTGACAGTCTTCCTTGGGACCTCACATTGCAGTTACACAAAACCCGGTGGCAGGGGCAATTCTCATGCAGGTGGAGCTGTGGGTGAACACTTCTCACTGCAGGAACATCTTTGACAGAGGAATTGAATTGCGTGGTTATAAAACATCATGCAGGCATTCCTTAGATGGCCGTGACCTAACCTCCACCTTTTTGGAATGAGTGAGGCAAGCAAGCAGGCTTTCGACTGCTGTCAAGAGTATCTCAGCAGGGGAGTTCTCCTTTGCCCTCCCCACAAGCACCCAGGCATCATTAGCATTGCTAGTGTGTGGAAGTCCTCATCAAGAACATGACCTCATAGTTTCAGCGGCTGCATAAATGCAGCTTAAAGATGTTCTCTGCCCCTACAGAGCCCATAATCATGTGTAAAAAGCTGCATGGGGAACACAGCCTGATTGAAAAAGAGTATAAAGGAATAATAAGATAATACAGTAATACGTCCTTGGCCTGTCTCCCTTTCCTCAGTGTGTTACTCTCTTGACCCTGATGATGTGATGTCTCATTTACAGTCCTAGAAATGCAGGCCATATATATATATATATCCCTGTAAGTAAGAGATCAAGGACCATGCTCTGCAGTCTGATTGGCAGAAGCCAACCCAGCTGGGCTCATAACCGAATTCTCTTCCCTCCTCCATGCCACAGTCCTGACAGGGAAAAGTCCCTTGCATATGATGTTCCCCTGGCCAAACCCAGAAAACACAGGTGGGAGCTAGCCAACTAAAGGGAAATGTCTGTTATCCCCACTGTTTGAGACTAAGATGTTGAGATGAGTTGCCTGTGACCACAGGGAAAGTTGGTTTTATAGACCAGGCTGTCCTTTCCAAGGGTCAGACAAGTATTTTTCAGGTTAGAATCAATCCTTACTGCATATTGATTGCTTTTTTAGCACATCAATCAGAACTGGTTATCACTTAAGGTTCAACCTTGTAAGAGGATCTAAGCACATAAATTCTCACTTGCAGAGCTGCGTGCACTTGTGGGTCTAGCCAAGCTGCGAGGAATACCGGCTGTGCATGCAAACAATCACTGCCAAACACCATGAAGCCTTTTTTCCAGCCAACAAAAGTGGTTTCTCTACCAGCTCATGGCTGGTGCTGCATGCAGTGCCCTGGCAAACACAGCCTGCAGCATTCGAGTAGAGGCTATTCTGGCACAAGGTTCCTTAGAAAGATTGAGTTAGCTCCAGCTGAGCCCCATATGTTCAGCCACAGCTTCTGATCCTGCACGAACTCCCAAGCTGGAGAGCAGTCATACCAAACCTGCACCAGTAGTGGTTTCGGACACCCCTGAGCTATGGCCTGAAGTTAGCCCACTACAGGCATTTATTCCCAGGGCCATGGCTTAAACTATAGGGAATTTGGACCTGGGAGCCCTGGATAGCGCAGGGTTCCCACAAACCATTTCTCCTTTGAATTAGAGGCAGCATTTGTCACACCTCTATTAAGCAACTATAATTAGCATCTTAGAGTGGTAAGATCACATTGCCTATAGGTGAGGCTTTACCATGTGTGGCTGCAATGGCTGAAGCATCAGGCTTCCTGCTCGCACTTCTATCTCTTCTTGCTGCTGTGGAGCTCTGCAGCGACAGAGGGGGGATGGAATTTATTTTTTGGGTGATATAAAGTGAGTGGGGAACAGTGAGAAGAGAAGCGCTTATTTGACCTTGAGCGCTGGGAGAAAGCATAACACACGGTCTGTATAAAGTTTCCTCTTGAAGAAAAATAATAATAATAATAATAAAAAGTCTTTTTGTTCCTCTACCAGAGAGGACTGTAAAAATCTGCTCCTGCAAAGCTCAAGTGGATTTCACAGCCAAAGCGAGGTCATTCAGAAACTGCTGCCAGGTCAAGTTTTCACTTTGAACATTTTCACAGTTAAAGGAGGATCCAGGACATGTAAGAAAACACAGCCCTACACTTTCCACTTGAAACTGCTTTTAGCTTGAACTATAAGGTGCAAAGAAGAGAGCTGAACTGGTTGCAGGGGGGAGGAGGAGGCTGGAGTGGCAGGGCTTGGGTGATTTGTTTTTCTAGAAAATCTCTGCATCTGCTCTTTTCAGTGAAGTTCCCATCGCTTTCTTTTTCTACTCCATTTTCCAGCTGTGCAGCACAAAGCACAAGCAGGTCAGCAGCCTTGCTGAAGATCACAGAGCGAGTCGGTGGCTCTGGAGAGATCAGAGCCAAGAGCCCACTGTGTGCCAGTTCTTTGTGCTTCCCTCTGGTTTGGAAATTCCTTTCAACCCCAGGTGCTAAAACAAGGTGAAGCAGGACAAATTCCAGACTGTGGCTTTGGCAGAGGCTTCTGAAGGACTCAGTGAAAATGCCACAATGCTGTGACATCAGGCACATTTGCACTCAGGAGCAGGGGGACTTCTGCATCTGCAGTTCCCAACAATTTACAACACATCCCACTGGTCTGTCACAACAAAATCTGATAGCACTGCAGGTTTCTCAAAGACATAATATTTCTACAACGTATAATGAAAACTGGCTGCCAGAAGGAGGAGAACACCTGGAATGAAGAACCCACTATAGGATGAGCCACCCAAGAAAGGGGTGCTGCAAACCAGAGGCTGTGGCTGCACTTGCTCAAGCAAATTAAACAGAGCTGGGGCTCAAGCAGCAGCATAGAATCGTAGAATGGGTTGGTTTGTAAGTGGTCTTAAAGATTACTGAGCTTCAACCACCTGCCATGGGCAGCATTGCCACTCCCCAGATGAGGCTGCCCAGGGCCCCATCCAACCAGGCCTCGACAACATCTATAGATGGGGCACCCACAGCTTCTCTGGGCAGCCTGTGCAAGTGCTTCACCACTGCAGCATGTGCTTGCCCATACTATTGCTGGCACACCCCTCATCACTACTGTCATAGCATCTTCTTGTCCTTAGGATCATATTGCACAGGGAGGGAACATGCCCACACATAAGATGGTTGACATTTTTCCTGATTGGATACTTGACCTGTTAAAAGTGACCTCTTTTTTTACAGGTCCTCCAGATTACAATGCCTCCAAGCTAACATTAACTAAAGTTCTAGCTAGCTATAAGTTTAAATATCTGAAAGGACTGGGAAAAAATTGAAAGAAAAAAATGATTTTTTTAGAGAACTGTTTTGATGTGTGCGCGCATATATATATATATATATATATATATATATGTATGTATGTACACGCACATATATAGCCTTTGCCAGAGAAGATATTGATTTGTTATCATAGAGCCCCTTGGAAACCACAGCTGACAAGGGAGAAAGAAATTTATAAGCCTTGAGATACATTGATTAATTGCAGCCATTTTGCACAATAATACTGGGGTCCTTTAATGGGAGGTCACCCAAGGGTACAGGGCTGAAGTGAATAGATTATTACGGGAGGGCTGCTGGTTAACAGTGACCACAGAGCTGTTTGTGAGCAGGGGGCTTGGCTGGTATGAACAGGATATTCATGAACACTGCACTACAAAATGGTTCGTTGTTGTGGTCATGCACTCTGGGCTGCTAATATTCGTGGGTGCACTTGTGTGGGCATGTTCAGTTTATTTAGAAAATAAGGGCATTGAAGCACTTGCTTTCTGAAGAGGAAAAAAAAGCACAGAGTAAGAATAACTCCAACTGTGCAAATACTGAAGAGAAAGAAAGGAGAACATCTCATTCCCTTTTTCACAAGTTTTTAAATGACAAAGCAAAAGATGTGAAATGCTGGGCAGAGCTATTGCCTGGGGTCCCCAGCAAAGGCTGCTAAACCAATAATCTTGCTTTTCCAACCTTGCAGCCTTCTAACAACTCCTTTCTACTTTAGCAGGATTTGTTTCAGAGAACTCGGCTATGTAATCTGGTACTGTGGTAATGCCCTCATCTAACAGATTCAAGGCCAAATCCTGCTCATAGCTGCCCTGGCGCTGTCCCTCTCCTTTTGGTGCGGCTGCTCTGGCTGAGAGCAGAGCACGACATTTTTCCCATTAATCTCATTCTCCCTTTCTATTGTGTTTCATTTTACGGTGCCCTGGAAACCAGGAAACCTGTATGTCTTCAGCCATTTGATGTACAGGAAATGTGTTCACTTAACTAATCTTTTCCCTCAACAGAGATGGGTTTTTGTTGGATTTCTTCTCTCCCCCCCCTCTGAGTTGGCCTCACAACACTTATGGAAACTGGTTATAGTAGAGAGGAAAAAGATTAAGGCTGGTAACTCAGCCGCCGCATGTATTACACTTGGTTAGAACTGTTTCTAGGAAGCTCCAGGAACAGAAGACTTGAGTCCAAACTTTGCCTACGGCCACTCTCCAGCTCCCCTTTTAGTTACAATAGCAGCCCTTCTGGCTCATCTATGGGTTGGAACGGATGCAGGCAGAAACAAGCTGAAGCCATCCCGTGCAGGATACATTCGTACCCGGGTGATCACAGCCATCCACTCCTGCCCAGTCCTGGAAGCCAAAGTGCTCCCAAGCCTGCTGGAAAAGCAGTGGAGTCCAAGGCACAGAAGGCAGACTGTTTCTGAGGAAGCCATTAGCCTTGCAGGCACTGCAACAGTCACCAGTCAAGCGACCCTGGAATGGGCAGCATTTCTGAACATCTACCAAACCTCTCAAGACTGGAGACATCTCAGGTCCCCCGTATCTATGCCTAGTGGTAGCACACTGGAACAGGTTGCCCAGAGAGGTTGCAGATGCTCCATCCCCTGGAAGGGGCTGGGGCAGCCTGGGACAGCCTGGCCTAATGGCAATCCCATGGCAGGGATGTTGAAACTAGATTATCTTTGAGGTCCTTTCCAACCCAGGCTGTTCTATGATCTACCTTCAAACATTAAAAAGCTCAACGGGCACCTTCAATCATGCAGCCAACTTTTAAGTATGCGAGGAGAGGTGGGATGGCATCTCCAAGCATAGCTTGTCAGGGTATATGAGGTTCTACACTGATTTTGGAAGCCAAGGATGAGATGGTGGAAGGATTCATCCTACAGGACGCTCAGTGAGGCCCCTCCAACATCTCACACCACGGCACTTGGAACATGTTCAGATTTAGGAAGGTTCCAGCAGACTGACAGATGTACAGCAAAAGGCTGGAAAAGTTTGCCTGAACTTGAAGCTTTAAGAGTGGACAGAGGCGGTGTAAAGGAAGAGATAGGAAGTCAGACAACATCTGCTATTCACAGACTTGGGGAGCTCAGAAAAACACTGAGGATTTGGCAGTGAGTAGTAGATACAGGCAGAGCAGAGAGAATAGCTGCAGGAGTCAGTCACCTGGGAAAGCTGCTGCAGTGAAGTTTACATTGGATCAGGCAGTCCTGAGGGATTTCTGCAGGAAGATTGAGGCGGCTGCTGAAAACTCTAGAAAAAGAGTGCAAATGGGCCATAAAAATGAAGGCAAGTGGGAGGCATGACTTTTTTTTCCCCCCTTGGCTGAAATTTGTGCAGAGGCTTTTGTTCGCAGATGAAGATCTTGTACTTCTGAGGATGAATACATCACTCTGGTATATGAATGACGGCAGAATCAGTGCCACTGCCAGTATGTTCATTTTCTGTGCAGCTTCCTAACATGACATTTCAGCACCATGAAAGGTCTCTCCTGCTGCAGACAACAAAAATCCCCGCTCCTCTTCATAACTCTTGCAAATTGCATGCTCTTCACAGCGCTATGTTCTCTAAGTCTACCCTGTCAAGATGGTGCACATTTCCCTTGAGCCTACTTCCCCATAACCAGCATGTGCCTGTTTTGCACATGCTAGTTCATCTCCAGGCTCTTGATTGAAATGCAAAAGTTAGCTGTCCTAGAGGAAGCACAATGTCTGAGGGCATCATTTACACCAGACTTTCTCCAGACAGCAGGATGGTGACCAAAAGGCCGTGCATCCCAGCAGGTCACGAGACCCACTGCTCTGGAGAAGATCTCCTGGAATTTCCTTTTGTAGGAGGACTTGGTTTCCGTGCCCTGTTTCCGTTACTATCCTCTCGCCAAGCAGTACACAGTTGGCTGGCATTTTCCCTAAACCGTTGTGAGCACAGCCTTCAAAGACACGACGTCACATGTGCCAAAGCGTGACTCTGGTCTGAGTGAGTTCCCGTCAGCCTGACGCATGAGGGGAATGCTCAATTGATTCCTGATGCAGTTACATGCATCACAACACAAAGATATCACCCACCAGAATGAGCGTGTTGAGTCACTGCGTTTCCCCAGGCTGCAGAAGTGCAGAATCATAATCATTTCCCAGCAAAGACCTATAAGGGTGCTGGCTCCAGCATTTGCATGCTCCACTCACCCTCCGGATGGCTTTTCCAAGCAGTCAGCATCAACACAGGGTACAGGCATGCCTGCCTTTCCATCTGTGTCTCTCTCTACCTACCCACACCATAGCTCTAAAAGGAAAATATGTACTTTCTCTCTCTCTCCATAAGCCTTTTTTTTTTTTTTAATATATCAGTATATATATATGAATATATGTAAATATACCTATATACACGTTTTAATATAACATTTCTTAAATGCCGATTAAAACAATGATTTATGGGTTTTCAGATAAGGATTTATGGGCCGCCGTCAGCACAATGGGCCAGTGTATCCCAGGGCCATTTGTGAGAGAGCGTGATGAGGTTGGGAAGGTGGCAAGGATTCTTCTTGGGTCATCCATGAGCAACACTCAATGGATGTGTGGGAGAGCCAGGAGGGCAGAAAAAAAAGGAGTCAGGATGTTTCCTAGGAAAAACAAAGTGAAAGACAAAGGGAATCTTGTTCACAAGGTGAAGATGTCTCCTCTCACCAAACAGGCAAGGGAGTCAGGGTAGCAACCTGCTAGCAGATCCCATGGCTCTTGACCTACATGCTTTTGCTACTATAGTAGAAGAGGGGCAACAGTTCGGGAGCACCGCTGTAAGTCATTTGTCAGGAGCGTGAGAGAAATCTGTCCTTGGCTTACGAACACCACACACAGCTCTCTGCTTTGATGACTGCAGCTGTCTGTGTTAAGGGAGCCGGCAACTGGAGAGTGGAGGAGGATGCTGGAAAAAGGGGGAGTGGGAAGGCTTTTGGTCCTGGGTGGACAGACAGACAACTATTGCCTTTAGGATCCTTGGGGACAGGTAAATTGTAAGGGAAGCTGTAATATGCCATAAAACAAATATGTCTTGTTGAGGCTGTGATTTGTCACAGACAAGAGAGTTATGAATTTTAGCTCAAGAGTCAGTATTATTTTACCTTACCCTTGAGGGTCAGGATTCACTGTATTTCGTATAAACACGTCTTCCCACTGGCAAGTGGGCGTTTGCACTCTTCACTGTCACTTATCATCTGTATGATACACAGTTTCTAAGAAGGCATTTGGTGTAAGGGATGAAATATATCACATTGCAGGTGAGAATAGGTGGGATCCAAAACTCTTGATGGATCTGAAGTGGTACTGCTCTGAAAATACAGATAATTAGGTCACTGTCAAAGTGTGTTAATTTAATGTCTTTGAGATTTTGCTTCTGAAGAGTGTGTACATTGCCACACCTCTGTCTTGGGACAAGAAGGCAGATTTCACATAGGAAATGTCAAGTAGAGGCAATGAGAGGAAATGATAACTTGAGTTGCAGTGCAAGGGATCCCAGCACTGTAGGAGAAGGGGAGGACAGGAGCCTACAAAAGAAGCATCAGGAGAAAGGGGGCTGGTTGAAGAAGAGCCTTGTGCCTCTTGACAGATCTGCTCTTTCCCCTAATTGCCATTCCCTCCTGGATAAACCAGCAATGATGCAACTTGCAGGTGCTGCTTAGAGTCACTGTAGACCCATTAAGGCAAGGGCACATTTCTGGGAGACCCGAATGTGGCAACCTTGTCTCATGGCAGTGTCCCTTGATTTTTTTTTTTTTATTTTTTTTTATTTTTTTTTTGCCCTGAGCGACATTTTTAGACACTCTTATATTCTGCATCCAGTCTCTGTCATGCTCTGGACTGTCAAGGAAGTGGGCTAACACTGCATGGCACTGAAATTTGGTCTCAAGAGACGGCAAATTGACAAGTTGAGCAAAGACACCTTCACAGGACTGAGTGTTTTGCTATCCACACTCCCTGACTCACGCTGTGCTCTAGCTCCGTTGGGCCCTAGCATCAGCTGCAAGTTTTACTCTGGAGAAAAGGCAAAAGCAAGATGCACACACATGTTCCCCTGCAAGAACTGATCCTCCTGCTTGTCAGCAGTGTAACCATCCGGAACAGTGCAGTTATTGTAAGTGTAATTAATAGTGATCTGGGAAGATTATAACTTTCCTCTCTCTCTCTCTCCCATTTCTTTTTCTTCTCCTTTTTCCCCCAAAACTTTCTGGCTGTGCTTTTTTTGGCAACCCCAAAATAATAATTTGATGCAAACTCTGGCCACAAATCCAATGGAGCTTGATAGGCTTTAAATGAGGGGAGGGGGACGGGCGGAGGCGATTGCTTTAATAACTGTTCTTGGAAAAAGGCCATTGGTATATTTTCATTACTGAGAAGAAAGCCAGAAAGAAAACAAGTGGCAGGACAGCCATTAGAAAATAACTATGAATAATTATAGAGTGGGGGCAAGGGGAAGTCCAGGGAATTACTTCAGGGATATAATCACAAGCCCACATCCAGGCCAGTTGCTGGCGGCTAAGAGGATCTATCCAGTGTTTTTTGGGCTCGTCTCTGTTCGATCTTGCACAAGCCTACGTCCCCATCACAGAAGCTGCTCCCACCACAGTCTCAGCAGGTCCCTGAAACACTACACATGGTCCTGACCTTACAACACACTACAGGCCTTCATGGATGAGCCTCCACGTGCACATCAGGTACAGAATGGAGGAAGGATATTTCCCATTCACAACAGGAAAGCCAAAGGTCTAAGACACAACGTGGATTAAGATGGCGAGGATCTTAACTATCCTTTGAGTAACACAGTTCCAATAAACATGCTGTACACAGATATTCAACCACATAGCAGAAGGCTCTACATGAAATCAAGGTATGATAATCATAGGCAGAAAAAAGGGAAAGAGTTTCCCTTAGTCAAAAAAGATATAAAAAGGCTTGAGGAGTTCTTCCCATTCCCAAATCCCAGAGCACATCAGATGCCCCCAGAGAATCTCCACAGTGCCTCAGCAGAAGAGACAGCCCAGTTTCTGAGCTCCCTGTTAAGTCAGGCTATAGGGGCCACATCTCCTCATCTTTAGAAAGCCTCTAAACTACCTACAGCCACTCCTGAGAGCATTGCAGCCAGACATCCACCTATGTGCCTGTAATGCAATGGAAAGCACAGCAGCGGCAGCAGAGCTGCGAGGTCTCAGGCTGCAGCAAGTGAGGATAAGCTCAAATGCAACAGCCATAGGCACAGAAATAATGAAAAGAAGCCACTCACCTTTGGAAGGCCCCATGTATGCAGGGATCTCCAGCAAGATTCCCTTGCCTCCACTGCCAATCCTTAAATGATGTCTGTGAAGGGGTGCAGCTAGGATCCACCCCTTCCTGTCACTCAGGTGCATTGGATGCACCTGAGCTCCCCTGGGTTGGCCATGCCTTCTCACCAGGTGCTCAATCACTGTTTCAAGCTGTGACTTAGCATTTCCACTACAGTATCTCTCCATTAATATTACACCTCTACATGAAAGAGAGGTATGGTTTGCTCCTGATGGTAATATTTGTTCAGAAAGGAACATTTCCAGAAAAGTGGTAATGCTAAAGGAAGTGAAAACCCTAAATCCAACTTAGCTCATGCACACCTTGTTTCAGGAGAGAATCTGGAATGGTTGAAAGATGAAAAAATTTAAAAAAAATTCAACAGCATAGGAGGTTATTTTTACAGCAACTCCTTAGGCACTATGCAAAGGTTCTGGACTGACCAAACAGAGCAGGCTCAGAGGCAGCTGATGGTTACAATCAGGAGTCACGTCCCCCAGGTAAAGCATTATTTATCAATGCTTTAGGGGTCAAGGCAGCAGGTACACGGTCACATAAGCAAAGCACATCCCCGTATCACACACAGCATACCTTATAAAGGACCTCTACTTGTTCAGTCAACTCCAAGCATTTTTTCTTCCCCGAAGCATTATTCCTAACATGCACAACAAAACCAGCACTGCCTTACAGTGGACAAAAGGAAACTCCTTCTGAAAACACCTGCTTCTTCCAGGGTATGCCCTCCTCCAACTACAGCAATGATTTAATTTATTTATGGCCATCCATCACCATGGCACCCATCTGCAAGGTTTCTAAGGGCCTTACTCTATGCCAAGGAGACAAGGCAACCCCCTGTATTTCATTGCACCACAAGGTAAATAATTAGACAATACCTCCAGAAGACAGCAGGCTGGGACATTTGTTCAAGTTTCCCAGAGACCATCTGAATTTGTACTTTTCCTTTTTATTTATACCATTTTTCTTGTAGTTATTGATGATGTTTCTCGTTTGCTTTTATTAGATGCAGGTGTTTTCTGCCCTTCAGCTGGGAACACTTTTCCTTTTCAGCCAACTCCAGTCCTACTTTGTGCCTCAGTCACCTTTTGACTGTGATACTGGAGAGAAAAGGAGGAAAAAAAAACAAAACACGAGAGAGAGTGAGAGATACTGATTTTTGCTGCCTCAGCAGATGTGTGTTAAAGTGTTTTAGTGATTCAGCTAGTGCGCCTGCCTGGGGCCAAAGGAGAGGCATTGTCTGAACCTTAAACAATTAATAACAAAAAAAGAATGTGAGCAGCATGGAGCGGAGGAAGGTGGAGGTGGAAAGCGAGCAAATCACAGGGATATTCTGAGCTTGCTGAGCACCTCAGTAAGATCTCCAACCATTTCCAGCAGCGGTGGTGTGGATGCAGTCAAGACCCTTTGTGACGCAGGAGCCTCACTAGCCCTGTTGTGAAGCCGGGGGGGGGGTGGGGGGGTGAACTAAAGCTGCTTTTGCAATTCCTCCTGGGCCCTTCAGAGCCTCTGGACGAGGGCCATGCTCCTCCCCAGAGCTGAGCTGTGCTTCCCTGATATCCCAAGCAGGATGGGAGGAGGGGAGATGCTCAGCCATGCTAAGGGACCTGCTCAGGCCCTGCATGCTGCTCAGGACCTGCTTGCTGCACTGACCATGAAGGCCACAAAGGCACAAAAGGGAATTTCTCCTCATGATTAAACATTTGTCTTTCCTGCTATTAGCAAAAGAAACTAATTTTGTCTGTGCTCAGGCAAGAGGAATTTGCCCCCTGGGCAACATCCAGTACGGACTCTGGGCTCTGGTCCTTATGAAAAGGTCCCAGAGCTGATGTCCCTCACAACTTGCAGGGTGACACAGGTGGGTGATGGAGGCACCCCAGCCACCATCGTCTCTGGAAATGCTTGCAGCAGAGACCTGGTAATGTGAAACGAGGCCAACTCAGCCCTGCAGAACACCCAGGCACTGATCTGGTGAGGGGAGACTCCAATTCCTACATGCGGTTTAAAATTGATACCCCCATGAGGCATGTTAGAAAACAAAACATTGATGCTGTCTTCGCTGGAAGCATAGGTTGCTTTGTTTTTTTAATGACACAGAAAGCTCCCTGCAAAGATAGTTTCCTTCAGCCTATCCCTTGCTGGATATGGAAGGAAGTCCTTGGAGGTGACTCTCCAATGTATCCAGTATGCCACCTAGCCCTCGCTAGCTCTACTACAGCACTGCTCAGCTCAGGCTGCTGGAAAAGACTCCCAGCAGGAAGCTGCCAGCACCTCTTGTAGAGGTCCTTCCATCCAAGGGAAGGACAAATATCGTGGGGAAGGAATCAGGTTTTACTCCTGACTCTTAACCCAGCCTCCATGCAAAGCGCATTGGTATCTACACCACCTGCTGTTGCCTGCCTTATCTTTCTGCGCTTCTTGCTCAGGCTTGCCCCATCAGTTCCAATTTTGTCACTTGTCATTGTGCCCTCTGGGATTACTCCAAAGATGAAATATTGGCTCTTTTTCATAATGATGCTTGAGGCGCTCGATTTCACAACCTGTTGGTATTTTTTAATACTTGCACACAAGAAAAAAAAACCAAAAACAAATAAACCAACCCCAAAAAACACCATTCTCCTGTATGAGCACTATTTTCCTAACACGACCTCCACAAACAGTGGTTCTGGAGGGAGAAGAAAAACATATCTCAGTCATGTATCTGTGATTCAGTTCATAATCTTTCTAGACTACCTCAACTCGTTTGATGTTCTAAGCGCCCCCAGAACACAAAGATTAGCCCAAAGTGATTAAAACATATGTTTCATCCTCTTTATCATGTCCAAGAAAGCCAGTGCTTCTGTACATTACAGAGAATGTCATAATGAATTGTGACGTATCTGTGATATAAAGAATGGTAGCAGCTTTCCAAATAACTACTTCTCTTTTTTTGCAACAAAGAACCATATGTAACACATGGAGCCTATAGCAGTGAAGTGTATTAGAAGATGTGAATAGAAACCTTAACTTTTTCTGCTTGTTCATTCCCCCAAAATAAGAAAACACATCTTATAAAGCATTATTGTGACCACCCTTGGAAGAGAACAAGCCACAAGAAATGAGACCTTTGTTAGCTGCAGGCTTTCCTATAGCTCATGTACAACTGCTTGCTGCCTCATTGCTGCCTTTTTTTCCTGGGTAGTAGAGTTTTGTTTTTCTTTTTTTTTTTTTTTTTGGATCACCAGCAAAAATGTCAAAAAGCAAAAAAAAAAAAAAAAAAAAAAAAAAAAGCCAAAAAGGGAGGAGTGCAGACAGCCTGCACCAAGCATTTATCTGCAGCTTTATCCCAATTGCTGGACTCAGTGCTAGGATCCTCGTGGTTGAGTCCACTTTCATAATCTGGCAGTAAACCTGCCGTCAGGGCACATCTCATGACTAAAACTTTGCCATCTTCTGGTTTGAGAATCAGACAATGCAGCCAGGTGTGCTTTCATGGATGAAAGTCCCAGTGCAGCCTTGCAGCTCAGTGTAGGAGGTAAGCTAAGATGCCCTCAAGACAACCTCACACCACCTGGAAAGCCCAGGAGAAAGCTCCCGGACAAACTAAAATTAGGGCAGCTTCCCCAGGGCTGCCTCGCAGGATCCCTGCCCCACAGCCATCCAGCCATGCCCAAGCCTCCTGTGCCAGGGCTTGCAGCTGGGCTGGATAGAAGCAGCTCCATACATGCCTCACCACTCTGCATCCCACAGGTTGCAGTGGGAGTGAAACCTCTCCACCATCCCTCCCATGCTTTCTCCATACTGGACATTATTTGGGATGTAATCTTTCTTACAGGGTAGAGAAAAGAAGAAGGAAAGCCAGTTCTCCCCTGTCCTAAGCCCATTTGCAAAGTGCTTCCAGATTTCCAGATGAGGATTGTTATGTTATCTCTGCCCAGTGTTATATTCTGCAAGGCACCCAGTCAGACCAGTAGCAGATCCCCACAAAACTCAGCAACAGGATGCAATTAATAAATAATAAAATGCTGCAAAAGTCCTAAGTATCAACCGGAAAAACTATTTAAAAATGCTTCTAGATAAAATCCCAGGGGGTTGTTTTTCTTACCTTAGGGGTGCCTATTTTGCAGTGGTTAGCTACGATCTAAGCAGAGATTTGGGTATTATCTAATAAAACCTCTGGAAAACCTGCTGATTCAAAGAAAAGGGGGAAAGCTCAGAAATGTGCCTTTCCTTTTTGAAAAGAGGGGTTGAAAAAAAGGACAGGAGGGAGCCTATCTTTACTACGGAGCCCACATGGGGTAGGAAGGCAGTAAAACAAGGAACACCTGAAATGTGCAGAAAAAACTTCAGCAGGGAAATTTCAGTGAAGAAAGAGTTAATGCTTTTAAGCAGCTCTCCGTCCTCTTACCATAGATAAGGGTGCATTCTAGTGGCAAAATCCATGCAATGCAGCTGCATAGCTGACTGATCTAAAAAGAAACCTGGGGAATATGAAGCTTTGGAGGATTGTGTGCATGTGCAGAAAGGGGGAGGGGGGGGGGGGGGGGGGGACGTGATTTGAAATGCACAGAAACCTCACCCAGAATTGCCTGTTCCCTTTTGATTTCCCGCTCTCCCTGGTAGCCAGCCTTGTGCCTGTGCTGGTGAGAGATCTCCCAGCTCTCACCCAACCGTCCTGCTGCAGCTCCAGGTTTAACATCCTTGTGCACAGCTGCCTGGGCTGGCCATGGGGCTGCACAATGCAATTTTGGAGATTCCCTTCACCACGCTTCCAGCTTCCCCACTCCTAGCAATGAATGAGCACCGAGGGAGGCAAGTGCGAAGGACCAGGGCCCGGAGAGCTGTAGCACTGAGGAATGCAGCGGTGGAACAAAAGGCAGCAAACTCCAAGCTATCCAAGTACAGGGGATGAGCACTGCAAAGTGCTCTCTTCTTTTTCCATCGCCCCCTACACTTTGTGCAGGGCAAAAGGCAGAAGAAGAATGAGCTAAAACGTGCAAATTGAAATTTGTATGGCAAAATTCCCCTTGTTTTCTGGCGTGCCCTAAGCAACAGCGAACTTTTCCGAAGAGTAATCTAGCACAGTTCTTACAAGCAGCCTAGCCCTCCCTCCTGCACGCTGTCTGGCCACGTTAACCCTTGTTGTCTGGGGGCGTGGGGGCACAGCCTGTACACCCTCATTGAGTTCTTACCCCTTGCTCAGGACTGGGGAAGCAGGAAGGGAGAGCTGGGGACACTGCACTCATAGAATGGGAGCAGGGTGGGTGAGTGCAGCTCTGTGGCACACATCCAGCCATCTCCCTGCCGTGCTCACCTTAGGAGCCGAGGGGTGCTCAGGGTCCCCCCACTTTCTGCAGGTCCTGGGCAGGGCACAGGAGTCCCCATCTCACCAGCAAGACTGCAATCAGTCTCAATAGCACCCTGCAGATGCAATGTCCCCCTACCTCCCTAAACTCACAGTTCTCCCACCCAGATGCCCTGCAACCCAATTGCAACCATTTTTCTCCTTTTATATATTCACATATATATTTAAATATATATATATTTAAAACCGTACAGATCCCAACTATTTTTTCCCCCTGCCTCTCCCCTCCCAATCCTCGCCTTCCCCTTCCCCCTCCTCCTCCCCTTGTCTCTCCTCATAATATTATCCTTGATCACTGCCCGGGGTTTGAAGCCCAGAAGTCAGAAGCTGCACACCCCACCCCCACCGGCTCGAGTGTGTACTGATAGGGCCCTGGCTGCTGGCACCCAGTCAAGCTGAGGTGTCATTGGGATCTCAAATTGCAGCTAGGGGCTGGCAGGCAGCCAGGGGCAGTCTATTTAAAAGACAGCCTGTTCTGCAGTATTCAGTCTCTTTAGAAACTTCTCCAGGGGAAAAGTGTTGGGAGATCTACAAAGTGGATTTTTTTTTTCCATTTTCCTTTTTTTTTTTTTTCTTCCCTCTTTCTCCCCGTTTTTTACCGCTCCTCTGCAGACTTTCCAACCAAACACTTCAATTTTGCAGAAAACTTCTTTTTTTCCTTTTTTTTTTTTCTTTTTGCCATTTTGGGGGGCTTTTTCTCTTTCTCCACTTTTTTTTTATTTTTTATTTTTTTTTATTTTTCAAACCTTGGAAGAGGAAAGCGAGAGGGTTGAACAGAACCGATCGAAACACCACTTTGCTTCATACCACGCTTCCCAGCAGCTCGCTGCGTCGGGAGAGACTTCTCCTGCAGAAGAAGGGGGAGGGAAGGGGAGCTTTGCATCCCCTCTTCCTTCTCCTGCGCTTTTCTTTTCTTTTTTTTTCCCCCCCCTCTTGACTGCTTTGATGCCATAAGAGCAGGACGCTGGGTTTCAAGGAACTTTGCTCCCTTCCCAACCTTCCTCCTCCCATCCCTTTGGGTGCGTGTGCTTGTGTGTGTGTGCGGTCCCATCCCACTCCCCAACCCCTGCAACCTGTAGGCTGCAGCTCCCCGTGCAACCTTCTCTCCCTTTCCCTCCTCCTCCCCTCCCTTTCTCTTTCTGCGCTCCCGCGGATCGCCGTGCAAGTCCCCATTTCCAGGCGAAAAAAGAAAGAAAAAGACTCAAAGCAAACCTAGACCCTCTCCCACAGCCAAAAGAAAAGCGGGAGGCTCTCGCACCCCGAGAATAACCCTCAGCCTGGGGTGCCCGCAAACAGGGGCTGCGCTTTCAGCCGCTTTTCTTTTTTAAATTCTCCAGTTTTCTTTTTTTTTTTCTTTTTTCTCCCCCTCTCCCGGAGGGGCCAAGCGGGAAGCAGACGTCCCCCGCCCCCGCCGGCGGCAGCCCCGCGCCCCGTCCCGCAGCATCCATCCCCCCGCCGCGATGCTGCTGCGGCTCCTGGTGCTGCTGGGCGCCTGCCCGGGGCTCTCGCGGTGCCTGGGTTCCTTCGTTCAGTGCGAACCGTGCGACGGCAAAGCTCTGTCGCTCTGCCCTCCGCCGCCGCTGGGCTGCGAGCTGGTGAAGGAACCGGGCTGCGGCTGCTGCCTCACCTGCGCCCTGCCCGCCGGGCAGCCCTGCGGCGTCTACACCGAGCGCTGCGCCCGAGGGCTCCGCTGCCTGCCCCGCCAGGGCGAGGAGAAGCCGCTGCACGCCCTGCTCCACGGCACCGCCGTCTGCCTCAGCGAGAAGAGCTACCGCGAGCAAGCCAAGGCCGGTGAGTGCCCCGCGGCCGAACAGCCGCTCTCCTCTGCGCCCATCCTCCCGCTGCCCCCCTCCCCTCCATCCCCGCCTGCCTTTCCCTCTTCCGGGAGCGCTTCCGCACCCTCCCGCTTTGCTTTTCCGCCCTCCCGGCTGCTCCCTTTCCAGCTTTCCGCTTGCTTTTCCACTCCCTCCCTCCGGTTGCTCTTCCCTGCCCCCGCCGGCCGCTTTCCCATCCTTCCGGCTGCATTTTCCAGCGTTCCAGGTGCTCTTCTGTGCCCTCGCTCGCTTTTCCACCTTTCCAGCTGTGTGCCGTCCTTCTGTTCTCTTTCCATCCCCAGCTGCTCTTCCTTTCCCCCTCCCCACCATGTTCTTCCATCCCCCTCCACCACCACCACCACCACCACAACCAGCAGCTGCTTTGCCACCCTTTCAGTCGCACTGCCATTCTTCCGCCCTTCTTCTCCCTCTCTTTCTCACATCCCCTGGCAGCTCTTTCATCCTTATTTATTTACTTATGCTATTTCCTCATCCCTTCCTCTCCCCACTCCTCTGTCGGCTGCCTCCCAAGCCCCCAGTTGCTTTTCCAGCTTTCCAGCTGCTCTCCACCACTGCCACTTCCCCTGGTTGTTGTGCCATCCTCCTACTGCTTTACTGCTTTCTCAGCTACTTTCTCATCATTCCAACTGCTCTTCCACCCTTCCCCCTCCCCCCCCCAGCTCTTTTTCCATCCTCTCAGCTGCCCTTCCATTCCTTCGGACCACTTTACCCATCTTTCCCATCCATGCCCTGGCTGAATCTCCTGTTGCATCATCTCACATCCCCCTGCCTCTGGGTTGACCCATTCCTAGGAGAGTTTTCTTTCCCCACTTCCCAGCTGCATCTGCATCTGAGTCCTTTCCCAGCTGAATCCTTTCCACCTTTCCTTCATCTCCATCCTTGCCCTCTCCCTGACCTCCTTTCTCTCCACCTTGCTTTTGGGCTCTGCAGCTTGAGCTCCAGGGGATCATTGCATCCCTCAAACCCTCCTGCTTTGGCATTCAGACTTTCTCTTTCACCTTGTTGCAGCCTGCTCCTGGCTGCCTGCTGCTGGGCATCTTTGTTGGGCAAAGGGCTTTAGCACTGGGAGGTGAAAAGAGCAGGTGCATTAGGAACAGGGAATCTGAATGCAAAAAAGAATGACAGTGTAGCTAACAGCCAGAAAGAACACATTAAAAGCAAGTATGAAGGCTGGCATGGTAGCACTAGTGCAAAGCCAAGCTGAAATGCTTGCACCTTGCACGTGACAAAAGCACGAACGCAAGTGCTGCTTCACTTGGACGCTTGCTGCACTCCCACTGCAGGATCTGAGGCTGCTTCAGGGTTGGTTCCCCCTGTGCAACACTTCTGTGTTTCTGCCATGGCATACAGGAGGGCAGGGAGGGGTCAAAGGGACCCAGGAAACCACTTGGCAAAAAAAAAAAAAAAAAAAAAAAAAAAAAAGCAGAACCAAGGCTACCCAAGTCTTTTTGGCCCAGGAAAACATCATTTTTGCTTGTTAGCAAGCTGCTGCTTATACCAGCACAATGAGAGTCCACTTCTTTCCAGCACCTAATAAATCTTGATGCATTTAGTATTTTTTCCTTATTGCTACTTGTGCTGTTATGCACCATCCTTCAGAGCAAACACAATTTCTGTGTGTGTGTGTGTGTGTGTGTGTATACATCAGCATATCACTTTCCCTGCATCAAATGACAAAAAGTGTCTATCCTCCCCTAAAACTGACCAGAAACAGCAAAGCTGAGCTCAGCCTTCTGCAGGGGACCTGGACGAAGCAAGAGCCATGGGACGTGTGGGGAGCAGAGCAGGAAGCCAGGAGCCCTTTTCCCATCTTGAAGTGCAGGAGGTAGCTCAGAACCCGCTCCCAGATGAGCTATGCAGAGCATCCCGCAGTGTGTCACCCGCCGGGTTTATTTCCCTCAGTTGTATGTCTGGGAGGCAGTGTGGTTGGGACAGCAAGCCCTGTAGTGAGGGCAGAGCTGAGCCTTGTACACATAGCCAGCATGCCCTCTGCAGTCTGAAATACCCAACAAACCTTTGTCTCTTAGCTTCTTACATGAATCTCCTTAAGTTCCACCTGCCCGAGGAGTCTGGTCCTTTAGCGGGTGCTCTGCATGCAGAACGTGCCTGGTCTCCTGGTAACATTGCTGCTTTTGGTTAGCTTGGGGTGGGAGCACCCTCAGAAGAAACACAGAGGGCAGTAGGACAGAGGGTGCAGGTTTGTTGCAAAACCACTGCTGGCACTACTTGAGCTTTGAGTTTGTACCCGAGTGCCACAGGGGCTCATTTCAGTGGGTTTTGGTTGAGCTCCAGTGGGGGACGCTTTGCAAGAGGCAGAGTGGCAGGTTTCTCCCCAGCTTTGCCAAAAATTAAAAAAAAAAATACAAATAAAAAATAAATCAGGAATTCCTGAGGATGGGAGAAGGAAAAAACTCTCTTGGCATTCGGCTGGTAGCGTGTGAGAACAAAGTATATTTTCATAGGCGTGTTCCTAAGCAACGGGGCAAGGAAAGAAATGAAGTTTGACTTGAACGCTCCGGCCTCTGCCAGTTTGGCCAGCAGCATGAGGACTGTGTGCTGGGGGAGCTGGCTGGGCCCTCCGATTTATCAGTGACCAAAATTGGCCCTGAGCTGTGAAATGCTGAGAAAGAATCAGCACTCTGCAGAATGAACTACGGGACAGTGGCAAGGACAAGATCTAACTGCATTTCTATCTATTTCTGCGCTCGTGCTGGCTGAGCTGAAAATCACAGATGCTTTCCTCCTTATAGCCAAGGTAGAGGCACAAGGAGAACAGTGCAGGAGCACAGGGCTGGAGGCCAGGCTTGGCTCTGCAGCTGAGCAGATGTTTTGCGTGGGGACAGGATGCTCCTGGGCACTGTGCCTCAGTTTCCTCTTCTGTGAGCTGGGCACAGTGGTGCTGAGAAACGCTATGCAGGATGTGCTGCTGGCTGGCAAATGGGTCGGAAATGAAAGCAAATGTAGGATTAAAGGGCTTTGGTAATGCTTGTTTTAAGTAGGCTGATGTGTAGGTAGTGACAGGACGGTCCCTGTAGTCCTGGCTGGCACAGCAGCCAGACACTGTCCTTTACCGAAAGCCAAACACCACTGCTGCGCTGTAATTGATGTTCCTGGTTTTAAAAAAAAAAGAAAGAAAGAAAGAAAGAAAAACCATGAATGAGCTTCATTTATGGCACAAGCTTCAGGATTCTGGGTTTGCTCTGTTTGGTTTAGGTTTTGTTTGAAACTCACCACGTCTTTCCATTCCGCTGCCCTGTGCTCCCGCCAGACTTCCTCCTGCTGACACAGCAAGGTCAGGCCGAGCGCCGGGAGCACGGGGCACCGAGCACAGCCTGCCGCCCCAAACGGGCTGCTGGAAAAACAAAGGTTGTCAAATATTTCCTTCTCCTCTGCCGTTCCTTCGCTTTCTAGAAAGCAAGCGAGACTTGGCAAGTTTCCCCACGAAACCGTGAGCCAATGATAACCAGGAGGGGAAGGGAGGGGGGGGGGTGTGCAGAATTAGCGCTAAGAAAATTGTCTTTGCTGCGTCAGCTGGAAGCAGGAGGAGGAGGAGGGCTGCAGAGCCCAGGTTTTCTGCAGCTTGCATTGGGTGCAGTCCCTCATCCAGCCTGACACGTTCCCCACCCCGCTTCTCTTCCTCCTCCCTTGGCTCGGAGATGCAGGATGTGGATATAGGGTTTTGAGGTGGGCAGCAGCTATGGGATTGGGGTACAGAGCCAAGCACAGGATCCTTTGTGCAAAGAGCTTCCGACCTGTCAAGGCAAAAGCTACAGAACAGGCCTGCAAAGCCTCCTGTCCAAAACAGGAAAAACCCCATTTTTCTTCTCATCTGAAGTTTCAAAAACAGTATCAATATATATATTTAAAAAAAAAAAAAAAAAAAAAAAAAAAAAAAAAAAAAAGTGAAATCCATCAGGTGCCAGCAAGAAAGCTGGGTTTCTGTGGTGTGCATGTATGGGGGTGGGAGCAAGGGGTGGTTCAAACAGGAAAGGAGGGGCCTTGGCTGGAGAGTCTTTTCGGCAGCCTGGTTTCTAAGGAAGAAGCAAGAATATTAAGTAGCTGATCCAAACGAAATTCCTGCCTGGTGCCAGCAAAGTTCACCGGAGCAGAGACGTGGCTCTGTGCGTGCGTGCGTGCGCGAGTGATGGAGCGACTCCAAGCTCCCGCGCACGGCTGTCAGCCTGGACCGGCTCCCAGGGAGCCCGCCCAGAGCTGTACCACTGCCTGCAGTGCTGGGGCTGGCCTTACATGGGAGCCTCTGCAGCTAGGAGGGATGCTGGAGGCAGGCAGTGTGCCTCCTGCCGTCAGTGCTCGCGTACCAGCATCCCGTGCCTGGCACACGTTTGGCACACGCATGTCGGTACAGCAGGGAGGAGAGGCACTGAGTCGGCTGTACTTGCACGCAGAGCACGGTGCTCTGCTTCCTCCTAACGTCCACTGCGAGCTTTGCTCCCTGCACTGAACAGCTCTGCGCCAAGTTGTTACGGCCGTGGTGGCTCCCGGTGCTCCTCACCCAAACTGGGAAGGCCGGCAGCAGAGGACAAGCCGTAGAAAAATGTTGCGACTTGTTTTTCACTTGCACTAACTCAGAGCAGATATAATAGCCCATAGTATGGCAAATTTTGCCTGTATTTTTTCCCTAGTAGTGTTAATTCGAGGTCAGACATAAATGAAAGGGGAACTTGGTTTGAGCACACCTGCCCCTCAACGTGGGCTGCTGAGCAGCAGAGTTATTATGCACAGGGAAGATACACATGTGAACATACACATACATGTACCCATGTTCACACACCCACACATGCCTGCACAAACATTTAGTGTCTGCAGCATTTCTGTCTCTGGGGGCAGAATGGTTTCCTGGAAGCACGCATAAATCTCTCTTACGTGATTCTGCTTAATGACTAGAACATGGGTGTTTGGCCATAAAGATCAGATACTGACACACAGAGCAGCCTACCCTTTCCTCCCACTGAGGACTGCAATGAGATGCAGCAGGTGAGCGTATCAACAGGAGGTAAGGGGAGATAGAGGCAAGATAGTTCTCTGCCAGCTGCATGGATCTGAGTTCACATGCCATGCTTGGAATTGTGGGCTGTATTTTCTGGAGGGACTAAGTCTGTGTAAAGTACTCTGACAGCCCGAGTAACTGGAGATAGCCCAGTGAAGGTGTGGACAGGCTGTGGCTTGCTGAGGGCTGTCCATCCTCTCTGGCTATCCATCCATCTCCTGCTCCATGCCAGGACTGAAGAATATGTGCAGGGAGCTGTGGTGACTGGTGCTGGGAGTCCGCAAGCTTCTCTTTGCCAAGGTAGTAACATGTGGCCTTTGGGAATCTGGGAAATGAGACCTGAATTGGGAAAAGATGGCAAGTTTGGTGAGACGTGGCAAACTGAGGACAGGAGAAATAACTTCCAGTGTTGAGGAGGGGCAAGCAGCAGGAAGATAAGGTGCATGCAGAGATCAAAAATGACACAGAGTTTGGCTTCCCTAGCAGCCTGCATAATAACTGCGTAGTAAAGAGGCTTTTTACAGGTTAAAAAAAAAAAAAGATTGGTATAATCTGCTTATCCTCAGGACAGGTGTAGCAAAAGTCACAAGGATGCTCTGCTGTAAGGAGGAGAGGGCAACCTCCAGGCTGGGTGCCCTCAGGGCTATGTGCTGGAGGCCAGGAGGCCACAGAACAGCTGTGCTCATGGTCCCAGGCCCCAGGGATGCCACTGCAGATTGCCAGGCACAGGTTACACTGTGTGTCAGCCTGTCTGGGAAGGGTCACATCACATCTGATGAAAAAGTGGTGAAATCCCCTGTCGTCTCCCCACTGCTCCCCCACCAAACACTCTCTTTTTACTCCTTCAGCTGTGTAGCCAAGGCAACTCTCAGCAAGATGTTGTTTTTGAAGTGGTTCTTTGATGGTGGTGATCTAAGGGGACCCCTTAGTGTTTATGTCAATCCACCTGCTCGCAGTTAATCCTAGCAGGAGCCAGCATAATGTGTTTGCAGAAATTTGGGACTCTCAGTGGTTTGATGTAGGCAAGTTTGCTCTCAAGGAAGCTATTTCTCAGCATGTTCTGAAGGATCTGCTGTCTGCTTATGATGTTTCCAGGACAAGTGTGCAAACTGCTCATCAGTCCAAGCTCCACTGGTTGCGCATCATTCCCAAGCAAGGCTTGATCCTGAAAGATGCTGTGTACCTTTTTCCCATGACTAAGATCCAGAGCAACATAGGCACCTAATCCCCTCCGTGGGAGCCAGCTACCTCAGTCTTCGAAAGACTGAAGAGGAAAACCTAGAGATGCTGTTGTAGGATTGGAAAGCATTTCCAATTGCATTTTGAAAGCAATTCCAAGCTGCCCGCCTTGAGGGCTGTTATTGCAGTTTGGTTTGTTTGCTTGCTGGATGGACACAGCTGGTTCACTGATGGAGATAATTGTTATGTTGATGGAGATAGCTTGTCTGGTTACTATTTAAGGGGGAGAAGGAAATCCTGACAGATACTTAAGGAAATGATCCTCCAGCTAAACAAGAGAAGGAATGTATCTTAAAGGTAATACTGGGGGCAAAGTTGTCCTATAGTCTTTTTTTTTAAAAAAAAAAAAAAAAAAAAAAAAAAAAAAAAAAAACAGTATAAATATTTTCTTTTTCCAATCTGGATGGAAGTTGCCCTCTGAAGATAATTGAATTTACAGACCCTTTCATTATTCTTGCTTAAGAAATTAGATGTTATACATTGGACTAATGATGAAACCCTAGTAATTAAGCCAGTGAATGGTGATGGAACCTGGCTTTCACTTTTTAATTTAAAAGAGATGCAGGAAAAGTGAAGAAAAAAAAAAGTTTTATTAGGAAATCTCATAACCGTGTAGCAATCACAATAGACATCCATGTGGCTGTAACATTCCCTTTCATTTGTGGCTGAAGAAATAGCAAAAGTGGGGGAAATTTTACTGCATCATTTCATAGCCATTTCAGTATTCAGTTATTTTATTTTATAACAGCCAGGGAGGCTTGAAGTTGTGGGGAAAAACAGCAGCAAAGTGCAGCAGGGAATTGGTTCTGGAAAGACTCAAGACCTGTTAGTGTGATCTGAGTTTCAGACCCCCAAATGGAGACCTGTATACTGTATCCTGTATACTTTGTTGCACTGAGGAACTCTTGATGTTTTTTAACATTGAAAAGCATCTTTGCATACTGATAGACCAAGAGAAGTTGGTTGGGTTACGCCACAGTACAGTGCAGGGAGGGAGATGGCAAGGAGGGGCAAAAGCAGCAGTTCAGTTCAGGCTTGAGCGAGTTTCTTCTTAGCAATATTGCCGGAGTGTGAACATCAGACTTCTGGTACTGTTTTGTGGTACTTCTTAAGTGAATGGAGAGATGAAATAATAGCGAGACCTACCCAGCCCAGCTTTCTGACAGAGGGACCACTAAGGAAGCAGAAGGGAGGCCTGAGGGCAGAGGTGGAAATCTCATCACTGGAGCTCATAAAAGTCAGGTCGGACAGTACATGTGACGATGTGTCATCTGGTGCTGACACAGAGATGAGCAATGAATGATCTCACAGATCTTTTCCATCTGGTTTAAGGCAGAGCTGTGAAAGTCGGGCTGAAGTCCTAGAAACTCTTCCAGGCTCAGCGGGAGGTTGCAGTCATAGCTGCACGTGTGAAATATTTGTGGGGTTTGACCAGTTCTCATTCAGCACCTCAAACAGGTGCATCTCCAGATTCCATCAAACACACCTTCACCTCCTTCTACAGGGAGGCAAAAGGCTTCCTTATGAAGAAAGGAGGTATGAAGGGTTGGAAGAAAACCCCTGCAGCAGTTGCTTTTCAGGTCGTCTCAGCTGGTAGCCAGATGAGCAGTTCAGTCCCTTTTGTTTTCATTCAGAAGATGAGAAAGCACTTTTGTTTTTCATGAAGGGATTTCCTTTCTTTTTGCCACAGCTAAGCCTCTTGGAGAAACTGTCAGTAAACAGTTGAATGATGTTTGTTGGGAGCTTCTCCAGATTTTTACCATCAGTTACAGAGACAGTCATGCAATCTTCTGTCCTGAGTTTTCCTTCTCCACTTTTTCTGCTCTTAGTTTCTTGGCAGCATGATATCTTCTTCAGTGCCTTTATTGCAACCAGTGGAATCTGCCACTAGGGTGGATTTGTTGGAAAGCATACAAGACTAAGAAAGACTCAATGATTTCATCCTTTCCAGGAAGAAAAAGTATATCTTGGTCACTATGCTTTTGCAAGATGATTTATTTAGATTTCTCTGGATCATTCTTCAACTCATTTCTCAGATTCTTCTGCAGCTTCAGCATATGGAATGGGAAACATCTGCAGACTCCAGATGATGTGAAAGAAATATGTTTTATCTTCCTATCATCAGTGCATCAGCTACAGGAGCTTTTTGATGTAAATCTGATCCTGAAATACTTCCTTCCTCTCCACCTGCCAGTTCAGTTCCCTGGCAGATAACTTTGTTCACGAAGTGTCAGGCTGATACAAGCAGCTATCTAGAAGCAGAGTGCCTGCAATTTTCAAGATGGTGCACATCAACATTACTTAATTGAGATAGATGGATGTTTATTCATTTTTTAGGAGGAAGAGACTGAAAAGTTTCCTAACCCAGTTACTTGTTGGGTATTTTAGGTAGCATCTTACCAGAAACAATTGGATTGCCACAGTGAACCACAAATTTGGTCACACTGACGTTAACCACAAACCCTCACCCCAACTCTGTGTGCCTTACATACACAGTGCAAACTCTAAAACCTGTGTTGAGAACTGATCTCAGTCAGATTTGAGAGCTCTCTGGAGAGAATGAGCCAAAGCAAAGACACCACCTCTTGGTGAGCCCCAGTCATTGCTTCTGCATGTTAGGTCAGAAACTGCCCAGCTCACCAGCTGATACCCAAGCCCAGCTCTTCCAGCACAGCGTGGATGCTTGGAGCCTGCTGAACTAACAGCTAGCACATGTAGGGAAGGAAATGTTGTCATGGAGCTACCCATATCTAAACCTGCTTTTCTACTTGCTCTGGAGAGTTGCTCCCAGGGAGTTTTACTTTGTGGCTGCAGCAAGGAAAGTCAGCTCAGGGAAGTATCATTTGTTACACAACTGCACTGATCCTTCTGTATGCTTCTAGCTGCCAGAGCTTTACCTCTCCCACCTTCTTGGCATTTGCTGGCAGGGCATAGAACTAGTGCTGACCTGGAGATCCGTTCCTACAGATAGGCCCTCTGCTTCCATAGCAGAACTAAACACAAGCTGGTTCCCTTGAGAGCTTCTTCCCACATGCTGAGCTGCATTTCTTCTCCATCCGGCTTTGTGTGAGGACACCAAGGTCATCAGGACAATGATCTCCCTTTCCCATGAATCCTGTGTGAACCTGGGGGCAGCCCAAGCACCTGATATTCACGCTCTGCAGGTGAGCCCTGGCTGATGCAGCAGAATCTGCATCCACAGGTTTCTGCTGAGACATTAATCTCCTGAGAAAAGAGCTGGTCTTCCAGGCTATTTCAGCAAAGCTCAAGCAATACCTTGAGAGAAAAAAAGCCCCAGCATAGTACATCCCTTTGCCATCTGTCTCCAAGGCTCTTCAGGTGTTCCTGAGCATCCTGCTGGGTCTCAGCTTAATAAAATGAGATAAGTCTTAACCTAGAGTTGAGTACTTCTAGCCGTCTGGCTGCTTTTCCATCCCCTCCCTGAGCTTGGTCCCTCCAGGCCATAGACTTCTCTTAAATATTGTCTCTGTAGCACAAGAAAGTGAGGTCCTAGAGACATTCTTCATGCTGTCACAGGGATTTAAGGCACCAAGGTATCCCAAAGCTCTTTTTCAAAAGCATCTGTAGTTTTTGGACTGTGATCTATGGATTTTTTTGTGGGTGCTTCACAGTGTTTTGACTACTAAAGACTTACTTGCATCAGTCACCAGGTCACAAAGGTAATTTGCTTATTTTTGCAGCTCTTTGGCTAATTCCCAAATAGGAAGGAAATAGAGTGTGGGTTTTCTTAACAGTGCACCTGTATATGTAAGACAGTTTGGCACAACTTCCCATGAGAGGTGCATCATAATCCTCAGATAGACCCATACTGAAGAGGCAATGGGATTTACCTTTCTTAACTTCAGCTTAAGTGAGACCAATGGAGTCACAGGAGGAGAGACTGCAGCCTCCAGAAATGCGATGTTCCACCCTAAAAGCAGAACCTTAGCCAAATGATGGGGCTTACTGCAGTTTGGAGGGTGCAGTATCCCCACAATGACCAAGACATGGCGTTTAGCCATCCAAAAGCTTCTGTGTCAGGTCTGTTGTAAATGCCTGTTGCACATGTTGTGGTCTCAGAGGGGGTGGGATGGCCATCGGCAGAAGTTGTCCTTTCCAAGCCAGGCTGCTATTTTCCAGCCCTTCTCAGTGTGTGGTGCCTCCTCCCAGTCTCTCATCGCCTTCAAGCCTCACCAGCATGCTCCCACACCGACCCACCACTGAATCTCCACAAAAGCACAAAAGTTCGTCAAAAGTCCAAGCTGTGTTGCAGCTGGCTCTCCTGCAGCCAACACCCTGGGCTAGTGGAGGGACTGGCTGCAGCCTGCATCCCTGGCCCTGGCTGCTCCTCCTCCTTGGCTGGATGGCCGCCGCGGCCGCCTGACATCACTGACTGACTTCACCGGGCGGTGGTCCATGGCAGTGACCCCAGCCCTGGGCATCGTGCCGGAGCCAGCTCTGTGCTCATCCAAGCAGGGCTGGGGGTCATTCATCACCATGCTGTAAGTTGTGCCTGCTGTGGGAATGTAAATGAGCTTTTCTTTATTAGGGTGGTGAATGGGCTGGTCCTTGTGGACTTTGGGGAGCTCAGCAATGCTTTTGCTCACTTGTGCTCTCTGGCTGCCAAAGGGTGCAAGATGAGCTGACCCTCCTGCTCTGCATCCCATTCCTGCCTGCCCATTGGGAATGCAAACACTGTCCCTATATGCTGAAGGAGGGATTTTTACTTTCCTCTCTTAATCAAAGATGTAAGTGCAGGCTGGAGAAGAACTTGCCTGCCCATCCCAAGTTTTAGTGTGGATCAGGAGTCAGGACAAACAGGGGAAATACACAAAGTGAATTATTACCGGCCAGAGACCTGAGCCCAGAATTCCTGCATAAAATCCAATCTAAAGAAAAATAGGTACATCTTTTACATTACCTGCAAGTGTTGATGCTGCTTTCAGGGGCAGCACCAATGTTTCTCCTCTCCCAGCCACAAGCAGCCAAGGGAAGCTGCTTTCTGCTGCCCAGCCAGAAGCAACAGCAGAAAGGATGGAGATGGAGAAATGCTGTTTTTCCCATGCTGAAGTTTAACTAAGATCCCCAATGTATCTTTCTTTAGCACCTTCCTATTTAAATGGTGTATTATGTTAGTGCTGTAAATAGTAATAATCATGATAGTAATCAAATAGGCTGTTGAGAAAGATTGGAGGCAATAGTTGTGCCTGTACTTCTTAGGCGCACATGGCTTTTTTTCCAGTTTTTGAACAGGACAGCAAGTTCTCTAGCAGTGGCCTGTGGATGTATTGAGCACGGATCATTAGCAGCAGCAGTCAATAGGTACTTTTCCTACCTTCCTGCCAGAAACCAATGGAAATTTGTTACAAAAATTCAAGCCTTCCAGTCATTTGGAAAACACTTCCTGCTCAGCTCTGCAGTGCAAATGGGCAGGGAGGCAGTATTCTCACACACCCACGTGCACACGCGCACACTGTGTGGGCTTCACGTGTGTCCAAAACCTCTGGAGCATGAGAGGGGTGGGGCTGGATGGGGCCAGGTGTAAGGAGATGTACAGGCTGTCCCAGGCAGCAACTATCGAGGACAGCAGAAGAAATTTATGGTTTCCCTGTGACCAGTATTTTGCTGTTCTGTGTCCCTATTACACTGGAACGGTGGAAATAGTTCCTGGAGGGAAGGACTGCTAGAGAACTTGTCCTGGCCAGCCCTGATGCTAAGCCTTCAGCCCCTAGGGCAGGGGACAGCCCACACTCAGCTAAGGGTACATTCTGCCTCCCAGGGCTGATGGGAACCTGTACAAATTAGGACATCAGCAACACAGCCCTTCTGCTGACCTGACGCATGCTGGAGCCCTGCGGGTTGGTCTCCAGCTGTTCTCTGCTTTTTCCTTGGTTCCTCCATTGGTACCATAGCGCCAGGACCAGAAATGAAGTCATGAGGTGGCTCTGAATTGAGTTCAGTCTCCTGTCTTAGCCATAGGGTCACCGTCCCCTTGAGATGGCTGCAGCCAGAGTCCTACCTCCAGGCTAGCCAGTATCCTCAGCAATGTCACTCTTCAGTGTGGCCACCGAGTCTAGGACATCTGCTGAGCAGTGATGACCTCCTCAAGTGTGTAGAGGAGTGTGTAGAAGGGATGACAGTAGTGAGACTCACCCACCTCCTGCTGTCCATGGAGCTGAGGCTGGGAGGTGTAGCCCTGCCTCTGCACGCAGCCTGCCCACAACCCAGCCACCAGATGTAGCTGGGTTGGGGCCAGGTGTGAGGAGGTGACAGGCTGTCCCCCTGTTGCCAGGGTGGATGGGAGTTGGCCCTGGCTGTAGGCAAGAAGGGGCCACACATCAGGCCTGATAGTGATGGTGAGGGAGGAGAAATTCCTGCTTCCTCCCTGAGTCTCAGATGCAATTAGGGCTCCTTCAGGGAAACGGGGTGTTCTTCCCATTGGCATCTCCTTGGGAGAAGACACATCATGCTGATTGCTGTGTGCCTGCCCTGTGTGGCAGGTGATGGCTGAGGAACGAGCCAGTAGGTAAAGATGGGCTAGTGGACGATTCTTTGGAGATGCTGACACGGTTCTAGTGGCATGAGGTGGCTGTAGGTTGATGCAGGTTCAGATGGCTGAGGGGCAAGGGAGGGACTGGTGGTAGCCAGTGCTGCCCCAACTCTGACAATCCTCCTCATGTTGACATCATGAAGGTCTCTCACCATCTGCCCAGAGCTTGTCAGGAGTTTGTATGTCAGGGACCTCTGCCCTTCAATTTGTCAAAATTGGCTTGTTAGTATCCAATTAGGGAACAGATGGACAGGTACATGAGCTTCAGCCTTGTTGCTGGAGGAAATTAAGTTAAAAATCACCGGAGGGCAGAGAAAAGGCATCTATGGAGCTCTCACTGGGAGATACAGACCTAAACCAGGCAATGTTGTTTCCTCCATGACTGTCTGCATTCCAAGGGAGTCAAAAGGTGTCGGTTCCATTTGCTGCTTCTGCTCTGCAGGAAGAGCTGATCTCAGGTGGGAGCTGGGCAGCTTTCAGTGCTCACCAGCCCTTGTGCTCTTTGCAGAGTGCAGAGCTCCTTTGCTTCCCATCTGTTCTTGCCAAAAGGGCTCCTCCACATTAGCCCCTGGCTCCCAGCCCACTCTGGCTTTCTGGCAGCTTGCAGGAAGCAGAGGAACAAGGTGTTTGCAGAAGCTCAAGTTGCTGAGCATATGAGTGGACACAAGCTGCTGCAAACACCCACTGCACCACGATTCCAGGGGACTGGACACTCTGTGCTGTTTCTCTGAATCCTCACTACTGTGTCCTGTTTGTTATTTCAGGGCTGTCCAGGTAACCATGCCTCTCTTGTTTGTTACTGCACAGGTAATGAGCTGCAACCTGTCTTGTTCTTGTAGGGTTGCCTGCTACGAAAGGGCAGCTCAGGGATATGCCCTAGCAGTCAGTGCCAGGGGGCTCCAGGGACAGAAGAGGCAGTGTATCACTGCTATGGGTGGGCTTGTTCACTGAGGGTGTCTCATGGCTCCTTTCAGACCTTGGACTGCAGCAGCATCTTGTGGCAAAGTGTGCTTTTCCATTGCACTCTGTGCATTCCCAATATAATCAGTCTCTTCCCTATCCCCTGTCCATTATCTCCTTATAATAGAGGAGTGACTTTGAAATCCTGCAACAAGGCAAAAATATGGGCACATGAATGTCATGGGGCAAATTGGCAAGAGGATCCTGTTCTGGATATACATGCAAGTCCCAAAGATGATGGATGGGATCATTTGTGTTGCTTTGGGTAGTTTGGAGGGTGCTGAGTCTGGTATGCCGATCAACCTGTGTTCTTGTGGAAGAATAAGAAAGAAAAAGGAGGCTGCTTTAGTAAATATGTGTCTATGGAAATCTTGCCAGCTTTGAAAAGTTGGAGACCAGTGACTGGCCTGTCCCCTCAGCCATCTCCAGGGCCACCCACAGGTTGCATGCACCCATGTGCAGCCTGGTGGGGCAGCCACCTGCAGGGTCACTCCTGTCTTCCTTGTTGTTTCAGCCTCTCTGGTGCCTGTCATCCTGCTGCAGTGGCTTCTCCCATGCCTGCCTGCTGGTCCCAGCACAAACCTGGCAGCATCAGTACTGGACTCCTGGGAACCACGGGCTGGGAGACAGCAGCCTCAGGAGCTTTAAACCATATTCAGATTTAGTCCAGATATAGCCCTTTTTCACTCTGGTGGCTGTACTAAAGGTCACAAGTCAGCTAAGTTTAGACTGTCATCAGCTCTCTCCTATATATATCCGAGTAGGGCTCCTGACTGCATCCATCCGGCGCAGGTCATGCTGAGGCGATGTGAGGGGGTGCAGAGGGCCATGGGCAGAGCCTAAATGTGTTCCTCCCTTGCCCCTGGTATCATCAGTGATAGCTGTGTTCAGGCAACATTACTCTGCAGCATTGCCTCTGGCTTTACCTGCATCACTGCAGGCTGACGACTCTGGTCAGTGTCTTCAGCATCACTGCCAATGTGTCTGTCCAGCAGTGTGGCAGTTTTGCTAATCGATAATCCTTGACTTTGGAGTCATCTTGTCTTTGAGTATCCCTGGCTTTTGTTCTTGCATCTGCAAGGTTGAGATGTGAGCTTATCACTTAATCCTCCTGCTATTGCTAAAGAGGGACTTCTCCCCCACATTTTGTGTCCTCTCTGGTCCTCTCTGGGTGAGGGATAACCATCCAGATAACCAGTCATTCTCTACTGAAACACTGAGAATCATGGTGGCTTTGTATGTAAGAGCCCATTCAAGACCCCCCAGCTCCTCCATGCCCAGAAAGACATTTTCCTGTCCTGAGCTTGGGATCACATGAAATACACACCAAGTCCCAAAAACTTGGGATAAAACCAGGGCTATAGGAAGGAGATGGAAAAAGGCTTTCAAGGAGAGCATCTTTAGGCACAGGATTGGGCAAGCAAAACCCTTGTCAGCTGCTGGAGGCCTGACAGTTCTGTATCCCTTTCCTTCCAGAACGGGAATCCCGTGAGCATGAGGAGCCGACCACATCGGAGATGACGGAGGAGACCTACCCACCCAAGGCCTACCGGCCCAAGCACGGCCGCCTCTCTGACCTCAAAGCTGAGGCTCTGAAGAAGGACCGCCGGAAGAAGCTGACCTTAGCCAAGTTTGTGGGCATGGCAGAGAACACAGCACATCCCCGCGTGGTCATCCCCGAGCTTCGGCAAGAGTTTGAGCTGGTGGGTGCTGCCCACTTTGCCCCATGGAAGGGGGGCTGCGGGAGGGCTTTGTGCCTCTGGCAGGGGGTACCAGTAGGAGGGACCAGGGGACGTTCGCAGCTCAAGGCTCCCTGCCTAACATGCTCTATTCCTCCCCCACAGGGCCCTTGCCGCAGGCACATGGAGGCCTCCCTGCAGGAGCTGAAAAGCAGCCAGCGGATGGTCCCCCGTGCTGTGCATCTCCCCAACTGCGACCGAAAGGGATTCTACAAGAGGAAGCAGGTAAGAGCCCTGCAGAGGCAGGGGTGCTCCCCACACAGAGAGGCTTTATTCTGTCACTACCAGATGAAGAGAATTGAGGTTTTTCTTCTACTGGGCTAATGGGAAGATTGCAGTAAGCCTCTCCAGGCATGGTTGGTGGGGGTTGGCCTTGTTGGTGGCTCAGAGCATCCTCCAGCCTGAGTCTAGCATCCTGTAGGAGCAGGTGGAGTAAAAGGAAATGGAGAGCTCCAAGCTGGGAGATGGAGATGATGAAGTAAAAGAAGCAAAGCACGAGGCTGAGCCTCAGTCCTAGCACAAAGGAGGCATTGGAGGGTGGTGGCAAGCTCCTCATCTCTGCATTTGTGTGTCTCTCCCCAGTGCAAGCCCTCCCGGGGACGGAAGCGTGGGCTGTGTTGGTGTGTGGACAAATATGGCATGAAGCTGCCGGGGACTGACTACCTGAGTGGAGACCTGCAGTGTCACGCATTCGACAGCAGCAACGTGGAGTGAAGTCGCATCCCCTCCCTCTGCCCCATCACCACCCACCCAGGCTCCCTTCCACCCTCCCCTCCGCACCTCCCTGCGCCCCAGGACTCCGATTCCTTTCATCTCATGTAAGAAGAATAAAAGAGAGGAAAAGAAAAAAGAGAAAGAGAGGAACAGAACAAAAAAGATAAATAAGGGACAAAGAAAAGGAGAAAGGAAAAGAAAAAAAGAGAAGAAAAGTTTTAAAAAAAAACCCACAAAGAAAAGAAAAGAAAAGAAAAGAAAAGAAAAGAAAAGAAAAGAAAAGAAAAGAAAAGAAAAGAAAAGAAAAGAAAAGAAAAGAAAAGAAAAGAAAAGAAAAGAAAAGAAAAGAAAAGAAAGAAGGAAAAAGGAAAAAGGAAAAAGGAAAAAGGAAAGGAAAGAAGAAAAGAGAAATACAAACCCTGAAGAGACTGAGGACTCGGAATCTACAGCAGTGTCTTGACAACAAGGACTCAGCAAGGAAAGGACAGAGCCAGAGACAAGCCAGCTTTGGGTGCTCCGCCATCCCACACCTCTCCCTGCACTGCCTGCGCACCCCTGACGCCAAGCAGAGCCCATGCCGATGTAAAAAGCTCTCCGAGTTGGTGATTTTCTAGTACAGGGTGCAGGCGGGGTTAATTTTTCATTTATTTTTGATTTTTTGTTAGCTAGTCATTTTCCAAAGGGTCTGGAGAGAAAACCTTGCAGCCATCAGCGTCTCCCCTCCTTGCTCCGTTCCTCTGGAGTTTCTTCCCTGTATCGCTGGGATGCATTCAAGTTATTCTTATCTCCATCCCAAATGACCACCCTGATCCAAGCAGATTTGGACCATGCTGGGAGGAACATGAGGAGGAGGAAGAGGAGGAGCAGGATTCACTGCGCACCTGGAGATGAGCTGGGGAGGGACACAAAGCTTCTGCAACGGCATGAATACTCCCCATAGTATTCGTGAATATCAAAAAGAAACAATCCAAAAGGGATACATACCCTTCTCAATGCGACTCCTCTGGACTTGGGAGGCCAGAAATCTGAGTTTTGGACAAGTGAGACTCTGAACGTCACCCATGCGGGTATGGAAGTGTTTGTGGCGTGCATGCATGTGCACAGATGTGACTTCTCCTCCTTGCCTGGAAACATGCAATTTGAGGGCTTCACTGTAAGCAGGGGAAGAGCTGCCAGACTGAGCAGGGAAGAGAGTTATAGAGGTGTTCCATCTATGTCAGCTCCATGGATGCTCCATCACTCCCCAGAGTGAAGCAGGCATATATTGGGACAGGGAAACTGGGGACAAAACCCTTCACCACCCTTACTGACATGGCAAAGGCCAACTATAGAGATTTTTTTTTTTTTTTTTTTTCACAGCCAAAAAAAGAATAGTTTGCTCCAGGGGAAAAAAAAGACCTTGTTTTGTCTTGGTTTTTTTGTTAAGGCTGGATTATAGCCTTTCCCAGGGGTAGGAAAACACCAGCGTCCATCTTTTGCATTGCGGACACTGCTGACATCTGCTATTGCTGACTCCCTCTGCCAACTCCCCAACCTGCATTGAGCTCTGCGACAGGTCTTCAGGACTTGTAACCCAGGACCCAAATCCTCATTCAGCAACAGCAGCCACCGCAGTGTGGAGACCCACTGCCTCAAGTGTGCTTGGACAGCTGATAGCCGCCTTCCTGACTATTTCATTGGGTTTTTTATTTTCCATGTTGGATTTTGGGACTCAATTCCCCATGACAAGGGTCTCTGTGGTGGCTGTGCTGGGAGGATATCCTGCAGTAAAGATGAGTCATGGGGTCTGGGCATAATGGCCCTGGCACGTGAATGTGTACCTGGAGACATCTGAAGTATACATCTGATCCTGGGGGGGGGATGCATCCAATGTGTCCCCCAGTGCTGGTCTGAACCTCCTGGGGCTGGATAAGGAAGAAGAGGGAATTCCCAGCACCAGTGGGGCCAAGATGAGGGGGAAATGGGTGCTGAGGAGCTCTGTTGGAAGCTTCTCCCCATGACTGGTTCAGTGCCATCACTGTAGTGTCCCATGGGATGGGATCAACCCCATGGGCAACCCACAAGGATGCTTGCCTCAATGGAGGGCAGGACTGGATGGCCTCCCGATTTTGCCAGCAGACTTCCATGAAAACCAGTGGGGTACATTTGGAGCTGGGAGTGAGGTGCCTTCCTGTGCTGAAAAGAAGAGGGAACTGCCACCATATGTGGATCTTGTTCCCCCTACTGAAAAAAGGAATGCAGGAATGGGGTGATGGGGTAGTCCCTGTGCCATGTTGCTGGAGGGGAGCTGGGGCTGGGGCAAATGAAGTAAGGTCAGATCGAGCTGGGTGGAGGATGAAGGTGGGGTGAAGATAGCGGGAGGTGGAGGAGCCGTGTCAACCCCCAAGGTCACAGATCACCATCAATGCTGTCTCCTCTCTCCTCAGACTGCCGGTCCCAGTACAAAACCCAGCGTTATAGGCCAGTACCACCTTCCCCAGTGCCCTACCTCCTTTCTTCTTCCCTCTCCTTCTTGCTTTTGTTTATTTTTGTTTGTTTTATTGTTTGATTTCCCAAAACTTGAAAGCCTTTGGCTGCAGAGAAAGGAGTCGTGCTGCCTAGGGGTGGGCAGAATGGGAGCGGGCAGAAAGTCAGCAGGTCCACAAGGAACGTGTATTTTGAGGTAAACTCACCTCCTGGGGGGGTGCAGAGCAGTCTGGTGGTGGCCCCATGGCATGGCCACCATGGTGACACTGGGAGGGCAATGCAGGAGGACTCTCCAGCCTCCCAGTACAAAGTGGGTCCCAGCTGTGGACTCACAGGCACCAGAATCCATTGGCTGGTGACAAAGCATCACCACTTCCAGCAGAGAGGCAGAGGGACCTGCTTTGGATTTTGTGGTGGGATAAGCAGAACAGACACATCTGGGAGCTGGGAGAGCTGCGGTGAGAGAGGCGCACAAGGAGTTGCTGGCCATTTTGCACGCCAGCGGCCGCATGGTGAGAAAACAGCTGGAGCAGGGGTGAGGACAGTCCTTGGACCACATCTCCCATGAGAGATGTTCAGCAGCTGGGTTACCCCTTGTCTGTACTGCAGTGGCCTTTGAAAACCACTAGTACAAGAGCATTTTGCACTATTTCTCCGCTCTCTTTCTCTTCCCCCTTCTCTTTTTCTCTGCCTTCTCCATGAAAAAAAAAAAAAAAAAAAAAAAAATTTGTTTTTTTTTTCTTGTTGGTGTTTTTTGTTTTCTTTTTTTTATTATTATTATTTTTTATTTTTGTTTTGCTTTGTTTTTCCCAAAACGGAGCATTGTATATTTAACAACCGACAGCTCACCTCGCTTCCAGACAGCTGTCCTGGCCCTGGCGAGGAGCCCTGCTCACCATGCCCCATCCCCAGCCCCACCACCCACCCGCCACTGCCACCGGGACAGACGTCACCGCACACATCACCCACCGTTGTACCACAGTTGTTCACACACCAGATTCCGAGTTTCCTGCCTGTTTTGTTGTTTTTTTTTTTTGTTTTGTTTTTAACCTTTAAGCAATACTCACTACACATTTTACGGTAGCTTTTTATAGCTTTACATACATACGGTAGCTCTGTTTTTTTGGGTTTTTTTTTTGTTTGTTTGTTTTTGTTTTGTTTTGTTTTTGTTGTGTTTTTTTTTTTTTTTTTCCAGTAAACAAGAAATACTCATAATCTTACTGGTGGGAAAAAAAAAAAAGCAGTTTGTGAAAAACTGACAATGGAAGAAGAGCTTAATGCTCTGTTTAGCATTTTGTACTTAAAAAAAAAAAAAATCTCACATTTTATTAAAAAGTGAAGATTGCTGTATACTATTTATTCAACTTATAATTTATGTTACTCTTTGATCTTTGTCTTTTCTCATGACAAAGCATTTATTTAATAAAGTTATGCATTCAGTTAGCTTGTGCCTGACCCTCGTAGAGTGTCTGCGTGCCAGCCCTGCCATCAGCACACTGTGCCTGGGGGCTCAGCTAGCTCTATGGGTCCGACAGGGCAAGGTGACCTGGTGGCAATGGCTTAGGCAGGCTTTAGACCCCAGAGAACTCTGCTAAGACAGAGGTAAATTTGAAAGGTTGAGCTTAGAGCATGCTGACTGCTAAGCTGCAATTTTTTAGATGCTTATTTGCAGGGGCGGGGTTGGAGCACCCATGTTCTGCTGGGTCATGAAGGGAAAGAGAATTGTAGAGCCATAGAATCATTAAGGTTGGAAAGACCACCAAGATCATCTAGTCCAACCATCAACCCATGCCTGTGACCACTCTAAACCATGGCTCTTGGTGCTACATCTACCATTTTCTTGTATGCCTCCAAGGATCTGGAGTCCATAATGCTGAGCACCCAGCTGCTATCCCAAATCTCAACACTTTAGTATGTGGTATCTGAGCCTCAAAGCTCTCCAGGCAGTGGGAAGTCCTACCCAAACATCTCAGTGAGCAGGAATGTCCCCATCCCATCCCTGCAGGGCATACGAGCCCAGCCAGGCTGTAGTCTTCAGCAACCTCATGACAGTTCTCAGCGCCCCTTCCCACCACCCACATCCTCCCCTTCTGCTCACACAACTTTTCATATTCCCACACACTTCTTTGTCCCATGCCCCCATCCCCACCATCTGCGTCAGTTGCCAACATCATTCCATGTACCCAGAGCAGCACAGGAGACAAAAAATATCCCCTTTATCCCCAAACAGGTGGCTGGGCTGTGCTAAGATACATCCTCTACCCTATATGCACCACCAGACCCAGCTGCCTGATCTGCAATGGGCTCCTCACCCTGGGGCCAGAGCAGACTGTGGGGCCTGTATCCCACTGCCCCTCAGTGATACACAGCCCAAGGAAATCAGCCAACACCAGGGCATTTGTGCTGGCAGGCAGGAAAGCACTGCTGCCGAACTGTCAGCCGTTCCAGCACTGAAAGGTGGCTTTCCACACTGCCAGTTCAGGGCTACGCTTCCTTGTTACCATCACCCCATGCCCATCAGGCCCACCACATTCCATGCCACGGCCCTGGTTAGCCCCGGCGATGCAGAACCTCTTCCTTCAGCACTGCAATTTCAGCTGTTAAGCATGGCTTGCAATTATTATCATTATTCTTTGCTTTGCCATGGCATCCCAAGCTCCTTTTGGCCACAGAGATTTTCCTTCTGCAGTCCAAGAACTCTTTGCACAGGCAGCAGAGACAAAACCAGCAAGGCCTAGGATGATCCCTGGAGAACAGGTCCATCTGCTGGCTGACAAACAGCATGACCGGCTGCAAGCACCAACTTGAAAAGCACCCAAAATCCTGAGGGCTGGGAATCTGGGAGGAGCTGACCTTCACCCAAATATTGCTGAAGTCCAAGGGGTGCCAGTGCTGAGCAGAGGGACTCTGTGCCCCTGCAAAGCTCTCACACAGCTCCCAGCTTGAACAGGGTGCTCCTACAGCACGTCTCCCAGCAACAACATTGTGCCAAAAACCACCTTTTTCCACCAAACCTGTCTGCCATCAGGCAGCAAAACTGCCTCTGCACATGTGTCGGGCAGATGCTGACTTGACAAGACTCAAAGGCATGGCTGCATTGTGCAGAACAGCAGAAACACCCGCGGAGCAGGAAGAGAGGGGATGGGGTGACACCCGGGCTTCGCAGCTCACACAACTGGGACTAGTAGGGGTAAAAACCAAACTCCCAATGATGCTCATTGGGCTCAGCATTTACAACACCCCCAGGGCAAAAGCCCAAGTTTGTGTGTGATGCAACAGGCAAGAAAACATGCTCTATTTAATAGAAAAGGTTGGGGAGGGGGAAGATGACAGTTTCCTGGCATCCTATTTAATTTATTCCAACTTTACGCAGCTCAGCATCTCCCAAAAAGAAAAAAAAACACAAAAAAAAAACACAAAAAGAAAACTTCCTGGTTCCTAAACAAAACAAAAAGTACAAACTGCAGCTGACAGCCAGAGTGTGCAGGGTTTACATGGAAAAGCTGAACACTGTGCTGTTAACAGAAGACAGCAGGTAGCATCATTTTTACAGTTACTCAGTTCTGCATTCAGGCACATTCTCACTCCCTCTCTCTCTCTCTCTCTGTCTCACATACACACACCTCTCTCTCACTTTCCCACCACAGCCCCAAAGCATTTTCCTTTTCTCCTCTACTGACACTTCCAAACTCCTGCAAGGATATGAAGAGTTCAACCTGCACAGATCTTTGCGCTCGGAAAACTTCAGGCCAGGAAAGGGGGGAGGGAACAGTAACAAACCCCAGCATTCCCACTGCCGCAGAGTTTTGGGCTTTTTGCTTTTCTTTCCCCAGCCTCAAGTGCCCAAGTGAGCAGTGTTTGCCCCACAACCCCAAGCAGAGCATGCTGGCAGCACCCCTCAACCCCTCTGTGGGCCCATCCCAGCCCTGCCCAAGGTCACACAAAAAACTCCATATTTCTCCCCTTACTGTAGTAAGGATAAGAATATTTGCAATTGTTTTGCAATGGAACCCACATTAAAAATGGGGGGGAAGGAAGAACAAGTCTCCTTGCTTCGGCGACAGGGAAGTTATTTATTCTCAGCGTCTGTGTGTTCTGTACAGAAAGAATCAACAGGTGAAGTAATGGCAGAGACATCAGTCCTCAGAGCAGCACGTCCAGTGCAAAACATCTCAGAGCGCCTGCAATTGCTTGGATTTAACCTATACAAACATGCATGTGGGCAGAGGGGTGCGTGTGTGTCTGGGCCTTTACAAAGCATGATACATACTGTACTTACAATAAAAAAAGTGTGTGCTGAAAAGCAGATGCTCACTCCTGTCCCAAGCGAAAATGGAGGGACAAGAGCAGCTGCTGGGAGTGCAGGTTTTAGATGGGTTTTTCCTATCTAGAAAGAAAGAAAGAGAGACACTCCCTGGCTTATTATCCTAAATCTACACAGGCATCCTTCCACCCAGCCCCGGCAAGTTCACTTTTGCTCCCTCAGCTTAAGCCAATCCTAAGAAATACCGGGCAGCAGCCCTCCAAACCCCTCAGAAAACCAAGCATTCAGCTCCACAGTCACCCAAAGGCCCCATCCTCCCAGAGCAGCAGGGCTGGCTGCAACCAGCGGTGGTTCAGGGGGCTGCCTCGTCCTTATCCCCCGGCAGTGCCCCCTTGAGGAACGCAGCTCATCATCCTGCCACACTCCAACTGGAAAGTAGGGACTTCCCTCCTTCCCACACCACATCCCACTCCAGGGCCAATACACAGGGGACAGGCAGGACACAAGAGGCAGTATTTACAGTCTTTGGTCTCGGGGAAGGGAGAGAGGAAGAGGGAAATGGAACTTTGTTGTTTCTTTTTTTTTTTTTTTTTTCTTTCTTTCTTTCCCCCTCCCACCCATGGTTAGATGTTTTGCCTGCAAGAATACACCACAAAGCAGCAGGGAGGGCAGGGCCACGGGGCGAGGAGCAAAAAAGACTGGTTCTCTGGCTGACATTGGGCAAAAGACTATAGGAAAGCAGTCCCTTCTCCTTGCAACCTCCCCCCCCTCCCCCCCACCCTTCCCCTCCTGTCATCTCTTCCCTCCCCAAGAACTGGGGCAGCAGGAGGGCAGCACACAGGACCCAACCCCGGTCTCTTCCAGAGCCTAAAAGAGACATGCTGAAACCCATGTAAAAAATCCAGCACCGGGGCCACAGCAAGCAGGATTACATCCATCTACTGGCTCCGCAAGGCGTGTGCTCCCCGGTCCTCCTGCTCATGGGCTGTGTAGAAGAGGTGGCACTCGGGGTCCCCACGGATGGTGGGTGCACCCTGGATCACCTTCCCATGGATGGGGTCCACACACCAGCACTCTCCACGCTGCCCATTCACCGACATCTTGCACTGCAGAGAGAGGGATAGAGCAGACATCAGCTGAGGAGATACAGAGAGAAGACCACCCTAACCCCCATAGTTTCTCTGGAGATTCAGCACAGATGGCTTGGATGAGCCTGTGCTGTAGCATCATCACTGCTTCTTCCCTCAAACCATGGATGGCTGGACTAGATGATCTTAGTGGTCTCCTCCAACATCAGAGATTCTACAGATGGGACCACTGAGCTGATTTCAATAAACCATGAGGACAATCATCCCCAAATTACATTTCTCTTTCAACTGTGGATGAAAGCACCTAGAGACTCAACAATCCCTGGGTGAGTAGGGATGAAATATGCTTACAGAGCAGCTGCATAAGCTTCATTCTGCCTGCAAATTGAGTTAAACAAACTGAACATGACAACACGGGACATGGACACACTCTGCTATGTTGGGGAACAGGATCTCAATCCCAGCACAGAAGCAGTGACCACAGCAAGCATGGACATGGCCTCTATACTGCAAAGCCTGCTCTGGTAAGAGAGAAGTTTCTTGCTGTAATGGCTATCATCCACCCCTTGCCTTTGCAAGGCTGTAGGCACCTTGTACCTACCTGGTGTTCATCCCCCCATACCCAAAATAAATACACCCCTGAACATGGCACAGCAGGATCCAGCCCCTACAGCAGATTCTGTATGCATTCTGCAAAGCTGAATTCAAGCCATTTTCTGCAGCTGGACTGAGATTAGAATGCAGCCTTGCTCAGGGGGGGAAAAAAGCAGGAGAAAAGATAAAAATAAAAATAGTAATTAAAAAAATGCTCCCCAGCATGAGAGTACATTAAGGCACCCTCCACCTTGTCCTGATTCACAGGAGGTCGGAGCAGCCAGGAATGCTTTTATTGGCATCTCCAATTTTCCAACCAAGGAAAAGGAGCTGACACTCAGCTCTGGAAACCCAGATGGACTGAAAACTGGGAATGGCCTCATGTTTGTCTTCACCCAGGGCAGGCAGAAGAGACAGCATTTTTGTTTCCTTTTTCTGCAGCTACGACCAACATGCAACTTCTGCATGGTGCAGAGAAGAGAAAGGACAAAGCAAGATTATCTCAGAGCAATCTGCTCTCTTCTAACATTTTTGGCTTTTTCTTTTTCTGAAAAAAAAAAAAAAAAAAAAATGCTCCCAACCAAGGGATGGAAGTAGCTCTTAAAAAAAAAAAAAACAAAAAAAAAACTTAGCCATGAAAACAGCAGGATGTCTAGCTCTTCTCCAAGGGATCATCCTGCACAGCTATGAGAGGTGCTCATATCCAGGTACAATCAATGCAAGCCAGCCCCCAGATGGTGCTCTGTTGCTTAAGAGAGCTTCTGTCTGGCTGTAGATTCTACTGCAACATCTGCTGATGCCCCCAGAGCTTGTGACCATTCCTCTCACTGCAGATATCACGCATCCAGCTCTGATCCAGGCCCTGCGTTTGGTAAGGTTGATTTTGCCTGGCTACAAAGCTTTGCTGGGCAAAACTGTTCAGGGAAAGTGTGGGAATGAAACAGAGAGGAAAGGAAGCAGTCAGCACAGGTAAAAGCCTCTCCTGGGAGAGGCCCATGCCAGAAAAGCTTCAGCTCCTGTTTCCAACCTGAGCAGAAGAATCATCTCTCTCATCACTCTCTGTGCACAACCCACACCCATACTGCCCCCCAGCTTGTCCTGCATATCTCCTGCAAAGCTGCAGACGTTCAATCTAGGAAGAAGCAAGAGAAAGGAGGAGACAGTGGTGCAGCAATGCTTGTAACCCTTGTTAGGAAACCACTATGATACAATCATTTAATTTGTGGTGGAACAAAGGCTTACTACACTACAGAGGTACTGAGGATAAGCGGAAACTCAGCTCTCATCCTATTAGTGATGACAACTTGATGAGAAATGCAACTGCCCCATGTTTTGGGTCTGGACAGCAGACAGGCAGTCCCCACACCCTGGGACCTGCTTCCTGCCACCCTAGGAGTTGGGCATAATCTCTGTGCAGTGCTGAGCATAGCGATGCTGCCAAGAATGCAAGCTGGCTCCAGGGCTCCTGCTCTTCCTACTTGCCTGCTTGAGATTGTACAAGCCATGCTTGTCACAGTTGGGGATGTGGAGGGAGTAGAGGTGCTCCAGGGGACCTCGCTCATCCGGCAGTCGCATGGTAGAGATGCGCTCCAGGACCTGATCCAGCTCCTGCTGACAAGGAGTCTGAAAAAAGCCAAGAAAACAAATAAACAACAAATGTACATCCTGGTAAAGGGACCATGTGCCATGTCATAACCTCAAATCTTCACATGGTAAAGAGCAAACTAATACCTAACTCCAAAGGCTAGTACCGAGCCAAGGCAGTCCAGTTAAAGTCCACCTGGACTTTAACTCTGCAGCTCATTGCCTTCTGCATCTGCTGTTTTTCTCCTAGACAAGCAGCAGCACTGTGGGGACTCTCTAAGCCAATGGTGCCAGCACCATGCCACAAAGCCACATCTGTCCCACAGACATCAGCCTGTTAGGCTAAATTTGACCTAAAGGACTGCAGTTGCAAGGTTTATCTGGGACAGCACATGAAGTGTATGTTAGGGAGATGAGACCACAAACAGCCGCTCTGCCTGTTCCTTGGAGGTGAGGTTCTCAAAGTTCCTCTCCATCCTTGTGCTCCTCAGATATAAATACCCTGTGTTGATATAGAAATATTACAAAAATTTTGGAGGTGTCTTTCCATCCCCATGCCATCTAGTTGCCTTGACCAAGCTGCCCACTAGAGGGAAACCATGGCCAAGGACAGGAGGGCAGCAGGCCAGATAGGACATTGGGCACCGTCCTGCTTCTTGACAACCCCATATAGCCTATTCTCAGGCTCACCCTCAGTCTGCACTGAGGCTATCCTCCAGCAGGCAGAGTTCCACACCATAAATCCCGCACACCATCCCTGGGGAGTTGCTTAGGGAAAAAAGGGTGTGTAAAAGCTGGGTTGCAGGCAAGGGGCGTGCTCACAGCCTGCGGGGGCTGGTGCTGAGCCAGCAAGACCGCCCTTCTCCAGCTCTGCTGTCAGAATGTGAAGCTGCAATGAAAATAACGCCTCCTCGCCAGCACATCAAAGTTCATCAGATGGTGCATTCAACCTCAGCTTCAGGCCAAAATAAACGTTTGCTTTTCTTTTTCTTTTTTTTTTTTCCCCTCCCCTCTTTCCTCTTTTAAAGGCAGTTTGTTGTAAATGTCACTTTTGCATTCTGCATATCCTTGAGCTCTGCCTCCCCCCCCTCCTCCTCTCACCCTGCCTGTAGGCATCCGCGACTTCTTTGAATCCTCATGGTTGTGATGGACCTTGCCCACTTTGCCCATCTGCCGCTGCTGCTCGTTCACCTTCTCCCTCATCACCGCCAGCTCCTTCATGCCTGTTTTAATGGGTTTCCTGCTGCTGGCTCCACTCAACATCCCCCCAGTGCTGTCCACATGGTTCTCAGCAAGGATGCTCTCAGACCGGTCATCACCATTGTCTGTAGGAGAGAGAAGAGACAAGGAAAGGGTCAAGCTCAGCCAGGCCTCTCATGTGTTCATCCCATCCTGGATTGCTTTCAAGCGTGGCCAGTTACCAAGCCATAAAATCTTTGCATGCAAAAATTTTAAATTGCATTAGCTCTTTCATCTGGAAGGTGAGAATAGATTCTTTCATTCTGGAGTTATTATTACTGCACTAAAAGACAGTTTAGAGAGCAGGGGAAATCGCTGCTGGAGAAGTTCGTTTTGATTTTTCTTTGACCTTCTAAATTACTTCCCGAAGAATGTAATTTTCCCATCAGAAGTCCAGTTGGGTTAGTGATGCCAAGTGTGTTTCTGCTCCAAAACTGAAAACCACAGTGATTAGTAACAATACCTTGAGTCCATCTATCATCCCCTAGAGTATCTCCAGGAATACTTACTCAATATTAATGTGCTAAAATAAATTCTCAGGACCGCTTTCAAAAATACCTCGCCTCTCTTTTATGGCCACCCTAATTTCCCGCAGAGATCCTGCCATTTCAGTAATCATCCCTGCCATATCATCTTTCACATCATTTGTCATGTGGTACATTACTCATTCAGCTGCTAGCACACAGCCTATCTACTGCTGGAGTTGAGCACTTCTTCTAACTGCAGAACCACCCTATGTGGCATACCAGCTCCGCCACAAGACCCCCACCTAATCCAGCCACTTCAAAATCAGCTGGCAAAAACTCTGGGATAACACTGGGCTCTTCTCACCTCCTCCACCTTCTGCTCTATCCTTCTGGTCCTATAGAGGTGACAAACACAAAGCATCTTTGCATACCAAGGAAAATCTGAGCACTCAGGCTCACATCACAAACAAACACAGTCCAGAATGGCACTGGCATTTCTGATCTCAGCTTTATCATAGAATCATAACGATTGGAAAAGACCACACAAAGATCATCTAGTCCAACCTGCACCCTAGATACTCATAATAAGAAATCACATTAAACCATGAACGAAAAAGGGCTCGCAATGCTTTAGTTCACATAATAGCACTTCATTTATGAGTCCATCCTGCTTTCTCTAAGTCTAAGCATGCAGAGCAACTTGATTTTCACATCTAGAAGCACTGAAGACTCATTAAAATTGGAAAAGACCTCTAAGATCACCCACTCCAACTGTCCACCTACCACTAACACTGCCCACTAATCCACATCCCTCAGTGCCACATCTCCACTTTTTTTGAACACCTCCAGGGACACTGGGGGACAGTATCACCTCCTGGCAGCCCATTCCATTGCCCAACCACTCTTTCAGAGAAGTTTTTCCTAATATCCAACCTTCCTTTTAGAAGCTGCACTGTTATGTCCTGATAAAACATCACTGTACTGTCTTGATACAGAGTAAAAACATGATAATAACAAATGTTTTATTTATGTCACAGCTTCCTGAGCTCTTGTCCACAGTGCACCATAGTGTATTACTACTCTAGGTTCCCAGAGGGGAAAATGCAAGAAGAGTTTTGTCCACAATTACTCAGAAAACATGTGGCTGTCTGTAGACTGACAGCAGAGCAGTCCAAGAGGGCTGGATCAGACACAGCCCAGCATCCCATTCCCATCAGCATCTGTTTGGGGATGTAACTCAGAAGGACCATTCCCAACTTGTGCTAGAGACAAGTAGCAACATCACATCTGTGCTGGAAATTGCATCTGCTTGACAAGATTTAAAAGCCACCAAAGGACCCCATCCTTTGTGGATCTGTCCAATATCCTCTTGAACTTGCTCTTGATTTTGGCCCCAAATCTCTCTGTACTGGGATCAGCACACTTCCCAGAAATACTAAATGAGTTTTGTTTGCAAGTTTTTAAGCTGCTTAGGTAGCAACTGAAAAGCAAACACGGGGCAAAACCAATCTGGCAAAGCGCTTAACTTTCCTCAATACTGGTTCCAGACAAGAATTTGGATGAGGCTTGATAGCCAGATGGGCGAGCTCAATGTCTGGGCTGCTGCCTGGCAGTTGCTGCCTTGGCTATCATCCGAGGAGCTGGGCAAGGAATACTTTGGAGCAGGAATCTTCTATTTATCCACAAGACTCCCCGTTAATTAGAAACACACAGTGAGAAGAGAGAAGGCCACAAGGCTGCCCTTCAGACAGGATCAAATGAAAAAGTCGCATGCAGAAGATGAGCAAGGCTAGCCAGAAGCTGAATCCCAATGAGCCACTTTAGGAGGGCTTTAGCCTTTTGACTTTTTTGTTGTCTTCTCAGTGACATCATGAAACCATCAACAACATGAGGAGAGTGAGTGTAGCAAGGCTGTATTTTGGATGCCATGTGATGCCCAGCTCCATTCAGAAGACCAGCAGTCTTCTGTCACAGAGTGACAGATAAGCAGTGTGATGAATGCAACGACCTTCCCTATCAATTCTTGCTTCTTCTGCCTCCAACTAAAATATATAGACATCTGCCCAAATAAGCACCACTCTAGTAAATCAAGGCAAGCTGGTAAGCCTCTTGTCGGCTGATTCATTCACAAAACCCGCTTCTGATAATATTTTCACTCATTTTTCTCACTTTCCAATGCTAACAAATATCAGCCCAAAGAAAACCCCTGGTGGGAGCAGAGCGTGCAAGCCCATGTGCACAAACACACCCAGGGACGGGAGAGGTCAGTCTTGGCTCCTTGGGCACCCGCCACAGGAACAAACCCAGAGTGAAGGCCAAAGAGGTCCAGCTGCTATCAACTGCAAGATTTCCTCCCTGCTGCTGAGCTGATCCACTTAGGGCTGAGTCCAGATCCCCAACACAGCTTTTCCATCTCCCAAAGCCCATGCTGCTCCTTAGCAGTTCTGACTGACTTGGGACTACCAGAGATGGCTTAAGGTCAAGAAGGACCTGTTTTTCCTGTCCTCTTGCTCACATTCATTCAAGTCATCAATCATGGCTTTCCCCTACTCCAGCAACTAGGAAAGGGGTCAAAATGGAGAAGATCAGTCCCAGCTTCCCTTCATGGAAGAGTTTCAGGTTTGGTGGGTCTCATTTTGAAGAGCTAAAAGGGACCAGGCAGCAATGGCAGGAGCAGAAACACTGAGTATTGACGCTGGAAGAACAGAGAGCCAAATAGTACCATTTACAGCCAAATAATACTTTGTAATGATGCTCAAGAGAAAAGAGATGTCCATACATGCTTATTACTATAGATCAATTCAGCCACCTACCAACCCCACCAGCATGGGATGGGCAGGTACACAATCGAGTCAGATACACAATCTTAATCCATTTGTCATCCCAGCAAACGCCTTTTTGCTGACCAATTTCAATTCACACTAAATATATCTGTGAACAGAGCAGTGCCAAACTCCAAAACAATTATGTTTTATAGTTCTTCCATTTTCCTATGGCATGTGGAAAACATCTTCTGTGCTATTTTGGATCAAAAGGTAGAGCGCTTTGTGCAGGGTGTGACAAGTGTAGCAAGAATCAAAGCAGATAGCTGAAGTTCTCCTGAACACATGAAACACCTCCCCCATGGCAAGAAAATGCAATTTTATTATGGCTTTTTTCAAGGAAAATTCCCATCAGCTTCAATGGGGCGAGGACTTGGCTGAGGTGAAAGCATATCCAAATGGCCATCAGCTAACGTCTGTATCGAGCCACTCAGTCTCGCCAACATTTTCAGAACCGCTACCAATTTCCAGTACTGTAAGCCTTCAGAATCTGATTTGAGACCTTTAGGCACCTCCACCAACACAGTAAAGAAACAGACAAGCTTACAAAGGGTCTGCTGCTCCCTGAGCTGCAAGGAGAAAAGCGTCATGCAAAGAAAGGCAGCTGTCTGACATTGAAAACACACCTCGATCCTTCTGGAGAGCCCCAAAGCATATGTGGGCTACAGGACAGGATTCAGCAGGCTGCAAGCACCGTGGCATCACAGGGAGCTTGCACAGTGCCAAGGACCGCATTGCCCTCGCCAGAGCTGCTCTCCCTCTACATTCACTTCCCTCCAACAACACCTCGCTGAGAGGTTTTGCATGCACGTGTTTATCTAACCAGAGTGTTTATACAGAATTTAAGTACTGACTGAGGTCTCAAACTCACAGAAAGTTTCACCCAAGTAACCTTCAACACCTTGCCCACAGCCCCTCAGCTCTGTGCCCAGGATGTGCCCCAAGCTCATATCTCACCAGAGCTGCCATTCTCCATCTCCAAAGCACATTATGGTCCACTAATGACTCTGGAGAGGGAGGCATTCTTTCTGGGATACACACAGTTATTTTAACAAGTTCTTCACCCCATTCCCAGGTGTCCAGGCCCTTGTCTTTCGCAACCTGAGAGCAGACAGAGCCTTTAAACCTGACTTTGAACATGCACCACAGCTGTGGCCAGTGATCAACTTGCAAAGGGAGAAGGGAAAAGGAGCAGACCCCAACTGCAGCCCTAATGATCTCTACCTCATCCTTCTGCAAAGTATTTCAAGAAGAGCTCTGGGCAGAGGTTCCTTTTTAATAGCTACAGTGTGGGTGTTGTTGACCCGGAGCTCAGATACCTCAGGAAACATTTCCCAGCAGGGATTATATTGGCACTGCAATTTCCTTGTGGCAAGGTTTGCCAAGAACAAAGTCCCCCCCAGCCCACCATACCCCAGAAAGGACCCAGGTTTACTGCCTACCATTGCCAGACTGGACAACACTGGTCCACTGCAGTATCCATCAGGTCTCAGTTACCACTGCGGGGAGGGGGACATGAAGGCATTGGTGTGTGGCCCAACCCCACACAACTGAGCCAGTTGGGATGCAGCTCTTCAGAGGCAGAATAAATCAAAGCATCCAATCAAGATTCATGCCCAGCTTCACACACACATACACAATCATACAATATACAGTGGGAAAATGCCACAGAGGGAGTGCAAGCAAGAGGCAATCTAGAAGAGAAAGGGTGCAGAAGGGATGCATGGAAAAACCATCTCGCCTCAGGACACTTCTCATAGAGACCAACTGGGGGCAACTACAGGAATAGTAACTCACCCCCAGATGTCCCATGAAGTCCCAACAAATAGGAAGCTCCTGAACTACAGGTTACATCTAGACCAGGTCTAACAACTATCATGAAATCATAGACTGGTCTAGGTTGGAAGGGACCTTGAAGATCATCTAGTTCCAACACCCAAGCCATGAGCAGGTTTGCCAACCACTAGATCAAGCTGCCCAGGTATGAATTATGTGGGAATCCCAGCTATATACTCCCCCCTGGTCTCTGCCTGGTCTATTCCACTCAGCCTCATCCATCTCTGCAGAGCCAATGTGCCCTTCAGATGCTTGCTGACATTTAAGCATGTCAACTGGCTGCAGAGGACACAGCTGCGAGGGGTACCCATGCCAGCCAGCAAGGTGGCTGCATATCACAACCAGGAAATTCCCACTCTGGTCTCCAAGAGATGGCCTGACTTCCACAGTACACTGTCCACAAAGAACCCACAGCTCCCTTGTGGCTCTTAAACACCCTTTATTTGTTGCCATCCAATCTTTTCAGCCCATCTCCAGCAGCAGGAGGCAGGAGGGAACGCTATGTCCTGGCCAGGGCTTGCTTCACAATCTCCTCTCCCTGCCCTGAGCCGCTGGGGTGATCCAAGGGGCACCTAGTGCCTTCCTTTGGCTCAGCTGTCTAGCAGGAAATGCTTTATGCTCCTGCAAAATGCTGAGACATTGACTCAGGGCAGCGCAGCCTCCAGCAGCCACTTAACTCTTCTCTCTGCCCGTTCCTGGTGGCTGCACAGAGCAGCTTTCCCTCCTCCATCCACCTGGGCACAGAACCAGAAATATACCCACACAGTGCCCTACAGTGTGCCTGTGCCCCATCACACCCAAACTCCTCCAGCACTCTAGGGCAAGTACTGAAGTGATAACAAAACAGAGATGATGGCAGATAAGGGTGAAAGAGGATTGAAATGTCCCTTCCCCCAAGCTTCACTTGAAACTTTTTTTTTAAATCATGTTTGCAGACTGGTTTCCCAAGGATATAGGACTTGTGCAATAACATAGCCTACCTCTTATGTGTATCTGCATGTGTTTGCATGACTGCCTGTCTCCCTATTAGGTCCTCCTCCACCTCCCAATATATCTATGAACATCATCAAATGCCAACTAAATTTCAAACAAGAACAGAAATCTCAAAAACATTAAGTTTCCACCATTTCATGAAAATGTGCAGCCATGCTGAAGAGAGATAAAATAGCAAGGTTTGTTTTGTTAACTTTCTTTCCAACACATTCAGCTGATGGGCCACGTAGCACATCACCAGCCCACTCCCTGTGGGCCCAGAAGAGCACAAAACACCTCTGGGGAAGGTCTGCTCCAGCCCTCCTACTGCCAACAGCCAGCCCAAAAATGCTGTTTGACATCCTGCTCCTTCCTGCACCAGCCATTTGCTTTGTGTCAAAACGATAAGGAAAGGAGTGCTTGGGTCCCTCAAAAATGCAGAAAAATGCTTCTGCAATCTACTTATACAACATCCACTCATCATCCCATTTGCCTTTCTTCCACTTCTTCCTCTAAACATGGAACTGCAGAGTTACAATCATTATCCCTAAGCGTGCATACAGCAGAGATGCCCCAGACACCTAAAAGCCATAGCAGAACCAGGTCTTGGCTCATGGCCGGACACAGTGGTTTGGCCCCACCTTGGCTACAGTGCCCAAGCTGACATGCCCACCCTCCACTTGCTTATTTCCCAGGGCACTGATAAGAATCTGGTCCTAAAAGTGGCATGTAAAAGCCACATGATCCTTCCCAAGCCTCCCTTTCACCCCCCTTCCACCCTCCCCCCCCCAACACCACACACACAACTTCAACACATGTGAAGGCAGCCTGCTACGGAAATATGTTAACATGTCTGAAAGGTTCTGCTGAGCGAGGCTCTCCAAGCTCCCTGCTACCATAAGAGCATTCTCCCTTGCTAGTGAGCCGTATCTCAGCCCTTTCAACACAGTTCTCTGATTAGCCCTCCACATAGCTGCAATTTTCCAGCAGAGCCAAATGAATTAACTCAAAAAACACTTCGAAGTTTAAATTAATTGCACTGCAGCTTCCCTGTTTGACCTTGACCCTGCTAGTAAAATCCCTAGGGTAGCTACTTCATAGTCATTAGAGGCTTCTGCGTGAATGAACTGAGCTGTTAACATCACCAGGCCACCTCTCTGCCTTCCTTTCCCTGTCATTTGCATGCATTCCTGTGGCCTTCAGTACCCCAGCCACCCCAAAAAGCCTGCACCACATTTCAGTCTAAGCTCAGCCCCTAAATCCTCATTTCCTATGAGTTTCCAGAACAAAATCAGACCACAAAACCACTTCATTCATCTTCTTCAGGCTTCACTGCAGTGTTCAAATCTCCTTTATTACCCTAGTTTGTTAGGAAACACAGGGTCATCTCTGAGACCAAGACCATTCAGGCTACTGCATCTCATAGCCTGGACTGCACAGAAGATCTTCCCTTGCTGCAGCCTCAATGATAATGCCCCAAGTTAATTACTATGTAAGTGACACCATTTTGGCACTGGGATGCTGCACCTCTACACTGCAGGAATCAGGAGTCTTAACAAGGGTGATTCCCAAGTACAAAGCTCTGCAGACCAACCAAAGGAAGAACAGCCCCTTCCAAGGTTCAAGAGCTTCACGAACACCCCAAACCTACTCATTTTCTCACAATTTCAGAGAAAATGCAATACACAGGACACAGTCAGACTCATTTTCCCATTTAAAAATGACTGCCTTTCTAGGTCCAGGCAGTGACAAGCCAGCACCAACAATTAGCTGATGACGGACCATGAACCCCTCTGAATCTTCATCAAGGAATGAGCTAATTCTCCAGCAGACTATTATATCTTCCCAGGAGGGTTTTCAAGCCTATGTAACGAGTTTCTTGGACTTTAAACAAATACAAGATTTCTTGTTCCAAACGAAGGAGGCTGAGCAAAATGTTTTTTGTCTCTCATAAAAGTTTGCAGAGATAGTCCAGTGGTCATTTCTGGCCATAAAAGCTTTTCCTCCATGGGCAAAGCGATGCCCTCCTGTTCCAGCTCCTCAACGATGGCTTGGCTCAACAGCAAGGTGTACTCTGACTCTGAAAATCCAACCGTGCCCCTCAGATGCCCAATCACAACTCCCACTGAGATCAACAGCTGAGGCAGGCAGAAGCTCCAGACAGGATATGAACCTACAGCAGCATTCCCATTTGCTTTCTGGGAAGGCTGCAAGCCGAGTTGCCAAAAGTCTGACCTTCTGCTCTACAGAAAGGTAGAAAAGCTTGAAAATTAAGAAGGAAAAAAAAAAAAAAAAAGTAAAAAAAATACAAAGCCCCAAGGCCAGAGCAGTGCCCCACCCTGCCTGCCTGTCTCTCATCTATCTCCGGTGTTGCTCCACTCCCCTCTCAGCCACACTGGCTTCTCCACTTATTACAACTATTGCATGCAAATGGAATGAACTTCAGCCATTTGTATTACTAGTTTTTAAATAACATCTCACTTTTCCACAGTCAATTTTCCAGACAGAGGCTCAGTCCAGGGCTCCCCTCACCACCCACCCAAATCTCATTGCGCATTTCCTCCAAGTCTGCCTTTTCAAAACACGCTATTATTATGGCAATTCCTTTCTACCTTCTCCTCAGAAACCATGCCAGACCCCCAACTGCAATTATCACCACCATCACACCTCCAGGTCTACCAGATCTACTGCCCCCATGCAGCCCGCTGGCTGAGCACCAGCTCTCAAAGCCAACCCTGTATCGGATTTTTTCCCCAGGAACCTCCATTCCCCACAAACAAAGCACAACTGCCTCCAAATAGAATCAGAGCACTGAACTGTAGGTGGAAAGACAGTATCTGCTCTATTTAGCTGAGCCTCTTCTGCCCACCAGCAGCTCCCAGCTGTCTACAACTCTCACAAACATTATCCTTCCCTCCTTTTGGCAGCCATCATAGATTTGCCATATCCCACATGTGAATTCCAGGTTGAGGTGTTCACAGATTGTGCTTTTGATCACCAAACTAAACAGCTTTGCATGTTTCAGGTTACGTCAAAACATTTTGTTCATCTCCCATGGAGTTCTTGGAGCAATATTTCACCATTCGGCAGTCTCTTTGCTGGATTTCCTTAACCCTTGTTCTCCCATGTAGGGACAGAGCTGAATTTAACTCTCATTATAAATAACACCGCAAGAAAGGACTGACCCCAATCTTGATTGTGCATTTATCATTTACTGAAATCAGACAACTGCCAATCTTTAGGTAAGAAGGCCTCACTGGTAGGAAACCACTGTTCAAACAAACACATCTGCCAAAATAAAGTCTCGCAGATTTGTCCTACGGCTGACTGACACATGCAGTAACTTCATGAAGAGCTCAGGCACGCAGATATCCTAGCAGAAGGCAGCAACGGACCGCAGACTGGCTGATCTGTAATGACAGCATATGGCATACAACAGCCATGCACATGCTAGTAATGTTTGTTAGCTTTACAGTCCTTTATTGACTTCCACCCTTCCAAGCCATGGGTAGATCAATGGCGTTTGGCATTCAGAAGGGGAAATTTCCTCCCACACAGGTGGGAGGAGTAAGCTCAAGGCAGCTCGCTGTGCTCCTGCGCTGTGTCATTGCTTCAGGCTCCTGCCTTTGTAGGGAAAGGGGATGGATCTTGTTTTATTTCCGAACGATATCGTATTTTGGGCCACCCATGAAGCTGCCCAAGCTCCAACCTCAAGAGGACGCAGCCTCCTGCTGAGCAAGAGGCAGGAAGTGAGAGTCATAAAACTGCGGTCGAGGAAGGAAGAAAGGAAAGGGGAAGATCAGTCAGCTGCGTTCCCAAGGAGGAGGGAGGCATCGCAATGCCTAGAATACAGACCACCACAAACCAGTGATATGATAAAGCAGCTGAACAGCCAGAAGGGCAGCTCTGATATTCTCCTCAGAGCTGCAGGCATACATCCAGCCAAAACGCACAGCACCAAGTGCCCAAGTGTGACTGCTGTGCACCTGATCCACACAGTACTCCTTGCCCTGTGCTGCTCAGCTCCACGTGGGCCTTCCCATCAGCTCCAGAGTTGATGCCTGGAAGATCTGGCTACCATATAGAGAATTAGGCTTGGAAGATACCTAGGCTTGTGACAAAGAGACCTTTACAACAGAGGGAGATACCCAATTGACAGCAAACCATTCACGTCTGTGCTATCATCCCAAACACATATAATACTGAGCTTCTACAAGGAAATGCTTGGGAATATCCTAGCTTCCAAATGAATAGATATTCTCATATAGTTTGCCCCACAACACTGCACAGCTTTGGCTAGCCTGTGCCGTAAAATGTTTCAGCTTCTCTCCAAACCAACCTTGCAAATGGTCTGAGCAGCAAACAGCTGAGCCCCCCCAAGCCAAAATCCAGCTGCTCAGCTAGCCATCCACTGCCTTGCACTGAAGGCATACAATGTGTGAACAAGCCTCACCCATCCTTCATCCATCTCCTTTCAGCCTAAAGAACCCTGCTTCCTTCTACTGCATTTCTGCATCTCCACATTTGGGAATCATTCAAAGGCACTCAACTTCGCAGGCACAGGGCTTTGCGCAAGATCTCATCAAGGGAGCCAGAGCATGAAGGTGAGAGGTTGTCATTAGCTGAACTGCCTCAGAATGCTGTCATCAACCCCTACCAAAGGCTTTTGGCAACTCCAAAAACAAAATCACGGCACTGCTCCATCACAAAGCACAGGCGCATGCGCCCACCCCCACGGCACTCAGTCTATAAAGCTGCACTTCATCGGAGCCACATCTGTTAGTGCTTTAGAGCATGTACATCTGGCTTAATTGAGCACTTGACTTTATTGCTGCTTTATCTCCATTTTCTGAACAGGCCTTGAAGAGAGTGTTCTGTGCGTTTGTGGGCTTTTTCGTTTATTCTAAGGCTTTTTCTCCCCATAGAAATCCCACCTGAAACAGAAAAGCCTTTGCTGCAGTCGCTTGTTTGCTGGGACTGCTTTTTGCTGCATCTTCCTTCTACACAATGAACCCTGACTTGAACACTCTGCTCTATGTCCTTTGACACCACAGAGCTGTGATGCACCATCTCCCCACACTCTGACCCTCCCAGGGAAAAAAAGAAAAAAATTTAACAATTAAAAAAAAAAAAAAAAAAATCAACATCGTTGGTGGAAGGTTGCAGTGCATGCCATGGAGAAAAGAATAGAAAAAGGTCTCACTGCCCCTACTGCCTTCAAAACATTGCCTCTGCCAAGTTACAACAAACAGGAAAGACAGAATCAAAACACAGCCCCTATGTCCCCCTCCATCCACCCAGCTCAGGCTGCACGGGTGCCAGCTACCACTCACAAACAATTACACTGCAAGCCTTCTCAGACACATCTTCCCAGGTGGCCTGAGCAGCAGAAAAGCCCAGCTCAGGAAGCCTGGATGTGATGCATGGGGTGCTTGAAATGAGTTCCAGGAAGCACTAAGGCCCTTCATGCCCCTTTGCCAGCTCCTGTGCTGGAAGATGCTGGTTCTTGCCCGTGAGGAAAGGAGGACTGACTGCAGAACTGGCAGTCTTCCCCACTAAGACACCCCAAATGTTTCCCAGCAGTATAGCATGGCTGCTCCCTCCTGCAGGAAGTAGTTGGGGCAGCACTGCCGAGCTAAGGCATCCTCCCAGGAATCTGTGCCCAACATCCTTCCACAGTTCTCAGACCACAATGCGTCTGGCATGGGCTGGTACCAGCAGCATCTCAATCCTGGCTCCAGAGCTGCCCCAGCCATCTCCTTTCCAGCAGCCTGCCTTCCACCCATACACACAGCCCTGCTCTGCCAACACTGCTTGAATCCCTCCTTGTAAACTCTGCCTTTCAAATCTCCCAATGGAAGCAGGCATCCATGTCCTGTGCCTGCTCCCATTCCTTCCAGAGTAAGATATTAAAAGCACTGTCAGTCCTCCCAATGCTGCGTTCCAGTTTGATTTCATGCTGCGGTGCTGAGTTCAGCCATCTTTTATCCCTGCTGCCTGGTATCTTTTCTCAGATGTCTGAGCACAAAAGCCACCCCTGAAGCAGGCAAAAAGCAGTGCGCATTAGCAGTAGCTGAATGAGCTCCCCAGTCCTTCCTGCTTAAGTCCAACAAGACTTCAGGCCCAGAAGAACTAAAAATTGAATAGGAGAGCTAAAAGAGAGGGGTCAAAATGCAATTGAGCTCTGCACTTCCTATCCCAAACTGGCAGGTGTTGCTGAGAGCTTGAGAGTTACCAAAGAAAGCAGACCCACCTTCAACAAGACAAGCTCTTCTGGTCTCCTCGGGAGGATGGAAGCAAATTATACCGTCTACACCTCTCCTGTCCTCTCCCCTTTCTTATGGGTGGGGGAGGGCTTGTCCTTGTGCCTGTACATCTTTCACATAAAAAATTCCCTCCTTAGCTTTCAAAGTGATTCCTGCTGTGTTCTACCCACGGAAAAAAAACCAACCAAATCATCTGCACACAGATACTGTCTTCCGAAGGTGGAGAGTTTAGACACTACAGTACACAAAAAGCAAAACCTGCAGTGAGACCCTCTGACTGCTTGTCTTCAGGGTCGCATGCCCCACAGGCTATGGTTTTCATGCAACCATGAACACAGTGTAAAGCAGACAGAAGAGGGAGGCTGCAGCAATGTTCACTGTGCAGACTAAGCAGCTCCAAGCACAACTGACCATTACAGATGTTTGCCCATGCAGAGGCATAAGCAGCTTTGTCCAGCTGCACACAGCTTGTTGGAAGCCCCAGCACATGACTCTTCTTTATGTCTCCCTGCCAAGGAATGTGTTCTTCCAGCGCAGGACCACCATCAGCAGCTACAGCCAGGGTCAGCAGCAGATGTTAGAGGAAACACAAGGATTGATCCCTTCCACTTCTGAAAAACCAATGATTTGGGAACTTTCCAAGCCAGAGGCTGCACACCGATCTCCATACTTCATTGTCACCTATTCTCTATAAATTTCTCTAATACTTCTTTTGGACTAGATGATCCTTATGAGCCCCTTCCAACTCAAATGATTCTATGACTCTTAGAAACCATTTATACCAAGGATGTTTGCCCCTCTGTACACGTTGTCTGATCTTTTTTGGGATGCTGATTGAAACAAAAAATGCCAACCTTCTCCTTCTTCACACTTTACAGCCCATGAGAACAAATCAGCAGTAAGACCAACCTTCACATACAAGGATAGGTCTTCACACTGTTGAGAAAGATTCTGAAGACCCTTTCATCAAGCTGTGACCTTCAGAAAGCAGCACACACCTGCTGCCTGTCACACAGGTCTCCATCACACCTCTGAAATCAACTGCAGCCCTCACCAGGGGCTGGGAGCCAGGAAACCTCTGCTTTAAAGAGAAAGAAAAATGCCCGGCCTTTCCACAAATACAGAAGGCCTTGGCACAAGCCAAGGGCACAGGAACAAAGCCAAAGCACATCGAAAACAGCAGCAGTTCTTACCGCTGCCCAATTTGAGAGCTGGGACATCACCCCAGGGTGAGCTCATGAGGGATTCGTCACCGGGTTGTGACAGGTTGTGTGGGACTCCAACACGACTGGAGACCTTTGCCATGCCACCCCATCACCACCATGCAGCTCCAGCCCATCAGCACACTCTTGCCATAGACTGCTATTTCTCAAAAGCCTGTAGAGCACCTTGGCTGGATCCCAATGGAAGTACCTTTTAGTGGAATTTTTCGGGTTTTAAGGATATCTGTGTCTGGCAGAGACTGAAGTAATTAATATGTCAAACAGATGATCTGGTATTGATTAACTATTTACCATTGCAAACCCACTCTCCAACTCTGCACCAAAACACTCAATTCCCTAATTGTTTTCTCCCTGCCTTTCACAAAACACAGCCACAGCCTTGCTGCTACTTCTCTGCTGGGGCCATGCCTTGCCTCATCAAGTAAACAGTGATGATATCAGCCAGGCTAAAGCTGGAAGGCTTGCTGAGGGTTTAAGAGAAAACGTGTGTTGCTCTTGGTAAACAGACAAACCCAGCTTTGACTGAGCAGACCTCAAGATGGACAGTCTCAGCCATATGCATTTGCATGTCTGTTTGCATTGTGAATTCTTACTACTGAATATAGGGTAAGAAAATTATTAGGCTGGTCTTACTCCTGTCAGCTTTACTGAGTCAGCCCCTGTGCAAGTAAGGATCTGTTCAGCATCAATTTCGACCAGGGGAATCCCTAAAGCTACAGCAACCAAGGTGGAGGCTACTTCCTCTACATCTCCTCCTGCATCACCTAAAACCATGCCTGGAGGAGCAGCAGGCAGGCAGCCCTGCAGGGAAGGGTTTAAAGTCAGCAGCAATAGGTGGCATTAAACACCTGCAATAACATTAAGACAAATTCAGAGATTGGGATTTATTGCAGCAAACAGGAGCAGAGCTGGCAGGTCCAGTTTTATTGAGAACAAACTCAGCCTTCCACCCTGGGTCTATCACCAATCATTCAAAGAATTGGAGTTGGGTGGGTTGACAGCTGTGCTTGCTGCTTCTGTGTATGTGTGATGTACAGATCAAGCTGCATGATGCATCTCCACAGGAAAAAAGTGGAAAAATAAGATGATAAAAAGAAAAAAAAGCCATAAGGGAAAATATTTTTTCACCTATAGATAAGTATACAAAGACTAAAAAGGAATTTGTGACCCTTCCAAATGCAAAACTGTTACTGAGATGAAAACTATTTACTGGATGAGACTTACATGGATAATCCAATTAATTAGCCACTGCCACAGTTTACAGGAGGGCTGTGATAGCTTCTCCTGGTGTGATTTTCAAGTCAAAATAGGAATTCATGTGGTAAAAATCTGGGATCTGAGCTGGAGCAGGAGTCACGCTTCAGGACGACATACCTTCCTTCTGGCCATAAAGCTAAAAAAAGCAAAAAAAAAAAAAAAAAAAAAAAAAAAAGCAAAAAAAAAAAAAGCCAAAAAAAAAAAGCCAAAAAAAAAAAAAAAGCCAAGAGCACCAGATCTGGATGCATCTAGAAGACGTGACGCTGCGTGAGCTGGCCCCCAAACCAAGTACCTCCACCAAAGAGTGGGCAGTGATCAGATGAGACATGCTACTGTGAAGCTGAGTGTAGAATGGAGGTCTGCAGATACTGATTGCTCACAAAAGCTGCCTTGATCCAGTGCCATAACCAATGAGGTTAGCATAAATCCTTGAATCAGACAGGAAACAACACCGCACTGACACAGCAAACAGCCCCAGAGAGACAAAGGAACAAACTCTTAATAAAGCATCAGGTGGTGGAAAGTGTTAGGAATCATTTGAGAAACCATCCAGGCAAATTAACTGGAAAATGGCAGGATGCTGATGAATATTTGGCACCAAAAGAACCATCAGCTTCCCTGGGATGTTCCCAGAATGAAGCTGTCAAGTGTGCCATAAATAGCTTGAAGTGCACACCTTGCTCCTTCACCCCAAATGCAGCACAGCCGCACCAGGGAACTCAGAGGTAGGGGAGAATCAGAATTACAGAATTACAGAGCATTAAGCAAATGCCTAGAATCTAACCATCATTAAGTCAAAGGAATAAGTTACCCCAGAACAATCTATAAAGGACTGTTATAAGCTGGGGAAGAGCCTCCTGAAGGTCTTCAAGGCATGAGACATCTTGATGGCATGAGACATCTTGATTTCTTTCCTGCCAGCTTCTGTTTCATTTGCAATTAAAGTACCAGATACCAGTTATCCTTTCCCTGTTTCTACTGAGGAACGGAGGCCTCCAAAGATGTACTTGATGTTTCCTCTTGAGGAATTATTTCACTATCAAGAGCTTCCTAATTTGGTCACGTTACCTGTTACAGGCACTGTACAAGAGCATTGCTTAAGAGAAAACTCCCAGTTTCCCCATGGCAAATATTCATTGTCTGTGCATTTGCCATTTCCCTTTTTTTGCCCCCTGCAAATCCCCTTTTGTTGGAAGTTTAAGGTTACAAAGCAAAGATTCCCTTTTTTTCACTAAAGCTGGAGTAATTCGGCTTTGCTGCAGGATAAACTCTAGAGCCTACAGAAAATAAACACAGGATACTTCTACTACCCTGAAATGCTGAGCAAAAAAATCTCAGTAAATAAATAAATACATGAAAATTTGCTTTAAGACAGAGTACATCATGCTGCTTACAATTAAAAAAAAAAAAAAAAAAAAAAAAACAGACAGCAGACTGAGGTCCTGCACCTAGACAACAGATTGACAAAAGCAGCAAAAACCTCTACAGCCCCACTTCCTTTGATAATTCAGCTCATCTTGCAAAACTGGAACATTACTTTAGCATAGATCCAACTGCACTTTGAACCAGACCCCACATTCTGGGAGCAAGATTTTATTTTGCATTTGGTGGATAAATATTGATCTTTAACAGCTACTCTCCCATGACTTAGCCAAGCTAGAAGAACACTGCCCTGGGCAATGACAAGAGAAGGAAAACATGCAAGAGAACTAAAAGATCATTATAGTTTTTGCATAAGGGATAAAAACCCATCCCTGATGGTGATGCAAGGGTGTCCCAAGGCACTGAATCAGCCATGCCATCAGCAACATGGTATCACCCAACAGGAACAGGAAAGCTGCTGCGCTGCCCTGCCCTCCAGGTGCTCCATGGACGTGTTCTGGAAGGAGAGCACTGCAGCCAGCAGGAAATGCCATGTTTTCAGATGTGATATTATTAGGGCTGAGTTATGGCATGCTGTCCTCATGCCAGCACTGCTCTCTAGCTCACAGTGCTCTTTCCTCTCCCCATCTTTGTTTCCCTCCCGAATCATGAGGGAGCAGCCAAGTCCTCCCCTGCCAAGCTCTCCTCACCACACAGGCTCCCGCTCCCCTGGAGCTCTTCCCTGCACCTGTGCCGGCCCACAGCCATGTATTTTTTTTTTTCCCCAAGCTCCTGACTACAGCCCAGAGCTTGCCAGCTGCTTTCAGAGGGGGGTTAACACTTCCCTCCCCCCGCTGGAGGCTTCTCCATGGATTTGAATGAGACTGGGTTTTGCAAAGAGTCCTCTTCAAAGGTTCTCTTCAGTTGCAAGCTCCAGTACTGTACTACTGCATTTTATCCCATTTCTGACAGTCATCCCTTTAGATCAACTCCCCAGAAGTTTTTATGAACTTGCTCTCCACAGCAATGATCCCAACTCGGTGCAACCAAGCACTGAAGCCCTTCACATCTACCAGGGCCATCACTGCAGTTTGCTGGTTTGGGTTGATTCATTTTAAAATGAAAATTCATCCATCACACAAAGTAGTGCCTTGGCCTGGCATGCTCCACCTCTACTCAGTTTCCAGTGTATTCCACCTGTTCAGTATTTACCCACAAATCTTTAATTACTCCTTCCCTCAGATCCATTACAAGATCCACTACTGAGGCCATGTAGAGGGGGTCTGTGCTTCAATCTCCTTTGGAGAACCCAAATATTGGGTCTCTATTTGCTATTTACCATCATGATTTGCATTCATGCCACAGCAAATTTCTGTGCTGTTCACTTCAGGAAGTTCCTGGCCTCTGCTCTCCAACCAATTTCAGTTTAGTTGTTTGTCTCCTGTTTTTCCCATTAATTTTTAAAGTTTCCATGTTCTCATCCCCTCCGACTACACTGAGAACTGAAAGGAAGGTTGGTTCATGCTGGAGCCATACCTAGATCATCATCATCTTCAACCTCCACTTAGTCCTTACAGCACAGCAGCTTCAATATTTATATAGCTGAGAAACCTGTTGCTATTTGTTTTAATTTCCTTTGCCAGGCCTAACACAGCTTGACTTTTGGCAATTCTCATTCTATCCCTACCCCTCCTGACCTCTAAGACAAAGCCTTTTTTTTTTTTTTTTGCTGATTAGTCCACTTTTCCATTCCTTACAGATGCTCTGTTTAATCCAACTGTCTCTTTTAAGGTGGCTATCCACCAACTTCAGCCTGGAGCCCTTTCCTTTTGAGTGCTCTTCTTTTGCTTGGGATCCCCAGCTCAGTGAATTCCCACAACTCTGACCCGGAGGAAGGTTCCACGTCCTCCACATTCATATTCCCATGCTTCTCTGCCCAGATGACTTCACCAGCCAGGTTTGGTTTTTGTTTTTGTTTTCAGTTTTCAAAGTCTGCCCTTTCAAAGACAAGCATCTTAATTCCAGACTGACATTTGTTTAGGCTTCCATTTAATTTAAAAGGAATCCATTTTATGAGCACTAAGTCCAAGATTCCTCTGTACGACCAGGCCCTTCCGTAACATCAACACTAGTTACCAAAACAAAGCCTAAAATAGCACCTCCATTTGCTGGTGTTGTTACTATTTAATGAAAAAAATCCATGCTATTACATCCAGGAATATGTTTTACCTTATTAATACAATGTGTTTGCCAATGTGTATTCCTAGATATAGAGATACATTCCTAAACTCCCACAGCAATATTATTTTGGAAACATTTATCTTTCTAATAACATTAGAGAACCATCCACACCACTTCTGCCATCTCTCATTTCACAAGCCTGCAGCTTTAATCTGTCCTCCCATGGGTATTTCTACAGGCACTTAGATGAACTGCCATCTCCTTAGATATTCTGCAAATACCTTCAAACGGCCCTACCACCAGCATTTCTCTCTGAAAACAATCAGTCCATCACAGGAACAGATCACAGGCCCACTTAGCCAAAAATGGATGGCAGAGGACTAAGAACAGGACAGCACGTGACACTTCCATGCAGCACAATCACTGTTGGCCTATGGGCTTCCTAAGCTAGAGCTGTTTTCTGTGTATTCAGTAATCCCTCACCCCCTCCCCAAGTAACTTCCCCACTTTCCCCCTGAGCACAGAAATTTTGACTGTTCACAGCATCCTCTGGAAAAGAGTCCCACAGCTCAGCTACCACACAGGGAAAAATCTCTTGATTTTGGCAGCCTCTGACCTCAGTCCCAGTCCTCAATATAGAAATAAGAATTTGTAATTCTGCTTGATATTGGAAACCCTGGTTTCACCAGGGGCATTGGCTTTATTGCCTAGTCATTCTCTCTCCCACTTCCTCATAGCTAAGCCTCATGCTCAACAGATGGTACAGTTACTTATTTCCCATAAGAGGTGAATACTTTAATTTCACTTTTTTTTTTTGATACAAGCCCAATTAGGTAATCAGTTAGGTAATTCATACCTGTGTATCTCACTGAGGTCAAAGTATTTGCTCTCGAACTGAAGACAGCTTTGGACATTGCTGTCTGATTCAGTCTTTAACCTGCACACATGAAAGCTCTTCCAGAAGCCAAATAACGAGATTTCTCTTTCCTACAGACCTTGCCTTGCACATCTTTAGACTGCTGAGGACCAGGATTACAATACTACAAGCTCATGTGGTCTACATGCAAGAGGTCCCGGTGTCACCAACTCCGGGGTCACTGACTCCTCATCACAGGCACTCCAGATTCCACCCCTTTGATTTAGTATTAAATTAAAAAAAAAACCAAACCACCACCATACAAAATACCACCACAATGGCCCTTCACTGAAGATCTTTAAATCATTTATGTCTTAACATTCATATCCCCATCCTTGGTCTGAGAAAGCTGTCCCAATGAATGCATTTGTTATGGAAGTCATAGGCTCTGGAATGTTTCTTCATCAAAACCAACACTGTCCAAAAAACGGGAAACACAAACAAAAGAAGATGAATTAGGCTAAGAAGAATGAGTGCTGGTAGACAGAAGAATCCCAGTGCCCTTCTTGATGCTGACTGTAAGGCCAAAGAGCTTTGCTTTCAGTAGTGCCTTTGTTTCTGCTCCCATTCCAATTTGTGTGTGCTGTATTTCACGGTAAAGTCCTTGAAAACAGCCCCTATGGCCCTGGTTGTAATCTGCTTAAGGTAATTTAGTTTACACTGAAGCAATAGAGCTGACTCCAGGGGAGTTACTTCTGACATCATGAAGGTCCCATTAAGAGTCTCAGGGCCAAGTTCATGAGCTGGGATTCCAAAGAACTGGATTCAAGCTCTTCTACTCTGCCCCCTTCCCCCCCCCTCGTTGATGGAGACCTTGAGGAAGTCACTTTACCCCAAAGTACAAAAAAGGATCATAAAATTCCCATCCTTGACAATGACTTCTAGATCAATCCAGCAGATAAAAGGAAGTCCTTGTAACCATAGCAAGGACAGCCACACCAGATATTCAGGTTCAAATCCCTTGCTCTGACACTGTGCATTTAGAACCATACAAATAACCCCACTTTTTTTTTTTTTTTTTTTTTGGCATGCTGTTCTCCCTGCACATAAAAGCTAAATAAAAAAAAAAAAAAAAAAAAAAAAAACACCACCAAAGCAGCAAAAGGTTTCCTTCTCTCATCAGCCCTGAAAAGGCAGGAGCTGCTTTGTGAAATCTGAGAGGAAGAGGATTGTGGCAATTACCTCACCTGCCTTACTCCAAGGATTGCCTCTTCACAAGAACTCCCTGCACTGCAGCTGCCCAAACCACGACATCCCCAGGCATTAACCCTGAGTTGTGTGGCTGACTTGTTTTTTTATCTCAGGCAATGCAGATTAACCAAAGCTGACCCCATTCAAAATCCCAGGAGAGACAGCTGCCCCTGCCTGCCTGCAGCAAAAACACCTCACCGTATCACTTTGTTGCCTGCTGGAAAACTCCTGCTCTTGCTTGGCACTGGGCATGGTGATTACGGAGTGTGGCTGAGGTTAGGCACTCCTCAAACTCAGGACTTTCAGGAAAAAACTGGGTGCGTCTCTTCTTCCTCCCATAAAATAAGAATCAGCAATTTTGCAGAAGCCATTTGCATTTTCTCAACCCAATCGTTTCTCATATCAAAGAGGTGTACGTGCCAAAATGTACGTGAGCCTAGGCACATAAGAGACTGCAGTAGTCTCCAGCTTGCCCTTAAGAAAAGTCATGCTGTAATGAGCTCTCTACTCATGGGGAGAGCGTTGCTCTCAGTTGGTGAGGAGATTAAGATACCAAGGTTCAGGCCTGCAAGTACCTCAACACCCCAGGAGCAAAGGTCATATGGCCTCCTAAAAGTTATAAATCTGATTCTACATCTAAGACAGTCGGACGCTGCTGTTATCACTGATGATGACCACTTTGACCTGAGGTCCTCTGAGGACAGAGTTCCAGCATACAACTTGATGAACAAACCCATTTAGAGATAATCTTGTCTCCCAAATCCTTCTTCAAAGAAAAAACAGCCAGGCCTCTGGGGATACACAGCTCTTCTCTTATCTCATTGCCTCATGGCTGGATTAGCTAATAAGGATCTTTAGGTTCAGGTCCTGAAGCGGAGCTCCTCAAGTCCACCTGCTACTGCTGGTTCTCCTGGCCTGCCTGACCCAGACACTGCACTGCAGACAAGGCTCTGTTTGAAGGCCTTCGTCATCCTCCTCAAATGGATTAAGATTTCAGAGCTCTCTGCAACCAACACTGTACCATCCCCATGCTTACAACAGAGCAGAGAGGCAAGCTGGAGTAACTGAGGGTCATCTGTTCAAGATCATGCAGGCGTCAGTGGCAAAGCCAGGAATAGAGTGCTGGACTCCTGACTCCAGCTCTTGTTTTTCCACATTGGATAGTGTAATTCCAGGATGAGGCAACTAGACTTGCACAAGTCCAGACTGGCTGCTCCACTCACCATAAGGAATGTTCTTGCCTATTCTCCATTGTATGGTTGTAATGGCCATGGGTTTGGAAGGAGAACAAGGCAAAGACAAAGCAACAATACAGTGGTATAGGAAGGCAGCCTGCTCTCTTGTGCTGCCCTATCTCCTCAGCTGGTTATAATCTCTTTCACAAAATGAAATAACAAGAGGATGACTAATGACTGGAAGATGAGAGTGCTTTGCTGAAGCAATGCAGCAGGGCAAAGGACTCTTGCCAAGGGTAATGGAGAATCTTATTTCACTGCTTCCATGAAGATAGCAGCCATCTGCCTACCTCACTAGATTCATCACGCCTTCATTGCATTGGCCTATTGAAAGCAACCCTCATCTCCCACTGAAGGCAGTGATTAAAGCTCCCAAATCACCTTAGTTACTCTGAACTCATTTTCCCTTAACAAGCTAGGCTAGGTCTATGCTCTTCCACCACAGCTGTTCACAGGCATCTATCAGAGATCTGAAGTGCCCAGGGAAGGAGCATGAACAGGATCAGCTAGGAAATCCCCAGATGGCCTACAGGGAGGGAGGAAAAAAAAAAAAAAAAAAAAAAAAGGTTGCAACCACATGATGAAATCTCTTACATTTCAGTAAACCTGCCCTAACCAGTTCCCAACCAGGGTAATTTCTTCCTAGGACAGCTGTTTGTTCATGTACAGATGTCCAGAGGCAGCTATCCCCACGTTCTTTTGCCTTCTCTCCACCACTTATTTCACTATTTCAATTATATCTAATACTATCTTACTCCTGGCTTCAAGCAACAGCATTCTCATTTCAGCTAAAGACACTCTTCCCTTTGTTCTCTCTCCTCCCTCCCCCCATGCCTTCACTGATTCTTGCACTGAAACAACATTAGCTTGTGACCCTGCCCTTCTTTCTGCTCTCATGCCAAACAGGCACCAATCCAAACCCATTTCATAAAGGATTCCCACCTGGAAGACCCGCTGGGAACAGCAGCAGTTTCTGTAGAAGCTTACCCTGAACTTGAGGGTTGTGCTAAGCTGCGCGATCAGGAAAGACTTGGAGAAAAGGAACTGGACTCTAGCAGCAGCAGAAGCATTTGGAGAAGGGGATGGAAAAGGTTTGAGAAGACAGAAAGAAAGAACAGGTTGCCCAGAGAAGTGGTAGATTCCCCATCCTTGGACACAGTCAAGGTTGGGTTGGAGGGGCTCTGAGCATCTGATCAAGCTGCAGGTGTCCCTGCTCACTGCAGGGAGTCAGACCAGATGACCTTCCAGGGTCCCTTCCAACACAGCCTATTCAGTGAGTTGCATTAATACGTCCAGATCTCTCACAGAATATTCTCAAGCATTTTAAAAATATAAATTGGTGAGGCCAGTTTCAGCAGCTCCTTTGCCCACAGTGACAGTGCACTAGCATGGCCTCCATTGAGCAGAACCGAGGCCAACAGTCCAGGGGGCTGGCATGGAGGAATGCTTCCCATACAGTTCTTTGACGTCAAAATTAAAGTATTAAAATAGTCTCTACTCTCTGCCAATTTTCACAAAACGAATAATAGTTCAAATGGCTTCAAAGATTATTACTTTGGCCATGCAATGGAATACATGAAACATGAGAAATACTGCCACTTGCTTGTTTAAAAAATAGGCAGAAAAATCTTGATTATTTTTGTTTGCAGAAGACTGGACTCCCACAGCCTGGAAAGACTGACAGGAGACTACATATTCACTTAGCACCACATCTGATCCATTCTCAAGGTTCAACCTAGTGCAGAGGAATCCAGAGGGGCAAGAATTCCTGGTGCCAGACAGCAGCTATGCACTACTGTGACTTGACAAGGAAAAAAAGGAAGCCCAGCCAGTGGTGTCAGACAAGCCAGTGAGTGTCCTAAGAACATGTCTTACATGGGAGACCTAACACCTATAGAAAATGAGATAACACAAGGTAGCCCATAAGACACCTGCCCAGCTAGTCCCCCTCTTTAGCTCCTCACCCTCTTTGTAGAATGCATGGCCTCCAGGAGGGGAGCAGAGATGATGCTTGTTAGGGAGTAAGATCCAGAGAGGCCATCAAGACAGACATTTCTGGAGCAGGAGTCTCAGCAAGTGATCTCCCACAGCCAGAAACACTGACTAATTAGACACATCTTTATGCCCCCAGCTGGGGAGGTGCCTGAAAAAGCCAGAACTTATAATAAGGATATTTGTAACTGCTGTTATTTGTTATCTCCTCAAGATGTTGACAGGAGCACTTAGCAAGTACACAACAATGAATTGCTGAAATGCAATAATCCTCTTCTTAAATTAAAAAAAAAAAAAAAAAAAAAGAACCCACACATTTTAACTCTCAAAGAATACTTTTCCATCCCCAGGGACTTGAGGGATCACCAAAACGATTAGAAACCTAAGCAATTAACAGCCCTTAGAGGTGATAATCAAACCCCTCTTGCCCACATGCGACTCAAAAGGACCAGTTTCCTACGCTCTACAGTTTCCAGCTGGGATCCATCAGCAAACCATCAACTGCTCCTATGTACAGATGAACAGGTAATTAGTAAAGTGACCTAATTAATATCAATACACTGGAGTGACAGGTTTAGCAAAGCTTGAGGGTGTTTTATTATTATTTTTATTTTTTTAATGTAGCTTTTTCCTGACACTGTATTTAAGAGACTGTTGGCACTCTTATGTCTGATAGGGCTGCAATAGAAACTCAGCTGCAACATACGCAAACAAGGTGAAGTCCCACCACCCAGCAACTGTTTCACAAAAGCTGCAGAAAAAACAGTATCTGAGCTCAATCCTTCCAGTGAATGTTCTGGTTCAAAAGTTTTCAGGGTAGCCATAGAGACAAAGATAATCCACACGTGCCCACACACACGGCTCATCTGGAAGGAAGCCAGGCTAAAATGGGACAGCCAGTACGCTGCTTTAAAACAAGAAATAGAAGTCATTACTGAGTGCAAGAGCTAAACAATGACCACGTTCACACTTTATTGCTCAGCTGTCCTCCTTATAGAGTTAACATAGCATGACAGATTTTATTAGGGAAGGATCTGCTCTTGCGAGTTTGCAGTTCTCCTCTGGTATAGACAGTAACAAACATTGTCAAAGCTGATGTACCTAACAACCACCACCATACCACATCCCATCTCTAGCCCTTAAAAAATGATCAAGAAAAGAAGAAGCTGCATCAGGCTGGAGGATGCAGCAGAAGGATGCAGGCAGTGGCATGTCTAGGGCCCCAGGGAGGGGCAGGGGTGAAGCACAGCCCAGGGCTGCTCTCAGCAGCTGGGGCTGCGGCACTTGTTGCAGCAGGAGGAATTAGTAACAGGCATAGGGAAAGGTGGGGGTGTCAGATTCAAGGTCTGTACTCTGACAGGAAAACACCGAAAGGGTCTTTGGCTCCAATCAGTTATTTTCTACTTGAATTTATGTATAAAAACATTCTTCAGACCCCTGACTGCAACCTGTTATATACCCATGAACACCCTGGAAACAAGAAAGGCAAACCAATTATTTCCCTTCCTTAAGCTTTTAGGGAATCAAAAGAAAATGCAAGTGGCAACAGCTATCTTTGCAACCTTCAGTTCCCTCCACTGATCCTTGCAAAGCACTGCCTGGGAGGAGCAGAACAAAGAGCCCACATTACCCCATCCCCTGGCAGTTCAGCTGTTTGCATCAGTCAGCATGTGCGTGGGTGCTGCCCACACTGGGGGGTATGGGCATCACCCACAGCTCAGACCCCATTCTCCTCTTGGGGGATGGTGAAAGCCATCAGGAGCTCCTGCAAAAGCACAGCATGGCCAGGAGAAATCTTTTTCCCCACAATCATGATACAATATCAGCAACAGCTCCATCCCACATCTGGATTTTTTTGAGCAAAATGAAACACTGAGCTCAGCCATCACCTTCCAGAGCCACTACTACTGCAGCAAAGGCTCTGAGCTTTTCCCAGTATCTTTACTCCGGGACCACACTCAGGTTACAACTCTAAAGGACCACAAACCTCTGCTTCTGAGGTTTCCTCCTGCAAGGAATGCGAATGGCTGAGAAATGCAAGTGGCTTTCCCACACGGATCCACAGAGGGAAGTCGAGACACCAGGCAACCGCAGCCTTTCAGGAAAGAATTCGGGCTGAAAAATGATGGCTCTCCCTCCTGGCGGGGTAACCCTACACTGGGAGGGACTCTCGACCTGCATCTGCACCGCAGCCACTCGTGCCAAGCAGAGCTCCCAGCGCACGAGGACTGCCAGATCAGGACTGTACATACGCATTAAGTCTCTTTCTAAAGCACATTAGTCAATGAAGGGACCCAGCAGGAGCCTGGTTGGGCTGATGGACGAAGAGGGGAAGGGGAAAACTGTGACAAATTGAAAATTCAACATGGATTGCGTAACGGCATGAATAATTCCTTTCAAGCCAAAAGGGATTCCTGCAAAAGAGGTGGTTTGCTGCAGTCCCTTCATTCTGTTTAATGAAAGGATCCCCAGACAGGTTTTCTCCTCCTCCCCCCCAAAAAAAATTACTCCTTACAGCCCTGTTGCAATCTGTAAGATGCAACTGAACTTCTACTGTTTGGTTCCCACAGCTCTCCTCTGCCAAACGGGTGACACTGGAGACAAATTTCCTCACTTTGTCTGGGCAAGGAATTTGTTCAAAATGGCAAAAATGCTCATTCCTCCTTACCGGAGACAAATTAATAAAAACAATGCAAGAGATATTTGTAGGAGAGAGGAGAAAATCTGCTGACAAATATTTTCTCTAAAACGGGAAGTGAGATTTATTAGACTGTGGGATCATCTCCCAGCAGGGAAGAGGAATTGGCAAAACCAAGGAAACACTGGAAAAGCAGAGGAAAGAAACCCAGCAGTAAGGCCTATTGAACTCACTTTTGGAAATGCCACTCAGTATCAGCTCTAAGGCTGATGGTTTTCTCTCAGCAACAGCCAAAATCATCAATGGTGCAGCAAGAGCATTGGTTCCCAGAGGGACAGCCAGCCACCACAGGAAGAGCGCACAGCGCACCTTGGGCCCCAGCACCCTTGTGGATGCTCTGATGTCTAATATGGAAGCAGAATTCACACTGCAGCCTGTCTCTCCAAGCAGATACTAAGACAGCCTTGCTCCTCTACTTGACCAGAGAACTCTATCAGACTTCTAGGGAGGAAACCAGTCGAACTTCTGTTCCACCTCACCAGCAGGGAGCTGCTCAATGGATCCAAAAGCTTGGCAGAAATCAAGTTAAGAATGCATCCTGGTCAGTGGGATCCTTCAGAGCCAAGCTCACAAGCTTTGGAGCTCTTCCTTGAATTCTACATCACACCATTTGCCTAAAACCAGACACCCAACTCCCCGCCAAGCCTGTCTAAATCACTGGCCTGGAGGCCAGGTACATATCTCACTCCACAAGTTCCTCCCTGCTCCTGGGCAGCCCCAACTTCTCCTCTCCTCAGAACTCCATCCCCACAACCGTTTATTCACCATTTTCCACCCCTGCCCCAGTTTCCCTTCCTCCCTCTCTTTGCTTTCCATATGAATACTGTGAGGACTAACTCTCCTTCCGGCCAACTGCTGACCCCATTTCAGTAAGGAGAGCCCAGCTGTCTACCATGAGCTCCATGACTGGACACGAAGATCAGAAAATAGGAAAGCAGGTTGGGCGTTCTGGAAACTGCTGTCACTGATCTCATTTTCCCTGCTTGTGTGTCCCTGTTTAGGGGTAGAGACACCTGAAAGCAGATCAGAACCCCTCCTTCTCTGACTCCAGCTGCACTGCACAAGTGCTGACTCAGGCATGAGCAACACCCATGCGACGGCATTGACTGCCCTGGGCACCCAGACAGCCCACACCATCAGCCAAGAACGTGTTCTGTCCCAGTGAATCACACATCAACCCCAGCAAGTCCTTTCATGACCCATCAGTCACCAGAGGGGAAAAAAAATTACATGCACACAAAGTAATTAGAGGTGTAACCCTCTCCCCTCCCTCTGTGCAGGCTTAATGCTCCCTTTGTCTGAGCATGTTTGCCTCGCTAAGTCATGCCTCGGGACAGCTTTCTTGACAGAAAACAAAGGTTAATTAAAAAAAAAAAGCACATAGAAATCCCTCATTAAAATGGCCACCCCTCTCAACATGGCTCTGTACCCAGCCTGGTCCCTCCTGGAAACAAAGTACTGACCCACAGTCATCGACCCTACAAGGAAGGTGAATTGCACACAGCCAGTCTGAAGCTGTCACTGGCAATGACAGGTTGGAAATCAGGTGGGGGGGGATGACCTAAGAGGCAGCCAGATGCAAATCCAATGGTTCTTATCTGCCTCATGCACTGAGATCCCAACCTCACTGGATGTTCACCTTCAATTCAATTAAAACCTTCCTCCAGCTTGGTGGCATGTGCCCTGTGACCTGATACAACTCTGCAACCAGCAGCTCTCACACCAAAGACTCTCTGTTCCCTTCCCTCCTTACCTAGGGAGCTGAAGACACAAACCTTGCTTTCAACCTGACCACCTGCACTACTAAATACTTCACCTCCATGATGGAGCTCTCCCACTACAGGACAAGTAAAGTCTGCTTAAGACCTGCAATCTGCAACTGCACAAACATCTCCCCCACATACTCATCCAATTTACCTGCATGAGCAATTCTGATCCTATTAGCTGGAGAGAAGTGGTGAAAGCATGCACACGTGCATGCACACCAGCCAGCTCATTAAAACTAATTAAATAGTCTTCCACAGGGAGTTTTGAAATGCATATACAGCAATTTTTTTTTTCCACATTGCTCTTCCACACATCCAGAGGGTTGAGTAGCATGATTACTCACCACATGAAAAATAAAACTAATATGAAATTTAAGGGAGCTGCCATACTTGTACATTAATGGAGGTGTGCTGTGATTTAATCCTCCCTCCTGCTTAGAGACAAATATGATGGCAGCAATAGAGGGTAAAGAAGAACACCAGTGCTCAGTTCAATCCAAGCTTCTGCAAGTGATCATATACATCATTTTTTCCTGAGCAACTTTTGGTAAAAATCTACTCAAATGCCATCATTTTGGTGTGTGAGGTTTGGAGGCAAACACATTGGCATGAGCATTCAGTACAGGGAAACTGCAGCCTCAGGCTTGAAATGTGACACAAAGGATACATGAGGGCTGAGCATTGAGAAGGGGGATCTGTAGTATTCCCCAAAGTGATCTCAGTCAGAGCAATTGGTTACTTACAAGTGCTCTACCAGAAGAAGAGAAATGGCACCCACTGAAACCCCTGGCACTCATGTAAAATATTCAAAAAAAAAGCTTTCAATTTTGCATTGCAGGGGTCAGTCTGGTCTCACCATGGCCAGTTGTCATCAGCCAAACTCAACAGCAGTAGCAGCCAGTTCCATCTTCACACTTGCCTCCACTCAGAGAAGCTTCACAAATGCTTTCAACACAGAGTCACGGAATTTAAGCAGACATGAACCTCTGAAAGTTTAAGAGTATTTTGCATAAAAACCCCAGCACAAAACAAGGAGGCCTCCATTTGGCCATACCACACACTGTTCCTGCTAAGGGAGACCCTCAGCTCCTCAGGACAATTTTGCACCAGTACAAAGTCCCAAACCAGAGGCTGCAGACTTGTCCTGCAGGGACAGGTTGAAAGTCTTCTCCCTTGCTGTACCATAGGGGCTGCCTTCAGCTTCCTACTGCCCCCTGACATTGGATATAGGCCACACATATAGACCAGCTCAGAGCCAGCATTAAGTCATCTGCCAGCCAAAGGGATCACCCCAAACCTAGTCACATCCATACAGCAGTACACACGTTCACATGGCTGTGTGTCTGCCTGTGCACATGATCCTGGTAATTTCATGACAGACAATCCAAAAACAGGAAAGTAGACACAGAAGCCACATACCATTACTGCTACAATGAGCAAATTTCCCTAATCCGCTGGAAATGCACTTTGGGTCAAACTCTGCCACAGACAAGGATGAAGTGAAGGTTCCCACTGCCCTCCTGAGAGTTGGTCCTAGTGCAGATGCATTCAGGGCACACAGCTAGTTAAGCACAGTGCTGGTATGCTCAGTGAATTTGCAAGCTTGGCTAGCAAAACCAAAAGGCTTGCAATTTCAGTAAATCAAGCTGCTCTCAGTTTCTTCACCCTTGCTCCTTTAGGTCTTAAGGACAAAAAGAACCCATAAACACAAAAAGTTCCTACGCTGCAGTAGGAAATATCATGAAATATGAAGGATGATTGAAACAGTTGCTCATCTGTACGGGTAACATAACTGCAGTATTCAGGTTATTTTGTTTGTTAAATGTCTAACTTATGTCTATTGCTGTGAACAGTAGGAATACAAGTCATAAAATACACAAGATGACAAGTCTCCAGGCAGGGTTAGTGCACAGGACTGCACTGACCAAGCTGTTCGAGTTACACGATTATTCCAGCAATACAGCTTTGACAGTCACTACAATTTCAATTTAAAAAGCACCAGAAATTAACTGTGAACAGCAGCATACAAAGCCAGAAAGCAGCCGCAGCCTAGATGTCAAAACAAGACAGAAGAAACCATTTCTATCAGTACAATCTTTACAATCTTTCAAGAGAAGATTTCATCAAAGCAATACACAGCACGTGTATTTAAAGGAAATTGCACTTTAAAGAAAAAACAACTGAGCTAAAACTGACAATTTCCCACAGGTTTTTTTTTTGGGGGGGGGTGGGGGGGGGGGGTTGCAACCCTATGGTAGCTGACGTTGCTGCATGGCTCATTACCGGAGCCACCAGTGACATATTTTCATTTCTTTTCCCCCTATTTTGTTCTGAAAGCTTTAAACTGCTAGCAAAAACATTAAGAAATGAATCTGTAAGAAAAAAAAAAGAAAGAGAGAGAGAGAGACAGCACAGCCAACTCTGAGCTCAGTGCTACGGAGCTGGCTTTGCAGAAGTGTTCCATCCAGAAAATTTTAAAAAGAAAAAAAAAAAGAAGACTTAAAGTGGTATTTATTCTAACTACTTAAAAATACAGGTGTTAGTCCTAGATTATATCCGGTTGGGAACAAAAGCTATGGGAGGGGAAAACTTTAGAAGTATTGGAGTCACAACAGCTTTTTCACAGAGACAGGGAGAAGCAACTTGCATATAAATAAGTGTCCAAAATAGGTCAGCACTCTTTTCTTGGCCACTGAAGTTTGATACTTTTCAGGGAGTTAGTCTGCATGGTGGTGGCACACATGACACCAGTGAGATCTGTACGCATGGAGGGAGCCCACCAGCAGCTGCAGTCCCCCACCCAACCCCACAGCAGATCAGGGCTGCCCATACATCGGGCTAGGAGGCACAGATAGTAAAGAGAACTAGAAATTCCTATAACACTATGGAGCAAGGCTGCTGGTCAAGCCCCAGCAGCATCCTTGAACTTGCTCAGCTTGTTACCATCAATAAAAAGCCCATTAATTGCACAATGTGCCTGTTAAAAATAACTCTAGAAGTCGTAACTAGTAAATTAGTAAGACATCAGGAGTCGCAGGCACCTTAGTATGGCATTATGGAAACCACAGAAGAGTCAGGATTCCCTCAGAAGCTTTCCCCAAGGAAAACATACAGGGAGATCCTCTCCCTTTGATTGGGCCCAGTTAACAAGGTCCACTCTCCATGCAACCAGCCAGCCCCTTCCATTAGGGAACTTTCCCTCTCCTCTGCCCTCCTAAGTGAAGTGCCTGTGAGACCATGCCAAGCAGCACCCTACACTAAGGACATCACATATGTATCCAAAATAATCCTCAGACCAAAGTACAACAGGCAATACAACAAACTCTGTAGACTTACACATAAAGAGAAGGAAATAAGAACTTCCCTGCAGCCTCCCCACAAAGGGGGTGGGGAGAAGCCCCCATTCAATGCTTAAATTCAGGTGGACTTGATGAGGGGTAAGAGCTACAACCAAATTAGCAGCTGATGCTTGAGCCTGTATGATGGTACTCAGCTGTGTCAACTGAGACTGTCTCCAGGTGGAATCAGGGAGAACAGCTCCCCTGTGAGGGTCTCTGTTTCAGAAACTGCCATTTCTGTTTCAGAGCCATCCTTGAGGACAGCTGTCCTTCTACAGACAAGCCCCTTCTACAGCAAGTCATCTGCAATGCCACTGAGGTTACACTGAGGAAGAGGTTGATCTGTTGTGTCCCTACCAGATTCGTGCTTTAAGAAACAGTGATGAGACTTCCTAAAAGCAAGTCAGTGAGGGGCAGCGAGCTTCATACCTGGGGCTTCAGCACAGCAAGCTGTAGCAGGGCTGCACGGACACTCAAGGTGTCAGGAATGGCTCATGTTGGAGAACCATCACTTCCAGCCCCACTGGAGTTACATAACTCCATCTGATCTGATGGTTGGCAACCCTGCCCATGGCAGAGGGATGGAACTAGATGATCACACAGTGGTTTGGGTTGGAAGGGACCTTAAAACCATCCTGATCAACCCTTGCTGTGGGCTGGTTGCCACCTACCAGATCAGGCTGCCCAGAACGCCTCCAGGGATGAAGCATGCATTCTTTTATTTTAAAGCCATTCCCCCCTGTTCTATCTCTATCAGACCACATAAAAGGTTTAAGGTCCCTTGCAACCCAACCCATTCTATGATCAATGTAATGAAATAGCTTACACTGGGTTTCTCAAATAGGCTAACTCCAGTTTGAGGATGCTTAAAACCTGACCTAAAGACAAAGGGATGATGACCCGCTCTGCTCTCACCCCTGTTACATCTACCGTGTCCAAAATGCTTTGGGGGCAGGAGGGACGCCTCCGCTCCAGTGGGTTCCAGGCTGGATCGAGTATCGCTCTGCCCGCACCACTGTAACGCGATGCCGGCGCAGGGCAGCACGCCAGCACAAACACCGTATCGGGTGCTCTGGCTGCACCGACAGCAATGCTGCAGTGTCCCGGGGCCAGATCCAGCCCCTCCACACACGTGCACCTCCGGTGCCGATGGATGGCCGTGCAGACACAGCCCGGGTCTGCGCACAGCAGCGGGCGGCAGCAAGCCCCACAGAGGAGATCTGCGTGCCTGGCGAGTGCAAGGGCTCCTGGGAACAGCCCTTTTACTGGGCTCCAGATGCTGTGGAGTGATTGCTTATATGAAGGCGGGGGAGGCCCCTTTACTGTTTCTCATTTCCTCCTTTTTTTTTTTCCTCTCCTTTTTTTCTCCTTTTTTTTTTTTCCCCCCGCCCCCCGATTTCCTGGTTTTGTTCAGAAGCACAAGAGAGTCATTCATCATTTTTCTTCCAGCACAAGGAGAGCTCTCACCTCCCCCTCACCCCGAAATCCCTGCCCACCAGAACAGGCCAAAAAGGCTCGCAGCAGGGAAGACAGAGATCCCCAGCTCCTCCAAGCAGCCTGGGCACAAAGGGCCACTTTCTCAGCCGGGATCAGTGGGTGCCAGCCCCAAAAGGGTGAAGGCCAAAACTCAATGCTAGGTCAGAAAACGGATATCGGTGGCAGAGAAAAGCAATTTGCACCGGTTTGAATTACAGGAGATGCAAAGCAGAGGGTAATTTGCATGCTGAGGAGACAGACAGTGCCTCAGGTAACAGGAATAAAGAACTGGGAGATGCAGGGCCACTTCCTCCGCAGCCCTCCCGCTAACCCAAACCCAGGGTGGTTCCATCACTGTGCTGATCCCCTGCCCCTCAGAAGGAGATGGCAGTGGTCCAGGAGCAGCCTAGGTGCAGGATTTGCACATAGTGACAAGCCACCAGCACCAGCTTTGGGGATGGGCTTCCAGGAAAGCCCCATTTGGAACATAAGAGGGAGTGAAAAGGGCCAATACAAATGCACCCACCCAGAGGGCCAAAGAAAAACCTTTGTATGGCTTTGATTCATAATCTCCAACTCCCGGTTGGGTTCACTACCATCTCCATATCTTTCTGATGACCTTCTCCTTCTCTTGGAGGGAGAGAGCCAGGACTAGGATACCTCAGTACAGCTGTGACAAAAGGAAATACTCCAAATGTCCTGAAGAAAGAGAGTAGGAAAAACCCCAGGCAGTTAGAACACTTGCATACAAGTTTTATAAGCAACTGTGCCTCTGCACAAAAAACAGGACAGTGCAAATACATGGCATCTGCATGGGCCTTCTGGCTTGGCTGACAACCTGGTAGAAAGGAAAGAGCAAATAAAACTGGACATAGAAAATATGTTCTGGGTTTTCATTTTGTTTGTTATGTCAAACAGGTCTGCTCGTGGTCAAACATAAGGCTTCGTTACAGCGTTTTTAAAAGGAAAAGGGATATTAGACTGTGGTCCGTAAAGGGCTGGTGGGATGGAGGGAGCCTGAGTACCAGCAGTTCCACTGAGGAAAGACACGATGGCACGATTCCAGCAAGAACTGAACAATAACAATAGAAGCCACCAAGAAGTGACATTCAGGTGTCGAGTTTCCATGACCTGAAGTGCCATCACTTGGAAAGACCCCAGTGTTTCAGTGTGGGAGCTTAGACAGATGGTGTTCATATCCTGTGCAAAGGTCGAATATCAGGAAAAATTTCATCTCAAAAAGGGTGGAAATGCACTGGAGCAGGATACCTGGGGAGGTGGTGGAGTCACTGTCCCTGATGGTGTTCAAGAAAAATGGCAGATGTGGCACTGAGGAACACGGTAGATGGGCACATAGTAAGGCTGGACTAGGTGATCTTAGTGGTTTTTCCAACCCTAATGACTCTATGATTTTTCTCACTTTCCTTTGTGGGTTAATTTTTGCTTTTTACTGTGAGCAAACATAATGATCAGTCCCAAACACGGGTCCCATGCAGGACCCAACATGTGGACTCTACTACACCACAGACCCGGAGCCTGTCACCTCCTTGGCTCCAACCCTCCCACCCCGCCGGGATGGACCCTGCCAGCTGCTCTCTCTGCAGTGATGCAGGTCTGAGCAGGTCTCCACTGAACCAGACAGGTCAAAATGAGCCTGCCAGAACCTCTGCAAAAATAATGCCAGGTGAATTCGAGAGTGGGCATAGGGAGAGAAGGGGAGGCTGAAGCGCAGCAAGAGGAAACGAGGAAGAGAACGCAGCACTTTGCAACAGACAGAAAAAAAGCCCAATGGCCCAAAAAATAGGCGATGGGACAAAACAGCAGCTAAGGAAGAAGGCAAGAGGGGCTAGGATGAACACGTTAGTCAGCATGGATCTAATAGTGTGTTTCCTTCTTGGCATCACTGAGTGCCCCACCAGGGGCCCATCAGGCTCTCACACCACAAAAGACCAGTTTTCTGCTATTGTTGGAAAGAGTATCAAAATAACCCCCAAAAATCCCGGGGAATTTTACACTGGAGGTTTTCAGCGATTTCTTCACCACGGCATGTTCAAACTAGGCTGCACATGCCATGTGGCACCACAGTGCTTTCTGCAGCACTATCTCCGCAGTACCTCCCAGCCTGTTCTGTCTAAGAAACGGGGATATGGAAGGGATGATAGCAGCCCAAAACCGAGACCAGCTCCAAAATGAGGCCAGCTGGACACTGTTCCAGCTACAGCCCTGCACTTTGGCCAGGAAAAGCCCTGCACGTTTTCTTCAGAAAGGAGCTGGGAGTGAAAAGCTCGCAGCAGGAGCGCTTCCTCCCAGCCTGACCCGAGCCATCCCACGTACCCGCAGCAAGGGCATGGCCACAGGCAGCCAGCTTGCCCACCCTGCGAGGAGAAAGGGGAAGTTAATTTTCTCAGCCAAAAGAAAACAGTTCCAATGGCAGGAACGTCGCCATGATGTTTAGTCACTTGATACTTCTGCTTCTCCTGTATGACAGGAGTCAGACAGCACTGCAAAATGCATTTGCCCAAATTTTGTTGTCCAAACTCTGATGCCCAAGCTTTGGTGTCCCATTGTCCCTGTGTGAGGAAGGATTTTGGGAAGAGCTGGACTCCCCTGAGCCCCAGCAAAGCAGGCTGCCTGCAAACAGATACATGGAAAAAGGGCAAACCTGCAGCCCTGGGCTAGGGCTGCCCAGGGTCTGACTCACCAGCCAAAAACAGCAAAGCCAGCCATGCTGCAAGCCAGGGCATGACAGCTTCAGTGCCCAGAGGACCAACTGTATCTCCTGCTCTGCAGCACAGCTGCTGTGGGAAAATCCACATTTGCTCCATCTTCAGCTGTGAGTCCATAGAATCATAGAATGGCTTAGGTTGGAAAGGATCTTAAAGCCCATCCTGTTCCAACTCCCTACTATGGGCAGGGCTGCCACCCACCAAATCAGGTTGTCCAGGGCCCCATTCAACCTGGCCTCGAATGCCTCCAGAGATGGGACATTCACATCTTCTCTGTGGACCTGTTCCAGTGTTCCATGCCTATGTCTATGACCATGTTCCAAGTCCAAGACTCTACTTCACATGTGGTATTGTTTTGACAATGAAGCTAGCACCCTCAGCCCAAATTCCATCTGCAGGACAATACCTGATCCCTAGTGTCACAGTCCCTCTTGTTCTGCCTGGAGGCATGGGCTGGGGCTGTTTGCCCTTCAGGCACAATGCATGCCTGCAAGGTTGGTGAGAAAAAGGTGCAACCAGCTCGGGGTAACTCCCGGGCAGAGCAAACAGCAGGCTCCAAGTGTTGCACAACGAGCCTGCGTCCCACAGCCAGGCGGGCAGCCCTGCCCCACTCCTGCTGCTGACACCACTCACCCCATAGCTGCAGGGATTTCAAAGGCACACTGCCTTCCTCACCAAGCCACCATGCTAACTGCAGCACTGCACTGCAGACACTTTACTTTCAGCTATATAGACCTGAAGTTTCAGCCATTAACTGCTCTTTCAAGGAGAAGATTATGTGAATTGTCTCGTCCCCAAATTCTGACCGAGTCCATGGTGGGCTGCTTCAAGAGAAGAGCTGCAAGAATGCTTGAAGCCCCTCTGGGGGAAATCAGCAAGGCAGCTCAAGGCAAAGCTCACCCCATACTCACTCTTTTCTTTAATTCCCAATTTATGCACTGCTGGTCACCACCTAAGGCAGGATTATGGGCTTGATGGACCTTTGGCCTGATTGGGCTGCTGCCAGGTAATATCTGTGCTGCACTTTCAGCAGGGTCTGAATTTTCAAAGGGCTGTTTCAGGACATGTGGGACCAGCCCAATGGCCAGGGGTTAAGGTAACAAATCCTTGAAATCAGACTGATAAAAAGACAGAATAAACAGAAAAAGAGAGGTAAGCAATGACTGAAATCAATAACAATCATCACTAGAAAGTCGGAAACGGTCCAACCAGCTGAGATTAGAAGAAAGCCATCTGCATGATCATTTTTCACTCTTTTCTAGCAGGCAAATTTTGTTAATGCTGAAAAATCTGCCATTTGTCTGTCAGTTCAGCTGGCCTTAGTCCTTGCTGGATGAGGGTCATGGTTCATTCCCCAGAGGACTGAGCAGAAAACAAGTCATGTTCTCTAAAGTCAGACCTGCAATAACCTGATCACCTCCCTGGTCACTCTGCCATGTTCAACTCCAGAACAGGAGGAGAAATAGCAAAAAAAGTCAAGCCCTGGTCCACGAAGTTGGGGCTGAGCAAAAAGAAGAGCTTAGTCCCACAATGGAGATGGCTGGACTAGATGATCTTAGTGATCAATGATTCTATGATTCTATGATTCTGTGACTCAAATGGAGAACCTCTGCCCAATCAGAAGTATCTGAAACAATATTCATAAAGCAAACACTGCAATGACCAGCAAGAAGTGTCCCTTTTGCACGTCTGCCCCTTACCAGCACACACTTCTCAGGACAGCACTGACTGTACTAGAAAGGGGTTCAAATCAGATTGAGCTCACAGAGTCCACACAGTACCTTTGTTTAAAAAGCTATGTGAGAAATGATAAGCTTTTACAGACAGATTCTGTGCAAACGTAAGCAAGGGAAAGTTATCAGCTCTGGGCTACCAAAATATTTACCCAACCTGCAGTTGCTCTGGCAGCTCTGTGAAAAGTCACATGCTGTCATTTTTAAGGCATTTTTTTGACCAAAACTCAAATGCAGAGGATCCCTTGCCACAGACATTCCCAACCACTTCCCTACCCCAAATACAAATGGGGTCCTTGCAAAGTAGGAACAGCACTATGGAAACCCACCACAGATGGTGGATGCCCTATCCCTGGAGGCATTCAACGCCAGGTGGGATGGGGCCCTGGGCAGCCTGATCTGGTGGGAGACAACCCTGCCCACGGCAAGGGGTTCTGAACAGACAGTCTTTAAGGTGTCCTCCAACACAAGTCATTTTATGATTCTATGTAGCAATATCCAAACATAAAGCAAACCGGAGGAATCATTAGCAAGCCTACATGAATGGCTCATGTTGAGCAGAGACTAAGAGCTGAGACAAGACTCTCTCATGAAGCAGGCTGCGACATTTTAGTGGCTGTGCTTGATCTAATACTTGGGTTTAGATCTCATCTGGCCGAAAGCCACAGCTTCAGAACCACATCTGGAGGAGGATGTCAGTATACGCTGCACGTTTCCTGACAAAGGCTTGGGATACCAGTTTTTATTTTTAGTACTATTTTCATTTCTTCATGTAATGAGCTCAGTGTTTCAGGCAGCCCTGGAGGAGCAGGAAGGACATGTCCTGTAATAAAACTAATTAATTCATGTGGAATTTCTAGCCATTATTGTGAAAGTGGCCAAATTCCTCACTCCTGAAAAGCTGCCAAAATAGCCATTAATCTGGCTGTGGTCATAAGCAGGATTCCTGTGGCCTCCTGCAACACTCGACCAGCCCCCAGGACAGGGAATGTAGAAACCGAAGCGGATGTTGTGATTTCCTCACCCCAACTCCTACAGCCCCAGCTTTGCTAAATGGGACCATTGCCTTAAAGGGCTCAATGCCAAATTCCTCCCAGTGCCCCCCGACCAGACGTGCCTCAGTCATGTACACAAAGGTCAAGCCCTCAGACCTCAAAATCAAGCAGTTCAGCATCATTCAAAGCTCTGCAGACCAAGCTTTTCCACCTGCCCAGCCTTGATCACACTCTCAGTGACAGGTGTCCTGAAGGGAACAGGAATCTGTTCTGAACACATTGGAAATTGTATTCCCACCACCCCACTGGGTCTGTTAGGAGGGTGAACTTTTCAAGTCCCATCTGCTATCAGTGGGAAGCCAGGCTCCTCCACAGAGAAATTTCAGGCAAGAATCCCATCAACCAAAATCCCCCAATAATGCTCAAGAATTAATGGAATCTGTCTTGCTCCCTGTGAGCTGGAGGTGACAGGGTCTGTGGGGTCTGGCATGGAAAATAAACATGGAATAAACTTATTTCAGTCACTACTGTCAACTACAACAACAAAATGACTCAGAATATCTACAAGGTACCAATCTATTGTGTAAGAAGGCTGTAGTTGCCACAGTCTCCTTTTGCTCCAAAAAATTCTGGACTGCTCTTTAAATTCAGTGATGGGTTAGAGGGTCAGGATCAAAATAGCACCTCTGGTGCTATCCCACCATCCAGTCCAAGGAGTGGCCACTCTCTTCAACACCACAAGGAAATCCAAATGTTCTGCAACAAACGTCCTGTTTAACAGACTAGCTGGATTTCTAACACTTCAAATAAAATTCTCCTCAAACCACCTCTGCATAAGACATGGAGGGATCACTGTTCACTATGGGTAACAGAAAAGGTCCCCTACCACGGCTACCCATTGCTTTAGGCCTCCTCATCCCAGTTACCATCATGGCAGATGATTTACCTGTCCAATCACACCACTGTTAGGTCAAGGTGGGCAGCTGTGATTTCCCTGCCGTTGCATCACTCTGGTTTGTATGAAGTTCAGATGAAGGGTAACTGCCCTCTGCACATCAGAGATTGTATCAAACTCACAGTCCTTGGCTAGTGGTAAATACTGTGCAAGAAAGAGAAGGCTCTTGGAGCTCAATAGTGTAGATAGACAAGAAGGTTCTACCACATGACTGTTCTTGTCCAGTCTGACTGAGAGCTACCTGGTCAGAGCCTGGATTAGACCCTGGAACAGTGCTGAAACTCCTATAGCTTTATCACGCAGCATTTTTTCTCAGTAATTCAGCTGCAAACCTAGAAGAGTAGAGCTGATACCATGTGGAAGGTGAATTGCAGCACCCCTGACAAGTGCCCCCAAAACAAGACATGAACCAGCTGGGTAACTGGAATTTGCCTTTAGCAAAGGGACTGCAGGGTGAGTGAGGAGGACCAAGAGGAAGAGAAAACCACCACCAAAAGTCCCAGAGTTGTTGGGTTACCCTCACTGCAAACAGAAATGTCACTGTGGCCAGCTACCCTGACCCTATAACCCACACAGCCAACTGCTCTGGTGGCCAAGATCCAGAGGACAGAAACCAGGTACCTCGGGGAGCACCCAAGCAACCTTGGTTCATCTCCCAGCTGGCAATCTGGACTGTCCACTACCTCATGAGCTCTACATAGATGGGGCCAATGGGGCACAGCCCCACCACCAGCCTTGGGCTCCAACAGCACAGGAGGTCAAGAGCCCCAAGCCAGTCACCCTTCCTGCTCCTCCTCCTTGCTAAATGTAAGTTTCCTTCCCTGTTTCTGCTTGCTTTTGAAATGACAGATGAAATGGCAGCAGAATGGAGCAGAATGCAAGGAGAGACGAATGTTTCCACATGGACCATGTGGGAGGGCCATCACTGCTCAGGGTGTAAACTGCTTACCTCACTCTCACTCAGCTCACTGCTGAGCCACAGCCTTCATGCTGTGGGAAAACCCTTCCAAATTCAAACAGAAAATCACCCCCAGATGAAAAAAAGTTCAAATTCTGGCCAGGATTTTCCCTACTCCCTTCAGAGTAAAATCTGGGTCTTCTGAAGTGCAGGACACTAGAAAACAGGCCACATTGGAAGACACACACTTGCTCTTTGAAGATGCTTGGAGGACACTTAACACAACCAAAATGCCTTCAGCAATTCACTTGATCCACCAGTCCCCCCAAAGCCTGAACAAGAAACATTTGTGGGACATGGACATCAGGTGCCCACTCTTTCCTAGTTTTAAGACAGCAAGGGGAAAGCCATCAGCATGGACTGGGTCTTTAAGTACTAAACAGAAGAGCTGAGATCATGCTGCCTCCACTGAAGTCTAAAAAACAAGTGGAGAAATCTTGCTGTGGTCTTGAGTAGAAATACTGGGTATTGCTTAAGGAATTTTCCCTGCACTGTAGGACTATGGATCTTTCCAACAGAAGATGTCATGCAAGTAATTGCAACAGCATTTCCCTGGTGTCGGTATGCTGCATCAGCTGGCTACAAAGACGAGGTGCAAGGAGGCACAGAAACTCTCCCCAGAAATTGCCTTCAGCCAGCAAGGCAGTGAAGACGATATTAATTTCAATGGCAGAGCATTAAAAATCCCTTCATCCCACCTGAGCTGTTCTATCTGCAGAAAATTGTAAGGAAAAGCACAGATTTCAACACGGTCCAATTCCCACCAGCGCTTTGTGTCACTCTCAATTACAGCCCAGAATGAAATACCAAGAAATCGTTCCTCGCGGCTGGCAGAATTAATGGGATCTTTGACTACAGAGAGCACCAGGCAGTGAACTTGCTCCCTTACCAGCCAAGAGGCACAGTGCAGCTTTCTTCAGAATAAAAGCTGCGATGTCAAAAGATAGATTAAGGCTTATAAAAGTGACCTGATGTTTTTCCGTACTCCAGTCCACAAGAAAGGCATGTGATTACTGACCCTTTCCTTTCTAAAACAATTTATATCATAAGACGAGACAGCATGAGATTTTCATCTTCCTACTCATACCTAGCCAAATTACATATGGGCAAAACACTAAATACACCACCATTCTGCAGCTGCAACAGTGGAACCCAAGCTGTCGTATGCTGAGCTGCCTTAAAGCTCTAGGAACTGTACTCTAACCCCCGTTCCTCCAGCCTTCAGCCAGGACAACCACAGCACAGAATCATGGAATGACCTGTGTTGGAAGGGACCTCAAAGATCACCCACTTCCAACACCTAGCCATGGACAGGGTTGCCAAGCACTGGATCAGGTTGCCCAGAGCCCCATACAACCTGGCCTCGAGCACCTCCTGAGATGGCACATCTGTCACGTTTGCTTGTAATGAGATGCCCGCTTGCATGTTTAATGAGCTCTTACTTGGCCAACTAGTGAAAGTATCCTGGCCATCAAAGGTGGGCAGAGATGTGCTTCAGCCACATATTTGGTCTGCTGAAGGTAGTCTGTGGTAGAATAATCGTCACAGAATCATTTAAGTTGGAAGGGACTCTTAAAGGTTATCTGGTCCAACTCCCCTGCAACAAACAGGGACACCTACAGCTCCATCAGGTGCTCAGAGCCCCTCCAGCCTGACCTTGAGTCTCTCCAGGGATGGGGCATCCACCACATATCTGGGCAACCTGTTCCAATGCCTCAGAATCCTTACTGCAAAAAAACTTTCTCCTTATATCCCGACAGCATCTCCCCTAACTGGTAACACTGGGAACACTTACAGAGCCAGAGGTGCAATCTCCTTTTTTGGCTGGTGTAAAACAAGTGGCACTACATTCACAAAACAGCACCTGAAGTTGTCGTTCTGTTCTCCAGCACTGTAACTCCTCAATTCAGCATGGCTGTGGGGCAGCACTGGGAGAGGGAACACAGACTTCAAACACACTGCATCCAGCCCCAGGTGTGTGCTGAGGACAAACACACCTCGCTGGCAGGAGCAAACAGCTAGCCATGACATGATGGAAAGCAGAGCTTGATGATTTCAATATGTGCCGCTACACACATGCTGATCTGGGCAGCACCTTCCCATGGAGGAGGGGGGAATACCTGGAAACTCAGCACATCGCTGAGCTCAGCCCTTGTAGAACAGAAATGCTTTAAAAGCATCTTCACATTTTACCTTGCCCTTCGTCTTACTCTGCCAGCCTTAAGCAAAAGAACTACCCCAAAGGAATCCACCAAGTCCCATTCTCCCAAACCCAACCGTGTCTGTGGGAACAATGGCAGCAGCCCATCGGTGGGATGCATCAGCTCCTGTGAATACTGCAGCCAGGTCTTGCCCAGGGCCAAACACAAACACACCTCTCGCATTCCAGTTTTCACTGCTTTGCCTCTTGAATTGTTTATCTCGGCTCAATTCCTGGATGTGGATAAAACAAACGACATGGACTTTCTCACAGACAGGGCTCCTCGTTGTTCCCCTGACAAATACCACACTCAGCGAGCATGAGCCTGAAACCCAGAGGAAAGGAAACAACTGCAAAGGGCAAGAAGGAAACAGATCATTTGCCAAGGGACAGCATGAAAACACATTTCTCCTTTGGGCCAGAGCCTTGAAATCTTCCCAGACTCCCCATTCCTTCCAGCCCATGTTCACAACACTGTAAGCCCTATCACAGCACACTGAAGGAAACATCATTTTCAAGAAGCTGTTGTTATTTATTACCTTCATATCTAAAGATGGCAACCAGCCCAGGACCCAGTTGGTTTCATCCTTGACCAGACACAGCTGATGCGGGAGACCTTGGAAACCTGGTCCATCTACTGGCAGAACCCCAGAGGCAACAAGGATGGAGGAGCTGTATGCTTTCTCATTCACGTACCATCCTTGGAGCTGTTATTAATTGCATTTCACTTGTAATAATTTCTCCCACAACCCAGAGCTCTGCAGCCCTTCAGTTCAGCCGGAGCAGCAATATCAACACAGTGCCATGGACTGGCTCTTTCCAGCTGGCTTCTCCGATGTCTCACAATACGCAAGCCTGCATAAGTCAAGCTGGATGCCCAGCTACAGCTCTGGTAATGAGTTTCTCCCATGCCTGTGCACTTCTGACTCGAAAGCTAACTGATGCAGAGCATGTGAGATGCTCATATCCAGGCTCTCCCCTGCCCGCTGCATACACCTTTCTGACCTTTAAGGCTATGTCAGAGCATCTGGCGGGGTCAGGAGCTTTGGAGGTGGAAGGGCAGATACACATGTGAACATGCAGAGCATGACAAATGCTTTGTTTCCGTAGAAAAGCTGGGGGAAAGAAGAGGTCTTCCTGGCAATTCAGTGGATGTGAAAAATGCAGTCATAGCATTACTGGCATGATTTTCGAGTTGCTGTTAAAATTCCACTTACATTATGCTACCTCCAACATCAGAGTCTTCTGTGTTTTGGAGCAATACATTAAACTGTCTTTTAGCAGCTGCCTGCCAAGGGGGAAATGGAGGTTTTGACATCTGACCCATGAGGAAGGATGTGTGGCATTTGGGGCCAAATCCCAAATAGGGATTTTAACTGGATGTTAGAGCAAACTGCTTTGCTAATGGTTAACTATTTTGGTGCTGTTTTTGTTCCATGGGAGTCCCTAGCCTGGTCAATGGGGCAGCCCCAGCCCTGCAAGCTCAAGTTTGCCTGCACCTTAATCCTGTAATCCTAGGATATCATCTCCATTAGGAGCAAAGAGCAATGATGCACTGGCACAGGCTGCCCAGGGAGGTGGTGAAGTCATCATCCCTGGAAGTCTTCAAGAACTGTGGAGATGTGGCACTGAGCAACATGGTTAGCAGGCACAGTAGGGATGGGATGGAGTTGGACTAGATGACCATAGAGGTCTTTTCCAACCTTAATGATCCTGCTCAGTTCTAAAATGGCCACTGGGGACCGGGACACAGGCATGCCAGCAAGCAGGGTGCTAGGACACTGTACAGGCAGTCCTCGCTCTGCTCCAAGTGCCCGACCTGTTAATCCACCTTAATTTAACATGGTGTGCAGAGCTCTGTGCCGTGCTGAAGGAATGAATTCACTCAGGGCTGGCATGAGAGCTCCGCACACAGTAAGAGCCCTCTGTCCCGCATGCGGGCAGCTTCACTCAGCACTATGTCAAGTTGGTGATGCGATGACCTGAAATAAACCATAAAACCATGCGGTCCAGTGGCATCGGAGCTATTTTGGAGGCCCCGGTCCCCGGAGGTGCTGAGCCTCCGTCTCGCTGCCTCCATCCGCAGGAGTTCATGCCCTTGGCTCCCCGAGGGGGTGGAGGTTCTCAGCCCGATTTCCACAGACTGCCGCTGTTTTGTTCCAACATTCCCAACATCTTCAAAATACCCAAAGCTTCTTGTGCAATGAGCAACATCCCCTGCTTCCTAGCTACGTGGTGGTTTATGTTACTTTCCGCCTACAACCATTTCAGGATTGGCTTTACAGACCTAAGTGGAAGACTAAACAATGCCGGAGCCACAGTGGGAGGATTTGCAGAGTTTTAGTCCTTGTTTCGTTTGGGCAATCCTTCTGCATCTCATCAGGGACAAAAAAACTTGCCAACCTCTTAATTTAGGAATAGCACGAGCTCTGCATTCCAGCCCTGAATCAGCCAAAGGAGCCTTTTCAAGCTGGAAAGGGGAAAAAGGGCAAATACCTTTAAGCACATTTAAAAAAAAAAAAAAAAAAAAAAAAAGGCAGACACCTGCCTTTTGCAGGCAAAAACCTGCTCTGGGGCACTGAGACAAGCTTGACATCAGCATTTGAAAGGGAATTCCAATCCCTGTGCTCTGGGTGCCAGACTGCTCTCCTTGTCACCGCTTTGAAGCAAAGGCAAACTCTCCCCGTGTACATTTTGCAGATGGGAGCAGCGCTGTGAGCCTGAGCAGAACAGCACCGAGTGGAGCTGGCAGATGGGGGCTTTGTTTTTGTTGTGGGTTTTATTTAATAGCTACAACAACCTGTTAAAAGTTTTGTAATCCGAAGAGAGCAAACCCTTTTCTGGATGTCCAGGCTCGGCTGCCAAGACGTGCTCAGTGGAGAATATTCCAGCTGCGTGCTTCACATCACGCTGCTTCAAGATGTGCCAGTGTTTTTATTATTCATCCCCTATGGACATTGCAGAACGCCACATACATTAAAGCACTCTTAAGCTGCGCTATTTATATGTGAGTGAGTGAGCGTTGCATATATGCAGAGATATGGGCAAATCAGTCACACGCGTTGTAAAGGCACAGGGAGAGTAAAATGAAGCAAAAATGCAATTCTAGCAGGGAAAAAAAAAGAAAAAAAAGGCCATAAAAGCAAAAAACTGGCATTAATTCTGAAAATCATCTCTTAGTACACCACTGCTGTATTCTCCATTCCACCCCAGCTTCTTCTAAAAGCGTAAAGCTGGAGTCAGCATCAGATTCCTTCAATCTGAATGCCCTCGGCTTCTTCTAGAAGAGTGCAAAATTCACTCCGCAGATGCTCACATGGTGCAGCTGAGCAGCGGTGCACAGCCCCATTAGGCAAAGGAGGGGCAGGAGTGGGGATGGTTGCAGCGTGGCCGCACAGAAGCAGCACCGAGCAAAGTTTCCTATGCCGCTGTTTTTTCTCTCTCCCTCTCTCTGCCTCTCCCTCTCGCTCAGAGTGAGCCGAGGTGTTCGCTAAGCAAAGCAATGGCATCCCCGTGAGAGCTGCCTCGCGCAGTCAGCGCAGCAACAGGTCGGGAGCCTGTGGAGTCCCCTCGGGCGGCGTGCTCGATGATGCTGCAGTCCTCCCCGGCACCCGCTGCACGGAGGCAGAGGGGCCCCAGTCCCAGAGTGGGCTCTGCTGGGAGTTGGGCATGGCTCCCACATCGTGGCCCCGCAGCCGCCCACTTTCCACCAGGCAGCACATGGTGCTCGTACGCCGCCTCCGCCCGTATCTTCGGGGCATCCGTCACCCTACACGCTGTTTCCAGTTCCCCACCAAGCCCAAAGTGCCCCTTAGGCCCCCCAGCCCGGCGCAGTCCCCACCCCCAGCCGCATGTCCCCTCAGTCTGCCCCGGGAGACCTCCGGAGGACTCCAACCTCCACCCTGTCCCCCCGCAGCCCGGCTCCCCTCTCCTTCGGACCGGGAGCAGCCCCCAACAAATCCCATTACACCCCACCTCTGCGGATCCCGTACAAAAGGAAAACTCCCCCAGGGAAAGCTGCAACCCCGAGCAACCTCTTCACCCCACCGCGGACACCCATCCTCCCCTCACTCCCACCCTATCCTACCCCCTTTGTCCGCTCCCCCCTCTGGCATCCCCCGTCCCCTGCCCTCCCGACGGGTCCCCTCTCTCCCCGGCTCCCGGCCGTCGCTCACCTGCGGGGCGCTCGGCGCTGGCTCCATACTCGGCCGTGTCGCGGCGGCGGGCGCAGGTGCCCTGTCCCTGCACCAAGGCTTGCAGGGGCAGCTCGGCTCCGGGGTCGGGGTAGCAGCGCAAACCGGCGGCGCAGCGCGGGGTGTACACGCCGCAAGCTTCGGCCTCTAGGCGGGCGCACACCGGACAGCAGCCGCAACCCGGTTCCCGCACCAGCTCGGGGCAGGGCGGCCGGGCGGCCGGGGAGCAAGCGGCCAGGCGCTCCGCCGTGCAGGGCGGGCAACGGAACAGCACCTCGGGCAGCGCCGGCCCCGCCAGCGCCAGCGCCGCCGCCAACGCCGCCAGCAGCAACCGCGGCCAAGCGGCCCGCGCCGCGCCGCCGCGACCGACCCCGCCGAGCGCCATGGCGGGACTGACGGGCGGCGGGGCCGGCAGGTGGACACGCCGCTCGGCCCCCCGGCGGCGCGGCGCGGTGCGGCGCGGCACGGCACGGCACGGCGCGGCACGGCGCGGCACGGCGCGGCTCGGTGCGGAGCGGGGCCGGGCGCGCCGCCGCGGCGCCGCGGGGTCCTAGAGCCGCCCACCCGCGGTGGGGGTCGTGCGAGAGGCTGGGCAAAGGGGGGTCTGACAGGGGGAGGTGGTGGCTGCGGGGGTACCTCGAGAATGGACCCTGCCCCGGTGGGGAGGAATCCGCAAAGAGAGCCGGGAATGGGGCTGGGGGCGTCCCTGGGGTCGGGTCCCGCTGTGGGGGCTTGGGGACAGCCCTCCGCAGTGCTTTCCCTCAGGAAGAGGGGACGCTCTCCAGGCTCGGTGCTTCGGTGTAAAACCCCCATTTTAAGCCCCAGCGCACTCCACTCCCCCTGCTCCGCTGTCGCAGTTCACCCAGAGGTTTCAAAGCCCGGGGGGCGTTACACTGATTAGTTACTTAAGAAACTGAATAGCAAAGCCAAGGGGTCGCAACCTGACTGATGGAACTGGGAAGTCTGATCGTGTCGTCATGGGATGAGATGGTTCAAGCCATGCTCTGAGTTTGAGCTCGGTCAGCTCAGTCAGCCAGGGCAATGTCAGTGCCGTGGCACTTACATTTGCCATTCTCTGCTGCAGGTTTTCTGCTCTTTGTGCTTTCCTTTTCAAATTAAGGAAAAGCTGAAGTGCCCCTCGTGCAACTCCCAGCATGGAGCAGTGGAGCTTCACAATGTGTTTATCGGACCAATGGGTGCAAAAAGGGATGGGAAACCCCTACTATGCCCCCCAGCACTAAGCACACGTTCCCACCCCACTCCCCAGATTTCCCCCCAAAATAATTCCATTTTTACAAGGGTTTCACCAAACAGAGTCCCTCTCCCTTTAAAGGCTAAAAAGAAGAGAAGAAGAAGAAGAATCCCAGTGCCCGCTCTGTGTTCCTGCTGCACATCTCACGGTGGGAATGGGGACACGGCAGCCCCTGTGAGCAGATGTTCCGTGTACAACGCGCTGAGTTATTCTTGCTGCATGCTCACGATTTCTCAAGGCTCTCAGTACCTTTTTTATGATCTGCCGTTGACTTCACTAATGACTCACATTTGGTTCCAATGAGATATTTTCATATGACTAATGAATCTATATTTGGAGGCGTAAGAGGGTTTGGCTAATTATCTGTTGCAGGCAGTTAAATATTCCAAGCATCCAACGTTGGTTTTCTCCCAGTGGTGAGATCCGTGCCCTCGCACTCTCAGTACACGGGCTGATATCTGCCTTTCAGCCTTTGTAAGCACAAGGGACAGCCTGAGCCTCATTGTAAAGCATTTTTTAGATGGCTGATGGGGGTCATTCCCCTAGGGGAGGGTTTCAGCCCGGTTCTTTGCCAGGCACTCGGCGCAACGCCATTGTGCCATGCCATTAATAACTCCTGGCAAGGGACAGGTTCCCAATTAGCACCCAGTGTCACCACTTGCTGCCCCAGCAGAGAGCTCTCTGCAGAGCCCCTCGGCCACAGGAGAACAACAAAGAGGGTTTTACAGCTGTTGTGCTGAGGGGGGCGAGGAGAAAGCGGCTCGAGTACCCATGCCCGGCTATAATTTCTGCAGCGGGTCTCTGCTGACAGTTTTAGGATTAACAAGCGAGCTCTGTTCTCAGACATTTACCCCTCTGAAGAAGCTGGCCTGTTTGTTCTCAAGGGTTTATTTTACCCTACAAAATATGGCATTGCCAAACAGATGTAGGCTTGTTCCTAGAAAGGCGACTTATAACTGCAGCCGCATTTCACAGAGGCTTTCGCCCTCGGGATTGTTTGTAAATGCTGCAGTATTCCTCCGACCCTTTTCAGGGCCGTTTTTTCCCACAGACGTGCTGGTCGGGTCTTTTATGGCTCTGTCCTTTGTCAAGGATGAATTAAGAAAAATAAACTTGCAAACACAAAGTGGAGGCCCAGCCTGGAGATCCTCTTGCTCCCAACCATTAAGGGGTATTTTACAGCGCTGGGTGGGGGGAAAAGAAAACAATGCATGCTCCTGCATTTTTCTTGCCCTCATTTGTAGCTCCAGGGGTAAGGAAGAAAAATAAATAAATAAAAGGAGGGAAGTGGAATAAAAGTGCCTTGGTATTTCTGCAGCCTCCATTTGAAGAGGCTGACACAAAGCACTCCCCCTGCAAAGAGCCTCCTGCATCCCTAAGCTGCCCGACAGTGATGAGGAAGGGAAGGCAGTGAGGAAGAAGGCCGTGAGGATAGGATCTTGGGCTCTTGCTTTCTTTCAGAGGTTTAGCCAACTCTGGCCATGAGCAATGGGGAAGAGGTCTGCAGAGCAGCTGTGCCTAGGGATGACCACTGACCCTCATCCACTATGTGCCCCGGGGCCCACTCCTTCCCCACATTGCACTCCCCAGGTGCAGAGTGCAGATGTCAGCAGAAGGGTCAATTATAGGCCACTCTTTACATGGATCCTATCTGACACGTCTTTAGAGCAGCCCTAAACTCATTATCCGTGATCCTGACCCAGTCATTATGAATGCTTTGGAGTGGTCAGGGCTGGTTTGACCAGATTTCTGCAGCATTGACTACAGATCAGCAAAGCTAAAGCTGCCCATCAGTGTGGGGCATGGAGCCATGGTGGTAGCTCTGAGCTGTGGTTGCGTTCCCCAGCAGCTGTGGTTGCTCATCCCTAGATATCCCTCCAAGATGCCTTCATTAATCTCAAAGGTAAGAAGCAGCCTGAGGCCCAGCAGCTGCCAGGAAAAGGTGATGCAGAAAGGATTCTACACTGACGTGGGGCAGTCAGGCACCGTGACTCAGGCTATAGGGACGACAGTATAAGAACAGAAGGGATTTGTGTGGACAGTGTTCTCTGACTTCAGCATGTACTGGGTCCATTGTTGATGGAAGAGGACTTGGTAAGGACAAGGGAGATTAATCCTTTAGTACATGGGGGTGGTGTATAGGAGCCATAACATGGCCTACATCTACCAGCTGCAGAGCTTCCTGACCTGCCCCTTGACCTTCATGGCCAACTCTGACAAATGGGGGGACCCATAGGTCCCTCTGACATTGGTGCTGACAGGCTTCCCCCAACATCTGGTACCCCTTGGGCAGGGCAGCGGGGTGAAAGCATTTCAAAGCACACGTCGATGCTCAAGAATTTTACATGCAGAATCAGCCAACGTTTCCATTTGCTTGGTGTTTGCTGTTGGAAAAGCAATAACAACTTTGAAGATTCTGCTCAGGAGAGAAAACAGCCCTTTCCAAGGCACCATGCTGAGATGCTGCTTTGTGTAACAACACTGAGGGAAGGAGGAGCTGGGATGTATGACATGAGCCCGTGGAAAGGGCTCTGATGGACAGGGTGAAGGCAAAGGGAAGAGTGGTATAAGTTTGTAGTGAGAAAGAGCTCCAGCTGCTGGTCCCTAGCTGATAGAGTCAGAGCCTCTTGGGGGAAATAACTACACTTGCCTCATGGGAGACATAAAACAAGCACTGGAAAAACATAGGGAATAGCCTTGTTTTGGCAGGGCACCATTTAGATCTTAACCCAATGCACAGAGCTCTCCTAGGGCAAGGGAAATGCACTAAAAGGTACTCCTAACTCTATCTCTTCTGAATCCTCCCTTTAGAGTCAAACACAACAACCAGTTCTGGCTCTGTCTTTAGGTTGCACAAACCCAGCCCGCAGCCCCTCCTCATCACTTGCTATCACATGTTAGTTATTATCCAGAACTGCTCCTATCCTTTCATTTAAGATTCTGGTGTCTCGCACCACAGTAGAGCACAATTTTAGGTTTATAGCTCTGTGTTTATTTCCAAGGAAAATTTAATGGCCTGATGTACAAAGCTACTTAAGCCTTAAAATTAAGTCATCTCTGCTGCAGAATACAGCTTGCTAATTAACTCCACACAAAAACAGTGCAGCTGAGGTCTTAAAGGACAAGTGCCAACATAGACCAATGGAAGAGTAAAGGGCCTTTGGGAAGGTACCAGGACAGACCCAGAGTATGGGTTTGCATGGACATGGGAGCTGCCTGAGCCAAAATTCATTATGTTGCCTTGAAAGTGAGTGGACATTAATAACGAGGCTGCTCCCACTCAAATAAACTAAATTTGGATTTTAAGCTCAGCCCCACTCTGCAAAGCAGCTCCATAAAAATGTCATTGCAGGACTTCCTGTTTATTGTCTTTAACAGGCTCCAAACAAAACCTGTTCCACTAAAAAAAAGAGCCATCTGTAAGCACAGGTCCCCCTCCTTCACCCACAGCTCTAAAATGAAGGATCCAAGTTAGCCTCCCCAAAGGATTTGGACTCAACAATTCTTAGGGGTCCACTCCAATCTGGGATATTCTATGAAACCCCATGCAAGACTCTGACTTTTGAGATACATGTCTGGCCAGAAGATGCCAACCTGCTGCTTGCCCTGTGCTTGATCCATCCTTCTCCTTCTCCAGTGCCCGTCTTTCCCATGGGTCAGTCTGTCCCTGTGGGCACTCTGCTGTGGCCACACTGTGCTGTGGGAGCAGGCAAGAGCAAATGCAGCCTTTTATAGCCTTCAGAGCCTGGTCCAGCCTGACCTTGAATGTCTCTAGTGATGGGGCAACCACCATCCCTCTGTGCAACCTGTTCCCATTCTTCACTACCCAATTGTAAAATACTTGTTCCTTATATCCAGTTATCCAGTGTAATCTTAGACAATAGACCAGTTAATCACTTTTCACCTACCAGAACAGCTGTGAACTGGAGTAAGACTTTTATTACCTTCATTGCAGGCATTGGGATTTTTCAGAAAAGCCTCAGAGAGCCAGAGAGCTCAGATGCAACAAGCATTTAATTGCAGATGAGTACATGATTTCCTTCAGCACTGTTGACTCTCCCAGCCTGCAGCACGTACAGCCCAACTCTGACCCTTTAAAGGAAGCAAATGGATAACAACCACTGCTCTTCTGCTGCAGTCTTTTGAGAGTTAACTACACTTTAAATCACTTTGACAATGTGATTTCACTAATTTGTCCTGATAAAAGACATCCCCAACAACCAAAAAAAAAAAAGGGGGGGGGGGGGGGGGGGGGAGAAATGACGTTGCATAAATGAATCTCATCTGCTGGGAGATGAGAACGATCAGAACGATCCCTTTCCTGGCAATTCGCTGGAGTTGTCAGCATGGGCCTGATGCGAGCAGAGAAGGAGGGACTGCAAGAATGGGGATGCTCTCTTAGCTCGCTTGCCCTCTGCCGGATGCCAGGAGTTCGGCGAGCCCAGCCCGATAAGCAGCTCTGCGTTGCTGCAGGGCTGCATGCATTAGCAGCTGCAAGGTGAGGACGAAGGGAAAAACTGAGCACATAAGATACGGCAGAACTAGAAATTGCAATAGATATAGAAAGTGATGGAGGGTATGCTGGAAAAAGAAGCCTCTTCCTCTTAGCATTTGTAGTTGTTGGAATTGCTCAGCTTCTTAATGAAACAAGTTTTTCTAGCTGAAATTCTAAAGATTGGGGAGTCTGTCTTCCTGAGTGCTGCTTTCTAGTGTCATGTGAATTCAGAAACGCCAGCAGAGAGAAGTTGCATGCAAGTGGCACAAAGGTGCAAAAACCAATATGAATGCCAACCAGCTTCCTCCTGCATGATGCTCAGAAAGAAAGCAGGCTTCCAGCAGGCAAGGCTGTGTTCAAACCAGAATAACCAGTAGGCACCAGACAGTAGGGGAAGCCCAGCACCAGTAAAGGGTCAGGTGGAGCACCAAACCACTGTGGGTTTGACTAGACTGGACCTCTAAGTGCATGAAGCTGTGGGTGGATACAGCATGACAGGGAGAGATGAGAGACAGCTCTCAGCAAGGTCTCCCCATGATAAGTGTGTTTGGCTTTGCCCAGGTGCCTGTGCCATGCTGTACCATACTCTGAGGACGCACTTCTTCTGGGAGAGTCAAATGGAGGAGAAGCAGTGGCACAATGGGAAGATAATGTAGCTTTCAAACACTTCCAGCCATTTAGCTACTGCAGAAACAACTCCATCTCAATAGCTTTTGTGGGCCAGTCTCTTAATTTAATGGGACAGGTCAGGGCACAGAGCTGTGCAGGAGCCAGCAAGGATTCCTGCATGCACATGAGGTTTAAATGATGGCCTGTGGGAAAACATAGCTTTTCCTGACACAGCAGAACCAATGGTGGGGAGAGACACCTGGAAAGGCTTGATAGCAAGCTCAGCTTCATCCATGTGGATCCACTCTTGAACCGGCAATGTGGATGTCACAGCTGACCTGAGGCTGCCACTGTCAGCCCAGAAAGCCTAACTGGGTTGCACTGCACACTGAAACAGTAAAATCACTGTCCCTGCAATAAGCTGTCTTCAGAAGAGTACAGCTCTGCTGGTGTAGCTGCACTGGGTACTTCAATGAGCACAGCAAAAGCTGCTCAGAAATCACATCACCCCCCACCCCTGACCCACATAGCTCTGCGGGTAAAAGTCTGTAGCACTGCCTTGGCCAGAGATATTAGACATAACAAATGTATTTTTAAAACAAGGGGGAGGAACATTTTTCAGGCCTAGAGGGTAGGGGATGTTGGCTTGAACTGCAGGAGAAAGTTCAAGGTCAAATCTTCCTGCATGCAAACTAGCCCCTGCAGCAATGCTTTGCGGCAGTGCCAAGTATCAGTCCCTATTCTAACATCTTCCACACCAGTATCGCTCTGCTTTGGGCACACAAATACTTCTAAAGAGCTGTAAGTAAGCTCTGCTTGTAGCTGATGAAGTCTTCAAGGCAACAGCAGTCTCTAAGTAATACCTGAAAACCATGCAACAGAAAGGCAGGAGGTGTTGCCATGTGTGTGAGTTCCCCATGGTTCTCATTCAGGACCCCAACAGGAGCTCCATAATTCCTGATACCACTTCTCTTCCAAGACTAGGACAGATGGATGGACAAGTGGACAAGCAGATTGTGTGTCAGTAAAATGTGTCAGTAAAATGGATCACATTTAGAGTATCTCTGACTTCACCTTAGTCTTCCCACTGGGAAAGCCAACCAAAAAGAACCTAGACCTCTTTCAAAGTCTATCCAAAATCCCTTTCCCCAGCAGTGATTACCCAGAGCCTAATTATTTTTAGCAATTGTCACAACCAACTAACGGGATGCTTTGTTAACTTGAGCTCCAGTCAGTTGACAAAAAACAAGAACTAAAAACAGACTCTAGTCCTATCTGGGGCCTCACCACCAACAGCTGTAGTTTTACAAGCTGGTTTTCTTGGGTTTTAAGCATTTTGCTCTCTTCCATGTTGTGAGAGAGGCACAAAGATGACTGCAGGGAAGGGAGTAATGAAACCTACCAAGTTTGCGTTTGCTTGATCTCACTCATCTCCCCCAGTCTGAGCCACACCAGGTCCTTCTGTACAGCTGATTAATGCCCTTCTGTACAGAAGATTTATCATTGTTCCCCCAAGCAAGTTGTTCCTTCACTTTTATTACAGTGAAGTGTTTTCAGAAGAAATGTTGCATCAGGAAATTAACTATGCTGCAGATGCTAAAAAAATGTATCCCAAATTGTTTATAGCTCTCAGCATGATCATTTTTCTCTTCTATTACCTTCTCAGTCCCTCATCACCCTTAAAAGTGATTTAGGAGGAACAGACCCTCCAGCTTTGTCCTGAGGTCTGTACTTCAGCCAAATTCTCAATATTTGTCACATGCCTGCCTTTAAAGTCACTCAAGAGTTCACCCAGCTACGTGTGACCTTAGCCACTGTCCTTAAGGTGCTCCTTGCATGAAGATTCCACATGCCATTCCCAAAGGCCTGGGCAGCACAACAACCCTGCGTCAGGGCTAAGCCCAGAGCAGGCTCTGCAGTCCCAGCTGGAGGCTGCCCTCAGCACCACAGCCTGCCAGAATCAACACTTGTCCTGACCTTCAAATGCGAGCAAGAAAATCCCATAATGCAGACCTTGCCACGAACATCTGTGCTCATGTTGTGGCCAGGTGAAACAGCCACTGTAACGGGCTGTTAATTGGCCTCTCGCTGAATCCAGGCCAGAGGCAGCAGTGCCAGGGGAGCACCAGTTGTCCTCATTGGCATGCTCCCCAGTTGAGCAGCCCTGCTTTTGTAGACCACCTGGTAACCAGCTGGGATTGCAGTGGGTCACCTCTAGGCTCCACCAGGTCACCCTATCTCCACTGTGTCCTTCACACCAGGTCTCTGCTTGGAAGAGAAATGACAGCCTGAGCCACCCATAGGGCCCACTTCTTTCCACTAGGCTGCCCGCAGAGACCCCTCCTGGCTGGCTACAAGGAAAAGGTCCATCCCCCCCTGCCTTACTGTGCCCCACAGATACAGATGTCCTTCTGCTGGTGCCCAATGGTTAGAGAACTTCACCCTGTGCCAGGTTCTCCTCTGCTGCCTGGCTGTACTCTGGGATGTGTTGGCTTTGTGTCCAGATTTTTTAAATATTTTGCTTTGTGGTTTTTCATGCTGTGCTCAAAATGTTTTGCAAAAGGCACCTTATAAATTGACTCAACAAGTACATATAAAACACCAAGTTTAATCCTTCCTTTCATATTCTTTCTCTTATGTCCCAGGCATACCAGCCTCTTCTCCACCTTGTGTCTTGGCCAGTCCAGTCCAACTTAAAATACTTTTGGCTTCTACAGGAAGAGTGGAAAAAGATTATTTTATTTCAAGGAAGCTTGTTTTGGACTAAAATCAGGGCTTGTAAATGACTAAAGCAAAGAATGGCTGTAAGAACTATCACATCAGGTGCACTAAATAACAAAAATATGGTGGGGTTTTCATGGCTCTAGTACTGTGCTAAAAGGCCTCCTCTCACCAGGTCTTCCTCACTAGGCCAACCTGAATGGGAAAAAGGACATTAAAAAAAGGAAACAAGAGAAAAAGAACAATAGAAAGGCTAAAAGAGAGCCAGACATGGGCTGAGCAGTGTGGGTGCAGTCCCAGGAACAGCCTCAGGGACTTTCCCACACCAATAGTGGGACGGTCTCCCTTCTACAAGTCAAAAAACTGCAAGGCAGCATTGAATTACTCCTAAAATCTAGGTTCAGCTCCTCGAAAACCAGGCCAAATAGGCACTAGTTTTTAATTAACTTCAGAGGAAGATCCATCAAACTTGCACTGGTTTTCTCACTGCCATGGTGTTTGTATCTTATCCAGCACCAGAGATGCTCAGCCCACCAACAGCACTTGGTCTGTGCTCCTCAGCCCCCAGCTCCCACCCTCTCCTTGAGGGTAGTCCTTGTGCTCTCTCACCTCAGCTCTGCTCAGCACTGATGGGCCATCTTCAGGTCCTCTGTGCACTAAAGAAATGTTGGGACAAGTCAACAAAGAAAAGTGGTACAGGTCAAAGCATGATGGTGGAAGTTCAGCCTGTGCTGGCCCATGCTTTGTACCCCATGGTTCTCCTCCAGCAGCTGAGAGATGAGGAGATACAGGAAAGTACTGGAATACATTTTATACATGATTGAGTAATAGCTGAGCAAGATCCTCCCTGTGACCAGATGACAGAGTCTTATCTGAAAAGTACCTCCATCACAGTCATAGGGCACAGTGAGAGATTCCTGCCATCCAGAAGAGGCAAGGGGAAACCTGCATCTGACAGGGCTCAGAGCAGCTCTTTGGTGATAAGCCCCAGGGGATCATATCCGTGCTCTTTAAACAGCACAAATCTCATATCAGGGTCTCATCAGCCAAGAGGTCTATGACCAAGAGCAGTTGAGTGAGCACACTAGCCCAGATTTTGTTCCTGAAGTGCTAGCCCCGCAGTTCAGCTTTTTAAAAAGGATTCCTTTAGGATCACAATGTTCTGGGCAAGAGACCTTTGGGACCTCTTGGGTAAATGTGGGCATTTCTTGTATTCATTACCACTCTCTGGCTGTATTAATACCTTAGCTATTTCATCACCAGCCTCTCATGCCTGTTAATATGTCTTTTGGATTCATTTCAGCCCGCAAGCCTCCCAGTTCCACAGTGTTGCTGAGCAGCTTTGTCCTTTTTCAGAAGGAGCTGAGTGCTGTGGTCTGGAGGTTAAAGCCCTGGAGACCTGTGCATGGGACAGCTGGCCTCCGTCCCTGGCTCACTGCAGCCCAGGCACCCCTTTCACCCTTTCTATCCCTCTAAGCCTGATGGAGAAAACCTGCCTGCAGTAGGGTGACCTGGCCCATAGCATTTGTGGAACAAGAAATTACATATGCATGGATATTTTTATGTGCATCTGACATCAATTCCTCATTGACAGCCCAAAACATCATAGCAGTGAAACCAAGCACGTTGCTGGCTCAACTAGTCCTGTTGAAGACTTGTGAAGCTTCAGTGCAAGACCCTAAGGGAAGAGAGATTAGGTTGCTTTGTCCATTAGAAAACAAGGGATAAATCCTGCTTTTGACACATCCCTAGTCGTTTAAAGATGACCACGGTTTTTGATAGGTAATGTCTTCTGTGGAGGAAGATGCATGGAGCAGATGAGGAGCAGAAGTCAGTCCCTGCTCCATGTGCTTCTAGCAGCTTCCTATCTCCTTTTCCTCAGAAATGTGGAAGGAATGTGGGGCCTGTGTGCAAACAGGGATCAAATGCTTTGCCAAGGAATCCCATTGGGGCCCAAACCCCAAGACTTGATCACAGGAGCTGACAGCTAAAGGAATCTGGCCATCTTCATTGCGGCACCATCACCAGGCTGTTTGAATGGGACTGACTTACAAGGCAGCTAGTTTTGGTGCAACCAAGGCATGGGGTTTTCATTCTCTTCTAAGGCTTTTTACAATGGCTTAGTGAAAAATCAGCCAAACTGGCTGGGAAAAAAAGATATTAGGATACTGCTGCTCTTCCCTGCTTTTTTTTTTTTTTTAATTCATTTTCACTGACCTCCTTTTCTCAAGTTTAGGATGAAGAAACAAAACTTCCACAGTTTTCAAAAGCCCATAAATTTCTCAAAAACAAAAAAAAAAAAACAAAAAACAAACCCAAAAACCAACTTTGGGGGTTTGTTTTGTCATTTTCCCATGAAAAATCTAGGAAAAAATTCAGAGAGACATCCCCTGTTGAAATGCTCAGTTTCACACAAAGGACTGGTTTTCATCTTGCATAAACAATTCCTTTGAGAAATTTAGAAGCACATCAGATGAGATAGTTCATATGGGTTTGGTTCCACAGGAGCTAGTGAATCTAAAATTCCTGCCCTGTCACAGTCTTTCTGAAACTGTCAGGAAGGGAACCTGCATCCTCTAACCAGGTAACTAAACAGTATTGGCACGTCTTTGCACTGTTCATCATAGTCAGGGATTTGCTGTTGCTCTTGAAGCCTCAGTTTGCAGTCTTCAAATTGTTAAACAACAATTTCCCCATGCCTTCAGCTCACTAATTGCATCAGTGAAAGGAATGCATTTGATTTATATCTACATCAAATGAGTGACACTCTCTAATAGGAACAGTATATTCAACAATAAGAGAAATGTCGCAATGCTTTCCAGAATGAAAAATAAACCTTTAGAATTTTTAAAGCAGAAATAGGTAAATTAATTCAGACTGCTCCTCCTGGTACCTACTCTGAAGCTGATGCTTTCCAAAATCTACATCAGAAATGCAATTTGGTGAGGAAATAAAAGACACAAACTTGTCACTTATTTTCCTGTTGCTCCAGACTGGATCTCAAACCACCTTCTCCAACACAGCTGGATCCTTTGCATACCCAAACCACCCAAAGATAAATCCTCAAAGCAAATAATCCTCCCAGGTCCTTCTTTCCTCAGCTCCCTTGAAGTGGCCAAGTACAGGTCTCTCCTCACTGAGCTGCAGATGAGGACTCCAACAAACTTTGGGCAAGAAGGCAAGGAAGAAGGAACTGGAAAGGGAAATACCACTTCAGTGGGCTGTGACCTATCTGACCATGCTTTTACCTATCAGTAAGCTCACAAGATGCCCAGATCTTGCTTTTCCTTCTAGATGTCACTGTGCCGGTCTGATCACCACAAATACTTCCACAGTGGTGGCTCTAGAAGCTTAATCCATTTGTGCGCAGAGGCAAAGCCAACTAGCTGAGTCAGCACTGTGCTTTGGCCAAGCCAGGAACAGAGAAAGAAGAGAAGCCCTTCAGGAGCATTTCATTTGTTCAGGAGACCAAACAGTCAGTGTTCCCTTCACCATACCTGAGCTACCGCTTAGCTAGTGGCTGTGGGCCACTCGAGGTGACCAAAATCTTGACCTCAGAATGAACCAATCACCTATAATTCGTTGCAGGACTCTGCTTTGGGACCAGGCTTCTGCCCAATGCAGCCTGCTGGCCAGATATTTCTCTCCCTGTGCCTAACCTCTAGGCTCAGAAACCAGCCAGAAGAGACCAAAACGATCACTCAGTTTGAACTCTTGCACTGATCAGACCACAGAGCCTGCCTCTGTAATTCTTGCACGGATATGCTGCAGTCCTCCAGAGCCGCTGGGAATACAGGGCTGGAAACAATAGCTTTGAAAGAGCAAATCACACTTGGGGAAAAAAAAGAAGGAAAAAAAAAAAAAAAAGAAGGGAAGAGGGCAATAAAAGTCGCGACGAGTCAAAGAGATAATTGTGTGTGATAGCAGGGCTTCTTGGGCTGGGGACCAGCAGGAGACGCTGCCCACATCCAACCCCTTGGGACAAGCATGACAGAGCATTTTGTGCTGCAGAGAATTAGAGATCTCCCAACAGAAGAAAGGTGAGGGGGAAGGCAATAATCTGAGATGGAGTTAGACTTAACTCAGACACACACAAGTCATTAAGCTAATGTTTCTTGGCTAATTATGCACACACAGTCATATCCTGCAAGGAAAACAGCGCAAGAAGCAGCCTCATGGAATGGGCACTGAACAAATGCACTAGGCAGGGGAACATAATCCGTTTTTTACGCCAGCAGGGTGTGAGGCATTTCTCATCTCCAGGACCACAGCCATTCAGTCATGCTCAGCCCACAGGAATCCCACAGAAGCAAGAAGATGCAAGAAGCTACAGGCCCCTCCATCACTGCTTCACACATAGAGACTCAGGGCAGAGAGGAAGAGATCTGGCTGATGATACTTGCATGCTGTTAAACATACCTCCCTAAGAACTGTGAGCCACAGGTTTAGATGTAGCAATAAAACCCTGAATTGAGAGCAGAGGAAGGAGGCCAATACTTCTGGGTATTGTTCACAGCTCTGCCCATGTTTGCACAGTGATTCAACCCAACATTATTGGGTCTTTTAGAAAAAGGCCATGAGTCACCCACAGAATTGCTTCCTTTCCTCTCTGGACAGCCCACAGCCAGGAGGGTGAACACATGGAATGGCATTTTTCTTGATGACACCCTTCAGCCTCACAGGTTCCCTATGTTATCTGACAACAGGTGTCCATAAGTCTTGGACTGCTCCAATCAAGAATGAAACATGCACAACCTGTTGCCCTCAGAGCTCTGTGCTGTTCTTCAAAGTGAAAGCCAGAAGGACTTTAGGAGGACAGTTTGCTCTCATGTCTCCTACCAATGTCAGCTCTACCAGAGCCATTTCTAACAAGTGCTTGCCTACCTTCCAACTTAAAATCTTTCAGACAATTCTAGCACCTAATTTCTCCACCGTGTGGCCATTCTTGCTGCTAATAAGCTGCTCCTGATACAGAATTGTAGAATAACAGAGGCTGGAAAGTACCCCTGCAAGTCTCTGCTCCAACCCCAACTCAAAGTAAAGCCAACCAGCCCCTAACATGTATCTCTCTTGCTGCAATTTGGAATATCATTGCTTATCACATCTGCCATAGAACAGGTAATTAATGAGACTATCACTTTGTGCGTATTAAAGAAAAAAAAGTCAAAAAGCATTTACATCTCCAGATCCTTCAGACTTTTTCCTCATAGGACATGTTTTTGAGACTGCTAGCTTTGTGTTATAGACATAGCTAGCCTCCAGACACACAGATCCCAGAGCTGCCAACCTCATGAAGACTTCTGGGAAAAGTTATAAGCATGTGCCTCCACAGGATTCCTCCATGGAGAGAAGATGACAGAGGAAAGGCAAGCAAAGCAGAAACAGCTCATGATCCACTCTTAACACCAGCCGTCCCTTGGGCCCCTTCCCCTCACATCTCCCATAACCTCGAGCACGAAGACACATAAAAAAACAATTCCTCAATTCGGCTGTTGATAGCTGTGGTACTTCTGGCTGTGCCAACAGTGTTGCACGCCTCAGCTCTTCCCCAGGGCCAGCAGTATAAAAGAGTGGAAAACCTAACTCACGAGACATTATTGTTATTGTTTTCCAACAGCATTGTGCCAAAACTCTTCAGCCCAGAGGAAAGCCTTCAGTGCCATGAACCAGGCAAGCACAGCCCTTGCCTCCAACTGCTGACAGGCAAATGAGGAAAGGAGCCTCATGGACAAATGCTTTCCTCAATTCCCAGAAAAATTAGGACCAGGTTTCTCTTAGCTGTTAGCCCATGTATGGATGCCCTCTGCTCTGCAAATCTGTTAGTTGTGTCACCCCAGACTCTTCCTGGCCCTGTCCTAGGAGCAATGCTCTGCCATCCTTCCCTGCTAGTCCCATCCCACAAAGCACATGCAACCTCCTTAAGTGTGACAAAAGCCCTCCTAGATTTCTCTTCAAATCCAGTCCCACATTCTCCCCACATCCTCCCCCTTCCCAGATACCTGTGCATTTTAGGGCTGAAAAATTCCAGTCAAACAAGAGGTGTTTTAGGAGAGCAGGGCTTTCAATAGAAAGGGCCTTGCCATGTTGATCAGTATCATCTGCCAGCGAACAGCACAGACCCTGAACATGCAAGGAATTTTGACCTCATATAGTGAAATTTCCTAGAACTTTAAACCTTTGTTGTTGTTGTTACCACAGTTTTTTTGGCTCTGTCTTGCTTTTCGATTTTCCACTTGGCAACTGTGTTGAAATGATGCAAGGAAGTAGCCACTGCTTAACAGCAAGTTATTAATTAGATGCCAGGAAGTGCGTGCGCGACTGCATGCACTGCAAGGGGGTCTATCCTCTGCTTTACAAAATCGGCTCGGTGTTAATTTTCTGCCCAGAAGTATAACCTAGTGGCAAGTGTCCACTTGCTCCAGAACCAATTCCTGTAAGAGAAGGTACTTGTACAGCCTACGGGGACAGGGAGAGACAAAAAAAAAAAAAGCCTTGGTGACCAAAGGCTGATACTTTAGCTGTTGAAACTCTTTCCTAAGAGTCTCAATCTCTGTTAAAACAAATGCTAATTGTTCTGCACTAGGAACAGTCTGACTGAAGACATTCTGCTGTAAAATACCAGTCTGGTGAAATTGAGAAAGGCTCCAGGCACTCAGGGCTACCCAGCTCTCCAGGTTTTCCCAAGGCTTACTGCCACCCCAGTGGGAGCCGACACCCCTCTAAGACAGCGTGTCTGGCCACAAGCGTCCTCCCAGACTGCTGCCGTGCAATTGAAAGTAGGTTTGCACAAGCCATGGCTGAAGGCACTGCGGTTTTTGGTGTTGTACGTACACTTTGCCCTAGACATGTCTGCTCCCAGGATCTCATAGTTTAAATACTCAAAGACCAACAAACATCCCGGGGGGGATCTGTTCCAGTGGGTAATTACCCTCATTGTTAAAAATTAACAAGAAAACAATAATCATAGACAGCTGGGCCTTTCATGCCTTTTATAGCAACATTCCCACAGCTCCGCGAGAGACATTGTTTGGGATTCACAAATAAATTTTCACCCCAATTCAGGATAAATCCTTAGTTCGCTATTTCAGATGTTTTCTCAAGAGGAAATGGCCACTTCTCATGTGGCTCTAGCTATGGCATATCTTCCTGGCATGCATGTCCAAAGTTGCAGAGTTGCTCCACATCACGCTTGCACACCCAGAGTTGTTGCAGAGCTCATTTTCTGTAAGGTTTAACTCACAGAGTTGACCAGTCTTGACACCACTGGAGGCTTGGTAGCCTTCCATTGTGTCCTTCCCTCCAAGCTCACTGGTGACAGGTGGCTAAGGGCAAATCCTAGAATCATTAAGACTGGAGAGACCACTAAGATCATCTAGTCCAGTCATCAACCCATCACCACAGTGCTCACTAAAACCTCTGTGCCACACCTGCATGTTTCTTGAACACCTCTAGGGACTGTGACTCCATCACTTCCCTGGGCAGCCTATTCCAATACCTTTACACACTGAGAAGAAATTTTTTCTAATATCCAAACCAAACCTCCTGTGGTGGAACTTAAAGCCACTACCTGTTGGCTTAACCTTGCAAAGAGAGGCTTGAAAGTCTATATGAGGGAAAACTTGAAGCTAGTTCATTTTCAAGGGGGTAGGAAATTGTGGCAATGAAGTGTATTTCAGTTGAGCAGAAAAACTACTCCAGACCCTGCAAGCCAACTTGCAAACCTAGCAGAATAATGACAAAGGTCTGACAAAAAGGGTGGAAGAAGGTTGGCTATCTGTGATAAATAGCCTACAAAACTGGAAGACCGTGCTTGGTTTGGACTACATCCAAGTGGTCTTGGGACTGTTGTTTGGAGACAGACCTACACATATCAGCCTGGGGATGTCACCTCTGCAAATCACACGTTCCACACAATCAGAGCCCTTTCCCTGCTCGAGGAACATGGTTTGGGGCAACAGCAAGGAGCAGTTCACTCTGCTCTCTAAATGCAAAGCTCCTCATACAGCTTCCTGGAAACCAGAACTCCAACCTCAGCCCCTTCCACCTCTCTACCACCCATAAAAATCCATAGTTCTGTGTACCTGTAAGTGCTAGCCAAAAGCAACAGCATGGGCTCGAAAACTGCAAGGAAAGGCTGTGGTGAGTCCTGTAGATGTTGCAACTGATCACTACCACTGTATAGACTTATGAAAAAACAGAGCTGTATAATGCAAACCATCATATAGACCCTGTCTAGATGAACAGGAACAGCCAATGCTCAGTCTTTGCCCTGAGAATCAGAAATTCTTAGTAGTCCAGACTAAGAAACATCCCTAGGGAATCTGTCCCCCTGGTTAATCACCATTGCTCTTAAAAATTAACAACAAAACAATAATAGTAGACAGCTGTGCTTTTTATGCCTTTTATAGCAAAGTTCCCAGAGCAGGACATTGTTTTGTGCTTGCAAACATTTTTTGGGCCACATTTGTGCCTTCATCTTTTTTTCTATGGCCTACCACTCACCTGCTGGATACCACCCACCAGAAGGCAGCCAGCACGACACTTCCACTGCAATAAACTCAACCAGACAGCAGAAAAGCACACGCACACAAAGCAAGACTGGTCGTAGCCTGGATGAAGCTTAGCATTCCTTCACATTCTGGGTTGTGGAAAGAGTTGTTCAAACCGGGCTCATAGCAACCTATTAGACGCTGCACTCAGAGTTATGTAAAATATTTTCCCTGCTTTGGTAGTTGGCAAACTCTGTTTTATAAGACAAATGGAATGTATTAATGCAAAATATTTATCAAGTCTTTGTATTTTTTTTTTTTTCTTCCAAGGGAGTGGAGAGGTTGACCAGGAGTCTTTCATCTTTGTTGGCTTCTGAATGTTAAAAATGCAGCTGATTTAGAGCAAGACCACAAGCCAGAGTCTCTTTCACTTCCACATAACCCCCTTCTGTGCAAGTGATGGCAAGTTCTCCCTTTGACAAATGTACCCTCTTCCTGCAGTTATGTCAGGGCATATTCTCGAAGTTTTAGGTGATCTCCATCTTGCAGGTGAACAACAGAGGTAAATAGAAGCAGGTAGTTCCTCTGTGCTCAGTTCTCCACAGAGCCAAAGAAGATGTTTCCTGCTTCAAGGACCTCACATGCTCCAGGAGAGTGCAAATAAATTGGGAACACAGGAAAAAATAGGAGTATTGGGAAAGGGGAGGAAGGTACGTTGACCAGATGAAGTAGCCTGACCCCCATTTACAAACTCTGACCACTTAGGTCAATCCTTTGGAAATAAAGTGACAAGTAACTCAATTGGCAGCACTACTACCATGGAGTCTCCAAGTGAACAATGTAAAATGACTTACCGTTGCCTAAGTCCACATAGTAAAAGCCTCCATCATCTTAAGCTGCTAAGCATGTCTTCCATAATAATCCAAGCCAGTGTGCTTGACAACAGTCACGTAGCTGATGACTCACGTCACAACTCGCTTTCTTTATGCTTCCATAGCTCCCTGATGGTCTAACACTTTCCTCTATCTCATTTTCTTCTTCCTTTTGATAGGTACCAGCACAATTTTCACCCAAAATTCATAAGGACTATTAAGACATATGCAACATTTTTGTCAGGGCAGATCCACATTGGAATAAACACCTCTGCCTATGCAAAGTTGCATTTTTTTCCTTCTTATTCTCCGTGCACAAAGAACATTACAGCTTCAGCCGGCTAAGGTTAAAATCATTTTTTTTAAATGTCTGGCTTATTTATTTGTTTCCCTTCCTCCCTTTCATGACTTGGGTCTGCTCTGCATTTAAGATTTTAAATGTTCCTTTTTATCCCAAATTCAATCCATTACAGTAAAAACAGTTACACATCCAACAGCTTGAATGGAAACGGGTATAGTTGTTAGAGACCAGGATGCAATCTTTAGGCAATCAGCTTGGCCTCACAGAATCAGAGAATGGCTGAAGTTGGAAGGGACCTCTGAATCCAACACCAGCTCAAGCAGAGATGCACAGACCAGAGTGCCCAGGGCTGTACCCAGACAGGTTTTGAAGATATCCAGGGAGGTCTCCAAGCACTTCACAGCCTTTCTGGACAGCCTGTGCCAGTGCTCTGTTACCTGCATGGTAACAAAATGCTTCCTGATGCTTAGACAGAACATCTTGCATTTCATTTTGCACCCATACCTCTGGTGAATATCAGGACATCAGAGACAATCTTGGCCTGTGTCTAATCTTATCCCCTCAAAGATGAGGCCCAATAGTAAGTGGCGACTCAGAGTAACTTTATTCAGCAATAGAGCCAACAGCCTTCTTTGTTCACCCTTAGCATCTCCCGTGAAATAATATTTATTTGGAGGAGTCAGGTCCTCTCTTCATGCTTTCAAAGCACTGGAGCAGTTCCAGAATTGCCTGAAAATACGTCTTCTGCACCAGGATCTGCTCCTGGTTTTCCACTCTCTTCACAAGCCAGGCCATTGTGGGACAAACACAAACTTGGTGGCCTCACAACTCAGTCTGCTCTGCGGCAGCTTCTGTGCATTGCCTTAGACAGCTTTGCTGTGAACTGCAGGTAGGACTCTGAACAGGAGGGTACCTGACGTCCCCAATCTGAACAGAAACACACTCCCCAAAGTACATCTGTAAGATGCCTACAGGCCAGAAGAGGATGTTGGAGGCCAAGCAAAGCAAAGGGAATCTTTTACAGAATTCACATTTCAAATGCACAACCCAAAGCCTTAGCTGGTGTAACCTAGCAATAGCATGCATGCAATTGCACAAAAATAAAAAACCCAGGCCAACTCTCTCTCTGCTGCTACAGGGGGAAGGAACAGCTGTGATAGCACACACTGCAGCAGACCTGCAGAGGAGTGCAGTTCCAATCATTTCTTTTGGGGAGATGTTGAGGTTAGGGTGATGCTGTGCTGGTTTTTCCCTTTCTTTGCTTTTGCAGTTTGAGATGCGAGAGTGGCATTGCCCTGCCCTTTGCCTAGGCAGAGGAAGCTACTCAGCCCACGTCTGATGCCCTGTGCATTTGTACAAGCACTGGTTCAAACACTGTTTCTGCAGCAGCACTGTGAGAAATAAAAAGGGAGCATGCAAGCTGATTCATTTGCTAAAACGTTATTGAAGGTAAGACATTAAATCTACTATTACCATGCAAAGATATAGTTCAGATTGCTAAAAACAGGGAACAGAGAAGAAGGGAAAGGGATGAGAGGAAGTTGATTCAGTTTTTCAAATGCATCCCAAAATCCAGACCTGCAACTCACAGGAGTCCCAGGAGGCTGAGCAGAGCAGTGACACCAGGCTGTCGAGCACCAAACAAGTGTCTTATAGAAACCCTTTCCTGCAGAGCTCCCACAGTTCACGTGCTTGGAGCAGCACTGCACAGAAAGGATAAGGGTTGTGTTGTGTTTTTCTCTAGGGGGGGAGGATGTTTAATAAAAAAGAAGAAAAAGAAAGGGCACAAACTCTGCACTGGGAAAGCCACACCGATGAGCTTGTTAACATTTGAAGAGACTGCCTGGCGTGATTCCGTACACGGTTTCCTGCCAAGAATTTGCAAGAGGAAAGTATATTTAGCAATCCAAGGCATGCCAGAGCCTTGTCAAGAGAAAAAAAAAAAAAAAAAAAGAAAAAAAAAACAACCAACAACAACACTTTGAATATGTGGAATAGCAATTAGACATTTTCTAAGCAGCCATTTTCAAAATGCATCCAGGCATCTAATAAGGGCACCTGAGGCATATCCACAACTCCACCACACTTCATGCCTCAGAAGACATCCGCTAAGGATCAAATAAGCAGAACAAGAATATGTTTCTGATGGCAGCTGCCTACTTGCAAAGCACTAGGGCTGGTTTCAAGTCTGTGGTTCCCTACTACCCTAAGAAACTGGAAGCACACAGTTTCTTGCTGTTTCACTTTGTAGCATCCTTTGAGGAATCATTTTTCCAAAAGTTATGAGACATGCTGTATAGCTGGGAATTGTGGAATCATTAAGATTCACCAAGATCATCTAGTCCAACCTCAATCCATTCCCACCAACTATGTCCTCAGTGCCACATCTCCACAGTTCTTGAACACTTTCAGGTATGGTGACTCCAGCATTCCCTGGGCAGCCTGTGCCAATGCTTCACCACTCTTTCTGAGAAGTTATTCCTAATATCTAACCTGAACCATCCCTGGTGCAACTTAAGGCCATTACCTCTTATCCTGTCGAGAGTCTCTGCCTGTCTACTTGGTGTCCATTTGTGCCATGAGCTCTCAGTGATGCTTTGTGTCCCCAAAGGGAGCTGGGACCATCCAGGTGATATGAGCAGCAGCTGTAAGCTGGAACAGTACGTGAATTCAGACGGTTAGAGAGGGTGCATCTGCCCCAGGAGCATCACTCAATGCATCGGTCCCTCTTGTTCCTGAATCACCTGGGAACAGCACGGGGAAAGAGACCTAAAGAGCCCAGGAGTAACAGGCAGCCTCGGTCTTACACACGCACGAAAGCGCACGACCTGAATTCACACCGCATTTAAGTCACGAGGGATACAAGAAGATCTCCTCGGATATACGGAGCGTTCTGACGGAGCCGTTAGAGAAACTCCCGACAACCTCCCACAGCCCTTCACCCCGGTCCTTGCTTCCTGAAGGAACGCGGGCGCCCCCAGCAGCAGCGCGACAGCGCCCCCCGCCGGCCGGCCGCAGCACCGCCGCGAGGTTTCCTCCCACTTTTATCTCCGCCCCGCGGCAGGTGGAAGCACCCCGGATAGGATGTCAGTGTAATCGCCCTGGGGATGGAGGTAGCTTAGACGTATCCTCCGTGCTTGTTAACGGACTACTGCTTCGTGTCGGTTGGACAGACTTTAATCAGAAGCCTGGGCTTTAATTACAGCCTCCGCACAAAAACAAACTACGTCCCTCGGTGCTTCCTACCTCAGCACAGAACTGAGGAGAGCAGCAGCTATTCCGTGGACCGAGCAGCACTCCTCACACTAGTGACTTTCTTCTGACAGCTGAACCCCTTCCACCACTTCCACATCACTGCTATCTCCACGAAGTTTTGCTCCAGTAGAAATACCTCGTGCTGGCAGTGCCAGAGTTTCAGACCTCTTCTGTAGCCTTGCTGAAAAATCACGGAGGGCATTTTTCCCATTGCCAGGAAACTCTGGAGCTGCTCCCAAGCTCGCAGCCCTCTGCCTGCTCCATCTGGCCCCAAGGTGCCTCTGCGGTGGCAACAACCTCTCCCAAGCACACAAGTGTTTTACCAACGAAGTCCTTCCCATGAAGCTGCAAACTACAGCTTGAGAACCGGCTACTGTTTAGGTCCAGCTCTGAACATAACTTTTTAATAAAGACATCAGGTTCATTAATGACATTGTCATAGTTCGTCACTGCCCCAAATAATTTCAAGTTTAAGCTGGAGCAAGTAACCACTGTTATCTATTTACTATCATTCTTCCAGCAATTATCAGGGTTCTTCCCACAACCTGTTTTCTGACCTAACTGCAAAGTGTTGCAGTGACCAAAAACAAACCTGTGATCCCAATCCACATCAAATCTTACCTGACAAATTGACTGTAAAAAACGTTCCACTCTCTTCAACCTGATAGTGTAATAACTGCCTCCAAACAATCTTTAACTCAAACAGCAGCTTTTACTCTGAGATTGACAGTCCTTGGAATCTGCTCAAACTGAAGATGTTGTCGCAATTTAGGATGTATGTTCAAGCTCCCCAGCCCACACATGAGAGCCAGATCTCAGAACCAGAAAGAGCACGCCAATGACAGCATTTGCATGGGCTGATCTTGAGACCTGCTCACAACAAAAAACAGTGTAGTTGGCTCTGGAAAATCAACAGCACCAGACAGCAGAGGATGATGGCTGCTCTTTTACCATTTCAATCAGTGTCTCCGAGCCAGTCTCTCAATCCTGCAGCACATGAACAGGCAGAGCAATGTCTCACATACTGTCTCCTCTCCCCTCACATTTACCCATTTCTCCACTAGTATACTTGCTCTGTGATATTCTTCAAGGCACAGGAATAAAGGACACATCAAGTTGTGCTGGGCTTCTTAAGCTATTTAAGTTTTCATCACATTTACCTCCGTGCATTCAAGCAACAGAAACAGAGTACGTAATCAAGTGGAATAGAAAAAATGCTTTCTAATGGCTTAACTTAGAAATAAAAGCTTTTCAACTACTGGATAGAAATGCTAATGTCTCCATGGTTATATCATAAATACAGTACAAGAAAGACAAGTTTAACCTGACTCCACTCCGTATCACCTTTTATTGTTAAAGGTACAGATCTTAACAGTGGATGAAAAGAAAAAAAAACACGTTTCACAAGGAGAGCAGGATGTAGATCTACTGATCTTTCAACTCTTTCAGTCTTCTGATTGCAGATTTGACCGTCACTGCAGAGGTGGTACTGAAAGAAGAAGCAGAGTCATTTGCACACTGCAGCAGCAGAACAGCTCACACCAAGCACTAATAATTTTCAGTAGCTACCACTTGATTGCATTGTCAACAGGAGGCTAAACCTCTAATTTTCATTGTAACAATGCCTTTGTCTACAGAAGCACAGAACTGCACATCAACATCTCACCCAAATTAGCCAGTCATGTAAGTGCACGGGCCAATGCCTAGCAATAGCTGTGTGGGTAATGGTGGCTTTAACATAATGGGAGGGATGAAGGGGAACTAAAAGAAAAAGGGGGGTAGGTACATACAAGAGCTTCATCACAATAAGGATTATAATCTTTCAGAGGTTTTAAAAGAAAAACAGAACACAGAAATTGCTCTAAGCAAACCTGTTTTTAACTATTACATCTGTTTCTCCCAATGGAAAAGGCTACTGTAGTAAGGTGCACCTTACACTTCAAAGGACGTCAGAGTACCTTTCCAGAACTAAGATTTTTTCTACAGTCAGCAGAATCAGGGAAGAATAAATACTCCCCAGGTCAGAGGCATCATTTGTTACAAGCTATGTCAGCCATGGAGCTGATTCCACTCTGACAATGGCTGGATGGACCAGCCATCATCTCTTCTCCTTTCCTTCCAACACTTGTGCAGGAGAGCTATAGGTTGCATCTCCAGTAAGAAATGCTACTAGAACAGGGGCACAAGAAAGACAACTTAGAAATAAATATTTGTTTCTGCATTTGCAGCTGTTTAATTTATTCCAAGTTTGGGAAAAGATGCAGAGATTGTATTTCTGTAACAGTAAAGTAATCACTTGAATAAATCTTACATAATAAAATGAAGAGATAAGAAAATTTTAGAGACCCACCAAAAACAGGAGGAGGAATGTAATGGATGAAATGCAGTAGCAAACACTTTACACCCCAATCAAATGTTAATAATGAAATTGAAAGAAGAACCAAAAAATTACACCATTTATTTTGAGACCAACCTACTTAATGGTTAACAGATTATAATTAAGTAACATTTAAGTAGTTTTATTATGTTTCAACTGTATGAAAATTAACACTGATAGGAACTTCATGGCCTTACTTGTAAGTCCAGGCACCACCAGCAACTGTCTTCATGCAGGACCCACAGTGCCAGATACCAACAGCCTTCCTCTTCATTTTGGTCTGTAATAAAAGTAGAAAAGAAAAAAAGAAAATCATTTGGAAAACAAAACAAAACTAATAATGAGTTACACTGGTAGTAACAACTGATGCTCTCACTCAGTGTGATGAATGACAACACTGCTACGATATGTTGGCTCTGAACATTCTAAGATTACTGCAAACAGGGAGCCTTGGACAGCATCTAAAGAATAACTGCAGGGTGCTCAAATCCCTTCACCTGAGGAAGTCTTCCTCATCTCACAAAGATGACAACAGGTTTGCCTATACTTACGTTGGACTTAGACAACTGCTTAAATGGAGTTGCTGTCATTCTCATTTCACCTGTAAAGGATGTTAGATTAAAGAAATATCTATTTATGCTTCCAGTCAATTAAAGATCCCACTTTGCAGATATCGATAGTCTGGACAAAAACCAAGCTGCTGGGCCTCTTAAGATTGTCAAAAAACAGATTCAAGTGAACTGCGATCACACATATGATCAGATAAAACCATCACTTATTAGTAATTCTATCCCATCCAGAGTAATGTCATACACAGATAGAAATAAGCAACCAATGAAAAGTTCTCTAGGGGAAAAACAAGGACCCTCCCTCTCCTGGGTATGCCATATGGGAGAAAAGCAAAGCTCCAGTCATGTCTTAATTACCAGGATAACACACATGTTGTATAAATTGTTAGGTTTTCTTATCAGACATCAATAACGTACAGTCCAGCAACACTATATATTTGTTTAATGAAAAAAATATCATTTTTCATTTCTCAAGTGTTCACCTGAAAGGTGTAACAAACCTCCTTATTTTACAAGGGATCCTGACAGTGACAACAAACTGTTTTCTCAAAACTAATCGTCTCCTCAGTAGAAAAACTCCTGAAGTAACAGATTGCACTTCTAGCACTACTGACAAAGCGATTTTTAAGAACTGTCGTAGGTAACAAGAGGCCTCACCTTGCCACAGAAGGAGCAGGTATACTTGGCGTGTTGGCTGATTTCAATCTTCTTCACCATTTTCCTTAGGGATGCACCATAACGGGTTCCATATTTACCCACAATCCCCACCTTCTTGGTGCGCTTGGCCTGTCAGGAAGCAAAACACAGCCGGCTGCAACTTCACCACCATCACACCCTCCTCAGCAGCTCCTGACAAGGGCCTCAGCAGTGAGAAGTGGTGCTGCAGACAACCAAAGCTACTCGCAGCCTTTATACACGGTGTTCTTCGCTTAACTAGGAGGAGCACGTTCTGACACAACCAAACCCGAGCAGAGGTGTCTCCTTCCCTCCAGGGCCGCCACACTCCGAACCGGGCCCGGCCTCCTACTCCCCCCACAAGCCTCCGAGGACGGCACAGGAACGAGGCCTACCAGGAGAATCCCACACAAGGCCTCCACCCATGCCTCCCGTCGAGCACGTAAGCTCTCCCGTTCCCTCCCCTCTCCGCCGCCCCCTCGCCATGCCCAGCAGCCTCTGCTTAGTGCCTCTGGGGCGGATGGAGGCGGATAGGCCGCGGCGCTGCGGCACTGCTCACCATCTTCCTTCCCGGCGCCGCTACAGAGAGAGGAAGTTGCCGTGCGCAGGCGCAGTATGAGCTGTCGCGCCGGAAGCTGGTGAGCGGGGACCGGATGTGACGCACCGCGGGCTTGTCTGCCCGTGGAGGCGCTGAACTCTATGATCGGCGGCGCTCTCCCCCGCCTCTGCGGGAAAAGTGCCCCAAAGCTGGAACCGTTGTTAAACCGTCCCGTGGTAACGGGATTATCCACAGCACAGTCAGTGGAAATTTTTTTTACAACCACGATTCAGATAAAATCGATGTGCAGCAGCACCAGGCGTTACTGGGAGTGTAGATGATGGTCTTCCATGCAAGGACAGCACAAAAGGAAACCAGGAGGAGCGATCCGCGGGGCTCCCTGCGTGCACTCCTCCATTCTGCGTGTGGTTCGGGCTGATGGTGGGACAGACGAGGGCTCAGCGGGGCTCCAGGCAACACTATTTGTACCTCTCTCTCTCTGCTGAGTCAAACTCATTCCACACATCCTAGGAATACATTTGCCCTTTTCGGATCTTCATCATAACGATGACTCACAGGACACATCTTCAATACTAGCCTATTAAAAAACAATAATAAAAAGTTCCTCTTGCTGCTTTGTGGTTATTTTGGTTAAGAGTGAATTGTCAGCCAACGCATCCAGGACAGAGGATCTATCACTGTTCTCAAGTCTGTGCCTACAGTTAAGATTTGCTTTAATGCAGTATACAGTCAGATCCTTCACCTACCATTACTGCAGGCAGCTCTGTCAACAGCCAAACCCCAGCTCCCTCAGACTGCAGCCAGTCCCAGCACTGCCAAAATAAATGTGGTTCCAGGTGTCTGAGAAGACGGATGGGTGCAGAGAAGCTTGCACAGCTCCCAGAGCCTTGTCTTGGCTATCATCTCGGCCTATTCTGCACAACCCTGGTTGTCAAGCTTCAAAATACAGCAACTGAATTACTACTTTTTATCGCTCAAGTACCCATTGTTTCAGGTTGGGCATCCTTCCTCGAAAAGTCTTTCTGTAATACAGGTGAAAGGACAAACAGAGGTGTACAGAAAGGTAGACCACTCACCTCAATAGAATGCTCCAAGTTCAGTTCCAGTACAGAAGAAATAATCTGCAATTTTGAGTCTGAAAGGTCTGAGTGTATCCAGACACACACAATGATAATTATGGTTGTCCTAGAAGTGTCCCTTGCTTGTCTAGTAGGCTGATCAGCATACTTCTTGTTTGAACTGTGGCAGCATCAAGATGCCCTACTGCGCTGGATCACGTAGGAAACAGTCTGACCTTAAAAAGCTCCCAGAACATACAGAAAACAAGAGGAAAGTACCTTAACAGACATCCTATGGCAAAGGTGAAGGCCCCAAGTAAATCACAAGTATCAGAACTTGCCACATTCCATTTTCTGTAATGGAAGTTCCATTCACTTTACTGAGATCTAGATAATAGAGAAAAACAAACAAAAAAAAAAGCTACAGTGTGTTGTGTCTTTGATGGGCAGATATAAGAGTCCCCAAAGCACTGCATGTTCCTGAGCCTGCCAGTAGATCTCACTGGCAACTTGCACACTATCTTGTACAACTTCTCAGCAGCAAGCCTTGGAGAGCCCATCTAAGGCTGCTGGCAGCATCCCAACCACTCATCCTATTAATGACAGACTAATGGTATAGCTGGGCTAAGGCATGCACAGTCTTTCTAACCCCTTGATGTAATGACTAAAAGCACTCTCCTTCAAGATTCTTCTTCCCTTTTTCATCTAGCATGGATAAACCAAATCTCAAGTGTACTTGAAGAGCCTCAGTCAATCCTGCAGCAATCCAGCTGAGATTTTATGGGTCCTAACAAAGAAAGAGTACACCTGGCATTCCTCTAACAGAACTGGGACTGTTCAGTATGAGTTAGATAAATTGAGTTTATGAGAAGCAGAATTCTCCAAGGGCACTTTCATCAGATTTCAGAAAAAATACTGTTTTGAAGTAGCTGTACCTTTACAAAGAAGAGAATTACTTCTATAGGAGATGACAATATGGTTACACAAATAATGCCTCCCATCTGTTTTTCAGTAGGTAGATGGCAACATTTCTCACCCCTTACTCAGAACAAGAACAAGTACAGAACACTTCAAGTGGAAAGATTGTGTTCTAGAAACAGATTAAATACTCCCATGTTCAAGAAGGAAGCCATTTAAAAGCATTTTAAAGTGTGTATTTGTCTCCTGGCCAGTTGTCAGGGTAAGAGAAATAATGTTTAACTTTTACTCTCAAATCCAGAGACAAAACATTTCCCACAGTTGGGCAGTCACTCCATCTTCAGTCCTACACTTCTTCACTCGCACACACACATCAAAGCACCGTTTCTAGTCATGAATGAAAAGCAAATCTCTACCCAGCACAACTGCAAACAGCCTGCAGGGCATTTCCATGACGACACTTGCTGAAAATGGAATAATCAAACCCTTTGAAACAGGAAAAAAAATATCCTAGTTATTATCAGTCTGATCCTGTAGCACAAACCTTTTCCTCCTTTAGGCCTACCATGGAAGAGAGGGTTTTTTGCCACTGTCTGGTATCTGCACAGAGCTAAGCATGTTCCCTGCACAGCACATTAGCTCCTGCCCTCCAGGAGCTAAATGTAAGTCTTCAGTTTGCTATTTCCCTACCCTTCACCACAGATAATGGCTACAAACTGTTGTTAGCTGGCACCTCTGGAATTTTATCTTCTCATGTACACCCTGGTGAACATTTGCATAACACTAGTCCACTTCCAAGTGTCTTCCAGTACTAAGACCAAAAGTGGGAAAAACATGAATCTGGAATTATATTACACTGCACTGGAAATAACATACACCATGAAAAGACAACTATGCAGAGATGCCTGAAAAGACCAGTTACAATCAATAGAGTCATTTGCCTTTACATCAAGCTCACAGCAAAAATGGCCTCTAGAATTATTGCTGAGCCAGCAGTGCAGTGTAGTAGACTCAGATCATTCACAAGGAATAACGATTGTGTCACAAATCCCTGAAAGGAACAAAAGAGTAGGTTTGCTTAGATAGCACTGATGCTAAGATTTCAGGTCTCAGCAGCTCAGAGCACTAGCAGCAGGATGGAGACTATTACAAATTGAAAACACACAGTTTATTCAATACGTCAAACAACAGTCCTGCTTATACATTCTCACTGTAAACTGTACAGAGGTGTAAGGGAGTGAATAACAAGTCTTAATCAGCCTGAATGCCTTGTGGAAGTAGCTGCTGATGCACCTCTAGACAAAATATCATGGGTGATTCTCATCTGAAAGCTCATGTGTTTTAGAAAGCACAAGAAGCATCATCACTTCTATCCACTGTAAATATACACACACACATACACACACACATAAATCAACAAAACAACCCCACTAATATTCTCACTGCATCACGTCTTCTAAGCTTTAGGTTCAAATGCAAGATGAAATTCTAATACAGAAAAAATACTTAAAGCTTGGGAACCGTGAGTTAAAACAACTTTTTATTTAAGTTACTCAATCCAGAATCAACTTCCTACAAAAAATTGAACAGTTCCATCATGATCCCCTCTCCTCACTCTCATCTGTGGAATTAAGTCTTGAGCCTAAAAGAAAAAACACATGCACACACACTCCTTCCCGAGTAGCCAAGCTTAATCTCTGTCAGTAAGCACAGGCTTCACCCTTCACTGAGACAAGCAAGTGCTGTGGAGCAGGTCTTAAGATTTGGAGGATGAGGCCAGAGACAAACATGCTCAGGCAAATATGTGCCCAACAGGCAACACGCTTGCTAGTAGGCCGTTAACAGTGCCTGGTTTCAAGGTATTGCCAAAATTTCTGGGGCTCTCCTTCCTCTTGCTCACCTGCAGAAAATATCAAGAACTGCTGTCTGTATCCCTGTTTCTTTTCTGCTCTCTGCCAAACTGAATATGAGAGCTAGTTTGTGCATGACTCACATAAGAACAAAATTCTGCCTGTGAACCAACTCCTCATAATACACGCTAAGCTTTTTGGAGATGACTGTTGAAAGCACTCTGCAGTTGCTGATACACTAATTCTCAGAAGAGCTCTTCTATGCGGACAGACAGGAGTTATCTGTTTTATAAATAAAACAAATGTGGAAGCCGAGTTGCCAAAACAAAGCAGCATGCTACCTTCCCATGTCCACTCAGTCATCAGCAAAGGCAAGACTGCAAGACCAGCAGGCTGCCAAGTGTGCAGTGCTCATCTGTCATGCTGTCATCCTTCGAGATGAAATGCACTACAGATACAGAAAATTTAAAGTATTTTATTTCTGAAAACTCAAAAATAATACCTGATTTTTTTTTTAATTAAAAATATACGTCAGCCACTTCTGCTGTGTTACTCTTTAATAAACTCCTCGGTACGCCGCTTTTTGAGGGAACTCACTGAACACCTCTCTTCTGCATCTTGAAAAGCACTGTCAGAGTCAAACGCACAACAAGCATCAGCTGCTTCCAAAAGTGCAACATCAGTATCATCTTCGCTGTCAGAGAAGGTCCTCTGGAAAAGTTCGTAAATGGTCTTCTGCTTTGGATCCGGCTGAGAAATTAGAACAGACAGAAGATGTATATGCACTGTCATATAAAAATCATAGTGAGAAACAACCAAAGTGTAATCTCACACTTCTAGTTCCTTCCCAGCTTTACTACCCAATACAGAATTCAAGCCCAGAAGGGATTGGCTTTACTTGGGTGATTCAAGATCTATCTGAATCTGAACTCTACACAAGGTCGTAGGTCATTACTTTCTGTCAACAAAAGGTAAATATTCAAAATACTGCTATGTCTTTAATGAGAAGAAAAGAAAGGATGCAAACTCTGTGGAAAGTAAATAAAGACAATGATTCAATAGGAGTTGGACATCCTGTTCCGTGATATTGAAGGCAGAACAGGTGTAAAGTCAGCCTACCAATTACACACCAATCTAGATGTACACAAGCCAAAACCCATTCAGCCTCTCCTGGGGACCACCAACATTTTTTCAGGTCAGTTACCTTAGGATAGTAATTAGTAGATTCAGCTGTATTGGAGAAATTGGTTTCTGAAAGCCCTGCTTCTCCCAGCACTTTTATTTTCTCTTGAATCATTGGCCTAGAAGAGATAAACAGTTATTACTGGAAGGAAGAAAATAACATGCAAGATTCTGTGGCCCAATGAGAAGGATGCTTAGTCATTTAGTATGTGTAGATTAAAAAAAAAAAAAAAAAAAGAAAAAATATAGATGTAGCAGGAATGTAAAGATGGCTTTGTTAGCTTTTTCATCTGTGTTCTCTTGCTTATGATTGTTGTATGCTGCCTTGGGATATCAATTAATTGATGAAAGTGTCAGTCCAATTTAAATAAGTGACAAATAAGAAGATGTGATTTCAGGTCATTAATACTTGGAGGAGTTGCATATTCAGGAGGAAAAGTAGTTGGCTGTGGTGACACTGATGGTATGAAGTCAGAATAAGAAGATGCAGTTAAAGGGAACCTGAATAGCCTACGTGTTGAGTCTCCAAGGCAAGCAGCAGTATAATGCCTGTCAACACCCAGATAAGCATTTCTGGGGTATCTCCCATTGCACTCCAGAAGTAAGAATCCACTGCTGGGTCAAAATGTCTAGTGAAGTTCCAGCAGCATCTCCACAATGAACACCAAATATCCTTGTCTTTTTGTTCTTTTTCTTGCCTTTAAAAATGATGACAGTATCCGTCTTTGAAGAGCCACATTTCCTTCCAGCTAAGCATTAATGACTACATAGACAGCATTTCACAATACAGGCAGAATTACTGTCATTATATTTCTGTGAAACGTGGGCAATGCATCACTTTCCAGATCCCTGCATTGTAGGGTTATAATTATTTGCCATGATGATATTCTAGAAACTGGACAAGTTCATTTACCCCACTTGTTCCTTTAAATGAGGTAATAAAGAAGTAATTGTGGACTTAAAATGAACCAGCTGGTGGATAATTTATTTTGGTCATTTGCAGGTCAGTTCCTTTGCAGCAGAAAGGATTCCTCAGATTCTCCACTACCCCATGATGTCAGATTCCCTAGCCTTAAGGGCTGCAGTGACAACTCAGACTCTATTTACTCAGAGATGGATCAGCAGCATTTCTTTAATCTCTATCAAAGGGCTTACTGAAGAGCAAGACAAAAGCAACAGTGCAGTCATCCTCTACACCCCCTGTCCAAGTGCTCCCCAACCAGCCAGACTGCTCCTCAGACTTGATCCACAATACTCACAACTGACTCACATCCCATCTCCAGTACCTGGTGGGTTCACTGGAACATACTCAACACGTTACAGTACCCCTGCATCAGAACCCTCTGCACTGTATGTGAGAAACTTTGTCTTGGAAGCTGTGAAGGTTTTAGATGCATCACCCTCCCCAGATTGTTTCCTCAGCAGCCCCTTCTTTGCCAGATAACTACTTGTATTCCTCCTTTGTATCACCCACTGAGTTGTAGCCACTGTGACACTGTGCTGACTCACCATTTCACTGCAGCCCTGGCTAGCAATTGGTGCTTCTCCCCTTGCAGACTGTGGAGACCAACACTAATATTAAGCCACTTCTGTGTCACATGTGACGCACTGAAATTAGGCAGCAGGACAACCAAGGAGACACTCCCCACTTCCTACCATAAGAAGTCATCTGCTGTGCCTCTAGCCACCAAGTAGTGGACATTAACAGAGCTGGTCTGTCCAATTCGATGCGCCCGGTCTTCTGCTTGGATCAAAACCTTGCGTCAAAAACATTACAAAGAAAATCAATTGAAAGCTCCAACATCTAAGGAATAACAAACAACAGTGAACAGGGAGACCTCCTTCCTTCTGCACTGTGACTACTTGTTATCCGGATCCCATTAACTTCTGCATCCTTCACTACAGACTAAAGACAAAAAGTCACCTACTGCATCAGGTTGACTAAAAGACACCAAGCATTTTTCAAAAGATGCCCTAAATCCTCTCCTCCTACTGAATTTCAGTTATCTGGGGCTGAGGGATGTAGGACTCACTCCCATAAGACTGAGTATACAGTAGTGGAGAGAGATGCTTGAACTGCATACAGTATGGGGTGCAACTTGTGTTGTCCACAGCCTGCATTCACTCTCTATCAATTACACTGGTAATAAACTGAGATGATACTTGAAATACAGAGCCCTTGTTTCTAGGTGTTTGTTGTCAGATGAAAAGCTGTACAAATGTGGCTGAGATTAAGGGAACTGGATAAACAAACCAGGAAAACCTACATTCCCTGCACTTTCAAAGCAAAGTGTGGAGTCAGCATTGATGATGGACTCATTCAGATCTTGGCTGAGCTGAGGGAGCTGCTGAGAGTTGTCAAGAAACAGCAGCATGTTTCCCTTTCATGCTATGTTCTCCAGCCAGCAAACAGTGTAACCAGCCACAATGGTTCAAGCCCAAGGTGTTTGAACAAACAGCCACCTGAGAGATAACAGAAAAGCCCTAAAGAAAGTTTCCTGTCCTCACATCTCCTCCCCAAGAGCTCTCCAGGCAGCATCAAGCACCCATCCCCTCCAGGATTTGTACCCCTGGATTCCAGAAGAGCTCTGCAAACACCACCAAATCCGCAGCAGACAGTGTCAGGCCCATGTTTGCAGCAGTGAGTGACAGAACGGCCACAGCTTGTTTCTCTGAGAACTGGAACTTCTGGCACAAAGACTGCCGTTCAGCTGACGGTGTAGAGCCATCAATGCGGATGTAGTCGAAATGCTGAGAAAAAGCAGAGAAAGATCCTACTTAGCAGTCTTTTCTGCATTCATCTTCCACATTTTAGTGGATTCTATTTCCCTTCCGTACCAGAACCAGGGAAGTAAAAAAATCACAACTATTGTCTTTTTCAAAGGTCTCTCAAATTTTAAGGCACTGTAGCTCAACACATAACATATTTCTCCTCTGCTAACAATGCTTGGCTTGCTTCTGTGTCCATTGCTCCCCTATCAGCCCTGAGCAACAGGAAGAACATCAACCCAACTGGGAACTCAAGTACAGCAGAAAGGGAAATGGCTTAACAAAAAGGTTAATGCTGTATGTATGCATGTGCTACAACAGCTACAACCTTGCCAACCTCTTTAAGTCTTCCTCTGCTTACAAAAGGAGATGAGATGAGATCCTGGTAGCATCAGGAGAGACATCCAAGTTTTTACTTGGATGATACAGGGCTATAACTTAAGGGTTCAGCCTCCTTGCTCTGCTGGAGAATGCTGCCACAAAGGCAAAGTCACCGCTGCCATTGTATTTTAAAGCTAAGAATATTAACTTAAGTCATCATTCACACTGCCCCAGCGTGACCAAGAACTCTGTAGGAATGCCCATAGAAATCTCTATGAATAATTAGTGCCAGCATTTTTGAAGTAAGAGAAATTATTGCCCAGGTACAAGGGTTCTGTACCATAAGAGTACTATAGTACAAAGGAAGGCAGCCATAGTTGGGCTTGGATTGTTACCTTTTCCCTCTCCGAGGAAAGCTTGGAGGAAAAAGCAGAAATGGCCACACAGGTTAATTCTACTCCAGAAATTTCCTAAGTCCAGGGCAGACGATGAAGGTCAGCAAAAAACAATAAAAGCCACTCAGCTAATTCAGAGTGCATCTCATGATGTTCTGCTCAGCTCCCTTGGAGAAGGGCATGCTCAGACACACAGCAAGTACAAATGATCTCTGTCCATATCTTTCATAAAATAGATGACTAGCCTTAACTCTGGGGAGCTCTTAAATGGCTTTGAAGCTGCAATAGTGATAAAGTTGGGAAAATTCAGGCGTTACTTACTTTCTTCTCCAGCTCTTCAACTATTGCATCCAGCATTACTTTATGATGAGCAAACACCAGGAATTTATCTTTCCCACTTTCTAGTAACTCCAAGATGTATTCTCTATATTAAAGAGGAGGAAAAAAAAAAAAACAAAACAAAAAACCACATGTTCTGAATTATCTGCTGACAGAATACAGGCACTGCTCTAAGTTAGCATAAATTGTTGCTGCAAAATGCAAATAAGACAAGTCTCCTACAGATTGAAGAAAAAAATCCATTCATTTTCTTCACATCAGCTGGACAGCTGCCCACATCTATGCTTGTTTATCATTGAGAATCAATTTAACATATCCTACTTGACTTATGGCATCCTAGACCAATCAAGTGGAAAGTACTTATGCTTTTTGACAATTTGTCTTTCTGTATTTCTGACTTGTGCTCAATCACAGATGATCAAAATTCCCTATCTTCTACAGAATAATAAATAGTTGTTCTAGACAAAGAATGTCAAGTTCTTTGCTGAACACAACACAGCTTAGATCAGCAGCAACTGGCAGAAAACACCAAACAAGATTTCCATCAATGTATTAAGATGGATCAACATTTTTCAGACAGCTCACTGAATTCCATGATGTTCAGATCCCAATTACATGATAATATCATTTAAGAAAGAAATCTGGACTTGCTTAAAATCTGCTGGATTTTAAGCAAAACAAATATCAAAGTGAATCCCATTTATCCAATTACAAAATGGCTGTTTTTTCAATGACTACAGAGCAGCCATGGACAACACTGTCATCAGGGGTAAGACACAGAAGGTGCTAGTGATCATTAGATAGATGGAACTGTACATTAGCATCTTACATGAAGTAATACTTTAAATGCTACTAAATATCAGAAAAGGAAGTGGACAAGCTGCTATACCTCTTAGTATTTGCAGTCAGGTAAACAGCACAACATGGTTTATTCAGTTCAAATTTGCAACTGAATATAAAAGGAAGAAACTGTTCAGTAACACAAAAGAAGAAAACCACTCTACAAGAGTTGGGATTCTGAAGTGCAATTCTGTGCCAAACAGGCAGCAAGGTCTGAGACTGTGGAATCGCACAGTGCACTTCAGCTGGTCATTACATTCAAAGGGTTGAGGAAAAGTTTTCATGTTACCAGCACACTAATTAAAAAGTCTAAATGAACTACAGCAAGTTCTGCACAGTCCAAGAAGAAATAATAAGGATGAAAAGGCTTTACAAGGCACTGAAGGACATCTAGAAGGTCATCTGTGAGAGAAAACACTTGCTACTGAGGTCCAACACGAGCTCTGTGGAAGAGCAAAGAACTTCAGTAGGGGCTGCAACACCCTTGGAGAATGGTACAACTAAAGCTCAGTCCATTTCATAAGCTTTCTGACTCAGGGCTCCTGCTGCAGTACTACTGCGGTATTTGACTTCTCAAATTCTGTGGATACTTTTAGCTTAATTGCTCCACCTCCCCATAAACTGAAAACAGGGTCTGGAGCAGAGAATCTAATCCAAGTCCCAAACATCAAATAATTTTCAGTGGTTCAAATGACACTGTTTAGATCCATATCTGGAATGAAATCAGAAAACTTGTTAATCCTAGAAACGCCAAGAGAAGGAAACCTTTAGTGCATTGTAATTAAAATCAATTTTTTTAAGCTAGCTTGAGGCTATTCTTCATGTCCCTACATTGTTATCTCTAAGGCACCATTTTCCTGTTCTCAGCAGAAAAACACATTTTACTAGGCAAGAACGAAGCAGCGACATGCAGCTTACATGACTGAGTGGATTTTAGCTTCTGCTGTTCTGTTGTAGAAAAGGAGAAGAGCTTCCTTCTCCTGTTGTTTCTGCAGAGAGAAAGAAAAACAAATGTGAGTCCCAGTAATGCCTTCTCTCCCTTCTTGCTTACAGATCTAGGTTGGCTGCTGTAGTTTGTATATACTTTGCTAAAAAAAGTGAACCTAATAATATAAAACAAAAGGAGATTTGATGGGGAAGTCTACTCACCACTGGGCACGGCACATAGCCAAACTCATTCCTCTGACACCTCCCTACCTACCTCCTACTCAACTCCTACAAGTTGCATGACAAGCATATCACAAATGCAGTTTTAGCTGATAAAGCACTTCCCAACTAAAATGACAAAGAACAACTCCCAGGTTATTACAGAACTGTGTTAGTAACTTATTTGCTAGCCAAAGTAGAAAAAAAAAAACTCCAAAAACAGTCTTCACTTTTTTGGCTACTTCTGTGTTCTACAACTCATCTTCAGTAAGGCTGTGTTTATAGTCTGAATGGGATTACATGGCAAGACAGAAGAGTAGACAGATGCAAAAGAGGCACAAACGATAATTAGAAAGGACTAACAAGAAGAAAGAGAGAAATAGTATTTGACACAGAAAGGATAAAGTATACCACTTTAAAGGGAAAAAAAAATTTGTTTTGTGGTGTACATTACTTTCCAACTGTGCCTTCAGCAGCCTTCCACTGTGCCTCTTCACACGGGGTGCAGCTCTAACTTTCATTGGAACACAGGACAGATTTTTCACTGACTTTTAATTCAATTTAACCAAAGAAGAGTTCTAATCTGAAAAATAAAGGCACCTGAAATACCAATGGCTCATCACAAAAATCAGTTCTGACTTACACTTTCATATCCTTTGGCCATTTTCTTAGCTTCAGCTGCCAACATAGCTTTGGTCTTTGCATTAATGCCTTCAGGAGCTACCACAACCATTTTGCGTTGCTTTGCTGGAAGCTGGGATAGCACATCTGATTTAAGACGTCGGATCATGATGGACTCTTCCAGCAAAATTTTCAGTTCAGCTAAGTTGGATGATCCAGAGTAGTCCCAACCCCACGGCGTCTGGGAAAGATCAAAGCAGTTATCAGGGTCACAATTACAAGAGACTGATGCTTCTGTTCTACAGGTGATCCAGCAGTGGAGTAAGCTCTATCCAGTTTCCCTGGAGCTAAGAACTTAATGATTACTAGGAAAAGAGATGTGGGAAATATGGTAGTAAACTAATCCAAGAGAAGGTTACTCATCAACTTCCCTTTCTCCTATCTACGAGTATTCAGGAAGGTACAGGGAAATAGGATTATGGAAAAAGATAGGGATCCCTCTCACGTGCCTTGTTATTTACCCTCACCCTACTGGGTGTTTCTACTCTTGTTGCTTTGGGCAGGCCTACAAAACTCAGTGCAGTTCTGTATATATGAATTTACCTCAGCTCTAAGCAGAGAGAAAGACAAACATCTCCAGCAGCATGACCACAAGCATCCTTAACCAAATGCCTTCACAGACGCATTAAACTTGTGTGACATACCTAGTAAATACTAAGTAAAAACTGCCTGCTTTCCACCATGACCTGTCTCTTGGCTCTGCCATTATAGCTTTTGGCTCAGACTTGAGCAAATCATAAATTTTGGCCCAAAATACATCACTCAAAGTATTGTCTTTTCAAAGCATTATCACTTCAAAGCTCTTCTAAAGAAATCCTTCATTTAATCCACTTTTAAGCATTAGCCTCTGAACCTGCCCTATCCTCCAGAACCCTACACACAGACATCATCTATCTGTTCAATTCATCTCAGCTCATAATTTCTCCTACCAGTAACTTCACAATCACTCATTTTTCTCTGGGGACGCCAAGATGCCAACCATTACACTTTCCAAATGAAACACCTTTCAACAACTTGTATTCAGACAGGAGACCAATAAGGTTCTTAGAATGGTGTAAAGGATAAAGAGATTTTTCTTGTTTCTTTGCTGAAGTTTCACAAATATATATATATGAATTAAAGCTACAGTAATCTGGAAAACAAACGCTGGCAAAGAGGATCTTCCTCAGCTCCAATTCAAGTCTTGCTGACAGTGTCGCCAAATTCCACCACAAATATAAACTCTGATCCTCCAACAATTCAAAGCAACCCTTATGCATATATATATCCTGAATTCCCTGTAACAGATGTGAGGTACCTCAGCACCAACCCCTTTAATCTGCTGCTCTATTCTCACTGTATCACCTTAACTGCTAAAATAGATTTAACTTGAAAAAAAAAAAAAATCCATATTCCCTTTATTTGCCTTCCCCAAGAGAAATCTGCTGCAAAGCGGTATTTGAAATAAAATAGGAAAAAGCTCTGCAGCACTCACTGCACCCTCTATCTTCTTGTAAAACGGAGGAGACAAAAGTAACAGAATTAGACATGAGGTTAACCACATCACTTACTGTATTAACAAATGGTGCTTTGATGGAAGAGGGACAAGAACAGGTTATGAGACAGAAAGGGGAGGAATCAAACAGGTCACAGGCAATTAAGACCTCTTTCACATATTAAAGCAAGTATTCTTATTTGAGGTTGGGACATCACAGGACAATCTGTAATTCTATTGCCATACCGCAGTGATGAGAACCATTAACTAACTACAGATTCTGGCACCTGTAGCCACCATTGAAACTCATTTGACTTAATGTATTCCTATGTAATTATGGTACTTTCTGATTATCTGTAGTAGGTTCATTAAAGCTGGAAATAATTCAAACCATACATACAGAACCAGACTAAGTCCTGTAAAGATTTTTTGGCTCTTAAAACAGCCCAGTGGTATATAGCCAGAGGTAATAAACCCACTTGGATCTAAGCCAAGCCTCCAAATGCCACCATGGGTATTACTGCTCTGCTTCCCTGAAACCAGGGATGCAATGCAAGTCCCTTGGGACCCTGGAAAGCTGGCTCAAGTCCAGCTAGGTTCATTAGCTTTAGACATACTGCAGTACAGCTAACAGTGCTCAGCCCCAAGTCTCTGTGCCTTCCTTCTGCACTGCTTAAGGATTCTGACTCAGCGGAATAGATGTGCAGAGCCAAGAAGGACCTGGTGCTGCATCCAGCTTGGTCACACTGCTCAGTGCTCTGACAGGGAATGAACAGGGATCAATGCTGAGTGAGCAGCTGAACAAGACCTTCTACACAGCCTGGACGCTCTACACAGGCTGCCACATTCTATTTACACAGCACACCTTCCACTTTTGGAATCATGGACAAGTGATATATATGTTTTAAATTCACATAGTACAATTCATTTCAGAAGACTAACATCATCATGACTGGAAGAACAAGGTAGAAACAGAGCCAGTACAATATCTACTGTCATGTTAAGAAGTATATACTGGCAGAATGGAATTTTCAGATAACTGTCTTTCATTTATGGCAATTGTGTTGCTGGAACAACCTGCAAACAAAAAAGCATACTAGTTTTGTGTTGTACCTAGGTCATGATAGATAATTATTCTTGGAATTATTAAAATAAGTTTTATTGTATATTACTATGAAAAAGAGAGGGGAAAAAAAGAGGGATATTTATTTTGCCAAGATACACATCTGGCTTTGATCCATAGCATTCCAGAACAAATGCATCTGTGATTTTCTTAAAGTGTTACAGCATTTTACATGAGTCAGTAAACTTAATACACTGTTAGCAGAAGCTGCCAAACTCTCACAAATTCAGAGCATGTGCTCAGATAGAAATTATTTAATATTTGCCAACATCACCGAGTTGGAAAAATGAATTTGCAGCACGTATTACGGGAAACAGACCTGTGCTGTTTTGTAAATATACAGGTGACATTTCACTTGCTACATTTCTGAGAGTATTGATGCTGGGAGGCTGAATTACAAGATGACAAACTTTCATATCTCTTCTAATCACATCTGCCAGGTACCTGCAATTTTCTGTTAAGTAATCTATTCTCTTCAAATGGAAAGTTGTCAGGTTTTAGTTTAAAATTGAACGGTACACAGGTTTGTCAGTTTTTCCTTAATCAGATTTATTACTAACACCAAAACATTTTTACACAGCACCTTTCATTCTGACAGATCTCCAACAGCTTTGCAAAACCTCTCTGGTTCTGTGCGATTCCATTCCATCCCCCCTTATAGTGCAGCCACTCTCAGGACAAAAAGCAGCACCTATTTGAATAATGACTGCAAAAGTACCACAACAGTTGTTTGGAGAGGTTGCAACTCAACACTATCTTATGTTAGAGCTGCAAAAATAAATGTGAGGGACACACTACAATCACCAAAGCACCTTTCAGTTTACTCATAGCTGTGAGGATCTAAGGCAACTCAATATGCAGTAGTCCTATTTTTAACTTGGCTACTATCCACATCCCTTCATTTTCAGCAGCCCCACTTGTGCTCTAAATAAGCAAATTCTTCCTATGTTCACTCTGTAATTTATTGACACTGACTGTAGCAAAACATCCCAGGAGAGCACCAGTAATGTTCAACTGTCTGGTAGAGATGGGTCAAACGGAAATGAAATTGTACTACAAACCCTACAGAGGCTTTGAAGAGCAACTGATACAGACTGTGACCCACACATTGAATTTCACTGTGGGCTGAAAACTCATTTATACAGAATACATTGCTGCAACCTGAACTGTGCAGAACAATTTTATTTCTTTTATCCAATTACACATCTTACCTGAGGTCCATATGCCTTGTAATTGAAGTAACAGCAAGTCATGCAGAACTTTACCCTCAAAGGATTTATGAAACTCCAGACTTATTTAGACTCACAATCCAACTTTCCTTTTTACTGCAGAAAGCCAATAAGATTAAACTGCATCTCTTCATTTCCCTCTAGAAAGCATGCTGGACATTGTTCAGACAGGAATCTCTCAGCAAAGATAATGTAACTCAGCAGAATAGCTGCCCTCTCCCTCCCTCTGCGCTCTTCATCCATACAACTCCTACAATGGATGAAGAAATAAGAAGTTTCCATCATCTGCCAGGAAAGCAGTGCTTTGCTAACATTAATGCTGTTATCTTCTAGAACTCATGTCTGTATCTGTGATTCTGCACATTAAATGGTCTTACTTTAATCAATGATATCAGTATAATCAGTACCAAAGCCAATGAACTGCACATCTATCTTGTACATCTGGACAAACATAGAACAGCACTAAGCTAGATACAAAAGCTGAAGTGGACATTCAGATCTAAGGAAAATGGACTTGTCAGCTTCTGATGGGACTGCATCTTCCTGATGCAAACTTAGCATACATTAGCTACACCAAAAAGAAAAAAATAAAATTAAAAAAAAAAAAAAATCAGTAAGCACAGCATCAGTGCCCTACAAATACATAAAACTGTTTTTATGGCATGCACTGATGATTTTCATTCTTCTGTAAATATTTTTGAGTGTATACATGGTTATTTGGCATTCCCAACCACTCTGCTGACATTGTTATTGCCCAGTCTTAGACAAGATGAGGCACAAGAATGTCTTACTTGAGTTAAAGCAGAGAGAGCAATTTTATGCAGTATGTGTCCTTTCTCACACTGCCAAGCCACTATAACTGCTACATCCTTGTCCTGGAGAAGCTGGAGAGCAAACCAGATAAGGGTCTTGTTCCAAACAAGAACTCAGTCTATGCAACCAACACAAGAGATTCCAGAACCTTGCTGTTAACAGGCAGAAGCAAGAGCTCAGCTTATAGCAGTGTGTGTTCCAACACACACCACAGCCTGAGAGATTACAAAGCCAGCTGAGTTTCTTGTACATCAAGATCAAGTCAGAGTCCCACCATCATAGCTGCAAGAACTAACTTGCTGCAAAGCCAAATTCTTGCTGTGGTTGTACTCAGTAACTCTGCTAAAACCACTGAGTAGCAGTGAGGGATAAGTTACTTTTTCTTCAGGGTATGCTGGGGAAAACATCAATTTCATAAGTTGGCAGAGAATAGAATAAATAGACGGACTGCAATTCTTTTTTTTTTTTTTCTTATTTTTTTTTTAAACTTCATTTTACTTGGAGGCATTACATTGTTAAAATGTATGTTAAGTGTAAGATGTTAAAAAGAAGCCTTACACTGTTAAAATGGTCACTAAAGCAGACAATAAATTGTTTTTTAATCAATTAGCTCAATCCTGCAGCTACTTAAAATGACCACACTGTATCCACTTAAAACTCTTAGCAAGTTCTTGTCAGAACAATCTCTTAACCCACAAGCTAAGGCCACTTCGGCTTTTAGCTTTTTATTTCCATGCTCTTCCAGGGCAGAACTTGACAAGAAGCCTCTTGTCTCTTGCCTCACTGCCTCTTTATCTCAGGGCTACTTTCAATTTGCAGTACCTACAGCTTCTAAGGTTGAGAGCTTTCAAAATACCACTGCAGAGCAAGACCTTCTCAAAAAGTAATATCAGAAAGTGAAAGAACGGCAAGAAAGAAACACTCCAATTGAAACAAAACAAACAAAAAAACCCAATAAAATAAAATGCTGTTTGGAGAGTCCAACTTCATCATCTCCCCACCATCCCTATGAAGTACCTTCTTTGCATCACAGTAGCGGAGCCCAAAGGTGTGGAACTGTGGAAAGAAACCCGGCTGGACAGCTGCAATCTGTGTGTAGAGCTCTGCAGGCCGCGACATGGCAGGGGTTCCTGAAAGTAAGATCACTCTCCTCGCAGCCTAGAAAAGCAAAATGGGACATCCCTTATCATACAGCTGACAACACAGATGACACGTGCACTGAGGTCATCCCTGGCCCCGGTATTAAGCCTCAGGGCTGCTGTCCTATCCATCATACATAGAGAAATGTCTCACTTTCCAAAGATGCTTTCGGCCCTTACTTTCAGAAGGCTCCCAAGGACAGTGCTTAAAACTTCTAGGAGGCAGGACAAACTGTATAATTTCTTATTCATCATGCGCATGCTGGAAGAGGACATCAATTTTTATGACAGTTCTTTCTGAATTGGCATTTTCGCACAAGACGCGTTAATACCTTATGTCTGGCTCAACATTTCATCTGGCATTAGGATGTCACAGGAGCATGACACACACTCCTCTCAGGTACACCTCACCTCCAAAATAAATTCTCTTGTAATAAATCTGCCACAACAAGCCACAAACAAACTGTCTTGCTCACAAAAGCAGAAGAGATCTAGAGAAGTAGACTTTTTCCATGTTTTTAGGGCATTTTCTTTTTAACTCAACTAGGAAGGAGAGAAAGATGATGCTGCCTGAAAAAGGCTGCCCACCTAGCAGTCATTCTGTGTTTAAGCACAGCTTGCTGGATGCATGAAGTAATCAATAAGAAATCACTTAAAAAAAACAAAAAAACAAACAAAAAAACCCCTGCTTTTTATTGGATACAGGAGTGAGGGGTAGACAAACAAAAAGAACCCACACAGTAATCTGAAGTAGGTGCTCACAAAAAGTGAGGAAAAAAATAATTATACTGTAGACATAAAAGCCTCCAAAATGCATTTCTACCCTCTTATATTCAGCGTTATCCAATTCTATTATTAGATGAGAGCAATGAATTTCTACTGCTGTAAATTCACGTATAGTAGTTAAATTACAAATGCCTTCTAATTTCCTGCATAGTTTAAAGCAGGTTCATTAAAATAACAAAAAGATTCTTGAGTGACATCTGTACCAGCAGCTCATTCATATTTAAATGAAAAAGAAAATGAAATTCTTTTATCATTTCACTGAGATCTACCAGTCATCCAAATCTATTCAAGATGATTCATCAACTCACCAACCAAATATGATGGGGAAAAAAAAAGTTCACAGATCAGCTAACGGAAATTAATTTCAGGACTTTATCAGATATTTATATACAGGTTGTAACCAAGGTGGAACTTGCCTTCCCCCTCTGTTGAACAGATCAGAAGGAAATGTGACGACCAATAGGATCGTACAATTCTCACATATCTTAAAAAAAAAAAAAAAAAAGCAGGACATTTATCACACTGAGTAAGAAGAGGTATCTAACCTTTTGACATATCAGAAAGGTGTAAGTTCTCACAAGACAGAGATCCCTACACTACTCAAAAGAGCGAAGGGTGACAGCCAGGGCTGGGAAAAAAGACAACATAGAGGTTGCACGACTACATGCTTGCACAGAGAGCATATCAAGGTCAAGATGAATGGGAGGGAACAGCACAGCTGGGACATTTCCAAGCAATGCGTACACAGACCAGGAACATACTCAGTGCAACATAAAACCATCTGCATTGAAAGTTATACCACTCTCCAGGCTCTTCCTCCATGGACGGTGCTCCTCAGGAGCTACGCAAGACAAGGCTATGCTAATTCCCTGGTAGTTACAACACTTGGTCTCCTTGCTCCTTCTCTAATCTCAGAATTAGTATCAAAAGGGGGTGTTCAGTAGCTACAGGTCACGTGAATTCTAACCATGTCCCAGCTGTTTCTTCTTTGTTTGCATCTTATTTTTGAACAGAAATCTAATCACTGCAAGTACTTACCAAGGGTTGTGATACATCTACAATTAACCATTTTAAAAATCAGGAGAACTAAAAAAACAACTTAAAGAAAACAAACAACCCATATGACTTAAGCAACAGCTGTGAAGAACTTGAAGAAGTTAATTTCAGAAAATGGTGTAGAACACAGGTGGTCTGACTCATTATCCAAGAATCCCTTTCAGTATTAAGAACCGTAATAGAAGGAGCCCAAGGGAAAGGTGAAAAAAAATCCTAGGCAGACAAGGTTTCAAGTGTTGAAGACTTAAATCCTGGGTGACAGAAATGTCTTTGATTCACAGATCTTTTACTAGTGGCAACTCATTTTGAATACGTGCCAATAAGGATTTGCTCCTGCAAATCCTGCAGAGAAGTCTCTGATGATCACTGCTTACTCTCATTTCTCAAGAAACCTTCTCTAATGTCAAAAAGTGAGAGTTTACCCTCTTTTGTCCAAGATATATAAGAACAATATGGGATAACAACACAGAAAATACGATCACAGTGATGAACATGGACTCTTCAGAAAAAAAAAAAAAAAAAAAACGGAACCATTCATCAATTTCTATGCATCTCCTCATAGAACAAATAACTTCAGCCACTAGTTATCATGCAGGCATGAAGAATAATCTTGACCAGAAGTACTTCCTCCTCCCTCCTCCCTCCCTCCCTGATGGCTTGACCAGTCTGTAGACCCGAGTAACATAAAACAATTGTGGCATTGCGGCACACACAAGACACCAGCAAGAATAATTTCCGCAGCTGCGATAACACTTACAAAAATTACTTTTGAAAGTTGAATAATTTATTAAGCCTGACGGCACTTCAGAGTTTCAAACTCAGCACCCAACTGACTGGATGGGGGAGTTGTTAGGGGGTGGTGTGGAGTGTTATGCCACAAAGCTCAACACACAAAGAGCCTCATTAACATACAATGACTGCCTCTATTGTAAATGAATTTCACAGCATGAGCTCTGCCATATGCTAACAGACTTACACTTAAAAAAAAAAAAAAGTTTGGCTGATTCTGGCTATATAATTACTTGTGTCCCCAGTTTTTGCTTACTTTGTCGTTTTGAACTGCTTAGCTAAGAACGCATTATCCTGTGAAATTAGAAATCTGAGAGAGGCCATAATGTAATGGGGATAATAAATGTAGTAGAATAGAAATTTGATAAAGGGAAAATGTTGCAGCTGTTTTGGGGAGTCTATTTCTGTACTTGGGTCAGTGTGCTGCATTTTGTAAGATGATGTGGTCATTCCAAAAAATATAAAATGCTTTTCTCTACTATTAAATGACATCCAGACAGAGAACTTCTCCCACATGGTGACAAACAGCTCCCACTGAACCAAATTACCTCCCCACCTGGAGAATCAGCTTCTCTGATTTCAATACAACATTCTTCCTCACAGCAGGTGACAAGGAAAGGTTTCTTTATCCAATCCATATAGATTTGTAATGCCTAAAGATAGCAGCTATTTATTTCCTACAGAGAGATTTTTCTGTTCCCTCCTTACCTTCTACCTTCAACATTGGCCTAATTCCCTTTATTATTTTTAAGCACCACTTTATTGAAAGAAGCATGCAGAGTATCAGATTCCAGCTACCCAATGTATTTGGACATAAGTAACTAAAACAAAGAACTTTAACCTTGTACATATCAGGATGTGCATTATGTTATTAAACTGCGTAGCAGCTCAGTAAGAAAAATTTCATGAGTAATATTACCCAAATGTTGTGGAAAGGAGCCCATAGAGAAAACAACAAAAATAAGCCCATTTTATGCCACCAGAATATTTGATTAAATACTACTATGCATTTCTCAGTTTCTAACTCAGTTCTTCACTGAAAACTTACTTCATGCCTCCAGAAACACTCATCCATATTCCACTGGGACCTTTCTCAGTTTCCATTGCTTCACAATTACAGAACAAAGACAATATAGCTTTTCAGCTAGCTGAAGGATGTAGAATCCTTTTCACCCGAGTCCCCAAGAGATCCCTCTACAGATCACTGAAAAACTTCCATTTCATTGTTTCTTCTTCCTCCACTTCCCTTGGGGCTTCGTTGTTTTACGTCTATTGGTAGCACGCCTCCTCAATACTCATGTTCCTGGGCCAGTCTAACCTTGGAAGCAGAAATCTAAAATAAGAAGAGGTAACACCTTGGGAGGCAGATGCAGGACAGAGGTAAAGGGAACAAAGGGTATCAACAATACACCCAGGACAGCAACTCAGCCCCAAGCAGAAAACTAAAGAGAACAGCAAGGTGACAAATTCCTGTGACTGTCTGCTGCAGTCACCTAGGACAAACAGGCTGGGACAGTAAGGGACTGGGACAAATAAAGCCTGAAAACAGTGACTCAACCAAAGCCCAACAGTATGAGGCTATGTCACTTTGATATACATGGAAACAGGACAAAAGTGCCACTTTGAACACAGGAACTTCCAGTCCTCGAGTGCTACAAGACACACTGAAGGAGGGGACATACCTCACACGGTTACTTGCACAGACTGACCAGAATGAAAGTTAGCTAAGCTTGAAAGCAGCGTTTTTACCATGAGCCGAAGCATCAAAGTACAGTTCTGCACTATGGCTTTCAATCCATTTGCCTCCATAATTGTGCAGGGTCACATGCTGTGTACAGACTTGGCCACCTGAGTCCTTGTGGGCAGGTGAATCATTCTCCCCCACATACAAGTCTGCACACCCAAAAGTAAGCACATCCACAAGGAAGGTGAAGGGGGTAAGAAATCCAGCCTACACACTTTACTGTCACTATTTCAGCTCATTCTATCATATTGTAAAGGCAAGTTCCTCTCTCAAAGTTTTGCCCAATAAAAATAAACTGGGCACACTGTGTCTTTATCCTTATTCCTATGCATTTGTTAAGGTACTTCAGAAGGTAGTAAGCATAATTACTGCATACATCTAGCGAATATAAAAGCACACTAAGAAGTCCTTCTGGTCACACTTCCCATTGTCCTCAAGCAAAACATTACCTCTGTCAGGGTGAGCAACTAAGTATGTCATAAAAGACACTGAGTACTACACACTAAAAAACAAACAAACAAACATTGGTGCTTTGTTTTTAAAATATTTTTAAAATGTTAAGAAGTCCCCAACCAACAGATTTAGGCCGCACGTTTATTACATGGCTCTGCTTGACAATTCTATACCACACTTGCTCTCCAATACAGACAAGAGAGGATGGAAAGACAAATTGCAACTGGGTAGTTAAAAATACCTTTTTGAAAAACAATCAGGGTCAGATATTAAAACTAAAACAAGACTTTAAATGCTGTAATCATAGGTAAATATTTCAGATGCTAGAGATTCAGCTGGCTGTCTAACAAGGCAGATTCAAAATTAACAGCCAAGCTAAGTCATCTTTATTATGAATGTGCTGATGTATAATCTGGTTACTGTGCAGTTCTGTCTAAGCCTCCACAACAATTTTTGTATTTTACTTATCATTCAAACAGAGGAGTCACAGAAGCAGATTCTACCAAGATAAAAAGAATCCATTAGGCACCAACAGAATGGACAGAAACATTTCAGGCTAAGAAATATTTTAATTTACATCTGTCTGGTGTCATTATGGACTCAGTTCTTTGTAGCAAGTAAGAACCAACAGTAACATTTCTTGTGCGTTTTTTTACTCCTTTTCTGTCCCCAAAGTTCAGTTCAAGGCTAAGCCGTCATGCTTAAAGGTACTGGGAACCTCATAGGAAATATAAACACCTACAGCAATTTAAGGAAGTTGAAAGCAGCTTAATGCCAAACACAAGAGCTGCTTAAAAAGTACTCTAGGCATGACTTGGCTCCACAGGCTCTGGCTACAGCACTGACAAGGCTTTGTACTTTGACTTCAAGGTAGGGACTTACGTGCACCTATCAAGAGCTTGCCTATGGAAAGAGCTTTTTCTGGTTTCTTCCAAAAGACTCATTACTGCTCTAATCCTTTTAAATGCAAGGGAAGCAAAAGCAAGAACATTATCTTCAGCACTCAAATCTCTAGCAACAATAAACAGCAACTCTATCCATTCATCTTATGCAATAATCTAAAATACTAAATTTAGTAAAATACTAAAAAATACTCCAATTTTTACCCCATTTACTATTTACTACACAGGTGACAATGTAATTTTTACATACAGTGTTCAGGTGATGAAATCTCCTCATATCTTGGTTGGTCTTTCAAATAAAAAATTGCCACAATGTGCTATGCCAGTAGTGGGCAGTTGAGGACAAAGCTGCCAAAGGGAGTAGATTTAGAGCAAAATACAAGTTGGAAAGCAAGGAGGGCAAATGAGTGGCTATTACAGACAACACTTACTGCAAAAATTACAGTCAGGAAAATACAGTTTAAGTGAACATATAGCAGAAAATGTTCTCTAAAGGTTCTGGCCCTGTCTTACTGCATGCTTCTTACACATGATGCAAATATGAAACTCTTGACTGAAAATTCAGTTTGAAAAGCACAAGATCTCAGTGCTTTAAAGACCAGTGATGTGACAGCATAAAACTATAAATTCGCACTAAGTTCATACAGGCAATTAACCTTTATATAACAGGTACCATCTTTCACATCTTATAGCCTGCAAATAATTCTGACAAGCTGATACTTACAAAGCTACAAGTAGGAAAGGAGACCAATTTTTGAGCATCAAGAGGTAAAAGTTATTTTCTGCCACTCGTGGCTGTACACCCCTTTGGGTCTACTTCAAAATGAATAAAATCACACATCCTGCTTAGTTTCCAAATACTCAAGGACTGTCACTAAAAATCACTGAAAGTGATCTGGAAAGCCAAGAGAAGACAAGAGAGAATTTAAGAAGAATGACGAAGTTACTAAGGACAACCATCTCTGCCCTGCCATTAAAGAGCTTGCATATAAAAGTTGACTGCTGTAAAGCCATCATGGATCAAACCTTCTCTTTATATACAAATACTGACAGCTATTGAGAAAAAAAAACTGCATTTGCCTTGTTCTAATGAACAGACTTTGCAGTGTCTGGAAACTACTGCTACCTTTAATCTCTGAAAGGCTACTAGAGACAATTCAGCTCTTTGATCCCAGGAGAGGACCACAAGCAGATATAAAAACTCACATTACTCCTGACATCAGCTCAATATTTCTTCCCTTCTGTGGGTCACTTGCCTTGCTCCACCTCTGGCTCCACCTCTCTTAGACCCACTTCAGACCTGACTACCAGTGGAGAAGGATCTCTTCTGGAGTTTTATAGTGTGCCTAGGATACGAGTAAGCTTTCTATCTATTCTCTTTTGGTATAACAACTGCTTAGCCACACTCTCTGGTATATTTCATAATTATAACATCTGTACATTCATTGATTATACAGTACTGAAGTTCTTTTGTTGTATGGAAATTAGTGATTAAGTCAGAAATAAATTTTGCTCTTAAAGAAACAGTGACTTGGACTTCCACAAGCACAGAAGAATTCAGCTGCTGGCTCAGACAGTAACACTGCTTGGGGAGTCTGGCCTTAGCTGCAGGAGGTTTGGCATGCAGCATACGTACCTTAAGGAGAGCCATGGCAGCTCGGCATCTCGCAGTTTTTATGTTCTTTAGGTAATGAGATTCATCCTGAAACAAAACCAGCATGAAAATGAAGACAGCTCTGATCCACATTCCAACTGCAGGCTAAAGAACAAATTCTCAGTGCTCTCAGCTATCTAATATTACAAGCCTGCCATCCCAGAGGCTATTCCAAGTACTGGGATAGTCGCATCAAAATCTCAACTAGAAGACAGCATGGGGAGTACCAGGCTTCTACCTTCAAACCCACAGTTGTAATTGAACGGAACGGAAATCAAACCTTAAGGCCATGAATCTCAAATGACTACAGGTTAGTAAAAAAAGAAGTGGACAGAGACAGGTGGAGAAAGAGGAACATTGATTCTACCACTGATGCTCGTTTGCCTCAAATTTCCACCTTGATGCCCCTTTAAATGCAGCAAACACAGGAGGCCTATACATTGTTATTTCCCTAAACAAAGAGGTTAATGAAAACAATACCAAAAAAAAAAAAAATCTAATTAGGATCCAACTGCTCTGCTGATAGGGCTCACCAGGTGGAAAATAGCCTTCTACTTGAGATGTCACCCCCCAAACACCCTTCACTTCTTCTGCTGTAGCAAGGCAGATTTGGACACAAAAAATAATTGGCACCCTCCAAGGGTACATTCTCATCTTTCCACATGTGGATGAGCAAGCAACCATGTATGCTTAGTACACGCCCAGTACAACTGCTCAGTCTCTCGGGTACAGCCTTCTCCTTCCCAGTTAACAAATAACCCACACGAATAGCCCCAGTCAGTGAAAGCATGCTGAATGTAAAAGCAGAGAAGCTCAGCTTTCAGTAGGACTACATAAATCTGTAAAGACATACAGGGTCCAAATCTGAACATACAAAGACACAGAACATCTGCAGCTCAGGGGATTCCAATGCAGCAGCCCTAGAGCCCAACTCTCTTTACAGAAAGCAGCAGCCCAGACAAAGCAAGAACCCCTACTTCCACTCTGAATGCCTTGTACAGAAGGGGGCCAAGGGAAATAAAATTAATTTCCTCATGAGTAGTTTGGTCTCCAAAGACCTCATCTACTCCCATATTCCCACATGACACTGAAAAAAAACAAAAAAGAGAGCTATTATGTTCCAAGTGTCATAATCATGAGACAGGTGGATCTGTTTTGCTGAAAACCATGCTGAGAATGTGAAACACTTGCAAGAAGGTATGTAGACACTTCTAGTCTTTACAGTCTTTAAAGCTGGATTTGAAACATAAGGAGTTTTGAATTTTTAAGAAGTGAAATCTAGAAAAATACCTTTTACCACAGCTCCCAAAAAGGTGAAAAAATAAGTTTCAAAACCATTTACAACAGTAGTGATACACGTGATCAGTGAAAGCTTAATGCACACTGTCAGTGGTACTCAAACACAGGAAGACTTCTTGATGCTTCACCCACATACTTGGTGTTGAGAAGTTATCTGGCTTGTTGGATAAACATTAAAACCAAATATCAAGTCCAATTACCATAAAATGACATAATTCCAAAGCTACTGTATTGACATACCACATACAACACCTTAGTCTCCTGTAAGGAACATACCCAATCACAGTGAAACCTGTGAGGCACCCTAACCAGCAAAAGAGAAAACACAGCCACAAGAACCAAAAAGGTTTCAGAGAACTCTGCTGTTTCTGCTCACAAAGCTGTAATCACAGTCACAATTCTAAGACAATTTCAGTCCTAAAAATGGCCTGCCTTACATTTCTCTGCTGTACAATCCTAAAGATACCCCATTTGCAGTATATAATCAACTTCAAAACTCTAGCATACTACTTACAATAATAACTACTTGGAAAGTGCTCTTGAGTTGCTTGTCCATTTTGCTGAGGAGGTCAAAGCTGATGATGTTAATCAAACTTGCTGTTAGGCTGTCTTTGCCAGTCACTATAACATTAGTGCTTCCTGGTCTTAACGATGGAAGCCACCTGTGAAATGCCTGGAAGAGAAGAGAGTGATTAATTGCACTACTGTGCTCACATCCACTGCAGAGATCCCCAAACCCACCACAGTTTATAAAAGAGCATCCTCATGGATGCTTAGAACAAGGAACAATCCCACTCTCCATTAGGTACCAGGTGAGGGCATAGAAGGGGTGAGCAGCCTTCACAAGTCAGCACTGCTAGTAATAGGAAGATCAAAAACAGCACTCAGGATGTAAGGCCAAATCCACCTTCCACGATGGGAAGACTCAAAAATGATTTATTCTTGCTTCTTACTGAAAAAGAAATCTGATCTGCAGTAGAAATGTGTGTAACCTCCTGACAGTGTTACCTGCTGTATTTGTAGCCAGAGAATGCAATGAACGCTGTTGACAGGAAAATTCATCATTTTCCCACTCAAAAGGCTGTGAAATACAGCATTCTGAGCAGTAAACATCTCTCACTACAGCAATGTTTACTCCACAATGATGAAGTACAGCACATCCATACCAACAAAAACTTCCACTATTCCTCCTTCTTAAAAAGCCTACCAAAAATGAAAAAAAAATACCACCACCTCCTAGTCACAAAAAAGATGAAAATGACACCGCACTAGCTTCAATATGACAGCAGATGAACATGTAGGAAGTCATTCAAATCAGCCTCTTGAAATGCTCCATACACCACAGGAAGATAACCTCCTGCAAACACATCTGTTAAGTACTGAGCACCCACCATTTCCCTTGTAAATCTATTCCCAACACCACCAACCCCTCCACAACATCTAAGTCCTGCTGACATTGCCCTCTAGAGGAGAGCTGACATTGCTCTAGCAATCACAACCTGGTCTCTACAGGAATGTATTCAAAGACTGGTGATGGGAAATGGCATCTCTGACTCAAGCACCTTCACCTGTGGCAGTCCCCCAAGCCCCATTCTTCTGATTATCCAGGGAAGTGGTAGAGTCACTTTCCTTGGATCAAGAGAAAAGAGTGGGTGTTGCACTTAGGAACATGGTTTAGTGGGCGCTGTGGTTGGACTAGATAATCTTACTGGTCTTTTCCAATCTTAGTGATTCCATGAATTACATGCAGCAGGTAGATGATTCAAATGCTGACAGCACATGAGAAATTAACAATTGCCTATAGTCACCACTTACAAGCATCACAACCAAAGCAGGCCACTATGCGGGCAAGGTTGGATCAAAACCAAAAAACATGGGGCCGATGCTATGCAAAACTGACAAAGGCAGCAGTAGTAAAAAGAATCTAGAAGCTACCAGCTGAACTGCTTTCCCCTTTTGGAAAGGTCACATGCCTACTTCACAGAAAAGAGAATCTGTCTGAATATCTAAGTTTCAGCACAGAACTCCAAATGCACACCTGCAGCACTTCTCATCCCTTCTTGCTATTGCGCTTAAAATACATAAGCACTCAAAGGCATGAGCCTGGAAAACTGAAAACTAAACCCCGCACTTCTGAGATGAACACAATTTCTGGCTATTCATCTCCAGAAACAAGAATTTTATGTTAAATGTATCTGTACAGAATGAATTGAGGTTACAGACCATAACCTTCACCTTTTTGTACACCATCTGCCAAACATTTTCCTTAGATTCACATCCTTCACTTACTGAAAGCAACACAGAAAATTTCAAAGCAAATCTCCTAAGTTTTACTACAAGTTTTACTACCTCCCACAACAGCCTCCCAGGGAATCTGGAGTGTGTAGATAGAGGAAACAAAGCACCCAAGTAGAAAATTCTGATATTGCTTAAATCTCTTAGAGCAGAATAGAGGAGTTTGGCTGTAGATACCCAGGACTTCAGCAACTTGTGCCCCAGATTCCTCCTAGTAGGTCTCAAACAGGAGCCATGGATACAGAATAGGTACTGAACCACAGGTCCATAGGCCTTTGAAACAAGTCCTTTGCTTTCACATCTCAAACACAATGAGCATTGCTCCTTTGTTCAGAAATCTTTTTTCTTCTTGTCATTCAGTGTTTTGTTGCACTACTGCATAGGAAACACAAGCCAAGATGTTCTTATAACCAGGTTACAGTACAAAACAAAACAACCACATTTCCACCAATACATTTCTCACTTTTCCATCAGTGTAGCATCCCAGGGAAAGCAACGTAAGGAAACCTTGTCTACTCAGACATGGAAATTACTGACCTGAAACATCTGACTCACATTTTTCTCCCACAGTGATTACCTCACTAGCCTATGGCAAATAAAAAGCCTCAGCTTACAAGTCATGACACTGATTTCTTTCAACCAGTTACATCTCCCAGCCATTCAAACTTTCTTGGGCTTCTGATTAACAGCAATAACAGACTCAAAGGAGTCATATCATTGACAGACTGAATGACATGGTATGACAAACATTTAATGACAATGATAACAGAACCTTGTGAAAAGAGGTGAGAATTTCAGCATCTGAACTTTTATTCCAGCAAGTCCAGCTATAAAGGGATTGAATACAATCAACAATTGCTTCAATGCAACTATTGTCTTTGGCATTAATGAGCGAAACACCTCTTAAGAGCTAGCTGACTTGCAGGAACAAAGTTAAGAGGCTCAGAGGAGATATTTTCTCTAGTTCTCCTTTCCAACAGCTGGACCACAAAAAGAAAATCAGCCAATAAAAGAAAGTAGGGATATAACATACGGTCAGTGCAAATGTCAAGCAATTTCTCTGCTCTTTAAAAAAGTACAAGTTTTACTTCCTTCACCTTAAACTACATATGTTTAAAATAAAATAAAATAAAATAACTTGTCCTGATCGTTAACACAGAATAACCATCACACATGCCCTCTACTGGCCATCCACATGATCAGAAACTCACAGTACCTCTGCCCACGTGAACCTCACAGAAGAGGGAGTCACCACCAGCAAGGGCCATTCCTTTCGGTAGTAGGCAGCGATGCAGATTGCCTGAACAGTCTTGCCCAAGCCCATGTCATCCGCAAGAAGTAAACGGCCATTTCTTAAAACTGCAAAACTGGGGAAAACAGAGAGGGGAAATATGAGAGTCAAGAAGTGGTCCCGTTTCTTTCCTTTCTCAAGCCCTGCCTCTTTCCTGGTAGCCAGGATGAGTACAACTCATCTGTCTACATCAGATGAGGAGGGTTCTGTAGAACTGAGAAGTGAAAAAATTAAATCCTTCTGCAGATCATGGATGACACCATACAGTGAGTATCAGCTGCAGTAGCTGCACAGTATCTGATGAACTACAGATGTCTTTGCAGATTAAGCCTACAAGGTGTATCTCATGAAGTGACCTGAGCTTTTTATTTCAGTAAACCTATATGTTCTCCATTAGTCTTAACACAATTGAGCAGCTCACAACAATCTTCTCTCAAAGCTTAAATGGTTCAGCCAAGTGACCCTGGATGGTTACTCAGAGACACTGATTTAATACATGGAGCAGACTCAAGATCTTACAGTTATTTAAAGAGCACATTCCATACCATTATTCATGTTCTGTCTTAAGAGTTCATTCCTATTGGGCTAAGAAAATACTATTTATAGCATGATCACCTAAGTAGCAGTAACTATGGGCTTTCCTGGATTGCATCTCAAATTCAACAACTGAATGCTATATATGGCAGAAATAGGGCCACGTGAAAGTTTCCCATTAGCCATTTTATGCCTTTCATCGTCAGGTTTCCATTTCCTGGCACTTACTGTGTGCATTACTATTTTAATACAAACAAACAACAGAGATGCACTGGGTTAGGAAAAGATGACCATACAAAAGCATCATATGACAATCAGGCATATGTTGAATCATGGGATAGAGATGAGAAATTTAGCACGTGAACAATGCTATTTTTCCTCCTGACTAATGATGAAGAATTCTAGCTGGAAACAAATAAGTGTGTCATTCAAAACACAACACACAGGCACACAAAAATCAAACAAAACAAACCAGGCAAAACATCCAAGAGTCCACAATATCACAACACAAGACTATGGAGAAACATTAAGTTCTCCCCATGAAAGAGAATGAGGCCTGTACACTGATCTATTGAACTGTAGGCAAGGATTAGATCTCAACAGCACGCAAAAAGGACCTACTTCACACCTTCCCTCTGAAAAGGCATGAGGCTTGTCACAATTTCAGAGTCCACTACTGAAAGGTCAGCATCAGGAAAATCCATCTTCTGTGATGTAGAATTCTGTATTTGAGCAGCAAAGGCTTGTATGACTGTCCCAGGAAGTGGCTCCACTTCTACAGACACAAGGTTCTGGAACACTTTCACTGCAAAGAACAGAGCAGTTAATTATCAGAAAGGGAAACATACACACATTAAGGACACCAGGGTAACATCCCTTGACCTCAACAACAACATTATCTCCTACCTTTAGGCAGCTCAAGAAAGTACTGCATCACACACTCGTGTCAGCCTGGCCTCTTCTCTGAAATCTATTTCAGCAGCAGATGATGAATCACATTCCCTCCCCTCATATTTAGACTTGATTATAAAAAACTGGAAGTCTGATGCCATCATTCAGAGATGATTGCTACTAATACAGCTGGAGCTGGATTATTCACATTGAGGGCAGCTTAGGGCACACTTTACTCAGAAATGAAAGTATGGATTGGAACAAAAGAGCTCTTGAAGTCTAGAAGGCAGAAGCATCTTGGGATTCTGCGTTAAATATCTCTCAGGTCTCCACCAGCCAAGTGCATGGATCGGGAGTTACATGAGACAATTACCTAAAGGTCATACATTCTCAGCTTTGAAAACTCACTTCTCCTCCTGTTACCTAAATTCACACCAGTTTGGTTCTTTCTGAAATGTAGATAATCTCCCATTCTCCCACACTTGGATAATTCACAGAATCAGAACTTACTCTTGTACTCAGAAAACCATCCCTCAGGGGCATGACACCAACAGCAGCTCCTTACTCAGCTGGTGCACTCTGCCTTCTACCAAGACAGAAGTTCTGTAGTCCACAAGCTGCTACCTGAATCCCTCAGCACTACTGATGTTTGACTTAAGGCCTCTTTCTGCTTCTCTATCCCACCCAAAAAAAAAAACCAAAAAAATAAACCTCTTCTTAATCCAACAATAAGTTTATAAGAAAATAGCAGTTTAAAACATGATTGCAAGGTCCCTGCTCACAATGATTAGTAATCAGTCTCTGACCACTGATAGAAACAAAAGGCACCTCTGCAGATGAACACAAACACTCATGCACAGATCCTTTATGGCAAGAAGAGTAGTTGGTTTGTATACAAAGTCAGAAAGATATGAAACAACTGTTTGCAAAAATGACCAGAGCTGTGCACACTGAAATAAATACTCATGACACCAGCAGTAAATGCACCTCCAGAACTCAGCTGAAATTAGAATGCCCATCTCCAAGAGGTAAGCAGCAGAATGGATCTCTGTCATATGAAGGGGAAAAGCAATTCAAAGAAATATACATATGAAAAGATTTCCATTTGTGGTTGGGCTTTGGCCAAACTTTTTAAACTCTCCAGTTCAATTCGTACTTCAACAGCAAGAACTCTCTCCACTCGAAGTACAGCACAAGCTTGTTATTACACTCACAGACTGGGCTATGTGTTAGCATAATTGCTACAATTTGCTCACTGATAATTCTGTACTGTTGTTCGTTACATGAGCTGGAAGAATGATTAAGACATATCTGCCACCAGCATGACTCATCCAACAGACACATTTTACTGAAATGACCTTTATATAAAGGTGACTGAGCAACTAGGAAAAGAGACATTAACCTCTACAAACAGTTCCAAACTAACAGATAGCACAGTTGGAAATGGCAACCAGCTTTTTATTTTTTTTTTCTTCCCCTGACGTAGCTAAATTAACAGGCACAAACCTAATGCTGCTCCTCTGAAAGGCACGTGCTACAAGAAGCCTCAAATGCCCTCACTAATTACTCCTTGCAAGAACATCTAAAGAATTTTTTGTGGTTTGGTGTTGGTTCTTTTTTTTTTTTTTTTTTTCAGTTTAATTTTGCTTTCCTTAAATCTGTGGGATTCTGAATTAACGTCATGTGTACAACTGCCAGCAAGCATAGTGACAGGCTGGGAGATGATGCATTTACTCAGACTGCTCTTACTACAGGATGAGCCTTTAGCAGATACAAAAGACCCTTTTAAAAAGCAGTGTGGGCTCATCAGCTCCCACTGAATCCAGAGCCTCTGAGCATCACCATTCTGGAGTTTCATAATAGTCACCACCAAGATACACTCGCTTCTTTCACAGCCTGCCATTGCTACAAGGCCTTATCACTGGAAGTAGAACAGCCTGGTAAGCTTTGCTCTGCACTCTCTTCTAAGTAAGAGGTGACTGTGGAATTTTATGAATTGATGCATGCAGAAAAAGGAGCAAAACTTCACAGGCAGGCTGGCGCTGCAGATTATAGAAATACACCTAAAGACAGTCCGTAAGACTGTCTGTAAGGACACTTGGTAGCCACCATGCCTACCTGTTCAAAGCTTTCAAGACAGAAGATAGTAATCCATTTTCCTGCAGTTCCTTAGTTCAAGTATAGCTGCTGTACCTTATAAGCAGTAGCAATTTTATAATAGTTAATATAGGTCCTCTAAGAAGTCACACAAATTCAGCATAGAACCTTACAAGAACAAGCCAGTGTGAGTAACACATATTTATACAGTTTTGAGTCTGGGTAAACAGTATAAGTGTCTGACAAAGCAGGAAGACGCTTGCTTCATGGTTCATTAGCCACTCATTTCATCAAAATGAGAAGGCTCACTCCAAGAAATGAAGCTACAATTCACTTACCGCCCCAGAAAACAGCCCTAGACAAAAAGGAAATTAAAAAAAAAAAAAAAAAAAAAAAAAGGACAGCTACTCACTCAGTTTGGGATAGTCCTCCAGTAAGAAATTCCACTTTCTGGTCTTCATATCTGCAGCAGTTAAAAAAAACAAAAAAAAAAAAAAACAAGAAAACACTACTATAACTTTCTTAAGCCTGAATTCTCTACACATAAGAATGTGGTTATATCCATATATATTCATTTCAAAACAGATTTAACAGAATTCCTACCCTGTCCAGCCACCAATTTTCCTCCCTTTGTTTTCATGTTAAACAAACAGTTTGAAGAAAGTTAGAAGCACAGACACTCTGAAAAGTAACATGAAGTCCTGACTTGTCTGGCAATTCTACACCCAATTTGCATGTGCCTACAACCTCCAGGGAAGACAGAGAATCCAGAATCAGTAAGACAGAGTGAGCCAGGTAGAGCTCTGCCCAAAAAGCCAGAGCTGCAGCATTTGCTCTCCATGCTGTCACTGACCTGCTGTGACACTGCACAAGCCACCTTACCACACTGCACCTCATTCCCACGTAACTGGTGGGAAAACTAGCGTGTACCTTTGAAATCTAAGTGCCAACAATAGAAGTGCTCTACAACTCCACTTGCCTCAAAAATTTTCAGTAAAGCTGCAAGTAAACACAGTCTGCTCAGACAGTTGCAGCCAGTTGACAATAAGAACTTAAGTGTGGCCTCTGTACTGGCAAACTGCTGTCGCATCCCACCTTGAGAGTAAATATAATGCCAAGTGCTGAAATATCATCTTGACTAATAGGCTCTGAAGAGATTCTCTGGCACTGTGCAGGGCACAGATACAACTCTATACCAGAACTAAGCTCTCAAAATCCTTACCAAAGCACATCCTCTCACACTATTTCAAAGACTGATGCCCTCACACGCTCTCTCTCCTCCATATCATTCACAGCACTTCAAAAGCAGTCCCAGTAACATTAAAATAGAGACTCACCATAATTTCTGGAATTCATCTGTTTGAACACTCCAACCACTTCTGCAGAATACCCAATATCAACCTCAAACCGAGAGCGAGAGATCAGCACACACTTCCCTTTGACGTGGGCTGAGGGTTTCTTCCAGCTCTTGCACATGTTCAAGAGGGATACCATATCAACCCCACTGCTGCTGAAATGAGGGCCTGATGACAACTCTACTGCATTTTCTCCTTCCAGTGGTGCCAGAATCACGGAGGAAAGTTGACTTGCTGCTTCCACTAGAAAGAAAAACATGAAATACTAAGGAAAGACTGGAGAATGCTGGTAAGCTACTTTGGGAAAGGAAAGCACAAGAGGATGTGAAGATGTCTGGCTTGCTTGTCATTTAAAGGGGACAAAGATTCCTTAATTTAACTTTGAGGGACAAGGAATAGAGAACAGTAGAATACAGCAGGGTCAGGGCAAACACGCAAGAGTACAGGAGTCAGGGCTCACTCAGAACTGCTATGGCGTTAGGCTCCTGCTGTCAACAACCCCAAAACATGGCTCACCTGGCCAGGCCAGGCCAGCCAACCTACAGAAACACATTCAGAAGCAAACTGCACACAGCCCTAGCATTTTCACATAAAATGATGCAGAGAGGCATGGTGATCAACAGTATGTGCCTGGGAAGATTGGAAGGTATTTCTGCAAGTAGCAAAGGAGAAAGATCTAAAAATTTGTGCCTCTCTATTCACATGAACATCTGAGCAATCTCATCAAGGAGAAATGCTCAGTAAGCATAATACTGTAGGAAGGAATCTCATACAAAACCATAGACCATCATTGTTACAAGACCATCACCCTTTATTCTAACACAGCTTGCAGTTAGGCTTGTACTTCTGCACAGCCAGGTGGGCTCCTTTCTTACAGTTTGCAGCAACCACCTGCGTCACGATGCTAGGGCATGGGGAGAGACAAGATATATTTTTGCCAGTTGAAGACCATGACTAACAACACTAGTGTGTGTTACGTTTTTCCCTTCTGCCTCTTTGTCAATCTATATCCACATGGCTGTCTTTATCATTACAGCTGAAGTTACAGTTTAAGGAGAAAAACAAACCCTGACATGACACAATTTCCAAAAATCATTCTCTTTATTTGCAAGTTCCTTGGTGCAGAGACTCCACTCTCATCTGTACTCAGTACACTTCAAGCAAACCAGCAGCACTTAAATAATGAATGTGTGTGGCAACCCACATGGGAAGCTAGAATACCAGTACTCAACTGTGGGTTTTTCAAAGTGCTCAACACAGGCCTAATTCTGTTCCCACTGAAATCAATAATGATTTATCACTGGCTTCAAGACAACGTACTTCTGAAAAGCTTACCTGACTCGCTTGCCTCTCTGTCATCTCTCAATCTTTGCAGAAAATGACAGTAGAGAAAAAGATAAAACCATCCTTGGTATGTAAAAAAAAAAAAAAAAAAAAAGGCAAATTCATTTTCAGCCTCACTCAGAGCTTTAGAAAATTTAGACTTTTTCCTTTTCTGATACCCAAAATTAATAGGAAAAATAGCAAAAAAATTAAAAATAAAAAAAAAAATTGAAAAAGAACATACTTCAACAGATCTAGAAATCAAGTATTAGCCAATAGAGTCAGCTGTCAACACAGACTCCACTATAATCAGGCTTGTTGACTCCTAAGCAATTCAGCAACTGCAGAGAAGGTTAAACCTAAGCTAGGCATTTAGATTACATCAAAAATCATACTTCTAACATACTACAACATGTCAAAAAATAATATCTGCTAAAAGCCTAAAAGGTGGGCATTATGTTTGAGTATCACCATCTTTTTTCATTACTCCAGACAACAGCAAAGTAAAATCACAATCAGAGAAAGGTTATGGTGGTGATCTTCAGACTTAAGAGCCTTTCTTATAATTCAACAGTCCATTTACTTACTGAAACTGCTGTAATCTTCTAGGCTGAAATTCCATTTTTTCATAGTAGGATCTAAAATTAGGCAGAATATGAGTTATTTGAGGTAGAAAAAAGTGGTGCTGTAAAACGTTTATGCCAGACAATACAGAATCATTCTACACATGAAAATTTCTCAACAGACATCTGAAAAACAGCATGCCCAGGCTTACAGCTACATGGCACCAAATAAGGCCACAGGGCACATTAATGCTAAGGCAAGGAGAATGCAGCAGTCATTCACAGGGAGCAACATCTGTGGGAAACAAAAAGAGAATATAACAAAGGCATAGAGAAAAGATTAGCAAGTAGAGAACTCCACTACTCTCAATAACCCAGTTAATACTCAGCCCACTGACTCTGAAGTGGCCTATTTTCCCATACTAATTCATTAATAACTTCCTTCATTTCCAAAACACAGACCAGCTACCAACACTAAACTTCTTTGAGCAGCTCATAAAACTTTTGATTTCTTGGCTAAATCCAAACTCAAGATTTTATGCTCAAAATATCTTTTCAGTTCCAGCCTTGACTTTTCCAGTGCCCCATTAATACCATACCATATATTTGATCCCAACACTAGATGCCCTGCTAAAAACATAATGCTACTCCAGTTTCAGCACATATTGAAACTGCAATCAAAACACAGAACAGAGAAAACAGCAACGAATCAATTCTTACCATATTTTCTGGTTGGTATCTTCTTAAACAAAGCAATAAGTTCAGCATTATACCCTACTTCAACCTGGAAACGGTCTTCCCCATATTTCACACATTTTCCTTTTGTGACAGGATTTGCTTTCTTGCACGAGGCAGCTTTGATAGAGTCTGCAACAGCAGGGCTGGTCAGCTTCTGCATCTTACCACTGCTTGGAAAGGCACCACTTCCCCCCTGTCTTTCTGTTTCTGGTCTGTTTATATTTATCACCATTTCTGAAGAACTCAGAGTGGTGCTGCTTGGTGATGAAGCATATTTTATGGCAGATTTGCTCTGACTTTGTAAATCTTTAATACCTTCAGAGTTCCTGTTACCAGTTAAATTAGGGTGAGATGCTTCTGTAGGGTTTTTGAAAGCTGGGTAACACTTGGGCCGCTGGAATGTACCAGGATTAATTAAAGCTTGTTGTCCATATTGTCCATCTGAGTAATGTTGATGGGAATAACTCGGAGAATTTGGGATCGACGTAGGGAACTGCTTAATGCCACTTGCTTGTTTTGAGTCCTCTGAACAATTCTTTTGTTGCTCTCCCTGTGAACCAGCCATCTGTTGGCTTGCAGTGTAATTATTATAATCTTTCTGAAGATAGCTCTTCTGCTCCGCAGGAGTGTCTGGATTCTGCTGGGGCAGGCTAATGAACCTGACATGATTGTTATCTTGCTTCAAGCTTCCTCGATTGTCTGGATTCTGTTCTTCTACCTGAGGCCCAGTGATCCCCAGTTGCCCACCTTGCTGGGCTGCTAGCCTCTCTGCTCTCCTAGCCAAAGCTTTTTGGCGGTTCTCTTCAATTCTTCTCTTTTGCTCCTCTGTAAGGCCAGATGACATCTTCACCATTTCAAACAAACCTGAGTCAGTACATCAGTATTTCATCTCAGAGGCACCTGCTCTTTGATAGGAGGCCAGTCTGAAAAAGAAAGCAGCAGAAGTTCCAACTTTGTCCCAGGCAAGCTTAATGTACTGACAACTCATTGCTATCAGTGACTGGTTTCTAACAACCTTTCAGTCCTCAGGCATCTCCCAGCACACAGCAGGCACACACTCAGCTGCAGAAGGGAGTGTCAGCTCCTCCCTTGAGCAGGGTCCTCTTGTTGCTGTGTTTGTGAAGAGCTCACTGAAAGCGAGCAGCAGGCCCCCACCACACCTCCTCGGCCTCTCTTCTGAGAGGCTGCCCACCTCCTCCAGTGCTCAGAGATGGACTTAACTAACTGTACAAAGTCAGGCCCTCTTCCCATCCCCACCCCCCTCCCCCAGCTGATGTTCCATCTCTGCCCCAAACCTGCAGGATAAGGAACTCCCCGACCTCTTCAGGGCCCGGAAGCCACCCCACACCCAAAACACTTCCCACTCGCCAGGCTCCCCGCTGCCCACAAAGGCCCAGCACCCTACCACAGACCGCAGCTCCCCCACCCCCGCTGCAACGTACGGGCTTAGCCCTGACCGGCCCTCCACGAACGCCCGCACACCCACCAGCGGGCAGAGGCCAGCACCAACGCCTCAGGGCGCGCTGCCGCGCAGACTACATCTCCCATCGGCGCCCGCCGTGCCGCCCAATGGCGCCACACTGCCAGAGGCGCGCGGCACGCTGGGAAATTGAGTCTTCCCCGCGCGGCGCCATCTTTGAGCCGCTAAGGGAATCTGGGTGGGAGGGGTCAGAGGCAGAGTCAGCTGTGCTGCGTTGTGCTCCTGATCACGTGCGGGGTGTGCGACCTCCGTTGCAAGCTACGGGCTGATGTTTTGTCCCCTGGTGCACCAAGACGTTTTGGTGCAGAGTTAAAAACACTAGTAATGCATTTGAAAAAGCGATACTGCCTTCATAATAATGTAATTATTCACATTTTTATTAAGGTTCAGAATAGAAGCGTTTCCATGGGTTTTAATTATGCATATCAAGTTGTCCTTCCTGGACAGCCAGGATTTCTTTCTATGTTGCCAGGTGGGGGGGGGGGGGGAGGGAAGGCAAGGAAACAGCCCTGGGAAACACGGTTCCCCCATCCGTATCTCATGCTGTTACTGTCCTGTCCAGTGGCAGCTCTGGAGCCATCTGCTCCATCTCGAAATGCCATTTTCTCTCACACACCCCTCAGCTGGGGATGCAGCAACCAGCTGGTTGTTTTGCAGTTTATTTATTCATCCTCTCTGCTAGTTAATTAAAAAATGTTATCCTTAAATTGCTTCCTGATTAAGCAGCGGTAACTGTCATTAGTCAGGAGCTCGTCAGCCTGAGAAAAAAAAAGGCAGGCAGTGAGATCAAGGTGTGACCTGACACACAGCCATGTGAGTGCCCTTACTCACTATGTGCGTGCACAGATTCTCCCAAACATACAATTTAAAAAGCAAACAAAAAAACCCCACCACACAGCAAAAATGAGACTGAGGAGATCTGGGTCCAGAGTTTGGTCCCAGCTTCTCTTAGGAAGTAGAAAGAAAAAAGTTGAAAAGACAGCAGAGCAGGGTGTGCAAGGAAAGGAGGCTCACCCTATGTTTTCTCACATCCTTTCTGTTTACTCTTTTTATGCCCCTGCAAACCAGCAGACTCCCACTGAGGGAGGAATGGATACGACATCTTTATTTTTTCTTTCTTTTTACACTTCTAACTGACCAAATCTAGACCAAATCCTGGTACCATAAAGCAGTAAGAGAGAGAACATGCAGAGCATAATCCTGAAAGTATTCCCAGCCAACTCCCTCCCAAGCAGCTCGAGGTCTCTGCTGTTGGGTCCTTATGCTTGGGAGATTTAGGGGAAAAAAAAAGACTTGGGAAAAGTGGAAAAAAGCCCCTGAGGATGGAACCTGGCTCACAGAAAACAACTAGAGAGCATTGTTTTGCAGAGGGAAGAATTGCTCTTGGGTCCCATGATCAGGCAGAGACACAGACAGACGTTGAAGCATTTGCTCCATATGGCACAACTTCAGCAAGGCACAAAGAACAGACCAACCGTGCAGAGAACAGACCTACAAAGCAAGAGGCCATTTGTGAGCAGTTTGCTGGTAGCACTCCAGGTGTCCTTTCAGTCAGAACATGCTTCCAGCAGTGGCTTGGACTCACTCTCCACAAACCAAGTCAGAGTGCAGAGATGCAGTAAGAAAATCCTGGGAGGGCTGCTGGGTCAGCACACCCCAGTTGATATCTCATGTTGAATGTGTTCACTTCTCCTCTTTTCCAACACACTCTCATGGTTCTCTGCATGGGTTGAGCTGTACAACTACATCTCACAGTCTCTATGGATCTTGGTGAACTACATGCCGAGTCACTGTGTGCATCACAACCATCCAGGAGATGATTGGAAACGCAAACCTCAGCCCACACTCATGGCCCTTGGATGCTCCACCTTCTCAGAGGCATTTGGAAGCCCACACAAGTTCAGCAACACCATTTCCAGTGCTCAAACATGCTAGTCTTCAACCATATGGAGAGAACCTTAGTTGCTCTCTTTAAAATAAATTCCATGCTCGTGATCATTTCAGCTCCTTCCCAGTTAAAACCTGGCAAGTTTTAGTTTTTTTATCCTGGACTAGGGATATTCAGGTCAGTTCTTCAGAGAAGATGTCAGGGGAGGAGAAGCAGAGAAAAGCCTGTGGATATGCAGAAGGGGGGTGGGGGTGGGGGGGCGGAGAGGGAGGTGTTTGTTTGTTTGTTTTTGTGGTTGGAAAAAACAATTTCAATATGCTTTTAGTGTCTAATGTGAATACTTTCTACAGTACCTGTCCTCCAAGAGCTGAGGGGATGTGTTTGGGATGCTCAGTGGGATCTGAGCTTTCTAATGGAGCACCAGAGCCCCAGATTAAGAGTTCAAGAGAGTGTTTGTCCTGTTCTTGGGTTTTGGACTGGACTTGCGTGTGGTAGTTGACCTCACATCCCCCATTTCTGATTCTCTGTGGGTTTCTATTGTTAGACAGCCATTGATTCCCTCTGCTTTCTCTTTGCCACTGCACATCACGGACCGTGGCTGACCCACTGGACAGCCCAGCTGTTACCACAAGTAGACTCTGAATAAGGTCTTTTCCCTGAGCATCTCTGTAGCATACAAGTTCAAATTTGGAGTTTGCTAAATCCAGTTGCATCAACACTGATGAAAGAAGATCTCCAGGGCCTTTTGTATGAGATTTTCTAGAATTTAAGGGTTGTTCCCCTCCTCTGATTGACAGCTTAGTGAAGACCACTTCTTTTTCCCTACTCCTTGTCCACTGGGTGCAAGGAAAATTAGTTGCCCTCACTCTTTTGAAGCAGCCTCTTTTATCTACACAGCTTGTTCTTCCCTGGCACACTGAAGCCTTCCTGCTCATGTTTATAGTACAACCCCACCAACAGATTGCAGGGTCTCTTTTCTGCCTTATGTCCTTCTTGGCTGGATTCCCCTCCACAGCTCCAGTACAGAGCAATGGTCTGCACAGCACATGGCCTCCGCTTTGCTGCCAGGCCACCGCCACACTCACAGGGCTGCTGCATGGCTGAGCTGGCTCTTCATCTTTTATACAATGCAGCCTAAGTGTGGGGAACAGTTTATTGGCATCTGAAGGAAAGATTTAAAAGAAAAAAAAAAAGGGGGGGGAGGGGAAGGGGAAGGAAGAAAGATCTGCATTAAGATGCAAACAGTGATTCCAAAGCTTCTGTATTGCCAGCATTTAACACAACAGGAGGTGTGATCCCGCTCCAGGAGGCACAGGCAATGTGGTCTCTTCGAAGTCCTGTAGTGTGCTTGAGCTCAGGCCAGAGCACGTCCCTCTGCTCTATACAACTGCTTTTTTTTTTCTTTTTTTCTTTTCTTTCCCCCTTTATTTATTTGTTTTCTTTGTTTTTCTCCAGATGCTGAACAGAGCTTTATCATGATGAAACATGGCTGAACTGGCAGAAGGGTACAAAGAGAGAAGGGGACAACCATGTGCACACAAAGAATTTAATTGCATAAGCTTTGTTTCCTCAGAAAACCAGGCTAAAGAAACAAAAGTTGCATTTCCAGTTCTTTTCTGGAGCTTAAATTACTGGCCTGGTTTTTGAGCTCAGAATAAATAGCTAATCCTAGTGCCGCAGTATTGATATGAAGCCAGCTTTTGAGATCCTGTTTGTTAAAACTAACCACAGTTCTCTGCCTTTTCTCTTCCAGGTGCACAAGATACACAGAGATACTAAGAAATCCTCTAAGCAGGAGCATCAAAGGTGATGATGGTAAATAATTAACCATCAATCTAATGTTAGCAGTCTTTTGCCCTTGCACAGGAGCAGCATCACTCCTTTAAAGATCTCAAAGCACACTTCAGATCAAGAGGTGTTGGCAAAGAGGTAGCGGACTTCTCTGAGACGCAAAGTCTGGTCTCAAGGGGGCTTCCAAGACACAGACCCAGGATTGTGGCATGCCAGAGACTTTCCTAAGAGTCCCAATCTTACACTAGATTCTGGTACAGCTGTTTGTCCTAATCTGCTGTGTCTTAGGCCACTACTGCTTTACTGAGGAATGTAGGCTCAGGGCAATCCTCTGCCTCGATCTTTACTTAACCAAGTATGCAGGAAGGTTGTTCTCATCTTAGAAATCTCCACGAAGGCAGAGCATGGAGAGTGAGCCAGAATCTGGCCTTGCCAAGCAGCACAATTAAGCACACAGTTAACTTGAAGTGTGCATGCTAACGTTTGTTATTAAGATTCCTCTCTCAACAGAGATGGTTTTCCTTTATGTTGGGAGTCTCATCTGCTACAGTGGGAAGTCGCAGGGTGATTTGTTTGCTACATTTTGTGTAGCAGCCAGATCTAAAAAACACTTGCTGTCAGCTGTAGTATTTTGCTACTAGCTTGTCTCAGTGACTTCCACTGGGCTACTTGGGACAGCAGTTGCCCCACTCTTGGAGTTTCAGGGCAGCGTGCTCACAAGACGCTGCTGCAGTCACTGCCTGAGTGGAGCTATGCAACTCTCATTATAAATAGCAAGGGTTGTGGGCAATGGGAATGCATGTGCCTGTATTTATGGAGGTATTTCCCCATTTTGATCGCAGTAAAACTCGTGATAGCTAGATCCTAAGAAACAGCTACAAAGGTTCTGCTTAAAAGTGTGTGACTACAGAAAGCAGATGCTCATCAAGTTAAATAAGGAATTTAATTAGCCGGCATTTTATCTTGTTTTCAGCAATATGATGACAAATCACATCTTAATAAAATAACATTAGGGAGCAGCACAATTCCAGTGCTTCAGGAAATGAGAAGCAGTATAAGTTATAGGCCTGTTCCCACCAAAGAATGCATTCTCATTCAGAAATCTGACATGATGTTAAAAGGATAATGTTTTAGCAAAATGGTCCTCTGGCATTTAGAAAGATCTACAGCCACTTCCAGCTTTAAAAGGCTGAAAGTAGAGTGATAGGGGAGAAAAAAGTGGCATGAAGAACACAAGGGACTGGTAGGCAATTAATTTTTTTTTTTTTTTTTTCAATCCTCCACTGTCAAACACACACAGGGTTCTTTACAGATGAATAAAAGGAGTTGTTCTTTCCCCCATGGGACTATAACTAAACATAGACATGGTGCACTGTGCAATAAGTAGCAGTTTTAATGTTTGTTGTGTTGTCAGATATGTCCACATTCAATTACAAACTCCCATTTGATCTAGGAAATTGGTTTTGTGTAACATTATGATCACAAGTCTCACTTTCAGAAAGGTTCCTGAAGGATTTTCAGAAGGTTCACTCAGGTCACAGCTTGAAGGCTGCAGAAGTTTGTCTCAACTCAGGTGTAACTTCTGGGACTCAACAAAGTAGCATGTTTTAGAATATTTCTGTCCAGTAAAAAGGATTATTAAAATACAAGAAAAAAAAATCATTGCTTTAACAAGAGTTATAGCAATTAAAGATGATGATATTTCATTTCATTATACAAGAATACAGGAGCCACATGTCCCATTCAGCATGGCTGTCTATTGATTCCTTTCTTCTGTCTACCAGCAAGCAGATTCATGTTTTAAGTGATAATTCATGGGATTAGTACTTAATTGTCCATCATAAAATGCACTGTTTGATCCTGAGTGATATCTCGAGGCAGTAGATTTCACTTGCTGATTGTATGCTGTAACGACACTTATTCTCAGTGGTCCATTTGACATTTTCCATCTTTCAGATTCACAGGCTGCTCCATAGCACTGGTAACAGAAAGGGAGTATAAGAGTTGTCTGGTTAGATCTTGTCATGCAAGAATGCACACATACACAGTACACACATTAGTGCATATATAAATACATGCATGTATGTATTTGCTGAGAGGACTGTTTAATGATTTCATAATTTTAATCTGTTAACCTGAAATTATATTGCTCTTACTGAGAACAGGAATCCTTCAGAGAATATCAAATTGAGTTCTTCTGATAGTAACTTGGCCTGCCTTTGGGTTAAGTAAGTGAGGGCTGGAAGCTCTGGGTCCCAGACAGCCATTCATTGATGCATGTGAAATGAGTTTATGATTCTTTATGTACTTCCTACAAAAACAGATGTACATGCTGCAAAATTCACCTTTGCCATTTTAGATCCTCACTAAAATTTACTGGAGGGATGATGGTGAAGCTCTGCTCATTGCTGTTTGGCAGCGTTGAATCAAACCACAGTGTAAAAGTATGGGTTGGGAGCAGATCTCCTCCTTTAACAGGCATCAACTTTCTTTTAAAAGGATCTTGCAGGACACAAATTTGAAACTGAATGTAGAAGGGTGAGGTTTTCCCTTCTTTCCATCAGTGGAAAAATTTTTGAAATGTATTGACCTAGAAAATCCAAGCTTGGGAGCACAGCTGGGTTTTCAGCAAGTCTTTTGCTTCTCCTATTGTCCATCTGGATTAATTGTAACACAAAGAAATGAAGCGTTCCCTCTGAGGTCAAGTAAAGTTTGGAAATAGCCATCATTTCCATGCAGTTTTGTCAGGGGTGGATGGTACTGCTTTGAAAATGGTACTTGCCAGACATGCAGGGCTCAGGCCTGCAAATGATGGTGCAGCTGATTTTTTCATTTGCAGAATTAGATCCTAAGTCGTCCTGGAGCAAATTGTGAGGCAATGCATGAATCTAATCAAGATGCTGACACTGCATCATGGCACAATATCATGTGGATAGAATTTGAGGCTAAAAGCAATGACATTCATGTCTAGTGACATCTAATACATCATATGGTTGTAAAGTGACAAGCAAGACCTGGAGGACAAAGATTCACCCCACCCCACCCCCCCCGCCAAAATGCCCCACCAATATTTTCTAGTCCACGGGCAAGTTAAAGATCAGGCTTTGAAAATCATTGGAGGGAGCCTAATCTTGAGCTCTTAATAGCTGGTAGTTCCCTCTGCATTAGCAGATACTGTTGGGTTTTATTTATGGTCATGGCACCATGTGGTATTAATGATCCCCATGGATGCAGCCATCTTTTTTTATAGATTTTCCAAACTTTTACTAGTTCTTAATTGGTGCACAGTAATATAAAAAATTGAGTGTATTCCTACAGGGCAGTCATACTTCAGACAAGAACTGACTATTTGTGAACAGCATAAAGAACAAGCAGGAGAAACATTTTCTGTTGTCCCTGTTTCATCCCTGATTTCAGCAACAAAGCTGATACATTGCTATGTACTGATCCCACTACCTGGGATTTGTCCAGACTGAAAACTTATTAGTGCTCATTTGAGAGAAGGGAGAGAGAGAGAACACAGCCTGTATAAATCAGATTAAAGTATTGACAACTCCTAGGCAGTGCTCATTCCAGGAACAAGCTCAATATGTGTTAATGCCACTGCTATGAAAAAAGTCTATCTGGAATGCATGCCACTTTGCAAACATCTGGCGGGTCATGAGTTCCTGGGGTTAGTTCCTAGAAGAGAAAACAGCTTTTCTGGAAAAGCCAAATACTTTGGACGAAAATCATCTGAATGATTTAACAGGTGAGAGACTTAACAGTGACTGGACTTTGCTTTGCCTGTAGTTGATGGTCCAAACCCATCTTGGTGTGAAGAACTGTAGATATTTTTACAACTGCTACAGACTACATGAAAAAAATCAGGGTTTTACCACAGGCAAGGTACACAAAGGACTCCACTGCATGCCACGATTAGACTCAGCTGGCACATTCAGCAGGAAGGGCATGGTTAAATGCAAGCCTAGAAGAACAAACTTCTGTTTCTCCTCTCAGTATGATTGCTAGACGTCAGAACCACGAAATATTAATAGTCAGTGTATGTTAAGTGTCCCCCTCTCTGCCTGATCCACAGATGACTTGCATCTGCCTCTGCTTTCATCCACGGAGCTCAGCTCAAGCTGTGGACCCTGTTGCTTTTTGTTTGGGAGACTTCAGTGCACTCAGCAGCACAGCAGCTTTGCCACTGGTGTTTAGTCTGGGCTTGTTAGATGGCATCAGCTTTGTGATTCCCACCCTGGCATCTTGCATCAGCACTGAAAAACTCCTTGTTTTTTTTTTTTTTTCATTTGATACATCAGTTTACTTTTCCACAAAGCAGTGTAACATGACCAGAGCAGCAATAGATAGTAAAGTGGTAGGAAAGAGAGGGGAGAGCTTCAATTCAAAGTGGAGAGATCTTCTGTGGCTCTACCAGGATCACATCCCCTTTCCCCTTCTCTCCTTCACAAACACACTCACAGACACATGCACACACAGGGAGTTGAGCAGTGGCAGATGGGAAAAGGAAATAAATATAAGTGTCAGGAGGATGAACTGGCTTGCACTTGGTCTCCTCTCATATCTCTGCATATGTTTACTGGTATGTAAAGATCACAAGACCAAGGGACTTAGTGCTGACCCAGAAAATGTATACCTCTTAAAATAAAAATAAATAAAAAAATAAAAACATAGGAAAAGGGTGATTCTGGAAGAGGGAAAAAAAAGGGGGGGGATATTGGTTTTTGTTTCTATGCACATAAGGACTTGAGATTTCATTGCTACAGCAGTTTCGTGAGAGTGCATATTGCCAATGATACTGCTGGAGCAGCTCAGCCTGACAAAAGACAGCAGGTGGGAGGTTTCTGCTGCTGAGATCACTCATAGTTTTGACCTTTGTCTACCTAAAGAATGGCACGTCCAAGGACATCAGAGCTAAACAGGGATGAACTCAGCAGCAGTCTCAACATGCGAGACCCAGAGTCATGGTGAGTCCCAGACAGGAGAGACTGTATTTCCCTCTGTGAGCTTCCCTGATATCACACACCCAAACCAGAACAGAGGGAGGTGGATGTATTTCAGGAGCCATCTGAGCTGGTACTGCTGTGGTTTTCCAGTTTTCCAACAAGCTCTGTGCCCAGAGGAAAATCCTGAGCAGGGAACCCGAGCAGAGGCAAGGCAATGGCTGGGAGAAAGGGAAATAATAGCCACTATTTCCTCCAGTGGGGCCACAACACGCTGAAATGCTGTTCTCTTCTCCTTCAGGGCAGGTGGGGAGATGCCAGTGTCACCTGTGGGCTGCTGGGACTCCTGGCCTCCATGCATGGCAGGAAGCCTTGCCCAAGACCACAGGCAAGTGCAAGCATGGGGTGACATTCAAATTTAGCCTTGTCTTCTGTGTGGAAACCTTCTCTTTTAGAACATGCTGGAAACAATTTTTCCTATGGCACTCTCTATCCCCCAGGGCATCCTTTCCTCCTTCTCATTGCTAGTTTCTACACAAATGCAGGATCTTTGGTGCTTAGTCACTCTACCATTCCTGCTGTTTATTTCCTCTGACGGGCGTAATTCTCCACTCGGGAGGCCTTTGCGAGTTGCTGCAAAGGAGCCCTGGGCCGTTGACATCCCATTTCCAGGGGGCAATAAACAGCAGCAGTCAAACTTCCATGTAACAAAGATTGTATGGTTATTCAGCCATAAAGAGAAGGAAGAAAAACAGATATGCATTATGTGTGTTTATTTGCACATCACGCAAAGATGTGCAAATTGCTCTCATAGGCGAGCCTTCCCATAACGTAAAATAGGTCCCTATGTAGCACTTTGCAGCTGACTCTGATGAGGGCTTTTTCATTTCTGTGCCTCAGTTTCTCTGTAGAAATGGCTGTAGGCCTTCCCACCTAGCTTAAGTGTTTGCAGGGCCAGATGGTTGTTCATGTCCTTATGCATGGTCAGGATGGCAGGGATGTAAGTTATGTGGTGACATAGGCAGGGATGTGTTTCATAGGGTTATGACTTGTGTTTTCCCCCTCATTAATGAGAGCAAGTGTTTGCTTGAGAGGAAGACCTAGAGAAACAACATTAATGTTAAGGGCTGGTATTGGAATCAGCCTATTACCACAGTGACGAGGATAAAAAGACATCAACAGACAGAGCTAAAGCTGGTTAGGAAGGAAAAGTCCCTTCAGCAGCAGGGAAATGCTGCCTGCAAGCCGATGCTGGCTCAGAAGCCACTTTTGAGGGACTGTGAATTCCTCAGTCCTTTGAGGCCAACGTGTTAACAGCATAACCCAACAACCAAAGAGGATTTCCAGCCCATCAGCAGGGTCAGTTCAGCCCACTGGGAGACCCAGTGCTCAGCACCTACCTAGAGGTGTTCTGCTAGCATCCATCCCTAAAACGCTCCCCCTGCCATGAAGTGTGATTATAAAACTCCTTAACTACATAAACTTTATTTTAAACCAATTAATTATCTCAGCAAGAATATGCATATGGTTTTGAAATCTCCCTTTAATTAACACTAAGTCCATTAGGAAGTGGTAAATCTGGGCCATCACTTGGAGGTAACAGTCTCTCACCTGACATGCTCCCGCAGCCCTGGCAATGTCCCCATGGGGACCCAGCTCCTTTTTGAATGCTCTGCCTGGTCCACGTGCAAGGCCCTAAACCTCCTTTCACAACGAGGTTTCCATGCTGTTGTGCTGTCGGGGTCCCTCCTTAGAAGTGCAAGGGTCAAAACATCAACTCCTGTTTTCACTGGTGTAAATCCTTTAACTTTCCCCACACACTGCTCTTGCTTTTCTTCCTGCTTTCATCTCCAGCAGCACTCCATCTCTGACACCCCTGCCTTTAAATCCACACGATCCCCTTATCCCTATCTTATCTCTTCCTGATGGAGTCCTCAGTACTTTTATCACCAGACATTGCACTTGTCCTTTGTGCAAAGGTGTGAGGAGAAATCACTGGGAAGAATGATACCTGCCAGTGAAACCATCGCACACTTATTAGCAATGGTTCCAAGCTTCCCTGCCAGAATTTATCATGTGTATTGGAGCATATTGAGGGAAGGGGAGAGAGCATCTCGACAGGTTTGCCCTGTACTCAGTACCTGGCACTTCCAAGCATATCTGGAAACCTACTGACTGCTCCTGCTGGGAAAACGATGTGAAACTGCTGTGTGTGGTGGGTACTTGTCAGCACAGGGAGTAATGAGGGTGTCCTCCTCTGAGATTCTCCACTGTGTGTCTTTCTCTGACCTCCAGTGTAGCCTCCCTTCTCAAGACCCTCAGTATGCGATGGGCACTTAGGAGAGACCTAAAATGGCCCTCATGTCTGAATATTTTCTTCTGCCCTCACAGAAACTCATCTCCTGTTGATGAAACTAATAAGATTACCTGACTTGTAAGTGACTTCACTGCCTGCCTTGTATTTATGCAGAGTGCATATGTTTGCCTGCTGATCCAGAAACAAGCTGCTCTAGCTGAGGATGTTATCTGGGCAGACTAAGATGTTAAATCCTAAGATACAGATTTGTAAGACTTTGGGGAAACAGCATCTAATGTTCCGCCTGTTCAATGTTCTCAGGGAGAGGTGCAGCTCAGGAGGGCTCTCACTCAGCACAAGATCCAGGACATCCCAGCACAACATCACCATGCATGACTCCTTTGCAAAACTGTTCCCTTTTTCTCTGGCAGGAAGCTGGGACATCAGCAGAAGCACCCCAAGTGAGGCATCTCTGGCCAAGCAGCTCCTGTGTCTTTAAGCTGATTGTGACAGTGTTGTGTCACTGTAAAATCACAGAATATCCTGAGTTGGTAGGGACCCACAGGGATCATCAAGTCCAGTTCCACACAGGCCCACCCAAAAATCTAATCCTATGTCTGAGAGCCCTGTCCAAACACTTCTCAAACTCCAGAAGGCTTCATGAAGATCCTATGGGGAATATTTCAGTGTTATTCTCAGCGTTATATCCAGCTGTGAATCCTGGTAGCAAAGCAAACATCTCATAATATGTCAGGTACACTCAGCTGATCTTGATTGGGGGAGTACAGTGTATCTCTCAGAATCAGCCTCAAATAGGTTTTTTAAATCCCATTATTTTCTCTCAGTCTCATATTACACAAGCGAGAGCTGGTTCTAGACGTGGAGGACCATGTCTAGACATGGAGGACCATGTCCTCCATGTCCTCCATGTCACCAAAATAACCAATGCATCTGAGAACACAATTAGAGAATTGAAACAAATTTGACTGGATTCAGGAGAGGAGTGGAAACACCCAAGGGACCTGCAATTATAGGCTTTCTCTTTGTTCTGTTTGTTTGTTTGTTTGTTTGTTTGTTTTAGTATCTACATTCCAGGTCCTTTTAGTTTGGGGATTTTATCACAATTAGTGCATTCCTAGATAGTTAAAGCTGCTCAGCATCTGGCTAAACGCCTTCTGAATCTATCCTGAAATCTGCCACCTATTCCAATTGCTCTTTTCAAGTCACAGCTCTGACGAGTAACCAAGGGGACAAGAAATTCTCTCTAGGACTTGAGGACAGGAAAGTCCCATGCTTGGTGTTGCCTCATCCTAAAGATTAGTGCTCTGGCTTTCCAAATTTCAATTTGAAACCCTAAAGGAGGATTCTTTCAAAATCCAAGAAAAAAGAGATGTACAGTTATGCTTGTGCTTGTCTCCTTGCGTTACTATTGCAAGACATGTCTGATTTTTTGAAAGAAAAACAACAGTTCCTTCTCTTCATAGAGAGTAGAGAGCAGGGTGTTGTGGAAGTAGAAAAAAAATGCTTTTATGTGCTCAGAGGCAGACCACGATCCTCACAGGAAGAGAAGAAATGGAAGTTCAGTCCCTGCTTGGGGAGAAAGCAATAGCACAGGGACTCTCTGAGAGCAGAGTGCCATGCTTTTTGCTGCAGCCCAAGGCAGCAGAGATACCAAGGCACAGCACTTCAGAAATTATTTCTGATCTCCTTTGAGAAGATCATTCCAATCAATACATGGATTATTTCTGGATTCTTGGAGGATGCATAAACCCCCACCCACTGAGCCCTGCTTCCCAGCACCAGCAGCCTTTTTGTCAGCACTTTGCAACTGCCCAGAAAGAAAGAAAAAACAAAGAAAATGTGACAGAGCTCCCTCCAGTCCCTGTCTGCATCTGCCCACAAGCTTCATCAACTGAGTTATGGTAATTACATCACTTGAGATTTATTTAATATCTCCATCTAGGAAAAAGAATCAAGAAGTCTGGCTGTGACAAGCAATCAGAGGGTACTCAGCTGATGAGCAGCTCCCCATCACTGAGAGAGCAGTAGGAATCTTCGATGAATTGGATTTAAGTAATGGTGTGCCAAAGGGACGGGGCTCACACCACAGCAATCAGAGCTCCTGTGCACCATTAAGGAGCTCTAAGTGGAGCAGGAAGCGCAGTGCAGCTATTGACCGAGTAGGTGGGCATGAAAATGGGTTTAGGTAACTGTTTGCTTTCTGAGAGATGGAAAACACAAAGGGATGTTTCTCTGGCAGCTTTCTGGCTCTCTGATCCTGGCAGTCCCTATCAACATTTATGTTGTTTATCTCTCACATACTCATGCACAATGACTGGTATGCTGTGTTCAAGCTGTTAGGCTTCAATCCACATAGTTTTCCTGCTTGCGTTTACCCTCCTATGGTCTCTGACATTTCTTTTTTAATCTCTGACTTGACAACATAAAAAAAAAAGAAAAGAATTTCTAATATGATTAGAATATCATACTTCCACATAGACAGGTCAAGTATCACTGCTTGCTCCACCTACCTACCCTCTGCACCTCACTGAACTGAGTTACAGCTTATACAGAGAATTAAGGACAAGCACATTAACAGAAATATTTCTTTCCTCTTTGTTGAGGTGGCAGCTAAGTGCCATTAGCCCATATTCTGCTCTAGAAGACCAGAGTTGGGATATCTGCCATGAGATCTGCATGAGCCTCTGCAGAGGCTCTCAACATGACCTTAACAGCCCACGGTGTGGATAGCAGAAGATCTGGTGCTGAGGCCCAGCCTGGATGGGTGCTTTGTTGGATGCATGTCTTCTTTACTAAGCTCTCTACACTGTGCAGCTTACAGAATGAAAATACTTTATGGATTATTAATGCCATTGCTGCTATTAAGAATAAATAAGGGTTATAGAGAGAGCATCATGACAGAATCCTGGCCTTATTTGAAGGGAGGAAGAAAAGCATGGGAGTGGTCCCATTGAAGGGAAGATCTGTCAATAGCACAGAGAGCTAGAGGTTTGCAAAAGCTGGGCTGGACCACGCTTCTCTATGCTCTGTAATGCCCTGAACCAGAGGGGCACACTCACACCACTGGTCCCCACTCACTCACTCCTCTTCAGTAAGTTATAGAGCCCAAACATGTCTCATTCCAAGACGTTGCAGAGCTCAGGATGTCCCATTCAGTAGCCAATATGTAAGCACCCAGAAGGAACCAACCAAAAGGAATCACTTCCCATTTTCAGCCCATGCACTCATGTTTTTTTCTTGCTCTTCTGGTACCTGAGGAAGATAAGATAGTTTGCATTAGCACTGATGCCTCCAGTATGCTTCCTCCCTGTGTTATCCTTGCAACTGTTGGTGGGCTCAAGAGACACAGGGCCAAAACCCTCAGAGACAGATTTTTTTCTAAGAGGAGAAGGTGTTGCCCATTATTTACTCTACATTGCTTCCCATGGAGCAAAGTTAGGCAGCCTGCATTGACCCACTGACAACTCCCTGCTTTCACTAGGATCTCACCAATGAGGCTTGGGCCAGCTCTTTCCAGTGTGCACATTTTAAGCAAGAGACCTCAATCCATAACAAGGGACCTGAATGCAGCATCCAAGTGTGAAAACATTGGCCGCTGTCCCATTTACTGAAAGAGGAATATTAGTACCAGCTCACCTCTGGGAAGCATATGGAGCACCTCCGATTTATTATTTGTTTTATTTATTTTGTCACATTTATCAGCCATTCAACTCTCCGGGCACACAGCCCATACATTAAAACCCAGAGCATAATATAAAGATCTCCTCTATTGTGAGCACATCCTTTCTGAAAAACCAGGCATGGCCATGAGGGAAGGATGAAGGATGCATTACACATGCAAAATATGACAACAATATATTTTTCTCCAATTCTGTTATTGATGGAACCATTCTGAAAATGTTGGTGACATCAAAACAATAGGATGAGGGCAATAAAAAGCAGGAGGGTGGAAAGCCATGCTGGAGGTTGGGCATCTAGACAGCCTCTAATCAGCCTCTCTCATGCTCAGGAAGTCCCTAAAATGCTCTTACCATTATTATTTCTCTAATGACCTCATCAGACACGCGTGAAATTCTGAGAAGCCTTAAATGTTGTAGAGATCCACAATGGCAAATCTGCCCAGTTTTTCTGAGAAACAGCAAGCTGCGATGATGAATGCTTTAACACTGCAGCATCTCGATGTGTAATTTATTTGCTGGAAATTAATTGCATATGCTGGTTTCATTTTTCTGTAGCAAATAATCAGTTTTGCTCCCTTTTTAATTAGGTAGCAACATAGATTCCTCTGCTGATCATGGCACAGTGGTTTACACATCACATCTTATTCTAAGGGAGACCATTTCAAATCATTGTTCAGGACCTACCACAACTTTTGGGTGGCATCACATTCTCTGTCAGCTCTAACTCCTGAGTCAGTACTGATGAAGACCCCATGCACCCACCATCTAGAGAACCCAATCTGGGTTTTGGTGGATGTTATACATCTGCCATATGGGAGCTGGAAGAAACTCTACAGAGAAAACAAATTAAGGATCCTGAAATTTCAATGGTGTTGACGTGATGTCAGGCCCAGGCACTGCTTTGTTTCACCAAAAAGTGTGTCCCATGGGCGGATATTCACTGATCCTTGAGCTAAGACACTGGACTGACATTAGCAGAACTTCATAGACTAGAAGCTTCCACATCATCTGTGCCATTAATGGGTTTGGTCCACATCAAACCAGCACCTTTGCCAACTGGAAAGACTGGAGCAGCAGGACAAAGCCCCAGCTGAGAGCTCATTTTCCCCTTATATTTGGCAGCTGAACAGGGCTGTCTGGCACACAGGGCAGGACAAGGTGGGGAAAGCCACCTCTGCTGACATTTGCAGGAGAAATCTAATGGACTGCAGCAGCTGCTACTTAAAATTTTCAAGTAGGCTGACGAGAATAAGAAACTATGAGGTTTGGCTGCTATTGGTTACTCTCAGCAATAATTTCTATCTTAATTAATTCTAATTAAGTGATAGTGTTCAGTCATATTTACCCTTTATTGGGCTACAAGGAGCCCATATTTCTACTGAAATATGCGCGACCGAAACAAAACAAATCTATCAGTGAACGAACGCTGCTGGGGTGAAATGAAAAATATTGATTATCATCGCTATTAAACCATGAAATCCTCCGCAACTAATTAATCTGCCAGGGAAAAAGTTTGTTAGCGGCATTTCTGCTTCCTGCCGGCAACCTGACAAGCAGGAATCACCAAACACTCGATGGCTGCCACCTGCCCCTGAAAGTTTCCCCGTTCCTTAGCTCCCCGCAGCAGGCGGCGGGGAGGTGAAAAGCAGCCCGAAAACATGCCTGAGCGCTGAGGTTTGGCGCTCATCAGCTCTGCCCTGCTTCGCTGCCTTCCGGCTCCTCCGCGCCGCCGTGCCCGCCTCCCTCCACGCCCGCCCTTTCCGCAGGGCTCGCTGCGGGGTCCCGGGCGTGCCCGGCCTCGGGGGCGCGCAGCGCGGTGCCGCCGTGCCCGCGCCTCTCCCCGCGCCCGCGCTCGGCGGAGCTGTCCGCGGCGCGTGGTGCTGAAGCCGCAGCGGCCGCCCAGCCCTTTCCTCCGCCCCCCTCCCTTCTTCCCCGGCGTGGGCTCTTGCAGGCAGCCGGCAGCCTGGGGCATCAAAGGCTGGGGAGGGCCCCATTCCTCTCTTTGATTCTCCCCCCCACCCCACCCCGCCTTTTTGCTTCTTCTACCTTTTTTTTTTTTTTTTTTTTTTTTTTTTTTTAAAGCCGGGGGAGGGAGGAGAGCGCAGCCACGTTACACCCCTCCCTTCCTGCAAATCCCCGCTTGCACTGCAAACAATCTGCCTTCCCCATTGCATCCAAGGGAGATAGCAACAGCAACATCATCACTGCAAGCCGGATGGGAGCGCAGAGAGGAGGCTGCTGAGGGAGAAAGGCACACACGCACACACCAGCTCGATGTTGCCAAAGCGGCAGGAGCCGCACGAAAAATAAGCCATGCTGCTCGGTGTGTCTGGCGCATTGTGCTCTATCAGAGCCTTTTAGGAGGAAGAAGAGAATTACCCACACCGATTTTTTTTTTCCTGCCTGCGAGAGTGCGACAGACTTGCGATGGTTGAATGTCAATGCCTATGAGAGAGAACAACAGTCAGAGGAGGAGGACAGAAGGGGAGGAAAATGAAGGTGGGGATGGTGGTGAAGAGAAAGAAGCACCCTCATCCAATGCATCAAAAGGAAGTCCCTGCAATTGCTGATAGAGCTCTGGCTGCCTCACCATCTACAATGGTCTGTACAAGCTGCCAATGCGTTTGATGACGTTCATGTTTTGTGAAAGGAGGAAAGGAAACGTGACCATGTAAGATCCACGTTTCTCCGGTCAATTACATGCGAAGAATAGGTCTGATTTCGACCGTTCTTTTTTTTTTTTTTTTTCTTTTTTGGTCCAGGATGGTAACTGCCTAGGGAATAATACAGCCGCCTTCCCTCACCAGTTTTGCTCTGATATTTTTAAATTTTTTTTTTTTTAATTTATTTTTTGGTGTGGTCCAGACAGCTGCTGGAATAGAGAAGGTCAGAATATACAAATACGTATAATATATATATATGATATATATGATATATATTATATATATAAATATATTTATCTCAGTACATCTGAGATTAAGCTCATTGAATGCTAATTATTTCTTTCAGGACTTTTAATATTTACAGTGAAATCTTTTAAAGGCAACAGTACATTCTGACGCCACCTGGGAGTACAGTGTTGGAGACGTAGGGTGTTTTCCCATAAACAATGTGAAGGTCTTTTTGTTAAAGAGGCAATTTTGATATTAACAGCAGCTACCCATTTTGCATTTTGATAGCCAGACCGGCTGCTATTTTGTTCGGGTACACACCAGGTCTCGTGCGACTGAGTTTTATTTTATAATTGAAAAAAAAAAAAAAAAGAAGAAGAAAAGGAAAATTACTTGAGATGCCAAATACTGTCGAGAGGACCGTATTCTCCCTCTTCCCCACACCCACTGGAGACGCGGACCCTTCTTTTTTACAGGCTTAGAGTCGCCGGAGCCGAGCTGGGCTCCCTCCGGAGCGCCGCACAGCACCGTGCCCGCGCCCCCGGACCCCGCGGCGTGGGAGATTTCTTCCCTCCTCCCGCTGATTTGCAAACAAACTTGTGGAATCCGCCCCGTCCGAGGGGGAGGGGGATAAAATCCCCCCGGGGAGTAGAGTGGGTTTCGGTTTTTTTTTATATTATTGCAAGATTTCAGCGGGCTGCCGGGGATCTCCCCCTTCTCGCCCTCTTTTGTCGTTTCTCGGCCGGCCAGCGCAGCCCCCCCGCAGCACTGAGGTCTCAGCAGAGCCCCCCGGCCGCGGGGCGCCCGGCTCCTGCCCTTTCTTTCCCACCTCATCCCCGCCTGTCAAGGAAAGGCACATGTTAATACCACCCGGCGCGGTCATTTTCTGTTACTGCTGCTGCGGGCTCCTCCGTCCGAGACAGATGTTGCGAAACCAAGGCCTCCTCAAGTGCCGCTGCCGCATGCTCTTCAATGACCTGAAGGTCTTCCTGCTGCGGAGACCCCCCGCGCCGCCGCCGCCCTCGCCGCCGCCGCCGCTTCCCATGCCCGGCGGCGCAGAGGCGGGGGCCGGCGGCGCCGCTCCGCTCGGGGGGCGCGGGCCCGGCTGGCGGGCGGCGGCGGCGGGCGGCGGAGCGGGCAGCCCGGGAGCCGAGGAGTGGGGCAGCCCCGCCGGGGAGCCGCCCGCCTCCCTGCCCAGCAGCACCTCCTCGGATGACTTCGGCAAGGGCAAGGCCGAGGACCGCTACTCGCTGGGAAGCAGCGTCGATAGCGGCATCCGCACCCCGCTCTGCAGGATCTGCTTCCAGGGTCCTGAGCAGGTGAGGCCGTACGCGGAGGTGGGTGGTGGGGTTGGATATTGGCTCGTCCGGAGCAAAAAGGAGATGGGAACGCTCTCCCTCAAGCGGAACGGCCCCCAGGGGAAGAGAAGATGGGGATGCTCACTCCTAACTTAGAACAGCCCCAGCCCAGTCGGCTCTAGAGATGGGCATGCTCTCCCCTAACCAGAATGGCCCCAGCCCAGGTGCTGGGCAGGTGTGGGGGCCAGATGTTGCTCAGCTTAACCGCAGCTGTGGTTCTTCATGGAAATGTTGGGGCTGTGCCCCTTGCAGCCCAGGAGCCTTGGCTCCAGGTGCCCATCCCCAGGCTTACAGCCACGCAGGTGTGGCACAGCGGGGACTCACAGTCAGAGTGCATCTCAGCATGGGGGTCTCCACCCCCGAGAGGGTACTCAGTTGTGATGGTGCCAAAAGGGATGTGAAGGATGGGGATCCATTGTGATGATCTCAGAAGGGTGCGTTTAATGTGCTGTTGGCTTTTAAGAATACAACTCGAGTCTGTAGGAACACGTGGTAGAAAGCAAACCCACCTCATCAGCTGTGCCCACAGCAAGAGCTCTGCAGCTTTACCAGAGCTTCCATGTTCCCACTGCACTTGCTGGAGGGAAAAAAACTGCTGGCTCCAATTGTACCTGCTGAAGCAGCAGCCTTGAAGTGCTCTGTGGTACAGACTGAGATTGGGCCAATGAAGTTTCCTTCCATCAGATGGGAGAATTAAATAAATGCAACCCCACTGTAACATAAGGTGCCACCCTTAGAGCATTATTCTCCCTCTTTAATGACAATTACAAGCAATTCACGTGTTTTCAAGCTGGGAACTTCCATGAAATAACATGCACAGCACAATTTGCACTTAATGTGATACAACTGCAGGCAGCAGGGAAGGCTGCAGATCTCTGCTTTTGTGATCAAACCCAGATATCCAGGGTAGCTCTGTGACAATAAGGGATGCTTGCACAAGCATGAATTGAAGTTCAACTTAGCTGATACGCATTGCTATTGTGACACACAGGGCATATGTTAAAATCCTGAGCAAAGCAGGTTTTGCTCCATGTCTTCTTCCCTGTTTAAGGACCTGTGTGCTTTGCCAAGGAAAGCCATTGTTCACCTGAGAGCAGCCACATTCAGGAACACATCCTGCCAGTCACAGGGCGTGATGCACTGTGCTGGGCAGTGACCGTGCCTACCACTGTGTCAGTGGTAGTGGTTCACAGAGGGGGCAGTGGGCTTGCATTTATCTTCGGGAGAAGCAAGGCCTACCATGGACTCATCTGAATGCCCTCATGTCCTCCCCATCAGAGCTAGGTGCTCAGTAGACTGTAGCCTTCTCTAACGCTTGTACAGCTGATTAATAGCCACGAGACACAGTTCTCACTGTAGGATTTTAGGTGAATGTTGGGGTAATCATTGTTTTTTGGAGATGCTTTATGTCTTCCTCACTTGACTGTCTCATCCTTGTCTCTTCTAAAAGTTGGAAGCTGAGCAGCTCCCTGCCTGGGAATTTGCATTATTCCACGTTTCTAGTACTCTTCTCTGGCTTACAATTCTGCCTGTGTACAGGAGGCGTAGCGCCGCATGATCAGTGTGTGTGTGTGAGCAAATAGAGCCTAAGCAGAATTAAAACAGAAGTAACCTGCTTCCTTGGCAAACATCAACGCTGCAAAATAATTGGATGCTAATTTTCATGCTTAAAGACTGTGTAGCTTGCATTGTAAAAGTGGGACTGTTTGCTGACCATCTGCCAGCCTACCTGAGTGAGAAGCCAAGCAGATGTGACTGGCATTTAATAGAATTTCTTTTTCTCTTCTCACAGTTTCTGACCAATATAATAAGACACTTACAGCTGGATTCTGTCTGTCACCCCTCAGTAGTACCTTATTCTGCAAATAATTTCTTTTTCACCAGCATGTCTTGAAAGCCTTAGCCCAGCTAAGACTTAGCACTGGTGAGCACAAGTCAATATGTGGGCCCGAGTCGGGAGTTGTAAGGCATGGTCATATCCTGACACAGCTTTTTACAAGTACGGTTTGGAATGACTGAGATCTGAATCAGTGCACTGATGTCAAGACCTGTAGTTTGGTTTGTTTGGCCCTCACATCCATGAAACTCCAATGGTCCTAAATCATAGAACGGCTTAGGTTGGAGGGGACCTTAAAGATGATCTAGTACCAAGCCCCTGCCATTGGCAGGGCTGCCAACCACTAAATACGCTGCCTGAATTCTACATTCTTAGTCACTGAAGTGGTTGTTACTGATTTAGTATTTATTCTCCATTTGTTTTCCAGCTGAACAGCTGAGCAAAGCCTCTTTTTCAGACACTTGCAGCAATAGATGCCATAAATGCACGTTATTCCCTACCACCCTTGCCAAGATCATCATGAAAATGTATCCAATTGGAAAGAAAATGCAATTGCAAGTTCTTTACTGAGCAGATTAATAACAATGGCAGAAATAAATTGTGTTTTATTTACCTGTCAGAAATATCTGAAACTGCTGCAGCTGTGGGCAAATTTGCAAGGCTGCATCACAGTACCAAGAACAAAAGCCTTCATTATAAATTGACTGTTAGGCGCTTTAAGCTTATTTACTCAGATAAAATGACACTGAGTCTCCAAAAGATGTTTAATCCTGTTTTGATTTTTTTATATATATATGCAGCAGCCAAAAAGGTTTCTTACTAATCCGGCTTCGCAAGTGGGTTTTATTTAATATCTAATGCGAAGCAAAATCTGTAGGGATTTTCACTTTAAATTTGTGATTGCCCACTAAGCACAATACTGTGGGCTACTGAATTGCTTCTATCTTAAGCTCCTCATGTTTGTTTGTGGCTCTTATGAGTAAACTGATTCTTTCATTATAAATGTGCTGAGCACTGTAGGAAGGAGTAAAGCTCACTATTGTAGAACCAATCCTTGCAGGTTATTCAGGGAAAAAAAGTAATGCAGACAAGAATGAAGGGACCTGGTGCCCAGGTGAGCACAGCACCTCCCACTTTGAGGGCATGGAGAGAGTGCAGCTTGGGTCTGGCAGTTGAAAGAGACAACTGAATATACTGAAGATTGGTTTAATGTCATGAAAGCCAGTGAGCTGGACTGTACACTTGGCAATGGCGTTGCCTTTCAGAGACTGACTTGGCATTTTCAAAGGTTTTACATCCTGCACCATTGTGTCAGCTAGTTCTGAAACTGCAGATTGAAAGGCAGAGCTTGAGAGAGAAAGTGAGAAAGAAAGATTCGGGAGTATTTTCTTCTGTTTTAGTTAATGCTTCATGTTTGCAGAATCTTGTCTGCTTTCCTGGATCTTTGGCAACGTTCTGCAAGAGAAAGAAACTAAAGCGAGCTCTGCTTTCACATATGTTTCATTGTGCTTGGTATGGATCCAAGTTGAAAGCAAGTCATGGTGAGTAGCAGGAAAGTACATGGATGAGAAGTCCCTCTGCATCCGCAGATACAGTGTTTGCTCATGTCACAAGGAGTTAGCAGTATGGTAGCATTTCAGATTTCTGAGCTGGTGCTTGCTGTGCTGAAAATAAATAGAAAAGCATTCTTAGATGAAACTGAGATCATTTAGAAATCAGCGTCTCAAGGATTGCTTGCAAGATTCTGTCAGAGTGTGCATACATCTTTTCCTACCTGTCAGTTTCTGCCTGTGTTTCTCTGTTCTGAGGAAGAATTCTGTAAAGGCGGAGATTTTAATAGCATGGATAGGACTGGTTGGCTAAGGAGGATCAGAGGGAACAGACTGTGACTTTTGCCAGCAGGCTGCTAGTTTGGACATAGCTGTGTACTCAGCAGAAAAGCTTGGGGAATAGATTTTTCTTCCCACTAAAGTCCCTTCCAGATTTTAAGGAGACCGGCTCATTAACATGTGAACATGGAGACCTTTAAGGAAACTGAAAGGGAAGACAACTTATAGCGGATAGCAGGACATGTATTTCAAATGTCATAGGGCTGTGGAGCTCCCTTCTGCAGGACATTAGCAAGCCAAAGGACTTAACTACATTTAATACTGGTTGTAAAGCCGTGTAGATACCAAATCATGTCTACAGTCATCAGAATTAATTAAAGATAATGCATTTGAAAGTACAGTACATTCTTCAGGTCTGATATCAGTCTTGAGATCAGGAAAACTGAAGAGGAACAGATCCTAAGGCTGGTCTATAGCCCCAGGGCTCACAGCTCCTTGCACACAACCAGTAAGACATGCCTCTCCAATGCATGTTTAGATTTCATGCGCCTGTAAGGTAATGCAGGCACTTGCTGCCACAGTCATAACCTGCCTGGAGCTAAGGTGGCCCTAAATGCATAGAGAACTCTCTCCTGTGTATCAGAACAGCCCCACCTGGCAATTCCTGGCTCATTCTTGTTCCACAGTCTGGATGAACACACCATTCTTGATGGTTCCATGTAGTAGCAATGCATGTTGAGTACCACTGAATGGATAGTCCTTAGCACGTGCCACTGGAAATAACAGGTGAGAATCTCAAACTTGCTCCTGTTACAAACACAGACACACCCAGAAGCGCTCCTTAGCTTGCTGGTTCATAGCACCTGAGGAGAAATCACAAACTATGCCAGGAAATATTGCTACTCTACTGACTGGCTTCTTCATAACACAGAGAAGTTCAGGAAATCACTGGGATGCTTGATTTTTGATTTACAGTGTTGTAAGACAAAGCAGGGTTGGGTATCTCCTTTCTAGAGTAAGATAAAGAGGATAAGAGGCAGCTTGTGGCTGAATTAGAAGCATAAATGTGATAAGGAGCAACTACACAAGTATCATTACAAGCAAGTGGAAAGGCAGGGAAGCTCAGGAAAGGAGATGCAGGTGTTTGGTGAGATCTGTGTAAGCTGGCTAGAACATTAGCACATTGTTTTCGAACATGTTGAATCACATAATGGCAGTGCAGGCACCCCATCCGAGTACTTTTCATAGGTGTGTTCCCACACGATTCATTTATGTGGTCTTAGAAGGAGAATTATTCATTGGAAAACAGCCAGTCCTGCTAAATCTGAAGCCTCAGAGATGCTGGGTTGCAGCTCATCAGATTTCAGTCTGTATACTGCAATTTATAACAGAAAGGAAGGGAAGAAGCTTCCTGTGACGTTCAATCCACCTCTCTGCTTTCCTTTCTTTGACTTTCAGCACTTCTATACATAGCGTTTTCTGTTTCACCTGTTCCTGGATGAAGTCTGTGCGGTGCAGGCAGAACTTCTTTGGCTTCAGCAAAGGCTTTTTTGAGCGATCAACTGAATGGAGCACAGGATGTCATCTATTTTAGATTTAGACTCTGTTGCCACAGAGTTGATTGGCAAAGCTCCCATTAACTTCAACAGCAGAAGAGTAGGCATCCAGTACCAGGGACTTGACCCTTGTATTTCAGTAACGTTGTGCACACAGTGGGGTTTCTATAAATAATTGTGAAGGCCGCTAATCCCATTGACTTTTAATTGCTCCAGGAGGCAGGGTGCTCACCTTTTGTGCCTGCTGAAACTCTGATGCCTGACCCATTTATTTCAGTGCCACCAGCTAGCCCGAGGAGCAGTTTTTCTTTTCTTTCACTTTCCTCCATATGAAAGGCTTTCTGAAGGAACTTGTCTGTGTTTCTGTCACCGTTTCTTAAATACACATTTCAAGCCCTGATTAACAGTGGCTGATGTCAGTTAGTGACAGAACAAGCAATGCAAAAGCATGTAGCTCCATTGTTTGCATCTGTAGAGTCACTGTTATTCCCACAAAGGCAACACTTGCTCCTGGTAGGGCTCCGTTTGTACAAAACTGAACTGCATTCAGGTTTCTTTCAAACAAATATTCATTCACAGCAAGAGCCTCCACTATGAGAGTTTTTTTCCTGCATTGGTGTTTTTCCATTCAAGGATGGTCCAAAGGTCAGAATTACAGTTGTGCCACAATCTGCATGATTCATAGTGTTTATGACGCTGCATTTCCTATTTGTCCATTGCATGTGTGGTTCCAAGTTGTGAAAGGTGATTACCTGTGCAAAGCTTTCAACTTCATCTACATTCCTTGGGTGAGGCCTTGGTGCAAGGCTTCTGGGTGAAAGATGTCCTTGAATCACTTCCCAAGGAACTGCAAGCGCTCAGCAGCCCTTCAGATTATACCTGCAGAAATCCACTGCCGGGGGGGGGGGGGGGAACATTGGTTGGGGATTGTAGGAAAAGGCAATAGTAGGTAACCAGTACAAAATTACCCAAAAAATAGTGACAGTCACAATCCAATTAAAGAAAAATTTGTTTGCCAAGGATCAGAGCTCACCAAATACTCCAAAAGAAAGGATCTCCAGATAGAGTACCTTCCCTTCTGGCAGCCAGCCCTTATGAGGCTTAGGGAGTTGCACAGGTGAATTGCTTTTACCTACTCCCAGGGCTGGCTGTGTCCTTTTACCAGGTGCTCCAATCATTGGTTCAGGCTGTGACATAGCAATTCCCATACAAGGATTGTGCTATTTTAATATGTAGGGCTTGTGATTTTAAGCTGAACTTTTATGCCAGAGACAGCAGCGGAACTACTAGCCCTACACCTAAAATCCTCCCTTTGCCTGCTAGAGAGAACCCAACAGTCTCTTGCTGAAGAGGCATTCCAGCCTCTCCATGCAGTTACACCTTAGCTCTCTCTATCAGCTGTGTAAAGGGATGATTTAATTATATGGAGTGGATTAAAATAATCTGAACTGAAAAATGGGTTATGTTTTCCTCACACCTAGGTCTAGAGTAAAATGAAGAGATAGACTATAATCAGGGTTGGCACATATCTGTGGCCACCCAGTCTCTGTTATTAGCAGATTACTGAAGTAGTAAAGCCACATGAAGGTGTTAGATTGTATGCTCATCAGCTCTCCTCTACATCCACTGGCTGATTTCAATCAGATCTGGCAGGGATTGGAGATCTGGAAAGAATTAAATTCCTTAAAGTTTCATGAAAACTAGCTGATGAAAAAGAGGAAAACTGTGAATGTGCTGTTGTGGAAAAGACAACAGCATCGGCTCAGATGCACTGCATACTGTGGCATATGTGTGTAATCCATGTTTTTGTTGCCCTCTTTTTGTTACTTATATGCATTAACCACATAAAGTATTTTAAACGTGGCCAAAAATAATTCCTCTTTATTCAGTGTGGCCTAGGCAAGCCAAAAGGTTGGACACCTATAAAGTCCATGGAGAACAGAGCTTCAACAGCAAGATTTAACAAGAATGTGTGCTCTACTAGGGAAGAAAAAAAACACACAAAATAACATTATATTCTTCCCATAGAAAAGCAGGCTCAAATAATACAGCTTGTTAACTTTCTGTCTTTCTCCTTTTCTTTTGTTAATTGGGGTTACTTGACTACAATGAATTGATTGATGTTGAAAACTTACTTACTTTTCCCTGTCCTTTAACAACTGACCTTTATCCTTTTCTGCTTCATCAGTGGTTACAGTAGAACAGATTAGGTTGTTGGCAGTGAAGAGTGATGAGTGTTGCCTTCTCTCCATTGAGGAAAAAAAGAGCAAGACCTGGAAGCTTATGTAGGTAATAAATCTGCTGTCACCATGTCCCCCTGTGAAAAGTTGTTAAGCAGGTGGTCTCCAATGACAAGATCCAGAAACTGAAGTTCTCACAGATCATTTCTTCTGTCATAGTTTTAAACTCTTTGGTGGTTTTCTCTCAACTCCTTTTCTTCTTTGTCAAAGTCAACAAAAACATCAAACTTTGGTCCTATCTATCCCATGGGACTCTACTCTGCATAGGTTTTCCTATGGTCCATGTTAACATCTTATCCAGGCACACTTTGTTTGTAGCTCAGACATTGGTGGTACTCTGAAAATCATCACCCACAACAGTCACATCAGTTTAACCTGCTTTCCTGGTTGCAAATGAAGGCAAGGATGGTAAAGAATAGAAGAATTACAACACAAAATATGTTTCACAGGTTGTTTCCTTCTTCCCTTTGGAAGCAAAGACTGACAAGGATCAATTGGTTGACATTGTGTTTACGTTTGTCACCTCAGCATAAAATACATGTCGTTTGGAAACATCTTTAAATAAGTTTGTAGCACATTGAGCATTTGGGGGTGTCTGCCATCATCTGACGTAGGCATGCTGTAACTAGTCTCTGTGAAGCCTTTTCCTGTGGCTACCATCATAACCTCTGCTACTATATGGATTTACCTCGTTGCTTAAACCATGCACTGATATGCACTGATCCTGTCCAAGCAGTAGGCGGTGCACAGGTCTCAAGAGATCAATTAGTCCACCCATCTAAAAACCTAACACAGGCTGATATAACCAGTTCTTGAGGGTGAGCGTGGTTGAAGACTCCACTTGTCCCTAGACACCCTGTTATAGGACTTCATGATCCTTCTTCCCTCTTGTTAGCAAGTTTTATATAATGTCTGACCTGAATCTTTCCTGCTGCAGTCCATTTCTTCTTGCCCTCCCCATTAGGAGGACAGCAAATTATTTTTGCCTTTTTCTTTTTTTTTTTTCCCAAGTAGTAAGTAATTGAAAGCCTTATCCAGCAACTGAATGTAAATATAGCAAAAATTGATCCTCTGAGGACTTTACAAGTTGAAGTGATATCTAATGTTGTGACACTCCTTGCTATTTTGTAGTCCAAACAATCCCAAATTTACCTTTGCTCTTATGACATAATTTCTAGAACTCTAATAATCCTTTAGTGTTCTCCTCTGGATTTTCACCAGATGGTGTATATTCTGCTTTAAAAGCACTGTCTAAAGTGGAAACAATTATCCGGTTGAGTCTTTGTTAATGCTGAGTAGTGCAGAAAGATTTTGAGTCCTCTTCAGGAGATAACAGATGCCAGCCATTTCAGGGTGATGTTTGCTTTCTCTTTTCTTTCGTTTACTTATTTATTTTTGGAGCAGCAGAAGGTTATTAATTTTATTCAACTCATGGTCCCATATAATCTTCGTGTCCTTCAGAACTGCTCTCTAGTTAGTCCTCCTTCATCCTAGATCTGTGCAGTTGAAATTGCTGCCTTGGTGGAGAAGCTGTGCTTGGCCCCATTTAGTTGCATCTTTTTTTTTTTTTTTTTTTTTTTAACCAGTCTTCCCCTTTCAGATAAGCCTGCAGATGTAGTAAGTATTCCCTCTATTGAATCTTTCATGCTGTTAATGATTTAAGTTCTTCTGCCTTGATTCTTTAAGAGAGCTGAGAGAAAAGCACTGCAAGAGCAGCTTTAAGGCTGTCTTCAATGAGGCTTAGGCTAGGACTGTTCCTTCTCACATATAACCACATACAGGATGGAAGAAGAGATTCCCATCATTTCATTGCAGGCGTCTGCACTCTGTTCCCAACTAAAGATACCCTCAGCAAGCCTGAATTTGACCTGTTCTGACAGATCCAGGCCTCCAGCCAGTCCTACCTCAAACGTTGCCCTAGCCTCCCCTTTTTCTCCTGCTTCTCTGATCACTCTAACATTGATGTGGTGGCTCACATTTCCTCCACATTCCTTCCTAATGGAGTCCCACAAACCTCCTTTCTCTTTGTCCTTCCCATCTTTTTCCAGCTTGGATACTTTCTCCTTTATGGCCCTTAAGGCTAGTTCTGCAGGTTTCATTTCTTTCACTCCAGTCCCAGATCTCCTTGTGTTTCCCAGACTTAGTGAATGCTTCAGCATCAGTAAAAGTAGCTCAGATTTCTTGTATCCAGCATTTTCCTCCATATTCATCTTTTTTCTGCCTTTCTCTTGTGCCAACACTTTCACTCAGGCCATTAACTCTACCCTTAGCTTGAGCTTCTTTCCTCTCATTTTCCAGCTATGTATTGAGGTCATGCCCAGATTGCTTGTTGCTTTCTTTCAAGTCACACAAACACATGCTTAGATCCTTGTCTCTTGCTTTCACTTCTATACTCTTTTTTTTCTCCAACATTCCTGGCACAGACATTACCTTACTTCAGTTGAATCAAAATGAAAATGTGAAGAACGTTTGCTTTGATGAACGCTTGAAGAACAGGTTGCCCTGAGAACTTCCATGTGCATCTTCCCTCCCATCAGTGCTCTCTGTCATTACCCAGGTGGATCCTGTCCAGTTTTTACTCCAATTCCCAGTCTTTGGGAGAGTTAAGAAAGCCTTGTGGATGGCTGATGAAGACACAATACACAGCATTGGCACCCAGGGAGACTGCTGACACTTCACCCGCATCACATCAGCATCTACCCTGGTATTTCATGTGGGCACTGAACTAAAGCTCAGAGGTTATTTGCATTTTCCACAAGTACAGTGCCATGAACTAAGCCCACCATAGCACTTCTAGTTCTGTCAGATCTTCTCAGTCTGACTGGTATCTTGTTTGACCTTGTCCTGTCTGGGAAATGAAGCACTTTCCCTCTCCTTTTCTTGTTAAGTGCACTAGGACCTGTCAGGATTAAAGGTACTGGGAAAGTACAAGTTGATTATTATCCCATTCCAGGTGATATTAAAAGAACATTAAGATGGATCAGATGAGCATTCAAGAAAAGTAGGTAATAATAAAGTATTATATCAGCAGAGAAATAGCAGTTAAGTAATTAAAGAGAGGGTTTGCACAAGAGGAAGAAGTAAAGTTATAGGTGCTCCTGGCCTCTAGACCATTCTTTATTTTAATATGGTGGTAACCTTTAGAGGATGTCAGTATGTCAAGCACAGCACCAAGAAGTAATGCAGAGGCTTTTCCTGCCCCAGAGAGTTCACATTTTAGGATGTAAAAAAAACAATATTTCCTTAACATTCAAGAGAGGTGAATTGTGACAAGATTTAGGGCTTGAGGGAGGTTATTGGGCTAGTGTAGTCTGAACCTTTTTATAATAGCAGTGAAATAAGTTCAGTCAATGAAATTCCTGCTTGAAGGTTAACAGCTGTGCAAGGACTGGAGAAGAAATACCCCATCTTGATTTTAAATCTTCGACAGTGGGAAATTGTTGCAGTGCCCAAGGAAGAAATCTGGGGAAAGAAAGAACTGAAATTGTCTTCGCATATGAACTTCTGTCTTTTCTGTCACAGGAAGGACCGTGTACTTCATGTATCCTTAGAAATGAGCTTTTGTAACCCTTAGGCTGCCTGGCAAAGATTTCCCTGAAGGAAAAATGTTCTATAGTTGAAGACAGGTTTATCAGATTGGAAGCAAGAAACTTTCAGACTGGGCAAACATGCATGAGATTCAGCAAGTTAGAAAAAAAGCAGTTCATGGCCTCCTCTGACATATGAGAGCAGAAGTGTTGTCACCTACATTTAACCCACATTTGGAAAATTTTCTTCATAGATAGGATGGCTACATCATTTCTAAGAAAAACATTTCTGCAGCCCCCATAGCCCGCAGGGAGGACTCCTACATAAAATTGAGCATACTAAACTGCCATGACCTGACCCAGCTGCCATCAGCATTCTCTTTGCCAATTCTCATGGGTTTATTTCTTGCCCTTTTTGCAGATGTGAAAATCTGCAGGAGAGCCCTTGGCCTTCCCATACTGCAGCTATTCATGAGAATTCCTCTCTCAACTTTTTCTTGATGTTGCTTCATTTCTTTGGAGATGTGCTCAGGCATATGATGCAAATATAAGGGGAAGGAGGTAATTGTGAGTGTTTAGATCAGATTACATATTGGGAAAAATTTGTTCTTCGAAAGAGTGATGAGGCATGGGCACAGACTGCCCAGGGAGGTGGGAGAGTCACTGTCCCTGGAGGTGCTGAAGAACCGTGGAGATGGGGCACTGAGGGACACAATTAGGGGGAACAGTGGAGATGGGTTGATGGTTGGACTAGATGAACTGAATGGTCTTTTCCAACCTTGATGATTCTATGATTCGATGACCTCAGCTCGAGCAAAATCACATGACCATAGAATGCTTTAGGAAGCTGGGACCTCTGGAGGTCATCTCTATCACCTTGCTCAAGTAGGTTGGACTGATTGAGGCTGGGCAGGGCCTTGTCAAGGTGAGAGCTGCATCACTCAAAGAATGGTTATTCTACTTACTTCTCTGGTCCAGTATTGGGCACCTGGTCCAATATTTGAATGCCCTCCTGGTGCAAATGTTTTTTTTTTCCAGATTTCCAATCTGAATTTCTGTTGTTCCAAATTGTGTCTGTTTTCTTATCTTATAACCAGGTACCTTCGAGAAAAGTCTAGCTCTGTCTTTGCTCTACCTATCCTTGAGATGGCTGAAGACAGCAATAACATCTCCCCTTAGCCTTTACAGTGATTTCAGCAGGAGGTGTACAAAAGATAGGATTAAATGTCTGCTTTAGCTCCCCAGGGTGGATTTGGACAGTGGTTGAGATTTTTCTAATGGTAGTCAGATAAATATCAAGGGAAAATAGCTGCCCAACCACAGGTTGAAGAATGAGAACAAACATCGCTAATAATAGCAAAGGCTCAGATATTTCTGTTTGTCGTAGCCAAGACATTTCTTGATCCAATAATCACTAAGCCTCCAAGAGGTGAAACTATTTTAAATCCAAGTCACAGAAAAACTGATTGTAGAAAAGCTTGATTGAGCAAGAACTATTTCTGTTTACATTAAACAGAAGGAAAGGCAAAAGGAGATTTGTAAGTAAGGTTTTCAACTTTGCAAATGCAGATTTTTAAAAATCAGGAATCTTTAAAACTATGCAGTATGTTATTATTGTACCTTGACTAAAGGCTACCGAAATAGGCATTAGTCTCTTTATAACAAACAAAAGCATTCTGTTACAAGTGCTGGAAGCTCACTGTCATTCTACAGGCTATTTTTGCTTTCTGCTTTCACTTAATTTGGCTGAAAAGCTGGAAGGCTTCAAATACTGTCCCAAAATGTATTTTAACAGTGAAAAAAATCTTCTCCCTTTCTAGCTTGCTTTCCTAAGATACTACTAAGCTACAGTGCTTATCTGTGCAAGGTCTGTTTAGAAGTCCATGAGATGCACTGAATAACATATAAATTTATTTGCCAAAGTCAGCCACCTTTGACAAAAAAAGGATGCAGAACTCTTAAGCTCTTATGAGTTGCATAAAAACAAGTGACCAAGTGATAACATTGGAACATAAAAAGTCCACTCTTACTAGGCAGCAAAGAAGCCAGCTTAGCAAGTTTAATTACCCTAAATTTTTTAGGAAATTGTGGTATTCAATTTAGGGAAACCAAGGAACCACGCAGTATAAGTTTTGGAGTCCTCTCTGCTGACCACAGTCCAGGATCAGCTGTTTTTGTTGGCCTCTTCTGACAGGGCAGTTGCACCCAGCCAAGACATTTTCACCTCAGACAGAACAAGCATGGAGGATGTTAATGGGAAGCCCTGAAAACCTGAGCCAGCATACTGGAAGTTGGTTAGTAGAGAAAACCCAATTGGAGTGGAGAGCCAGGTGGTAGGGGCAATTGCAGACCAGTTAAATGAGCATGTACGGGGGGGATAATATCAGAAGTAATTCTGTGCTGTTTAAGGAAAGAAGGAACTTTGATAAGAGGTGGCCGAAGTGCCTCTGTTACTGGGAAAGGGAACTAAGCTGCTGGAACCCTTCAGAAATTGTCACGGTCTTGGTACACCAAGGGCAGTGCAGTGATGGCTGCAAGCTTATGTATTTCCTCAGAGCAGTTTGAGAGGCTCCACGTCAGAGATTATTTGCAAGTGCAGGATGTACAAATGTGTGTGTGTGCGTGTGTGTAACTGAGCTGCTGTCTGTGTGTTCAGGAGGATCAGAAACATACAGGGTGAATGTTGCAATCTCCTCTGAAGCTGGTGAGAGGCTTATCACCATATCAAGGCTCTGTTTTATGTTTGGGTTGGATCCAGTTATTTTTCTTTTTACTGGATTTGAGGAGGCCTCTGAGTGGAATAGCGCAGGCAAATGATCTTGAGAGAGTACTGGTTGGAAGCTATGCTCTGCTTCTCTGATCAGCAGCAGGCTGTGTTCCTGCAGGCGATCCCACCATCTGCAGGAGATCCAGGGACGTTCACCTTCCATAATCCTTGCTCCCTCACATCACTCCCAGTTCTGCCCTTCCATTTGTGTAACTCTTTCTATGGGATTTATCACTTCCTACAACAAGGGAGGCTTTTACCTTCACCGACTACGTCCTGACTGTTCCCAGTTTTTCAGCATGCTCTGCATTTCAGTCTGATTAGACTATTTGTTCTGTTGGATTGTAGAGACAAAGAGTGGCACTTAGAGGCAAGAGAACATGTTCTTTCTGTATGCGGGAAAATAAGGGAAAATGTGCTCAGCTGGAAATGAAACAGCCTGGAGTTCAAAACTCACTTCTACAGACAGCTTTTCTGCATTTTCATACCCTTAGCAGCCACCAGCACTGACCACACCCTCTACCCCAGAGTAAATGCACCCATTGGCACTTAAGAGTTTCTTTGGCACTTAATCCATATCTTTGCTGCAGATATGGATGAGGAAATGAGTAGCAGCAAAAACACATGGAGATTGGAAAAACCATCCAAATCTCTGCCATCCAGCCTGCTTTAACTGTGACTGTTGTAAGCTTGGAGCCCTTGAGTCTCTTTTCTCAGGCTGCTCTATTGAATTCAGCAGATTTCAGATAAAACCTAGGAGCCTCCTTGTCAACACTCTGTTGCTAGAGTTTGGAAACCCTGTGGGTCAGAAATGTGCTGGTCCCCCCAGTAATGGGTGGGTGGCAGCATGAATAGCACTCCACAAGATTTATATCCCACAGGGAAGGAGAGGGAGGGATCTTTGCCAGATATCTATCTACCTGTAAATGCATATGGCGTAACTGCTAGGACCCAACTGCACTCACATGACTGTCTTTAATCTGTTTCCTTTTAAATCGCTGTGTCTACATTGCCTTGTACTGTTTTTTTCTTTTTTTCTTTCCAACTCCTGAAATGCACACGCAGCATTCAAGGTAGATATCTTCAGTGCATTGCTCCAATCCTGGACTATACACCCTCCAGGGCTTTCATGGGATGCCCCAAGGGATGCTATAGGCCAGGGACATAGGTTCCCACTAACACACCCTCCAACACTTCTGCATTTCAATGCACTTTTGTGATTTCCAAGCAGCAGACAGCCACCTTGCATCTTCACAGCACGCGCTGAGCCCAGCACTCATTAGGCAGGGATTTGCTGTGTGCAGATCTGTGGCAGTGCAGAGGAAGGCAGATGCCACGTGGCTGAGCCAAATTGGATAGAGAAGGAGCTTAAATGGTCACTTGTGGGTCATCTTCTCCTGTTGAAAGTGACTCATCTGGGTAGTTGAGTAGAAGCTGCAGTTTCAGGCTGTTGCAAGGCATCTTCCTGGAAATCTCTCCACAGCATTGGAGACACAACACACAACCCAAGAGCTTCCTGTCCAGGGACATTCCTCTGCAGAAAGCAGTTCTTTGGAAGGCGAGTGCTCCTCACTGCTGCCTGTATGTCTGTACTCAGAGATCAGTACTTTCCTTTATTTCAGTCTCCATACAATATTCTGTGTTCATCCACTGAAAAGATCTATCCATTTGGCTGGTCAGCCATCAGGTTCACCAGGTCATGAAAGCAAGCTGACTTAACCATCCTAAGTCATTATGGTGTATGAGAAGTTAGGATTGCTTTTACTACTCGTAAAAGAAGTTTTGAATCCTAGGACAGCCCTAGCAGTAGTAATTCCTACTTTATTTCCTTTTGGTCCACCTTCCCCGTCTTGTCAAACCTTTTTTTCAAACACTTGCACAGATGTATCTGTGCCTGCAGAGTTGTATGAGCTTGGAAAACTAAATAGCCTTCATGAGTGCCTAGAGAAGGGCATCTCCACTTCCTGAGGAATCAAGGTCTGCCATTCTGCAGGAGGAAAAAAAAAAAAAAAAAAAAAAAAAAAAGTACAACGAAGGATGGGAGAAGCTGAGCAGCAAACAGATTTCCAAGATGAGCAGTGTTAGCAAAGACCAGGCATTAGGATTAAGGTGGCAGCTTGGTAACTGGTTACTAAACAGGATCTTAACTAAGGTGCAGGGGAACACATTTAGAGTAAATCCTCCATAAGTACAACTTTACTAGATGTTACTCTTCCAGTTCAAGTGAGTGAAGATAGAAGATCTTAACTTTTCCTGAGCTTTGTAAACAAGCCATGATCTTGGGCACATCCTTGAGGTGGGATGCAGCTCTGGATTGCAGACATCTCAGCGTGTCACCTTGTAGGTGTTTGCATGTGGACTGGGTGTCTAGGCAGAGAAAATCAAAAGCTTGATTCATACCCACACAGTGATTACTTAGTGGAAAAACTTCTCAAGGTAGGTAATTGAATTGAGCCCCCAGTCAATACATTCAGTGGAGCTGGAGAGCTAGACACCTACATTTGCTCAGCTGACTCACTCTCAGGGCTCCACTGTCAGCAATGACTAGACCTTCTGTTGATTACGTAGGAAGACAAATGCCCACTGTGCATATAGCTACTACATCCAGGTATAATCTTTCTGGACTCAGATTCTCCTATGGTGATATGAACAACTCTTTCATCCCACCATAAAGTAAGTCTAGAAACCTTCACTTCCTCCTAGGAAAGCTGTAAGGGATTGTTCCTGATCTGTACAACGCTTCAAAGCTAGGTGCTCTTTGACTGCTGAGAATTCATATTATTATAAACACACCATGATTTAGAAATGCATGTAAGACATTGAAGAGTAGTAAACAGATGGGAGATGGTGCCAAGTAAGGCCATGTTGAAGTAGCGAGCAAAAATAAGTGTAAGAGACAGTCTGACATCTTCATAAAGAGACAGACACAGCCATAATTTGAAGCACATAGCAATGAAATAGGGTCAGGGGGTGAACTGCCTTTTCTTGGCCAAGTTATTCTCTTATTGGGCAGCTCCTTCTGCACTCAGACCAGAAAATCCTTACGGCTCACCAGGCTTGGAATCTTCAAGATGATCAGTGCACAGCTCCAGTGGACAAGGCAGGAAAAATGATAGTGTTTATGATGAGCTGCTGTGTGGGAGAGATTTTAAACGCATCTTTGAAGTCACTGGGTTACATCAGCTCTGGGCTGGCTGAACTGACAGGTACTAATTACTAAAAGAAAAGTGACTCACTGAAAACCAATAATAATTGTCTTATATCTAATTAAAATGGATGATTTACAGTCAAATAGAGGACTACAGCCTAAGCATGAGGGGCATACAGGATGTGATGGACAGTCTGCAGCCCCACATATTTCATACAGAAATAAAAGTTCAAAAGTTGGGTGAGTTGTGCTCTATTTTAATTAGCTACAGCCCAGAAAAGCTGTTCTGTAAGAGGCAGAAACTGCACATGGTAGGACCTTCTGCCAGTAAAACAATGAAAGCACAGTCAATGCTGCTAACACCAAAACTTCTCTGGCTTCTGAGGAGTCAGTATATTCATTCCTTTTTTCAGTATCCTACCAACATTGCCGCTGGAAACTGTTCCACGGGAAAGGGAGAGCACCTGCATCTCATAAAGAAGTGGTGAGGAGGGGGACAGTACTCAGGGACAAAAATAGTAAGCATGTAACAGACACTTCTGAAAATTCATGCATTCATTGAAGGCGTTAAAACTATCTTCTGCTGGTGTGATAAGAATGTATGAAATATTTGTAGGGATTTACATGTGCATGGATTATAAGGAAAGCTCTTGTATTTTAAGGGATTACATACTCTAACGGCGTATATGCTACATAAGTAGTACTGAGAACAGTTCTTGTGTATGCAGTGCGCCATGAAAGAACAGAAAGCAGAAGACAAATGATTGACCACAGTCTTAGGTGTAATTTGGATGAATAAGCAGTTTACCTCTTTTTGGCAACCAAAGTCATCTTCTTGCCTCCATGGAGTCACCCGCAGTCCACAGGAAAACCAAGCTGACAGTTGAGTTTCTCCTTTTTGGTTGAGTTTCTCCTTTTTTGAGTGACAATGGCTCCATTGTACTTCATGGGTATCAGAGCTCAGGGATGTCTCTAGGTCCCAATTCACTATTTAACCTTAGTCAGGCCATCTCCAATCCCTGTTTTGGTAGGGGCAGCTCAGCACATCTCAGCTCTGAATGTCAAGCTACTGGCCCCACTCAGCAGCCAGAGACATTTCCTGGGGAAACACCTCTGGGATGCACTGTCAGTTCAGTGTCATTTACTTCTAGAAAAATTGGCTTGGCCTTTCACTTAGCGTTACCTTTTCATGAGTTTGTTGATAATCCCTTGCTTTTGGGTTATTTCTGTTGGTAAAGCACTTAAAGGTCCCACTGTACACTTCAAGTGTTTGGTTCAAGACCAGTTTGGGACACACTTTTTCCTAACATGAAGCTGTCCTCTTTGCTTTCCCTTCTCTCATAAATTCCTTCAAGCCCTTGGTTTCCTGGTTTGCCTTGGACTTCAAATATTAAGTCTTAATCTAGGGGACTTCTCTGATTTTGGGGTCTGAGTGGGAGGTCTGAGTGATTGCTCTGAACAGCAAACCCATTTATGCAAAGTGTTTCACTCTCTGAGTGGAATTGCTGAGGAAGGATGAGATTAGAAGGATATCACTGGCAAAGTGACTAAGAGATTTATCCTATTCATAGGCTTGGCTCGTACTTAAGGAATTTGCATTATTGGGATTTTTCAAAATCTGAGCTGGCTGAATCCGTTCTTCAAACAGCATCACAGGTATTCAAGGCCTACTTTTTCTTTTCAAGCTTTTACCTTTCCACACAGACGTATTGCTTCCATTGCATTTTCTGTTATTACACACTTATTTCCCAGTGCCAAGAGTAGCACAGCCTCCTCCAATCATTAAGGCAACTCAGTGTCAAGATATATTCCCTAATGTTCAGCATGTTGGTTTTGTTTTGGTTTTTTTTCTCCTTTTGCTTAATTTCTTGCTGATTTGTCTAGTTAATATTTTTTGAAAGAATTAAGAGGGGTACATCTTCCTCTGACACTGTTACATCCAGATGTTTGCAGACTTTGAAGAGTTAGATCTCCTTAAAACATCTAGGTTGGAGAACTCAAAAAATTGGGCTAGACCATACACACAGTAAAAGAAGGCAATAACAGTGCCTTCAAAGGGGATACAGGCACTAAAGAGCAATTGCAGGTAATAAAGAGAGAAAAGTTAGCTCACCTCTTCCAACAACCAGTGAGAGCCTCAGAAGAGCACCACATTTACCCAGAGAGCTTCTGCTCCTTGGCTGCCAATCCTTAAATGAGAGTGAGAAGGATTGGATCCTTGCTTTACCCCTTCCAGTCACTCAGGTGCATTGCTTGCACCTGAGCTCCCTGGGTTAGCCATGCCTTCTCACCTGGTGCTCAACCATTGGTTCAGCTGTGACCTGGCAATTCCACTGCATTGTACGGTAGATAAAGATGTTTCATTGCATCTGTCCTGAGGGAAAATCCTCAAGAGTACAGATTTCAGGGAGTCCTGCAGTAGGGGATGCCAGCGCCAGCCCCCAGCTCACAATACCAAAAGAAGTCCTGCAGTGCCTTTTCTCTGCTAGTAGTCTGCATTCAGCCTGCCTACTTCAGAAATTGTAGCAGCCAAAAAATATACTTATCAGCTAATAGAGGCTGACACCTTGATGGTGTCTTCAGAGAGGTGGATGGGGGTAGAAATGGCTGGGCTGGGCTGACACAAATGAGATTCTCTGGGTAAAGACTGCACGGAATGAGACATACGGTGCTGGAAGGCAAAATGTCTGTGGTGAACAAAGTCAGACTAATGTCAGTTCAGAAACTGTGCCCTCCCAGCGTGTTATCTCCCTGCTCAGTAACTGAGCCAGGAGCCGCAGGGACGTACCAAGGAAAACAAAAGGTGTCAGTGGAAGTTGGATGTTAGGACAAAATTCATCTGAGAAAGAGTGGTGAGGTACTAAAATAGGCTGCCCAGGGAGGTGGTGGAGTCACCGTCCCTGGAGGTGTTCAAAGAATGTGTGGACGTGGCACTGAGAACATGGTTAGTGGGCACAGTGGGGATGGATGGATGCTTGGACTGGATGATATTAGAGGTCTTTTCTGGCCTTGGTGATTCTGTGACTCTATGAAAGAAAACAAAACCTTATCTATAGCTCTTTCCTCAGTGTATCAGTGACTCTGTGATCTCTTAGTGGTGTGTGTTCATGAGCTCATCTAGACCCACGCTGCTACAGTGAGCGGCAACCTCAGCTTTGCATTTCCACCTTATTCTTTAAACTGCTATTCATTTCCTCTTTATAAATTTCATCCCATTCTCCTGTACTGTCTGGCTGGGATCAGGTCCCACCACCATGGTGTGAGGCTGGCACCAGCTCCTTGGCTCACCCAGGAACCTGATCCTGGGCATGATCCTGGGCTTGTCCTCAAGCTGCCATGAAAGGAGAGGCAGTAGTGAAGGGCTGTGAGGTCTCCAGAAAGCTAGACCCAGGTGGAAGTGTGAAATGCCACTGTGCTGGCGGGGAAGAAGGAAGAAAGCGTGTTAATGCTTCCCTGGAGCACGGTCAGGCTACAGCTTTCATTTCTCAGCCATCCACCTCGCTGTGCTATTCGGCAAACCGCAAATAGTAACACCTCCCGCCCGCCCTCTGGGAAGCAAAATTAACTATTGCAAAGCCTGCCAGGCACAGGAAACAAAGAGTCCACAATGTAAATTCTCACCTGCGATGTATTTTGGGCTTTCATTTAAAAAATATTAAAGCACAAAGAGAGACGAGCTGCCTCCCAGTGCGCAGAGCCAGGCATGTGTACAAGGCTCATAGCAGGCTCTGCTCCTCGAGCGGAAGAAGTGAGCCCAGCCTCGCATTGTGCTTTAAGAGCCGTAGCACAAAAAGACGGGTTCTGAGTCCAGGAAGCAGCGCTGCCTTTCACTGCCACCATTGTTCCACCTTTGTTCCAGCAGCTTGCTGCTGTCGGCAATTAGGCAGAATGAATTTTGTTCTTGCTGAGAGAATGGGCGTTAGCACAGCTCTCGTGCATAGGTTTGAATTTTGCTGTGAAAACATGGCTTGGCTTGGGAAATTTGCTTTTTGACAGGGTGCTGCCATGCAGGGTGGGACCAGCTGGTTTTGTTAGAGGAGCAATGGATGCAAAGCATGGAGGGGATACAGGCTAGATAGAATGCAGTGTGGTGGGAAAGCAGGATGCTGGCACTTGGAAGTCCGTGGCTTAAATCTCTGGTCCACCAGAGCCCTCCCACATGTCCTCCCATGCATCCCTGCCCATGCACTGGCACCTGGGGACATCGCGCTGTCCCTTCTCCCTGGGGACCTCACAAAGGTAAAGGCATCGACCATTACGCATCCCCCAGACAGTCAGAAAAAAGGAGACACACACACGCCTGAGATAGCTGCTATTAACCTTGCCTTATTTTATATGTTTTTACAGCTGCAGCAGATGTCTGCGAGCCTCCCTGGGGGGACCTTAGGTACTTAGCCTTTTCAGAACTGCCTTGAGGAGCTGATGGCTTCAGACCCAGCTCTGCGAGGCTCCCTACTCACAGGCAGGCTGAAGCTGCCTTGATAGGGAATTGCCTGTGAGAGCACGGCTGGATTGCAGCAGCCAGGTCAGCACCGCTCATCCAGCTCTAATTGCAAGCTGGGAACATAAATAAGACAAAGGATAAATAAGAAAGGATGCACTGGGAAGCCCCACAAGAGGAAATAAGGATATTATTATTGATTGATAAAGATAATAACAATAGTTGTTATCGACTTGGTGTTGCAGAGTAGGGCACACCAGCCATGTTGTGCTAATACAGGAGAAGCAGGAGGTGCCGCCACCCCTGCATGCCTATCATGCAGCTCATTTGCTCTCACTGAGCAGAGCTGGAGGGAGCACATTTCTAAGAGGCAGCCTGAATATCACGAAATAAGTGACCCATAAGATTTTCCCACTACAGTTGGCAGCAGTAGTCCAGGCGTATTTTTCCATGGCATTGGCGAAGTGGGCTGTGATGACCGGCAAAACTGCTTCTGCCTATGCATGCACCCCACACTGGCCTGACCGTGGCTAGACCCCCCTCTGCAAAATACAGATGGTGTTCACACCTGAGCATCACTCCCCTAGGCAACCCAAGTGGGAGCACAGCTTTGAGGTGGGACACAGAGCTGCCAGAGTGGGACAGCCCTGATGGGCAGCTTTGCCTCCCCTTAGTCCTGCTCCCCATCTCATGCATGGGCTGCTCCAGTCACCTCTGCTCTGCCTCCCACTTTCCTTGAAAAAATAAAGGGATTTCTCAGCCTCTGCAGTTGCTTTATAGGGCAGATTTGGGTGTTGGAGAGCCAAAGCCCTGGCACATCACATCCTGCAGTTTGCAGCTGCTCCCTCTGCCCTGCTTGTGCATCATTTTGCACTATATGTGAAGTACAAATGAGAGCAGCAAGCTTTGAGAGGTGCTCGGATGTTTAATGTATTAAAGATCACACAGTACTTGGGTAGCCTTGATTGAAGGCAAATGGGAAACAGCTCCATGTCACTATTAACACCTGCATTTCTCACCACTCGTGTGCTGCCTCTAAGTCTCTTGCAGATCCAGTGTAGATCTTGCACCTAGCAGCACAGGGATGCTGTGGTACAGACTTGGGGCTTTGCTTTGGAATTGGGGGGCTCACCATGCCACCCCATGCTTGGAGCTGACACAGCTGCTCCTGAAGTTGATGCTTTTCTCTGGTTTGCTTTGTCCTCTCACTCCTAAGCCTGATGAAGGATGGCATTATCTAGTACAAAAAAGTGCTGATTTACCATTTCTTCCACGTTTTGGAGCATGCTGATGTTCATCCTGCTAGCACATGGGTGTAAGTGCACAGGGGGGTGGGATACCATTTGGAGCAAGAAATGTCATAGTCCTCCCTCTATGCAGTGAATCTGCTCTGCGAAGGGAAGTTGAGTTAATTGGCCTCCAGGATCAGGCACGATGCTAGCTGGAGTTGTTCTTAGCATGCCATAGGCTGTACTAACCATACTCTGCCTTCTGCAGAAGTCTTTATCAAATAACACTATGACCCCCCCAGACTTTACAAAGTGTTCCACGCTGGTGTCAGTGTCTGCAGCCTGGAGTCTGTCCTACTCAGTGGTGCTGTGGAGAGATTTTATTGCATGCACTGGTGATGTGACCACCCAGGCTGATCACTCCAGGGTACACCATCATGACAAAGCACCCCATGGCTCTGCCTTTTTTTGCAGGGCTATCGCCACTTTGCCTGTGACATAGGCATGAATCATTCTGCCCAACGTTAGCAAACAGCCTCCTCCAGAATTGCTACTGGTTACTCATGCACAGCAATGCTACGTGCTGGCTTAGCGCTCCAGGCCTGTCCTCTCCAGCTTCAGAACACAAGATGAGGGGATTTAGACTTGCCCCATGCCATAGCTGACTGGGGCTGAGCCCCTCGATAGGCAAGAGGAGGGGTAGCAAATTGCCCCCATCTCTCTGTGAAGAGTGAAGCTGCAGAACTCTTAGACCAGTGTTGAGCTCAGAGCTGCTCCATTGCCTGACATAGGAACACGGATTTGTTGTCACTAGAGACCTTCCCCCACACTAATCTGGCCTGGCAGGGGAGACAGAGTGAGGTGCCAGAATGCTATTTTCTTTTCCTTTTCATCCTCTTTTTAAATGGCAGTTCAGCTGATGGGCAAAACATGATCTAGAGCAGTGTTTCAGGCAGCAGAAAATTAGTTCAGCTTTTACCCTCATTAGCTGATTGCCAGTAATTAACATTTTGTCATTAACTACAGATGTTTATGGCCTGGAAGAGAAGTTTGGGTGTCTACACATTAGCTCTCAGAAATGCACTGATTATCTCCACTTAATTGGCTGACTGTGCCTCAGTTTCCTTATCTGCTAAGGGGAAAAAAGATTATCATGACTCATCCCCATCCGCTACTTCACATTTCAGCCTACTAGGACTGTCAAAGGAGAACCTGCTGCCTTTGGATATGGGTCTTTTTAGGAAGTTCAGCTTCAGGAAATGCAATTTTTCACTTTCTCTAGCTTGCCAGCCCTTGCCTTTAATGAGCCTCATTGTCCAATAGATCATAATCTCCTTGGCATTAAGTGACTCTCCATTGAGTCCTGGGGCTTTATTCTAACTATTATCTTCAAATGAGTGTAGATGCTCACAGATTCATTAATGCCTGTTTTTTTTCTTGGTTCCTTTGCTGCTGGTAATGCTAAGGTGTGTTAATGAACCACAGCTGTGGACCAACCCACTCAGAAGACCCCACTTCTGAACTGGAAATATGTGCACAGCACAGCACTTGGATCCCAGCCAAGTGGGTGCTTGTTCAAAGGGGCTTGGCAAAACAGTGTATTGCCTTGGCCCTTCCACAAAGTTTGGGCTGTGCAGGCCTTGTTTATATCACAGTGGCACCCAAATTGTGCTGTTAATAGCATGATCCCTAGGGTGAGCCTGTCTGATGGGTCATGATGTGAGGGCATGAGTGGTGTCCTGGTTAGGGCTATTCAAAGCAGGATGGAACTACTGGGGTGGGAGACCAGGCACAAGTTGTTGCGTGCAGACAGAAGTGAAATATATCCCTTGCACATCGAGAGGAAATTTCTGAGGAGTGTGGAAAACGTGCTCTTCTTACTAGTTAGATGTCTTCAAAATGGCTGGATCCTCCACCCAAGGCAAACATGGTCCCCAGCACCGGTGCCGTACTCCTAGCTCTGCTGTATTAGGGCTGTGCAGACTGGTGCACGTAGTTCTGCACACACTACTGCACAAATGCTTTATGCTCTGGGGAAGGGCTTCAGGGTTGGGCTGCCAAAGCATCTCAAAGGGTTTGGACAGGAAGGTCTCTGGCAGCTGCTCAGTGTGCCAATGAGAATGGAAAATGCCTGTGGGACATCTCATTGCATAACTATGAGAGAAATTCCTTCATTCTCTCGACAGCACTGCGGTGTCCGTTTGGTCACCGGATGGATACAAGCAAGGCCATTTTGCTTGTGAGAAGTTTTTCATTGAGATACAACAGCTTATCCAGAACAACCACTTCCAAGTGGGGCTGGAGAGGCATCTGGGACCCAATCGTGGCCCTGTACAGCATTTGGAAACCCTTCCCATGCCTCAGCAAGCATGAGAACAGAGAGAAACACTGCAAACTGGGAGCCAGATATTCTGCCTGGCTCAAGACACATTCACAAGCTCTGAGAGGATCCAAGAGGGAAGCAGGAATATAAGTACCAAAGAGATTTGGGGAGAAAACAGTGTGAGAATGGTGTGGAAACTGACTACAAGAGGAGGCAGGTTATTCTGCTCTTGAATGGGTGAGGAGCAGAGGTCACAGCTGTCATAGGGCCCTTGAAAACCAAAGCGGGAGAGGAGGAGTGTGTGCAGGTGATTAAGAGCCTGATTAACGTTCTCCTGTGGAGAATATGTATAGTTGTGTGATGCACAACTCGTGGCTGGAAGGCAAGAGCTGTTAATGAGAAATTTGGAAGCCTGTAGGAGGCAAAAGTAAATTTGTGGATTTTTAAGTGGGTCTTTTATAAACCAGCTATCGTGCTTTCTGTGTGAAGGGAAACTGTAGCAGGTGCCTGAATTTCAGACCCATTGATACATGTCATTTCTAACATAACAAGGTTTTGTTTAAGACTTAAGAATTGGGAGACTTGATGCATCTCTTTGTAGGTTCTTTTAATGGCTAATTTCTTTCTCCGTTTTAAACAAAAATATGCCTTATTTCTGGACTGCATCTGCCCGTCTTCAGCTTCTATCCACTGGATCTCATTCTGCTTGTCTAGTGAATTAAAAAGCCCTCCACCGTTAAAAGCCTTCTCCCAGTGGTAGTACTTAGCAGACTGCAGTGGTGTCATGTCTTCACCTTCTCTTCATTAAGCTAAGCAGATTAAGCTTCTCTCTCTGCTCATCAGAGAGGCAGGCTTTCTCTAACACGGCCGTGCGGCTCAGTTTTCCACTGCTGAAATTGCAGCAGGATTGTAGGGAGTCAGGGCACTCTCCAGGTGGTCCAGATGGCCAGACTAACCTTAGGACTTGAGGATACGTCGCTGGATGTCTTTGATAGGCTTTGGATGCTGATTTTGTGGAATTGTAGAATCATAGAATGGTTTGGGTTGGAAGAGACTTCAAAGATCATCTAACCCCAACCTCCCTGCCTTGGACAGGGTTGCCAACTTCTAGATCAGGCACCAGACCAGGCTGCTCAGGGCCCCATCCTGCTTAGCCATGAACACCTCCAGGGATGGGGCATCTGCAACCTCTCTGGGCAGCCTTTACCAGTCCCTCACCGCCCTCTTGGAGAAAAACCTACCCCTGACAGTGTCAGAGTGTTGTGCATGGAGATGAGGTATTGTGAAGTATGGCCATGGAGATCGCTACACTGCGTCTCCTTTCAGGATGTATTTACAGGAATACAGGTCCAAGAGCATACTACCAACTTGTAGTGAGTCCTCTTCACATCTGGCAGTCTTTGGATTAATCTTGCACTTGGAAATTTAGTGATTTGCAGAAATCGGTTTATTTCATATGTACACTTTGTTAAGGAAAGGTCCATATGTCCTGTCTGCTCCTCTAGCACGAATAGGATTGACACAAATGAATGATGCCATCCACAGCCTGATCATACTTGGCATCCTTGCATTTGGCAGAGGCTGTGGAGCTAGTTTTAAAAACGAAGGAAGAAGAAAAAACTGTAAGATGCTGTCAGCTCTGCTTTCCTAAAGGGCTTATTAGAAGGTATGTTGTAAAAATCTGCTCAGCATTTTTGTGATTTGATCAAGAGTACCCAGGAGGGATGAGTGAAGCAATCTGGAAGGAATAAGAATTGATCCGAAGCTCAGCCCTAAGATTATTGGAAGTCTGTAAGTTTGAGCAGACTCTTGTTTCCACCGCTAGTTTCATGAGCTCCTACCTTGGTTACACTGGGGCCAGTGTCCCGAACAACAGTAGAACTGCTTTTAAACTAGGATGTGTCCTGCCTGACCAGGCATGCCAAGTTTTGGAAAGGATTTCTGCCTCTGGGACCACATATTCCTTGGTGTAAATGCAGTTTCTCATCCTGGCAGTCTGAGAACATGCTGTCACTATTACCACTCAGGTCTCTGAGCTAGGGCCTGAAAGATGTCCAATCCTTTATGTTTGCATGTTTTATATGATATTGTCTTTGAAATGTGAATCTGTTACTATCTAATTTGGTTTAATGCACTCAAATCACTTTGTCTGATCTCCCTAAAAGGCTTTCTGGCCCCGTTCATCCCAGGAAAGGGATGATCAACAGGCCAAACTTTACCAGGGACTGTAGAGTCCTCAAGAGAGATGATGACACAGAAAGGTGTAGTGAGGGAAAAGACCAAGAAGCAAACAACTCCACACTTCATGGTGAGAAAGGTATTAGGTATGTTACCTGCTGAGCTGGAGCATAGATACACTCAGTTACAGACAATGTTCAGACTAAAAATAATTAATCCTTATGAATGCTAAGAAGGAGTTTAAGGTGCCGCCTGTCTGTTTGGTTATAAATCCCAACTAAATGCATTTACCGCAGTCAATCAACCGTGTAACTTAATTCCTGCTAAATTTCTTCCTAAGCAATGAGATAATTAGCTATTTGGGCAGGAAGAGTGGATCAGAGTGTTGGTTCTTAGAAGTCAGCACTCCTGTGGTGGTTAAAATGTCCCCTCCATGCCCTGCTGGGATTCCACAGAGCACACAGGGCAGGAAGTTCAGCCACTCTTACTTTAAGTCACGGGTGAAATTTTCAAGCCTCAGGAGGCTTGGGGATACCAAACCCACCAAGGATTGGTTAGCATTGAGGGAATATTCTAACACTGTGTTTTCCATGGAGAGATCATATGTGTTTAATATGTATACCTGTATGGATTCACATTCCTTTTTGCGCCTTAAAATCAAAGAACATGGCAAGGTTGAGAAAACACAGGGTGCAATAATAAAGATTAGAAAATAAAAAAGGAAGAGGAAATAAGTATGTGTAACACAGAGAGATACCATCTCTACAGCTTTCTCCACCTCTGGACATGTCCAGAATAAGTACCAGGCCTCTGACCTATTCATGTCTGCTTGTGTGATGAGTTTTGTTTAGCAGGGGAAGGAAAAGCCTGACTGAAGGGTAGAGGGACTCGGTGGGCTATTACAAGAATGCCCTAATAAAATCTGCTGATGATATGAGGTTCAGAGGCATTGGCCATGGACAGGAGAATGAGAGTATCAATTTTAGACTACTTTGGGTAACAGAAATTACATGAAATGAAGTAAACCTACAGGGATCAACAGCCTGGGTTTCCAGTCTTGTTCCAGGACCTGATTCCTTTATTTGGGATTGAGACTTGCATTGGAAGTCACGTGATTTCATTGGTCCAAATTCAAAGTCTCGTATATACAGGTCTGTTCAGAGACGTCTCATGTAAATCAAGCACTCAGATTATATTCCAGACTGTAATCCTATTGTTCTTCACACACCCAGCACACATTTGCCAAAAATTGTACATAAGGCAGCAACAGGTATGAGAAATCATAGAATCATTAAGGTTGGAAAAAACTTCCATGATAATCTAGTCCAACCATCAGCCTATTGCCAGTACTGCCCACTAACCACATTCCTAAGTGCCACATCTGCACAGTTCTTAACACCTCCAGAGATGGTGACACCACCAACTCCCTGGGCAGCCTGTGCCAGCCCCTCATCACTCTTTCAGGGTAGTTTTTCCTAGTATCCAACCAGAACCATGCCTGACACAGCTTGAGGCCAACTTGAGAAAGGTGAGATGAGGTTTTACTTGAGAGAAGACAGTTTGAGATTCCAACATTAAGTAAGCTGATAAATTCCATCTGGGTTTGTTTTAGTCATTCAAGTCATCCACTAGCAAAAATAAAAATAACTCCCAACTTATGACTATTTCATCATCTCTGATCAAAATCTGGAGCTATAAATCAGTTCATCTTTGGAATCTACAATAAAGAAATGCTACCGTAGATAGTAATCAGAGTAAGGCTTCCTCTGGACACAGAGTATTCAATATGGCTAAGTTCTTGGGCTCCACACATACTCTTCGTCGTATCAAAGTCACCTGGTCTGCTGTCATAGAGAGGAGCTAAGAGTTGTTCTAGTACAGCAAGCAGACACCAGTCTGTCAAGATACGGCTATCTGAGGACAATCCCAGCTGATCAGCAGAGAATTGGGTTTTGCATTAGCTGTAGCTAATTACATCTAATTAGTGCAGGCTCTTCAGAGGTAGCCTCAAGTGATGGTCGTGTTGTCCCTCAGCCATCCGTCCAAACTCCCCTCTGTCCCCAACATGAAGTGGGCCTGGGAAAGAGCCTTCAGTTCTTCCCAGTGAACACCTAATGGATTTGAGTCCACCCTCCCCAAGCACCCTGCCCTGAGACTGTACTGCAGCAAGATATAAATTACCCAGCTCCTGCCAGCTGTGCAGAGAGCATTAAATGACTCACTAGGCTTTTCTACCAATTTGGGTTATTTTTTTTAAATCTTTTTTATTATTATTTAGCCTGCAAAAGCATTTTCTGTATCCTCTCATCTGCTTTTAATGGAATGCATTTAGATTTCCTTTTTTTTAACCTAAGATTAAGACAGAATTTTCTGTTTTTAGACATAGAATGGATGGCCATTGTCTCTAAGTTTTTGGTGTGTCGAGGATTTAGTGTGCCTGCCACAAGAACAGTTCCTTACTGAAATGAAAACGCTTCTTATATCTGTGGTGGCAACTGCCAGAGAGAAAGCATTACACTTCCAGCATATGCAGTGTGGTTGAGGTGCTGTGTGTAGGAAGGAGGAGCGTATTTCTGGAAGAACCCTTTATGCAGGTGCAGATGCCCTTCTACCACAGAATTCTTGCAGCTGGGCTGAGGGACACCATGAGCAGTAGTTATCTTCTCAGGAAAACATGGGAAGAGCAATTGAGATGAATGGCATGAGAGTGTTGCATTTTTAGGAAGCCTTTGCTTTTGCTGCGCTCTGGCTAAGGCTGACGTGCCTTTCTGGTAGAGCAGAGGGCCTCCAAGAGGAGCAGCACAGCACTTACTGCCCACCTACACAATGGCACATCAAGGTCTCATTCCCAGCCTCTCCTGAAGTCTTCGCCAGCCGTGGAGATGGAGGCGTGTGTGGATGAGATAGTGCCTCTCAGAGCAGCTCTCCAAATTACGTCATTGGAACAAAACAAGGAATACAGGGGAGGCGGAGGGAGGCAAATCAGGATGAAGCCAGGAGCAGGGGAGGGGAGATCAGCAGGATGCCAGGAGAGAAGCCTAAATATTGCTTGATGTTATCGAAGCCTGCATGCAGCCAAGAAGGATCAGATGTAGAGTATGGGGGTCCCGAGAACTGTGTGTGGCTGCGCTGGGACATGTGGGTGTATTTGTTATCTGCCAGAGATTGCACAGCATCATCATCATCCCTATCTAAAATTTTGACTGTGATTAATGCTATTACATGGTGTATCCAATTAATTAGCAATGGCCTCCCACTTGTGGCTGCTCCTAGCCCAGCAAGTACATCAGCTCTCTCCTGGCAGTTGCTGGCTGTGGTGTTGCTGGTACTAACAACAGAGCTCCCTGGTGTGGTAGCATAGTGTCTGGGACCTTAACAAAAGGACTGGAGGAGATGTGCAGATGGACCACACTGGTGGCAGACCAAGCTTTGTCCCAGTGCAGGGTGGCCCACTGTGGGAGCAGAAGCGGTAACAAAGAGGTGGGTGTTATCTGGCTGGAAGGACAGAAGGTGTGGAGGATTGAGAGCAGCCTATGGGTTTCAGAAGCTTGCATGCCTTCATCTCCCCTCTTCTGCTCTCAAAAGCAATGTTAATGCTCTGTCGATTGGTGCTCACATGGGAACCAGAGGCGAGTGGCAGCCCTCCTCCTGCCTTCCCCCTCACCCAGGGATAAAAACTCTTTGGCATTCCTATCCCTGCTCCCTCCCCACTGCCACCACTCTCACGTGATGTCTTTTTTTATTTTGTAGATAGTTTTTGATAGCTGATAACCTGTTGCCATGACAACCAGCCTCTGTTGTGACACTGGTCTTGAAGCAAGCTCAGTTTTCAAAGTTCCCACATGTCTCGAGCAGTTAGAGGGCTGCCTTTGTGCCCTCACGTACCCTGGCACGCCTCTGAGGCTGAGGAAGAGGCTAGAGTTTCCTTTTAACGAGGGCAGTGGGTGCCTGGCTACATTTTTATGTATTAGTGACTCAGAGAGATTAAAAGAGAGGCTCCACTAAAGGATTAGCAGATTTGGTTATTCAGCTATCTCTTTAAATTATTATCCCCTAATTGTGAGTATGATGAAAGTCCACTTGGTGAGGGATTAGAAAAGAGTCAGATCCAGCACTTGGGGCTCTTGTGCTGATGTCTGGCTCCAGGGAAGGTCTCCATGTTGTGCTTTTGTGTGCTCTGCTCAAACAACTCATTTAAATGAGGGGCTGAGGGCCTAGAGTTGCCTGTTCTCTGTTCTAAACCCAATATGTAGGAGAAAACAGGTGAAGAGGACCCATCAGCTTCCTGGCTCCCCATGGCTTCCGTTTCTGTTTGAACATGGTTTCTTTATCTTCCCACCTCAAGGCATGATCAGAGCCTCACCATGATTTGTAAAACCCCTTGGAGTCCTCATGTATTTGCCAGATGCAAAAACTACTGGTATTTTAAACCCATTCTCTTTTTACTACTTGTAGATCTTTTGCATCTGCTGTGTTATTTTGCAATTAAAGGGCTTCAGGGACAGGACTTTCCTGCAGCTGATGGTACTGGTGGTGGTAGGGAAGAAGAAAGTGACTGCCATACAACAGTGCAAGCAGGGCTGGAAGGGCAAGGGATTTTCTTCTAGGAAGAAAGTTGCAGTTTGGGCAGGAGACAGGGACTAACCCACATACACCTGCAGAGTGCACACAAAGAGATTGTAGGTCATTTTTGAGTGCTGTTGCCCATTTTCCTAGTAAGCTAACATACCCCTTCCTTGCAGTCTGTAGGGTCAGTCAAGAGGCAAAGCTTAGTGACCCTACAGCCCCATGTGATTTGTGTCTTCCTCAGAAGACTCAGGGCAGCAGATCAGAAGCCCCAAACCTGCTGCAGTGTGGGTTCTTGTGTGCAATGCTGCATTTTTTTTGACTGAACCATTTCTTTTTTTTGGCATTAGGTGTTTGGGGGTGGGGGAGGGAAGGGTAAATAACTGGCAAGAAATGGAAACACAGCAATTAAAAGGATTAAAGTGTCATGTTTTACAGGGCTGCGTACATGATTTACTATAATGGGAGTTGTAATTATAAGTGCTCCCAACTGACAGAGGAGGCAGGCACAGCTCTGCAAGTCAGAGTACCTTATCCAGCTTGTGGCAGCATCTCTTTGGGATGGGGAACAAATGAGCAGCCCTGCCTGGGAGTAGCATCATTTTGGGAGAGGAGTTGTTACATCAGCTTGTATGGGAAAGCAGAGTGGCCCCAGGTAGGGAATGGAAACTGCATCCAAACTGCTGTGGGCAGGTGAACATCATCATAGTTCTTAGGGCTGCTGGCCATGATAGCATTGTCTCCAAGCAGGTGTAACCATGGCTTTTCTGAGATTTTTGCTGAGAAAATCAGAGAGGAGGTGGGAAATCATATTTTGATCACTACTTTGGCTCAGTAGGTACAAATGTTCTACAGGTTTCTTAATAATAACCTTAGGTTTGGTGGAATAAAAGTGGATGGTATGAGAGGAGCACTACAGGTACAGGGAAGATCAGTGGGGTGAGTTGAAAGGGCTCCTTGGCAGGACTAAGGAGTGGTGCCTTGCACTACAGATAGCTGCCCACCTGGGTCAGTCTTCTTCACAGGGCAAGGCAGCTCCATCTTCTGGGTCTAAAAGAGGGAAGGTATTTGGCTTCAGCTAATCTTTTAGGTCTTTGGATAATTGATAACGTCACAGTGAGGAATCAAGAGGTGTTGGCAATTGGATTCTACTACATTTCATTTGTAGCATGCACATTTGGAGTTTTCTGGCACAGGGATATGGGCGCCAAGCTGGATTCTGGAGGATTTGCATCTTGGAGAACTCTCTTGAGGTTGTCTGTGGCATGAACTTTTCTTATTCAGCATGCAGTTGAACTAGTTCTCCTGCCCACCTAGGGCCACAGGCTCTCAGGAGGAAATCCAGGCTCTACATCATTACCTGGGTAAATTGTGCATGTTGAGCTATGGTACACTGTCCCCAACACAGCCAGTATGGAAAGGCCAGGATGGGTAAACTAAGAAGCCTGGGAGATGTGACCTGACTTCTGTTTTTATAAGCTTCAACCTAAACCATTAAGGGCAAAAGCTGAATTTTACCTGTTAGTTTTCAGTGCTGGGGCTGGTTTTGGGGTGCTGTGGCAGGCTTGGATTCAAATAGATGATTTACCCAGCATCACAGCGATTTACACCTGCTCCCATGTCATGGGAGGAAGCACACTGAGGCAGGATCTGTCCTTTCCTTTGTCTTCCAAAAAGCAGGGGAGCTTCCCACAAATGGTTCTCGGCACTACATGGGTATACTCCATAACAGTCTCATATCTCTAGAAGCCAGGATCAGGTTCCCCATAAAGATCAGCTTGGGAATTACCAGGTCTCCAGGGGCAAACAGGGACAAGCTGGTCTATATGGTCTAGTACCAGAGTCCAGCACCAAGTAGAACAATTCCAAACTCTCAGTATCTTCACTGAGTGAAGGCTTTTCTGCTGTGTTTCAGTAGCAGCATTCAAAGTCACCCTCCATGTGAATTTCAAGCCACCCTCTCACTGATTTAAGTGTTTCATAGCTTGCAGGGCCTTAAATGAGTTGTACATTACGAACAACAAACTACATCACAGCATGTGCAGTCAGGCTAAGCTTAAAAATGAAACACTCCTTTTCCTTAGTCAGCAAATTTTCCTGGATAACTTTTAAGAGCATTTGTATTTACATGTCATCTGCACTGCATTGGGCCCTATCACTTCACATGCTGTATCCAATGACTGCCTGCTGAATGTCAGCAAGAGTAAAAAGAATGCTAGGTATCCCCACTCCTTTTGCCCATGAGCTTATTGCTTTGCTCACAGAATTTTCACGTGATGGGTGAATACAGTATTCTATTCTACTCTATTCTATTCCATTTCATTCTATTCTACGCTGCAAAATATGATTGACAATTTCAGTCTTTGGTGTCTGGACTGGGTCTTGAGTTTGACTCCAAAGTCCTTATTTACTCTCCCAAGATCAACCTGTGACTCAGTTTCCTCACTGGGGAAATTGGAGATAATTATGCACTCTTCATGTAAACTGCTATGAAGCAGTTCTGCAAGACATCTCAAAAGAGAGGGGTTATATTCTTCAATACAGTGTTAATAAATACTGCAGTACGAATCTTTCAGTAGCCTTACATATAATTATATACCCTCCTTAATTATTGAACAGATGCTTTAATAAAACATGCAACAAATAAAATCTATTCAAGGAAAAAGATGTAAAAAAAATTCTTCCCTTAAATATGTACAAAAAATAATCTGTTTATTATTTAAAAATCAGAGCAGTCCTTTTCTCTATCTATGGAGAATTGAATAGAAAAATATTGAAGCTAGTAAAGAGCAACTTAATAATTCACATAGTATTTACAGTCATCCTACACAATATTTTCCTACCAACTGCGTGTTCCCTTTCCACTAATCAGCTGAAGAGATGCTGCAGTCAAAGGCACTGGTAGCTGGACACTTTTTTGAGTTCTTTAGTGTCTGAGGAATGCAGCTGTGAGTGACATATCAAGTTGTTCTGCTGCCATTGTGGCCAGTGAAAACTTGCCAAGATGGAAAACCAGCTTCTGTTTAAAGGTCTGCAGTGTTTCTGCTCCAGTAGTTAAAGCATAGAAACATGAAGTCTGAAAAAAAAACACTAAGATCATCCAGTCCAGCCCCAACCCATCACATCTGCTGTGTCTGTCAGCACCACATCCACACGTTTCTTGAACACTTCCAGGGATGACAACTCCACCACCTCCCTGGGCAGCCTGTGCCAGTGCCTGACCACTCTTTCTGAGAATAAGTTTTCCTTGATATCCAGACTGAACCTCCACCTGTACAACTTGAGGCCATTCTCTCTTGCCCTAAAACATTATACAAGCTTTGCTTAATGCAAGGACTAGCAATCTCATTGGCACATTCTGCATCCTGGTACTGCTATCACAGGCTGAATCCAGTTTATGGCACACAGAGAATATGTTTTTAAATTATTTGCTTTGCTTCTACCTCTGCAGCGGTCAATTTTGGAGACAACTGTTACATGTTAACATTTATTCTTTTCTTAAATTGTCACAAAATCTATTCCTTGGCCAACACCAAAACCTGTGTGTTGCTCAGGAAAAATAAGAGTTTACAATGCTTACTTAAAGAGGAAATGAGGATAGAAACCAAACTTTCTTCTAGCCTCCCATGGGATCTTGTTGAATCTCTCAGAGCCAAACTGAAGCTGCCAGTAGTACAACATGCGAGTTCAAAGGAAAAAGGACCAGTTTGGATCACCTGCTCCCCCAAGGGGTGTGCACCCTTCTGTACCTCGATATTGAGTGCACAGGACTCATAGAATAGAATCATAGAATGGCTTAATTAGGTTGGAAGGAACCTCAAAGATCATTCAGTTCCAACCCCCTGCCACAGGCACGGTTGCCCCCCACTAGATCAGTCTGCCCAGGGCCATATTACCTTGGCCTTGAACACCTCCAGGGGTGGGGCATCCATGTCCCTGTCCCTTGGTGATGAATCAGGTCTGTAAATGGAGTGGTTTGAAAGCATTCTCAGAAGGCAACATGCAAGGAGGCACCAGAAGGTCTCAGATGCAGTGGGGGTTTCTGTCCGCACCCTATTCAGTCAGTCCCAGGCAGAGAGGACTCTGTAGGTGTGTGCTGTTTTAGGCTCTGGAGCCTACAGCAGGCCGAAATCAACCCCCCACCCAGTCAGACTTGATGCGGGCAGCCCTCTGGGGAGGGCTTCAGACTTGAATCCAGCAGTTTTGGATCACTTCTGTTAGTATCAGCTCTGACTTTCCATTTTTTTCTAATAGCATTACCCAGGGCAGGTCTCCAGAGTTGAGTGTGTTTAAAAGTTACTCTTTTTAGTGCTAAATCTTGGGGGAAGAAAGCCTTTTCAGAGGCTCTTCGAACAGTTTATTCTAAGATCTAAGTTTCCATTGTGTCCCTTCCCTTTCTTGAAATCTGAAAATTAAGAGCTACCTGACTTTTCCAGGAACTTATTCCCAGAGCGCTCAGATTTTGCTTCCTTTCTGAAAATCTGGACCACTCACAGCATCAGAGTACTGAAATTGTGAAAAATAAGGGTTTTCACTTTTAGCTTACCAGTCTAAATCCTGGTCAGCCACTGCCCACATGGAAAGGTCCTTCCAGAAGAGCTGAACCCCCAGGCAGGAGTTAAAGAGTTCAACCCGGAGGTTGAGCAGGGAGAGATAGACCCACACTCCTGGTCGCAAAACTCCAGGACATGAAACCTCAGCAGGAGTGTCTGGCTCCGCTGATGAGGATGAGGAGGAGAACCACCAGAGACCTGCCTCCAGGGTTATTTCTTCAATCAGCCTCCTCTGTGTTTCCTCCAGAGAGCCCCTGAGTGACAGCTCTCCAGCAGGGATTCACGCAGTGCCGTCAGTCATTCATTACTGCCAGAGACACTACGTGCTGACAGCAGCCACCAATGGCACTATATAGGAGCACAGGGTGTCCGAGGGACAGGAGGTAAATTTTACTCCATCTATCATTTCCCCTCCTTGCTGGGGTTCGTGTGACTTTGTATCCGCCTTACAAAGACAGGGCTATTATCTTCAGCACTGTGACTAGATTTTAATGAGGCAATTCTTTTATTTCTGCTTTACATTCACTGAATGCCTGGATGCAGAGAGGATGCACAGCACAAGGATTAAACCATTATCAAACCTGCCAGATGTTTCATGCCAGAGCTACCATCTGCATTTCCCATCCCAAATCTCCTAGAGAGGCTGCAATGGACACCTTGCTTCAACCTGTAGTCCACAATTTCATCAGGGAATGTCAGGTAGCTTGGGGTGAGAGTTGCCTGTGAAAAACAACATCTTGCCACTTAAGGTTAAGGCTGTAGGACCACCAGGCGTAATTGGCTGCCCTGGGTTTCACAAGTGGGAGTACAGCATGGGCATGCATTGGGGACATCCTGGGAAAAAGAGCCCTTTGGTTCATCTCATCTTGTGCATTTTATTAAACATGGAGAACCACATTAAACAGAAGAAAGAGAAATTATGCGAGCCAGGGAGGTGGCAGGCTCACCACCACTGGAGATACTCAAGAAAAGGTTAGATGTGGTGCAGAGGGATGTGGTTAGTGGGCATGGTGGTGATCTGTTAATGGTAGGAACTTGATGATCTTAGTGGCCTTTTCCAACCTTAATGACTGTATGAACCACATGGCAGCCTCTGCTATTTTCAGTTCTAAGCGCTCTCTCATATTTTTAGTTCTTGTGGGATCTGTGCCTCTCCCAGCACCCCTGCAGTTGTCTACTCATGGGGGTGGACAGTTTTGGCACTGTCTCATGCTTTGGCCCCATGCTGACAAGTGCCTAAACTCAGGGTTGGCTGTTCCTGGCAACAAAGGGATGCTCTAATTCTCTAGAGATTTAATACTGCAGATAATTCCCATTGCTACCATGAGGGAGAACCTTTTTTTGGGCCTTTGGCATGCATTTAATGTACTTAGCATCCTTCTCATGCTAATGCCGCTGTTTTCTTCTGCTCATGTAAGAGCACCAAAAGAAGTGAAGTGAGATACAGAAGATTTTCTCCTTTGTTCTCCCAGAAATATAAAAGGCATTATTCACGGTAAATATATATTTAAATCAACCGCAACAGAAAGTCCATCTCCCTCTTTATATACATATAATGTAATTTTAACTACAATTTAAGAATGAAGAAAGTTATCCCTATAAAAGCTAATTATACTCAAAGACGATTAGTACAAACGAGATGTCAACTGATCAAAAATATTTCTGCATTTATAAAAATTTAAATTCTACTCAGCCTGATTGTGCAGGAAAAAAAAGTCTAAAAATATCACATTGCTGATTTCTTGAGACAGAATTTCTGCCACTGAGATCCAAGAAGAGAAATTTCCAGGTCCTCAGAGAAGGTGAGCACACTGCACCCTATAAACCTCCCAAAGCAGCCAGAAAACAAGAGCTGGCCCAGGACACTGTCTTCATGGATTAGTAGTGGATACAGCACAGTTAGGAAGTACTGTACTCAAGACCAACTAGTTGAGCATGGCTGCCTAATGGTTATTGCTATGGTTCCCAACTGAGATTCCTGCTTACTGTGGGTCTCATCACATCAGAAGGCAGGTGCCCACCTCTGACTCAGCCTCCCTCAAGAACAGTGGGCTGGAGGGCATGAATCATCTCACAAAATAAATAAATAAAATAAAATGAGCCCTGTCCTCATCTGTCGTGGCTAGCCCCTACATCAGGAGAACAGGGAGACAACCTCAGATGGAATGTCTGCACTGGAACGCTGCATGTTATATGTGATAAATCCCACTGTCTCTCAAGTGAAGTGTTTGTCTTGCTGCCATTGCCTTTCTTAATGTTCCTCTCCATTTCAGATTTTTTTTTTTTTTTTTTAAAAGGCTGATGTTGCTGCTATCTTTAGGTTATGCAAATGAAACAGTTTCCCCAAAAATATGCCACCTTCCTTTGCTGTGCTATTAGATAGGAAGAAACTAAATAACTAAATCACGTTAGTTTGGTAAAGGAATGATGATAGGGCAATAAAATGAAATGTGGAATAGAATAAAAGGACTGGGAACAATTACTCAGTGCTCATTCCAGTCCAGCCCTAAGGATGATCAGGTACCAGATAACAGATCTGAAGGCAGCAAAAGGGAAGTACTCACATACAGTGCACGGGCAACTCATTTCCTCAGGATGTTGCAGGTGGAAAAAGTAATAAAGCACCTGAAAGACAGATTAGGAGTTATTAAACTCAGTATTCCATAGGCAACCTCTCAGTGAACTTTTGGCCTGGCCTTGATTTTATGACAATTGCTGCTGTGAAACATGAACACCAGCCACTGTTGTAACCCCAAGAGAGACACTGATTAAAATGCAGTTGTCTATCTAGTCTAGGGCAGAAAGTGCCTGGTGGTAATGGGAGGCAATGTAGTCCTCTGTAAAAAAGACAAGACCAGCTGGGCTCCAGGAAATGAGAGGTTGATCTGCTGCACAGCCTTAGGCAAACCATTTCCTCAGTATTGCTAGTGACCCTGGTTTGTCTTATTAATACGATGGTCACCCTATAGGGCAGGAACAATCTTTCACTATTTGCCTGTTCATTTCTTAGGAGAAATCAACCCATTTCCCAGGCAGGGTCTCTCTGCACTCGCAATGGGGACTAAAATCTGCATTAGTTATGAAAAAAATTCATTCCACTGTGTTTAAATCTGCATATCTGAACCTGTTCCACTTACAGATACCCTCCATGTGTCACTCCACTCACTGACGGATGCAGATGGTCCAATTATTTATTAATTTGGTTTTAAAATATCTTCAGTGTTTCAGCAGGAGACACTTTTATCAAGGTCCCATTTCCAGCAGTCACTAAGAGTTCTGCTGTTGACTTTGATGGCAAGCAGGATCAAGAATTCTTTCATCTTTTCTGACCTTCTCTTTCACACATAACCATCTTGGACCTGAGAGGGGCAGTTTCTCTTATTGCATCTTTAATCTGTCTCCATCCCTAGAGCATCTTCACACTCTCACAAGCTATGGCAGCATGGATAAGAAAAGTATGGGATATGAATTACGTGCTAAGAGCTGTTTCTTTCTGCAGTGCATTCCAGAAGACTCAGGACATCTGGGATGTCAGCCCCAGGCACTGGTATGCACTGGTTTAGTGGCAGCTCCTTGGATTTTGTCCCACTCTTTGCCAGTAGGTGAAGCTGATCAGGCAGTTCATCCAACTGCAGCTGAATCAGGCATGCCCATGACTCAGGGTTTCATGTCACAGCTAGAGAAAACATCTCACTGCAGAATGGGTACAGCCAGTCTCCATTAGCTAGTCACTGAACTGGCCACCAGCTGCACTGATGAGCTGGAACTTGCAGAGAGCACTGAAAGTCAAAGGACAAAGTCACCTAAATCATAGGAGAATTCAGACATCAACTTGGGGATTGTGCCCTTCCTCTGTAAAAATAAAAAGTGCTTGGAAGCATTTCAGCAGGCCGCTGTTTTCCAGCACCACTGACTGTGCACCTTTACTGATGTGTTCAGGGAATTGATGCACCAAAGGGGTTCAGAAGGCACTCAGGGATCTGTCCTGCAACCTCCCACTGACTTCACAAGGTGAGGTCTGAAAATAACCACAACCTTTCAGAAGATCACAGCGGAAAACACTACGCAGATGATGGCTTGTGCATCTCGTGAGCCTGAGGCCATAATATTACACCAGTAGAGCCAGCCTGAGCTCATGTGGGAACAGCACTGCCTTGTGCCAGTGGTGCCAAATATAACCTTGGTCTGAGCTTCTGCCCCCACTCAGCACTCTGCCTCATGTGTAAGAGCAGCTGAAGAGGTGCAGGGGACCAAGTAAACTACAAACCTTGTGTCCTTGTTTGGCCTCATGCCCTGACCCCCCCTTCTCAAGGGGGATAAGCATTCAAATTCAGTCATAGCCAGGTTAAGCTCCCTTTGGTTGCAGCAAGTCAATTTAGAAGCAGTTAGTTAATTGGTACATTTGTTACATGCACACTGAATTGCAGTGCAGCAGAAAAGGTTTACCACCAATAAAACAATTACAATAGAAAATGAAAGGAGCTGTTTAATTCCATTTTACAATTAATTGCTTGAACAATGTAACATTTGAACTGACGAGCAGGAAACAAAGAAATCCTGCCTTGCAGGAGCAGACCTTCTCCCACTGCTGATCCCTGACCTCCCAGCTAGGAGCATCACTGCACCTTGCGAGGAGGTGCAGTCAAGTGGCATCCCCAAGGCTTCAGCTTTGGTGAAGGAAGAAAAAAAAAAAAAAGAAATCTTTAGCTCATCTGGGCTTTTGCTTTGTTCTGCCACTGCATGCTTGTCCTCATTTTGGCCTTTTTGTAACCAGAGCTTTCTGTCATGTAAAAACATTTGGGGCTTTAGGAATAGCTCAGATCCTTGCCCTGGGACTAAAGAACACATCTAGTGATAAGACAAGAGGTAATGTCCTTAAATTGAACTGGGGGAAGTTCAAGTTGGATATTAGGAAAAATATCTTCTCCGAAAGAGCAGTGAGGCATTGGCACAGGCTGCCCAGGAAGGTGGTGCAGTCACCATCTCTGGAGTATTCAAGAAGAGGGTAGACGTGGCACAGAGGAACAAGGTTAGTGGCAGTATTGGTGGTGATGGGTTGACGATTGGACTAGATGATCTTAGTAGACTTTTCCAACCTTAATGATTCTACATGAGGAGGAAACACAGTGCCAGTTCAGTCTTGGGCTGTTCTGGAGCCAGTCTATTGCAGAACAGTGCCAGAAGTATGGTATCACCTCATAAAACCTCAGTCCCCAGTGCACACCTTAGCAATTTGATAAATGTGAGACTTCCCCTGGGATAACATCTCTTATAGGCTAGGCTCAAAGCTCCAATGTACATGGAGTGGTACAAATAATATTCCTACACTTGTTGCTACAAAGTTTTGCACGAATCAGAAGCAAAAAATAAAAGTTTCTTCTCACGTCTTATATTTTTCCCTCCAAAAAATTAAGAACATAGAAAAGGCAACTGAGCTCCTTGAGGAAGTTTGTACGTAGTAGAAAAAGACCTTGGTGGTGTAGTTGAACCTTATTGTAACTTCAAACAACTACAGTACTAATAAGCTGAGACGTAGAACTGCCATCCTGCAACAGGATGGAAAACAGGGACACCCCCACTGCACTTATGCAGCATTAACACCTCTGACTGGGAGCTAGGAGGTCTGGGCAAGGAGCAAAACACTTAGAAACAGGCTACAAAGAAATACAGTGCTTGGAGACCAGGGAAAAATAACAGCTGACATGAGGTGCAATTTCTCTGTGGAAATACACAAAAGGGAACTCTGGGGAGGAAAAATGGCTACTCAAGCCACCCTGGATAGTCGGTAAGTGGAATAAAGTGGGTATAACTATAGCTATAATGAGTTTAAGAGGAAGATCATAAGCAAGTTTAAGTAACCAAGTCATGAGCTTCCCAGAAGGTGGAGCATCTCTAATATAATACATCAGCAGCCCAGATGAGGCATTTACAAATAGAAAAGAATTATGGTTCATGACACACAAAACATGGGACATAGCCAATGCAAGGGAAGGACATTTCCCTGCATCTCCTTTAACTTTACTAAATAATTGCTCTTCTTCATTGCCCCTGCAGCTCTCAGCAGGTCCATACACCAAGGATGTCCATTCCTCCATAGCCTTCTGGGGAACTTACAGTACAGGTGCTCCCCTGCTCCCCTCTGCTGAACCCTTTGAGTTTTGTAAGTCCTAACCAGGGTAAGCAATATCAACCACAATCCTTGAAAGCTACCAGCTCCAAACTTGCACATACGTGAGGGAGCAAGTAAGCCTCAAACTGGTAAACAGTTTATTACTCATTTAATTTTATCACTCAGCAGATCCCAGTTTGCTAATACACCTGGGTGTTTTTGTTACAATTACCACTGAATCGCAGAGAAACATCCCCCAAGATCTTCCCATGTAGACAATGTCTGTCTGATAGACAGGTCTGAAGATCCCTTGTCATAAGAGTTCTAACCACACCTACATAGAATCTAACAAGCCGTCTGGGAGAAGAAACTCACTGCCCTGAGGAAAAGCACCCCAAAGAACAAAACAGCCTTCTGCTAGCCATAATTTTATTTTTTACATAATATTAAGAAGCAGTTTTATGGGAATAGCCCTTTCGCTGGTACCATCAAAACAATTAGTGTGTACCCACTTGATTTACAGCCAGCCTAGCAAAGAGAGGGGACCCAACTCACAGCAACTGAAGTGCCAAAACAGTACAAGAGAACCAACCAAATCTTCCCAGATTTGGAAAACAGCACTCCTCCAGAGCCTTCTCTCTTTCAAGCTAAAAAAGCCCAACTCCCTCAACCTTTCTTTGTAGGAGAAGTGTTCCAGCTCTTTGATCATCTTCTTGCCCTTCCTCTAGACCTGCGCCAACAGTTAGCTGACATATGAGGCTTCCTTACAGTGGTCTCTCACATTTATAAAGAATACCTTGAACAACATACCTGCTCTAGATTGGGCCCATCTCCAGCAGCTGAACAACAGGACCTCAAGACAAGAAGGAAGAAAATACTTCATCCAAAACCAAAGGCACTCTTGCTTTCTGTTCTTAAAAGGAGTACATGAGATGTTCAGGTGCACCTGATAATGAGGAAGACTACTCTGGAGATTAGCTTAGCTTCCTACCACAAGTGACTTTAATCACCAAATTAAGGAGAGGGCTTGGGCACGTTTGTCCTGGGGTGTCTGTAGTGTTGCTGAATGGTTTATGCTGAGGTGATCTGAGCCTGAGAAGCCATACATTCCCTCCTAGACCATCTTTTAGGAGGTTAGGCTCCTGGATATGCTTTCCAGTTTGGCTAGGATACTTTTAGTATTAAATCAACGTTAATACTTCAGAAGGAAGGCTGTGATAGGACTACTTCATATTCCAGGTTTTTTTAGGACCCTTCCTGTTCATGGGAACAGGAAAGATTTTCTACATGTGACTGTTTCTGTGACTGAGTAGCAAAGGGCAAAACCTGTGTACGCCCTTACTGGTGCCACACTGCAACCTATAGGATGGAAAACCTGCTAAAAAACTAGCCAGCGCTGCTGTTGGTGCAGAGATGACTGTTACAGGCTGTGTCCAGCACCTGCCATTGCCTCTGTTCCTCACACCACAGCTCCTGTCTTGCAGTTTCACACCTCACTCCGTTCCATGGCATTGCCCCAAGGTGACTGCTTCTCTCCCTTCTCTTCCTTACCCAAACATTGATGTTGCCAGTACATGCCCAAGTCACCTGCAGGCTCTGCAAATAAAATCATTCCTGCAGTGATGAGCACACCCATATTTTTGGATTGCCTTGGGGGAAACACTCAGCTCATGTCCTGGCTTCCTTCCAATATGACTACTTAAGGGGGAGGAGATTTTCTCCTGTAACCACAAGCAGATTTAATAGTTGCAGATTCTTTTTCCTATTATCAGTGAATATAACAAGGCCAGGAGAAACCTGGGCTGCCCAGTCTGTAATCCAGATGGCCCTAAAGCACATGGCAGCGCAGCAGGGCATATTTCAAGATCTAACCTCAGTGTAGTTGTTTGGCACTGTTAGCAGGCAGACTTCCATCTCTAGTATTTCCAAATAAAAAAATACCAGGAGTTTTTCGCCCTCCTCCTAGCAGCAGGGGGGCAAAGCTGCTGGAGATCCTTTGTGGTGACTGCAGAGATAAACAGGGATGCAGAAGGAGCACTTCTATCTGAAGGCACAGAGGCTGTCAAAAGTCCCTTGAATTCTCAAGATGAATCATAGAATCACAGAATCATTAAGGTTGGAAAAGATCTATAAGATCATCCAGTCTACCTACCACCAATAATTTCCTCACTAAACCACGTCCATTAGTACAACACCTAAACATTTCCTGAACATTTCCTGAACATCTCCAGGGATGGTCACCTCTCTGGACCATTCCAGCTCCTGACCACTCATTTGGAGAATAAATTCTCCTTGCTTGCAGATACTGCAATTTTCCCCCTCTTTGATGGTCCCACAGAAGCAGGATATAGGTGGTAGAGACAGGGAGAATATTGCTCTCGGCCAAAGTGGCAGCACAGGGTCAAGCTGATGTGCAGAGCTGGGGATTTTTGAGGCCCACCAAGCCTTCTCTGCCATTTCAATTTAACTGGAGCTTTATAAGGGTGGAGTCTGGTGCGTTCAGCAGATGTTGGTGTGCGATGCACTGTGTCCCAGGCCATTGCCACTGTCAGAGACTGCCCAAAAGCCAATGGCATGGTGTGGCTGGAGCTGCAGGAAGGCCTGGGGCTCACTCTGCTCATGCTGACCCAGGGGCACCTCAGGCTGTGAGGAGCGCTTGCAGCTGCCACAGCTCTTCCCTATTTTCAGAGCATCACTACAGAGGGTGATGGCTGTGTAATGAGTTTCTTTAGTCTTGCCTGAATGCTTTCAGCTCTGCAGACAAAACATCTCAGTGTTTGGCACTAAGGAGCAGATGAGTAGCTGATTACACACTACCCTGCCCTCGACACAAATCTTCACAATTAGTGGGATTTCTTCCAGGTAATGCACCTCTATGAATAGTGATAATTTTTGAGCTCATCTCTTTACCAACTGGGGAAAAAAGAACGACAAGAAGAACTTGCAAAAACCTCTTAAAACCTTTCTAGCGTAAAAAAGGAGTCCAGGAGTGCTGCAGTGAAAGATCTCAGGACCCCATCTGGGCCCACCCAATGTTCTCAAGAGATGGGCTTGCATGTATCTCAGCAATGCCAAGTGCAAGGTCCTATGCTTGGGTAAGGGATATCTCAAACAGGAGGAGATTGAGAGCAAACCTGGGGGAAGAGTCTGGGCATGCTGATTGTTGAGATGAGATTTTTGGGTAAGGGTGTTAAATGGAGGAAGAAAGGAAAACCAGAGCAACTAGTGGTTTTCCTTTTTGAATTGGACTCTATTGCAACAGATATGACTTCTTTAATTATTTAGGTGCTTGGCAGCAGTTATCCATCCCAGAAAATGATAGTGAAGGAGTACCTGGTTTTGCCAGAAGACAGCAGGTCATCATCAGGAAAGGTTACATGACACACTGCCATGGTGCTCTTAGTTCAGTGCTCTGAGAAGTAGGGTAGAGTGGCTGGGTTGGTGTGAAGAAAGATGCTGGACATTGCCAAGGAAAAATAAAAGCCCGGCCAGGACCAGGCACTTGGACATTGCCTGCGCAGAGATACAACTTGCAGAGGGAATTGCATGTTGTTATGGAGCAGACATGTTGATTTGGATGAAAGCAGCCTATTTCTGAGCTAAGGAGGACGTGGCAAGGCCAATCTGATTGAATTATCTAATCTGGGTGCGGTAAGGGAAACATCATCTGGCTGAAACAGGTTCTGTATCTTATAGTACAGATCTTGGGAAGGAAGTGGCAGAAGCAATCTGATTGTGCACAATAACAACCAACAACAGAGAGGCTAATAATTCTTATTTCAATAGAGCATCTTTCATGCTGAAGGATACAAATGAGTTTTTCCTACTGGCCACTTTGAAATTAGGCCACCTCGAGAGTGGAACAAAGCTGTGCATAACATCTGACACCGCTTCCATGTTGATGTATTTGTTAATATGCAAATTGCCAATCAGTGTACCTTCAAAAGGTTGTTGCAGTCAGATAACAAATCAGCCCTATGTACCTATATGTTGACAGTGCCCAAACCTCAGAGCCCTGGTGTTGTTTTTGTATACGTGCATCTCGGTGTGGAGTTCAGTGCACTGAGTACTGTTTTTCTGCAATAGGAAGATCAAAAGAAAGAAACAGAAAATGGCATTTGTGGTCCTCTTCTCTGGTGTTACAGAGTTCTACACTCATTTCTGAATTTTCTGCTCTCTGTTTTGTATTCTGCCTGGAAAAGGAAGGCTGCCTGCATTCCTCTGCTGGAGGAGGAAAACACAAGACTTTTCACCAGGAGGCATATGCAGGCAAAGACAGAAACACATGGATTCATGCAGCTTCAGATACAGGAGGTCTTTGGCCAGGACAGCAGGAAATCAGAATTAATATTGTGCAGCTTCTCCTGGCACATGCAGGCAGTGCCTTTGCTCTGTCCTCTTGGGCTTCTCTCAGCTTGAGTGTTGTCAAGAGAGGCACGGGGATTTGGGGATTAAGCCACCTGCTCTTCTTTCACATGGTTTGTTTTTACTACCAGCTTCACGCTGGTACAGCTACATGCTGTCCTACAGGTCCTTCCCCAGGCCCTACTGAGAGATGTGACTGCTATGGGTAGATGTGAGCCCACTCAGATCCTCCCAGAACATCCATCACCACTATATGTGTGCATCCTGTGAGCAGCAGCCTCACTGCCACACCACCAACCACACTGTTGGGTACCTGTTAGAGAAACCCTTGGTGTTCCTGGCTGGTTTCTGCCAGATGAGGCAGCTCTGCCTCAGCTCTTAGCTGCAGCATTGCAGAGGAGTTGGACCAGATGGTCCTTAAGGGTCCCTTCCAACTCAAATGATTCTATGATTCTATGAAATGCTTTCCCCACAAAGACGTTCTGTAGTCATAAGGAGCTTGATCTCACCCAAATTGGGATGTTCTGAGAACCATTTTAATTTCTTCTAATCAGCATATAAAAAATGAATTACTTCAGATGTCATGTCCTGCCACATGGACCTCATAACGTTTGGAAAAAACACAACGTAGCTACCTGGTAATTGAAGGGCTCTACATGAGTGAACTTTGTAATTGCATATTCTTCACCTCAGGTCTGGGAGGCAGAAAGGAAAAGCAGATCAGGGCCATGTCTTAATGAAATGGTTGAGTCCTGCCGAGCTACTGCAGATAAAATTAACCAAACCACTCACATTATTTCTTACTGCAGTTCCTTATACCAGCATACCTGTGGGTGCAACACAGGCCAGTTCCCAGATGAGAGATGCTGGGAACACTGGGAAGATGCTCTAGACTTCTGTCTTCACATTGTTACTGGGCTCCAATTAAAGTGCATGCAGACCCTCTGGTTCCCTGCTAATGCTGCCCTCTGCCTGCATGGGAGCCACTCAAGGTTGATAATGTCGAACAGGGGCAAATATTGCAGAATAGAGATTCTCTCAGCTGTCATGCCAGAGGCTTTTTTCTGGGAAAAAAAAGAAAAGAAAAAAAAAGAAAACAAAAAAAAAACCCAAAAGGTCTACTGCTGTTTGTTTCACTGTCTTTGAAAATGGGATCTATCATCTGGAGAATCTAACCAGCGTCCATTTCTGTGGATTTTCCATGGCTGCTTCTTAGCGGTTGATGGCATAATGTTGTCTGAAATGGCCATTAGCTGGGTATCTTTATGAACAGCTTCTCAGGGAAAGTTCAATTTGCTGAATTATGAGCACATCTCTGAGAAGAGTTGCATTATATGGTACTCGCATGCTGAAAGCATTAACTTTATACTTTTAAAATACGCACTGATGGATCCGATGAGGATTGAAGAAGTAGAAAGGTGAAGGTCCCAATGGATTAGATACAATATGCAATAATTGGTATTTTTTTTTTTCCAAGAAAAATAAATGGTAAATTTAGAAAAATTCTATTTAGCTGAGGCTTTTTCACTAGGAAAAAAAAAAAAAAAAAGGCAATTGTATAAGAAAATTAATGGAAAACCTCTTCACTTGGTACAAGCCATAACTTAAGGGCACTTGATTTGAGCTGAAGAGCTGTTTGGCTCCATAGAGTCACATCAGATTTATCCCCAGCATCCATGGGAACAGAGCTTAGCTCACTATTCTGTCTCATACAGAGTAAATCTAAGTATTGTCGAAAATACTTTGTTTTTTAATTAGAAGAAGCAGAGTGAGACAACAGTGAATTTCTCTTTCAGAAGAGACGAGATCATTCCGTCTCACAAAATGGACGCGGTCCATGGCAAATCTCCAGAAGTTTAAAGCCTCAGTATGCACTGGGTGAAAACCCAGGAGCTATAGACTAGGAGACCTCTTCTCCTTGATGCTGAGACAGCTCCCACTCTGTATTCAGCTCAAGTCTGGAGCTGAACTCGCTCTCACGCCCAAGAGAGCTCAGAAGTATTCAGGTATCTTGATTCCACATGCGCAGCACTGTGATTTCTCTGCATTGAAGGCACTTCACTTAATCGGTGCTATTATCACACCTGATGAGGCACAGCAGGTGATATTTGAGATGCTTGCCTTTTGATTCCTTGCAACTGAGCAACATTTAGTAAGAATTACTTAAATCAGCTAATCAAAAACAAGTTCAATGACATTAGGATGAAGTGGGCTCCAGAACACCTAGGCAAAGTTATTTATCTTGTGAAAATCCTTCTTTAGACAGAGAAGCAAATAATTCCTAATGTGCTCTATAAGCTCTCTGCTTCTTGGGCTGTAGATAAGTAGATGTCGTTCCTGAAAATCCTTTATTATCCCCTATTTCAGGCAAAGTTTGAGGTTGTTCTTGTGGAACAGATTTCCATGACCCTTTGCCTGCCTCCTGGTGCTGGGGAAGCAGGATGGTGGGGCTGCTTGCAGGTGGGAACTGGATGGAGGTATGTGCATGAGGCTGCCCTGAGAATGACATTGTCTTACTCAAAAATTCTCATCTGACTTCAATTCCCAGCTATGGAGGTGACCCAGCATTTCCTTCCTTCAACAGGGATTGTCCCAAAGCAGAACCAGCCCTTAGCATTCTCACTGATCCCCTTTCATAGCTGAATGGGGCTTGAATTATTCTCTGCCTTAACTGAGGTGCTAACATCCTCCAGAGCCCATTGCACAAAAAATAACCTGCAATCCTCTGCATCTTGGGAAAATGTGTTTTCTGCTCCTCTGAACTACTTTAAAAAGAAACTGATGATAAGAGACACCTGGTCTGCCTTCAGGGCAAGTCTCCCATAGCTTATGGAGCCAGTGATGGTGCTGGGGACCATTTGGGACATATGGACCCAATGGTGGGGCTGAGGGCCATTTTTGGGGCCTGGGCAGATGCCACCCATCTGTGACTGTTCCCAGTGATGTCCCAGCATCTGGGATACATAAGCTTTGTGGGGTCCATGCTTAGCATCAGTGTCCCAGAGTGCTGGAGAATTTCATGCAGTGCACGCAATAATGGCTGAGAGAAAAAGCACGATGGAAACATGTGGCTTCAGTTCTTCAGAGGTAGCTATTAAGTGTCCCCTGTTGTCTGTTGCTGGCTGGCACAGCACTCACACGCAGGAGGGGATGCACAGAAAGCATTCAAGTTGCTGGTAGCAACGCATGTATTTAGGTTTGAAAGGATGGAGGTTCCTGTAAGTGAGTGTGAAGACAGAAAGATCATTAGCACATATTTATTGGAGTTTACCAGCTCTGTTAACAATGGGTTTCTCTTTGCCATCAGAGTTAATTCCTCTGTAATTATGTTCCTAATATAGAAATCATTTGGCATTTATTTGCCATAATAAAACTTCCCATTGCATTTAAATTCAATGTGAAGTTAAGTGTACTTAGAAGACTCGGTTGAAGACCCAAAATTAAATATTCCTGGTTTCCTTTTGCAAACAAGACAAACTCAGACAAATGGTAGCAGTCAGGTCCATGCGTGCAGCTGCTCCTATGAGCACTGGATGTGCTTATTTGGATGTGGAAGTGCAGATAAGCACTAAGCACTATCTGGAGGGATAAGCTCTGTTCTAGTGCACTGATCATGCAGGCAATGCCAACAATTGGTCCTTCTTGTTACACCTGAGCAAGGAAAATGCTCAGCTGAGGAAGCATTACTAACAGCCATCCTGGTTAGTAAGCTGTTTCCAAAATAGGAAAATACTCTGGCAGCTGGGGTGGCAGGATGTGTGCATGTGGCTCTTCCCAGCTCCCAGGAGCAGCTTGGGACAGCTGGGGCTGGGAGAGCCCAGAGACCTCATCCTGGCCAAATGACACAACTGTCCCCACCCCTATGCCCTTCAGCTGATGTGTGAGCCATCACAGCTTTGGAAGCAGCCTGTGGATGTGGATGGGCTCCCAGCACTGGTAAATGATAAATAAAATGGCCAGGGCAACACATTGACATCATTATGCAGAAGTGCTGATGCTGATCCTGATGTCAGTATTTTCTCTCTGAATATACCAACCTTGAGAAGCATGCACTGGCAACAGTGTTTTTCCCATCCTTTCTCAGAAGTCTTCCCAGCAGGCTGAAAATAGGCAATCCTTAATCACGCTGATGTACTGCAATGGGCACTGAGTGGGAGCAGCTTCAGTCCATCTCCAGCAGCATGCTCCTCCTGCAGTAAAGCCAGGTCAGCCTGGCCTGGCCTTGCTGCTCCTGAAGACAAGCTCCTATTTTAGACAGGAAACAAAGCAGGTTGTTCAGGGGGACAGTACAGAATCATAGAATCATTAAGGTTGGAAAAGACCACTAAGATCAACCCTGCGATGGCAAGGAGATTGGAAGTAGATGATCTCTGAGCTTCCTTCCAATCCTAATCTGTCTCTGATTCTATGATTCTGTGATTCTATGATTCTATGATCTAGTCCAACCTTCGGCCCACTCCCACCATCTCCCTGGGCAGGCTGTTCCAGTGCCTCACCACTCTTTCTGAAGCTTTTTCTCCATCCAGAGCATCTTTGTAGAGCAGTGACAAAGAGCATTGGTGGGAACGCCGTTCTCTGGGACACTGAAGAGCAAGTTGTGCAGAGCTGTCTTCTACAAACCTACAGAAATGGCCGTGGAGTTTGACTTCCATGTCTCAGGGCACAGCTGAGAGACTGTTCGTGAGCAAACTGTACAGCCAGTGACAAAGCTCCTTCTCCTTTGCATACAAAGGATTTATGCCTTTAATATGCCCCCAGTGTTTATTTTTTCTGTTGGTACACGAGCACGTGTGCGCAAGTGTGCGTGTGGCAGTGTTTTATGAATGCCTGCTGTGGACAGAATTGGGCTTCACAGTATGCAAAAATAGCTGTGTGCCACATGCAAGGATATCATACTTCACATGGCTGGAGGAAATGTGATAAATCACAGTTTTGCTGGATTTGCAAAAGCCCAAAAACTGTGGGTTTCATCTCTGTGTTCCAGCCCTGAGCTCTAGCGAAGGGCAGCAGGGCTGTCTGGGTTGGAGCAGTGTGATGTTAGAAGACCAGGTTGGACCAGGAGCAGGTCTCCACTGCTGTGTAGGATGTCTGTGGACATCTCTTGGCTCTGAGCAGCTGGAATTTCATAGACCCATTTACTATGGAGACCAAGGAGACCTAACAAAGGTTGTCGCTGTTGGCTTCTGCTCCATCCCATCCATCCCTGCTGCCTCCAGCTGCCTGTTAAGCCAAACCGCAGTCACGCTGTGGAGCCCTGCAGAGATCCTGGTGTGTGGGACACCGTCCTGATGCTTGCCCTTAAAAAGTTTGGGGATTCTAATGCCTTTCTTGCTCCCCTCTCATTGTGTCCTCTCCAGTGTGCAATGGAAGTGGCTGACAGGTAGGGCTGAGCCTGGTTTTGTAGCATAAACAGTTATTTACAGTTGTGCTGAAATTTCATGGAAGATGACATTTTTAGGTCACCTAGCTGAAGCAAATGAAATGATTAATGTGTTTGCATTAGATTTCATAAAAAAAAGTATCACTCTTGCCCAGCATGGCTCTCACTTCCTCGGGCTTTCAGCTCTGATGTGATGCCCTGAAACCTAAGGCAGTTTTCCCCCAGGTTTAGGAGGAGCAGGATCTGGCCTCCCGACCCAAGGCAGATGGGGTGTGGATGTCTTCTGCTACGTCCAGCATCCTCAGGGAGGTAACACGATTACCTAAGCCAAACCAAGTGAAAAGGGGCACAGAGCAAAGGCGTGGTGGAAGGCGCACTTTGGCCAGCACCAGGTCTGTGCAAGACCTCCTTGCTGTGCCCTGCAGGAGGAGGGAGCCTCATGGTGCTATCTCTCTTTTCCAGGGGGAGTTGCTGAGCCCGTGTCGATGCGACGGATCGGTGAAATGCACGCACCAGCCATGTCTGATCAAATGGATTAGCGAGAGAGGCTGCTGGAGCTGTGAGCTGTGTTACTACAAGTACCACGTCATTGCCATAAGCACAAAGAACCCTCTGCAGGTAAAGGTACTAGAGACATTTCAAAGTCTATTTATTCTCGGTCCTCTGTTTGTTTCTGGGAGCAAGTAGATTTTACTGGCACGGGTTTTGCCTCCCTGTACGATGGTCCCTAGGAAGGGCTGTAGGGCTGATCCAATGAGCCCCAAGCCCTCACTGGTGGTGCTGGGGCATCCCTCAGGCCCTGCTCTTTCTACCTCTCCTCTCCGACCTTGATACCTTTTTCACTTCACTGCTCCCTGTGTCCTAGTATAGCCTGGCTCAGCACTGAAGGTGGTTGCTCTGGTGCTCTGGTCTCTCCAGGCTTAATTCTCAGTGTGCAGGTGTGCACACAACAGGTAGAGCACATCCGAATGTAAGTACCTGTGGAAGGCAGCAGAGGGTCTTCCTTTTTCCTCTTGTGAGTTCAAAAGCGCTGCGGTTTATTAAACCCCACTGCAGGCTAGTAATTTAAAATCAAGATTTAGAATGGAGAAAGCTGTCTGACTGTTAAAAATGGGATAATTTATCCTTAATAGCTATTGATTTATTGCTGGAGCAACACCTGAAGATGGACTAATTGCTGAGCACCATTAGTGCCTCAGACATAAGGAAACACATTAGACCCAGGCACTACTGCTTAATTAGCATCATGTGGAGGGAGAGACATTGTGGCAGCATGCTGTGCTCAGACACCAGGACAACGCTTGTGTGAATGTTGATCTGTCCAGCACTTGGTTGCATTGGCTCTCTGTTCATCTCTGTTTCTAACAGGAGGCAAACCCTTTGCCTGTGATGGTACCCAATTGTACAGCACTCGGGGGATGCAAATCCCTGTTCTCTCCTCCAAATGGCTGCCTGTGTTCAAGGCTAGGTTGGATGGGACCCTGGTCATCCTTTCCAATGGGTGGTAACCTTTCCCATGGCAGGGAGTTGGAACTGGAAGATCTTTAAGATCCCTTCCAACCTCAGCCATTCTGTGATTCTAAGATTCTGTGATTCTGTGTGTGTCCTTCTTCATGCCTGAGGTCACTAAAAACAGTGGAGAAAGAGGCACAGCCCTTAGGACTCCAGGTTGAAATGAAGTAGTAAAATTAGTGAGGCATCATGAGGAAATTTTACTGGGGGGAAGGAAGAAGCATCCCTACTCTCTGCAAGTCCCTGCAGCTTCTAATTCAATTTTCCCTGTGCCACGGCCTGGAGAGAACAGTAGTTCCATCCCAAGCCTAAGGCCCAGAGTGTTTGAGATTCTTGGCTCCACTAAATCAGTCCAGATTGAAACACAGCAGGGGATATGTGGACAGAGCAGCATTTGTTTATTTCTGGAAAGCTGGTCCATAAGTGCCCGAATACTTCATGAGCCTCAGGTTGATGGAACGATGCTGAGCAGTGTCAAAGGCTTGTGGGTGCAGATTTGCAATATGTGTGTAGCCAGCCTTTAACGAACGACCTCCAAGTACTCTACATCCCCATACGGCTCAGGGCAACTCAGGACATTCCTATGACTCCTCACTTGGCTAAAATTTCTTGAAGCAATTCACAAATGAGCTCTCATCCCATAAACACATTCCAAATGCCTGCCTGAAGGATCATTTTTTTTGTCTCCCCTGTTAGAAAGTGACCTTTGCCACAAACATGAAAACTGACTGCCAGGGGCAGCCAAGCCAGAGAGCTAGATAGACATCTCTGCTCCGTGAGCAAGGTTCCTGGGGGACTGTGTTCTGAGGGCTTCTCACTGCTAGCAGGGACTTCACAGTGCCTCTCACAGAAATATGGGAGATATGGATCAGCAGAGGGTGGGAAGAAGCAACTGGAGTGAAAAGCCACTTGATCTGGAACAAATGCTGCACGTGCAGAGCTGCAGCTGTGTGCCCCAGTGTCCTGCCTGATGTCAGCACAAAGGCACGGCTGGGAAGCAGGTGTTACACCAGCACAGCATGTGAAATCCTGAGGGATGTGGGTCATGTATGAAGCCTGGAGTTCCCAAGAGGACTAAGGGATGTGAGACCTGTAGCCTATCACCATGCACACCTCTGTGCTCCTTGGTGTTTCTTGCCATTCTCCAGTGCTGGAAAAGGAAGGCAGAGAGGCTGTGATGCTCTGGTACTATGTGCCATAAAAACATGCCACAGTGTGGCTGGGTGGGAAGTGTGTCTTTTCTGCTCAGTCTTCACCCTGCATGTGGTCAGCAGGGGCCCCTGGACATAGTGATATGTCTCTTAGCAAAGCCATTAATTCCTGGCTTTTCTTCTCAGGGTCTGTTGGAATTTCTACCCAGCTTTATTCTTTTTAGAAAGCTCTGAATTTCTCAAGCACAGACTTTGGAAGGCTGGGACGTCCCTTTATTCCAGACCAACCATCATATGGGCAAAGACCACACAGAACTCACCTCCTCGTCAAGGGAAGGATGTTCAGATGAAGCTCAGAGCATGGCTGCGCTCCAGTTGGTCAGAGCCAGGCAGTACACCCAACACCCACACGCCCCCCAGGATCTGCCTATTTCTCTGCCCATTTGGACACATGCTGCACATTTTCTAGCAAGCCTAGGAGTATGGCATGGGCCAGATGTGCATGGTGTGGGCAGAGAAGTTGCAGTCAGGGGAACGTGGTTCATACATAATTAACACAGATTCCTTCAAGCCTCCAGGCTGTTATGATGTCTCATAGCAGAGAGGAGCCTCCGGTCTGGCATTTTGATATAAAGAATTTCTATAAATTAACCCCTCAGCCCTGGATGGCTGAAATTTTAAAGCAAAAGACTTAAAGCAGCAACACTGCTGAGCTGGAGGATTAAAGTTGTTGGAGAACATGGCAAGTGTTCTGGCAAGCAGCAGCAAATGAGCAAAAATTTCCCACCCACTATGAGCAATCAGGAGGTGCACAGCCTTTGTCCATCCGTCCCCCGCTGTAATTCTGCTGGTCCCTGAGGCAGGAGATATGGGCACAGAGAGTCTAAAAGCTCTGCTGTGTTTGTGCAAAGCCTATGATTTTAATGAGACCCTGAAAACACAGTTTTGGAAGCATGCCATAGCACTTGCTATGACAGGGCTCTGCAGTGGGTTTCATGTATACAGCTTTGTAGCCACTCCTATGCCACCTTCATTCGGATGCTCTGATTTCAGCAAATACCAGATCAGTTTGAACTAACCTTCCCAGACCTACTGCTGTTTGCAGTCTCAAGGAGTCCAACTCTGCATCACATTCCTTTCCCTGCCTCTTCATATCCAAAGGCCCTCAGTTATGGAATGCTGGAGTTGGGATGTGGTCTCGGTTCTCTCCAGTGCTTTGGGAATGGCCCCTCCTTCTCCCTGCTCTCTTTCTTGCATCTGAATAAACCAAAGCATCTGTAAGTGTACAGCAGGGAAGCTACCACAGCTTTAGGACAAATTTGCTTGGTAAGTGTACTCTCCTAAAGATAATCAAGGTGGATAGCCAAGGCCTCAGGACAGCACTGAGGAGAGAGCCAGACCCAAGCAGTGATGGGAATGCTCCACTGCATCCTTCTAGGATAAACCTCCACTTGTTTGGGATGCTGGGTTTGAAACAAAATTGCTGAGTAGCACACTCAGGATGTTAATGATACGTACTAAGGGGACGTGTCAGATATAGCAATAAAAATAAACTGAACTGCCTGAGGCAGGCATGGGAGAGCTCTCAGAGGAGTGTAGGCTTTTCTAGCAAGCAAGGCTTCTTAGCAAGCTGCTGCACTAAGACAGAGATATCTTCTGCAGGCAAATACGTGCCTTGGATCTGCTCGTGCTCATGCTTGTGAATCTTTGGAGACTGCTGGTGTTAAAGAAAGGGAAATACGGATCAGACCCTAAATACTAGACTAGTGACTATTAATTTTTGTTATATTAGGAGCAGGGGCTTTGGTTACAGGGCTCTGAGAGAAGCACTGAAGCAAACAGGGGAACGGTCTTGCCCCAGGTACAAACCACAGATCACATCAAATGGGATATGATGGGAAAGCACCAGTCCTAGATTCATCTCTACCTATGACCATTGCAGATGTCAGACTTGGGCTCCTAAGAACCTTTTCTGAGGCATCTGGTGCGCAGAACTTTGGGGAAATTGAGGAAGGTTGGGGGAAATTCATCCAAGAGAGTATGGTGTTTTGCACATGAACATCTGGGTGTTGTGCCAAAGTGGTCAGACGGGGAGAATGGTGACAAAGGACACCTGAATGAATTAGGACGTTTAAGGTGGTGAGGCAAGGCACAAGCTGCCCAGAGAAGCTGTGGTGCCCCATCTCTGGAGGTGCTCGAGGCCAGGTTGGATGGAGCCCTGAGCAGCCTGAGCTGGTGGGAGGCAACCAGCCCACAGCAGGGGGTTGGAACTGGATGATCCTTGAGGTCCTTTCCAACCCAAGGCATTCTGTGATTCTATGAATCTTCAAAGCAGTCTGCAGAAAAAGAGCCCTTTTTCCAGTGTGGTTGCCAAAGCCATTGCAGAGAGCTGCTTCAGCTCTCTTTGTGGCCTCTGTGAGCCCAGCACTCAAAAGCTGTTTCTGTTATCCCACAGAAGCCTGTAATGCTTCCTGGTATCTCCAAGTTACACCCTGTTCAGCAGTGGCACACCATCTATAGGGCTTTCTACCTGCCCAAAGTCGGTCTCAATTGACAATGTGAGTCAGCTTTCTGTTGTTAAAGGTATGCTGCAGTACAGGCCAGCAGCTCACTGCACTCAACAGTTCACATGTGACACTTCACCCTCTAAATCCCTGGTTTGCTGGCCTTACTGATGATGGAGAGAGATTAGGAAAAAATGAAATTCTTGTGTGAGCTGGTTGTTTTCCCCAGCATTCAGCTCTGACCTCTGAATAATTGCCCCCAAAAGGCAACCCCCTGAACAGTGAGGGTTGCTTTGTTACCACCAGCACCAGGCAGCAGCCCTGTCAGTGTTGCAGCATCTCTGCTCTCATCCAAAGGCAGGTTTGAAGCTGTTACACAGGTGTAGCTTCTCTGCCCTGAGCCACGTCCCCTTTGAAAGTATAATGTATTTAAAATCACACTGATGCCTCCCTGTCTCTGTAAAGCAGTTGCACGCAGCTGCTAGCTGTAGGAAACATCTCCTCCTTTTTCTCTCTTTAATTGCTACCTTGGAAGGACCTGTTGCTGCCACAAGCCTTGCAGTGCGCCAGACAGATGGTGAGGAGCCAGCCCATTACCTCCTTGAGAGAGAGAAATGATGCAGAATGATTTTGCTGGCACCAGCGGGTCAATGTGAGGAACCTGCAGTAAAACCATAGCACGCAGCTCTAGGAAAGGCTCCCTGCACCCCCATCCCTTCAGCATTGCCAGGCTTAGTGGAAGGGTAGAGGACTGCCTCAGCATGGAACAGCCTCTGTCTCTTCTCAGAAGCTTTGCAGTCATCTATCTACTCCATGGTCATCTATGAATCAGGCTGATACCATCACCTCAGAGAAGCTGCAACTTGAGGGCTGTCTGCCCTTGCAGGATATAAGCCAAAGACCGAAGCTAGTAGAGGCAGACACTTCAGCTCACCTCTGAGCCAAGGCATGCAATCACCTTCCAGATGCAACCTTTTCCAAAGCAGCACTTTGCAGGGGACTGCATGCAGTTCAGGAGTCTGGTAACTGGAACGGTAACAGTGCAGCACGAGTCACCTTACTGCCCTTTGAGCAAGGGGCAAAGTTCTCCCTGCATCCCAAAAATGTTGGTGACCTCTAGCAGGTCTGGACATTAAAGAGCAAACTGCTTTTTTGCCGTACAAAATAAGGTGATGAGGCTTGACAGATGACCCCTGGTGTCCCAGGATCTGTTTGACAAAGAGGCAGGGTGCTCGGGGCTCTCCAGAGCTGACACCTCACTTGGACATTGAATTTGGCACGAATCCAGGCTAAAATGTTCAATCCCTCTGAATCCTCTTCACTTGGAGGAGGTTGAAGTCCCCCTTTATTTATCCTTCTACCAGCCCTATTGAGATTTCAAGGGCATGTATCTCACAGCTAAAGGTGGCCTATATATTTCCATCTCTCCCAGCCTGTTTACGCATTTGATTTCTGATTTGCAGGAGGCACTGTGGGCCATGTCCCCCCAGGTCTTGTTAGAAAAAGCAATTTCTGCTCTTGGTTTTTACAGGACAGTTCTCTCAGTAGCATAAATCTGAGTAAGGAGGTTTTATTCTGGATGACAGAGAGGAGTTCAGGCTTTGGATATTCATAATGTAGCTTATACAAAGCTATTTGACAAAGCAAATGGATTTGAGGGAGTTAGTACTATTTTTTTCCTCTTCTGAGAAAGAAGCACTGCCTTTTACCTTAGTAAACAGCCTGAACATGTCATCACCTAAAGGCAGGGAGTCCTGGCAGCAGCAACTTTCATCGTTGGTAACATTTTGTGGGGTGTGTATTGCTTCCATGAGATCTTATGTACTGCGGTTCTGTCACATCTCACCAAGCATCACGGAGCCTGCTCACAGGAGACCTGCAAGGCAAAGCATGGCTGTCTGAGACAAATCTTGTGGTAAAAGGATGCCATCACCAAGGCTGCTGCCTGGCCTCCATTTGAGACAGCGTCCTGGTTTGTGATGGCCAGGTTTATGTCCAGCCACAAGGTGTACCAGGTAAAAGCGTCTATGTGCAGGGTGCACATATATGAGGCATAGGTGATCTTTGGGATTTCCATGAATCACCACAATGAAGCAAAATAGCAATGTCCATCATGTAATTACTTTCTCCTCTTTTTCTCTCCTCCCTTCCCTTGTCTCCCTTCCTCTCCCTCTTGCCATCCCTTGCAGTGGCAGGCCATCTCCCTGACAGTCATTGAGAAGGTTCAGATAGCAGCGGCCATCCTGGGTTCCCTCTTCCTCATCGCCAGTATCTCGTGGCTCATCTGGTCGACCTTCAGTCCTTCAGCCAAATGGCAGCGCCAGGACCTGCTCTTCCAGATCTGCTATGGAATGTATGGCTTCATGGACATTGTCTGTATAGGTGGGTGAACACCTCTCACAGCACACGGCCAGGGTTGCTGACTGCCCACTCACCTGCAGAGAGGAGTAAGAGATGGTGTGGAGAGGCTCTGTTCTTGGATTGAACCTCCTCTGTTCTTCCCCTTCTTTGCTTTTTTTGACACCTTTTCTACAGAGCTCTCTGCCAGTCTCTGTAGCCCTGGAGAATCTCCTTGGCTGGGCTGGCAGAGGGACTTGCAGCAAGCCCGGAGAGAAACAAATTTCTCTTCAAAGCAAGAAGAGGGCAGGGAGTTCTGGGGGAGGCTGGCAAGCATTGATTAACACTGGGGAGGAAACATCTGCCTTTCTGGAATAGCTGATACAGGGACTGATACAGGGACTGCCCTGTGTTTGACCATGGCATGCTCTGGTTTGCACCTTGCAGAACCACACTCTCCACGTGCATGGCTGTGCAGGGAGCTGTGGGAGGGTGGTGGATTCAGAGCAAGGTTTCTGTCCCCGCAGGCAGCCTGAATAAGAGGACATGGCTGACAATACCTGTGGGCAGAGGCACTTACCAGCCAGGCCATGAAACAGTGGTAGTTACCAAAACAGTCAAGTAAATACCAGCGATCTCCAATTGAAGATGAATTTACATCCAAGCACAGGCCACCGGATAACATGAATTTGAGTGACCTTTGTGGGGAAGCAAAGAGCATTCCAGAAGGCTCCCCATACCTGTTTTCTTCCATTATTGGTATAAATGCAGAATGAGTTTCCCAGAAAAAAAAAATAAAAATAGGACAAGGCAGCACTCTTGGCTTGGTGCATTAGTGTTAGTGTGAGTAGAACCATTCCTGAGGAAAGGAGCATAGCCCCAGGTCAGCCTTCAGGAAGAGCAGTACAGTCTGTATCGCAGTTAGTGAAATTGGGATAGGGAAATAACACAAACCAGGCCTTGCGAGAGAGGTATTGGCAACAAACCCTGGTCTGGGTTCAGATTGGCATCAGAACCTTCCAGGACAGGACAGCCGAAACCCAGACCAGTTTTTCCCACTGTTGCCATCCCTGTGCTGACAAGATATGAGCGTGACCCTGATCTGCTCCACTGTGAGCTGCCACAGATCTACAGCAACAAGAAGTGGCCAAGGAGGGTGAACGAGAGACAGGCAGCCCTGGTGACATTTTCTTGTTGGTGTGATTGGAAGTGGAAAAAAGTGATCTCTTTGTGCATGTGGCATGCACACGTGTCACCTTGTTGTCGGAGGACAGAAGTGGAGAGCCTTGGCATGGGCAGACGTCAGTAATATGATTAACTGGCTTTGATAAAGCTTCAAGAGCTGAGGGGAACTGATTAGCTCATCTGTCAATAGATGCTAAATCCTCCCACATGGCAGAGAACAAGCTATGCCAGCTAGGAACTGAAAGGGAGCTGGGTGGAAAGATTCATCTTTGAGGGGTTTTGCTTCTTCTTCTTCTTCTTCTTTTTTTTTCTTTCTTTCTTTTTTTTTTTTTTTTTTAAAGGATCTGGCCTTTATTTTTCCTCTCTGTCTTCTCTAGGGGGTAAAAAAATATCCCTTTGCCTCTCTACTGATGTCACCACTAAGCACACTGCCCCAAGCTGTGAGCTTTGATTTTTCCAGTCAGAGAGCAAGGGGCCATCCCATTCCCAGGAATACTTCAGAGCTGCAGCTGAGAGCAGCCCCTTGCCTTGCAGCCCTCCCTGCACAGCTGGCAGCCCTGGTGAGCCAGACATGCTGTTTTTCCCACAAACTCAAAAGCAAGTGGGAAGCACTACAATGCAGTGCCTTGATGTGTATGTTTTCTCTTGCCCAGCACCTCAGAGCAGTACCCACCCACGGCTGGCTCCAGTCGTGTTGTGTCTGCTGCGCTTTCAGGCAGCCCACCCATGATCAGCCAGGGGAGATGATGTTTTGTACCATGAGAGCCTTTTGTGTACATTTCATACATTTCTCTGGAAAAGCTGATATGTGCATGCAGTCAGCACCAGTGTTAAAATGTGCTTGTGTTGTGGCCTTTGCAATCCCAGTTGCTTAATTGATTTAGATTGGATATAAGGAAGAATTTTTTTACTATAAGAGTAGTGAAGCACTGGCACAGGTTGCCCAGAGAGGTGGTAGATGCCCCATCCTTGCAGACACTCAGGGTCAGGCTGGAGGGGCTCTGAGCACTGATGGAGCTGTAGGTGTCCCTGCTCACTGCAGGGGGTAGGACCAGATGGTCTTTAAGGGTACCTTCCAACTTAAACAGTTCTATGACTCTATGGACTCCTCATTCATTGCAGCTTTCCTTGACTGTGATGGATGCAGCAATGGCAGCTCTCTAAAAGATTCACATTGAGTTCCTTGGTGCAGAACGGCTACTTCCTATCTTTTGTCCTTCTCCCAGGCCTCACAGCCCCATGCAATGTCTTTGATCACAGCTGGGCAAAACTGGCTCCAGAGACTCAGAGTTCTGCTCCTGACTGCCTGAAGCCTGGTGTTACTCCTCCCCGGGCTTTTTCACTTCTGCAAGTTCAGGATAAAACCTCTCATAGATAATTGTAGTGACAACAGTTCTAGAAATACCAGGGTGCAGTCTGTGCATTTTTGTAACTCCTCCTCCACAGCCCAGCCCTCTTCTCCTTTTGCTTTCCAGCCTGTGGACAGGTACAAAAAAAATAAGGCACTAAGAAATGGTCAGTGATGGGGAAAGAGCAGGACATTTAGATGCACTCAGTCCTGTTAGATTTGTTGTTTTTTTTTCCAGCTAACATAACACTCACAGCCTTACCTTCCAGATGCTATTGTGTAGGTCCTACACTAATTGTGTGTATTCCAATTGTTCCTTCCATCAGTTTGATCCTGAGTTTTGCTTCCACTGGCAGACGAGTCGAGGTTTGAAAGGCAAGGAAGACTCTGAGCAACCTGATCCAGCTGTAGGTGTCCCTGGTCATTGCAGGGAAGTTGGACTAGATGGCCCCTCCCAACTCAAACTCTAATTCTATGATTTCCATGTGAGCAGATGTGCTGAAGCAGAGTCCCTTGGCACTTCCTGCCTGTGTCCACTTTGGTTGTTCTTCTATTTCTCAAGTCCATTGGGTAGTCATTGAGTGACTTTTGTCCAGGAGAACAATTGGCACATGGAAATTGGGATTCACACCAATCATTTGGGGATTATTATCCTCACTTGAGTTGCATGCACATGCTCTGAAACTGTCTGATCTGCTCCAAACTGAGCTTTCAAAGGAAAGCATTAACCCAGAGACTACTGAACCATGCATTCAAATTCAGAGGGTTTGACTCAGGCACTCACATGCAGTAATACACAAGCTTTCTTTGGACTCCACTAGATCCCAGCATGCTCAGCAAAGACAGCTTAATGGACAGATATCATTTACTGCCCCTGCACCCACCAACAGAAACAAAAAACACAACCAAAATAAAATGAATCTGCTCCTCAAAACCAGCAAGACAGAAGGCGTGGCCCTGTGCGCCAGAAGTTGTATCCGTCTGGGCAAGATGTGCAAGATGGTCTTTCAGCATTGTTCTCCCCTTTGTTCTCAGATATCTAACAGGAAGGCAGGATGCTCTGAAAAGGATTGCTTGGAATTTGCAGGAGTCTCCAATACTGGAAATTTTAAAGAACCTGTTAGAAAAACATATGTCAAGAACAGGTTGCAGAGAGATGATCCCAGTTTGTGAAGGAGGAACAGACTAAATGCTTCTTCCAGCCAGCCCTAATGTCTTTCACTCTGATCTCTCTCTCTCTTATGTGTGCTACATCTCGTCATGACTACAGGACAGACATGAGAGCTGAATTAAACCAGAAACTGGCAACAGTGCCAGCCTAAGTATTGCTCTGCTATGAAGCCATCCACAACATAAGAGCCTTGAGATCCATGGCCAGGAGGTGAATGAGAAGCGAGGTGGGGCAGTTCATTTGATTAACTGCTCTCTCCACAGGTCTCTGTGAGGTAAATCCAGAAATCTGGCCTAAAGAGGGATTAGCAGAAATGCAGGTATTGAAATGTAAAGATAAGTGGAGTGAGCCTGAGCTACTGACTAGAGAGATTGGCAGCTTATAGCTGGGCTGTAAATCCTGAGAGATACCTGCCTGTTAATTAAATGACAGTCCTTGGAGGGGGAAGGAGGGGTTTGTCTCTCTTTCTGTCAAGGTGCAATTAGAGAAAGTCGGTGTTTGTAGATTAAAGTGTCATTTGGGGTCAGGAGGACAGGAAACAATCTCCTGTTAAACAAGGAGTGACTCTGCCAGCTAATGAGAGCATGTCACAGCCTAGGCTTAGGAAATCACCAAGCCTGCTCCAAGGGAGAAATGTGGCTCAGGAAGGACATAAGCAGGCTGTTGTGTGCAGCACTGTCATTGTGTATGCGCACAGTCCCGCTTGTTTTTGCTCACATGGCATCCCTGTGATTGACATGTCAGGGGCTTATCCCCAGCGATGCAGAAGCAACCTGATCTGCCTTTCCTTGGGTTGCTGTCTGGTGGGGTTGATGCTTTGTCCATGCTCAACCACTCCTTGCACTCTGACTCACCCTGCTTTGCTGCTGACAGTTACTCACTTTTGTAGGCACTAAATCCTCGTGTTCTTTGAAGCTTTTCCCTCGCTTTCCTTGGCAGCCAGTCCCTGAGGGTATTTGCCTTCACTACATAGCTGCAGTGCAGCTCAATAGCACAAGAGACAGGCAGAGCAGGACCATTCATCCTGCCAACGATTTTTGTTGGCACACCATGGCAATCCATTACAGATCAGGAAGTGTGTGCCCGTTGTTTTTAATCCCAGCTGCCAGCAAGAATAATCAAAAGCATCCAATATGTCTGACGGCATCTCAGCACAACCGTAGGTAATAACATAAGAAATCAATAGCCAATTAAAACTGATCCACAGCATTTGATCCTTCATAGAGCAATGGGAGCAGTAATTAATGGAGCTTCCTTGCGATGGTCACAATTCAAGCTTCCTGCCAAGACTAATGTGGTTTTGTTTTAAATGAGCTTTGCTTCCTAGAGGAAATGCCAGGCCGAGGAAGCCTTGGGGTGTTTTCTAGACAGGTTACTTGGGCTCTGAGCATTCAAAGGATTTAGGAGCCTAAGTCCCAACAAAATAAAATGAAACTGAGAAATGCCTTCAGAGTCTTAGTCTTCATCTGTATAAATGATCTGATTCTCAAAAGTAGATGCTTTCATTCAGGTCTGCGAAGTTTCCCAAAGAACATAGAAGGAATTACTACAGCAGCAGGGAATAAGTTCAGGAAAAGCAACAAGCTGGCATGTTCTTGATGACACTCTATATGTGGAGAAAAAACAGAAGCCTGAAGAAGAGAAGACTTCAGGGAGACCTGAGAACAGCCTTTCAGTATCTAGAAGGGGATTTATAAGAAAGAAGGGGACAGACTCTTTAGCAGGGTCTGTAGTAAGAGATCATGGGGAAATGGTTTCAAACCAAAAGAGGGGAGATTTAGATTAGATATAAGAAAGATATTTTTTACAGTAAGGGTGGTGAAGAGCTGCAGGAGGTTGCCCCAAGATGTGGTGGAAGCCCCTTCCTGGAGACACTGAAAGTCAGGCTGTAGGTGTCCCTGCTCATTGCAGGGAGTTGGACTAGGTGACTTTTAAGCGTCCCTTCCAACCCAAATGATGCTATGATTCTATGAAATGTCGTCAGAGGATAAGCCTGAGGCCAACCCAGAAAGCAAACATGTATACCATCAACACACCTGCAAGAATCCCATGAGTATTCACAAGTCTTCCATTCCCATCAGCTTAATGCACAGCTTGCCATGCTGTTCATGTACTTTTTGACCAGTTTGCCTGCAAACAGATGCAGGACAATCTGGGAGCACGGTCCCAGATTAGTCAGTCCCAAAAGGTCTCTTTAGAAGCAGATGTAGCTAAAATGCCCCTGTAGATAAGAGGTCTCTCTCAACTAACATTCAAAATGGAGCCAGCAGGCCAGGAGAGACAAGGACAGTCCCAAGAGGGGGACAGGATGAACAGTCCAGCTTTGCATGTTAATTGACTGAAGGGGGATGTTAGGCTGTTAGACTCCTCCCTGCTCACTGTGGAGCAGTTTTCCATGAGCTATGAGGAGCTAAGTGGAGTGACCTGAGCCCATGCCCTGTCAACAGAGAAGGCAGTAAGGAAAAAGGCAGGCTCATTTTTTCATACTGTGAATCTTGGTTTGCATACATTTGGTCAAAATGTGCATGCCCTAAAAGTCTCTCGGTAAATCATTGATTTATCAGTTGTGGAGACAGGAGCATTCCCTGCAGGATGTGTTGTGAGGCTCTCAATCCAGATGGGCAGGGACTATCCCTTGCCACTACTCACTCAGGGCCCTGTACCTGGACCAGCAGCATAAGCAGCAAGGCTGCACAGCTGAGCTGCTCACCAGCTTCTTGGCCACTATCCAGGAACAGTGGATGCTCAGCAAAGCCAAGCCATGCCACCCCTCTGTTCCTGAAAGATAGGACCTATTTTTATCTAATGCTGCATTGATTATTCAATAAGAGCAGAGTAGGCCAGCCATTGTGTGTAATGTGTGTGCTGCTCTCACCAGTGGGCATTGCTGCAGGAGCTCAACTTGCATTCTGAATTCCAGCACAGCAATGGCAGTTTTTTTCTCCCTTTTCTCCCTCTCTCTTCCTTTTTACAAGGTGGGCCTTGGTTTCCAGCACCACCAGAGCAGAACCTGGGCTTTTTACATACGTTCTTTCAGCCCCAAAATCCTTCGCCTAATCTAGCTCCATACAGTTTCCCACTGTTGCAACAGGGCTTTGGGGATGTATTTTGTCATGAATAACCATATGGTGCTCTCTGCTCCAGTGGATCAATGTGTTTAGCATTTAGTGAGGGCAACATAATTAACATTTTCTAAGGGGGAGAAGAAATCCTTCTGCCCTGTGAACTGCATCTTCTGATATGCTATAATCAGAACGTGGCTTCCCTGTCACTGGATCCTCTGTTGAAATGGAGAGCCTTTTGTCACTGGGTTCAGCTCCTATCCACAGACAGAGGCAGAAGCACTCACCTGCCTGTCATAGCAGGAATTCCCTTGTAAGCAGCTGGCATAACCTCCACACCAGCTGCATAAATTGTGGTGCATAGTTAGGATGGAGAAAGCCAGAGGAAGAGGTAAGAAGAGATCAACATGAAGGCACATTAACCCAGTCCTGGAATCACTTCTTATAACAGTGACTGATCAGTTCTCCTAAGGACAGCCATCCTTCAGACCCATACACAACAATTCCATGAGCAAGAATTGAAACAGGAGCATGGGTGGTCTCAGGTCAAGATCTGATCCTGGGTAGTGATGGATCCGAAATGATAAACATGGCCCTTGGCCTCTTGGCTCTGATTTCCTTCCTTAGTTCTGCACAGTTAGCGGAAGAGTGCTTTGGTGGCAGAAGCAATCTCAAGGGGTTAGGCTCAGACAGGACCTGCAGCCCTCAGAAAATGAAAAATTCTGTGAAGCTGTCCCCATTTTCCCTTACAGAATTTCATTTCCTAATAAAAACAGAGAGACATTAGCTCTACCTTCAATAAGCAAATGTCATATTTTGATCATTACTGAACAAAGCATTTTGATTTAGCATTTAGAGATGACTGCTCACACTGAGTATTTTAAATTCAGCATCAGAATTGGAATACATTAAAAAAAAAACAAGTCCAAATGAAACATTCTCATCTGTCTGAAAACATATACGTATACTTCCATCCTGGGGGACAGCATGACTTTTCAAGTCTTGCTTCAAACTGGTATGATGCCAGATTTCAAAGCTCTACACAAAACAGTGCTGTTGCCCAGCTTTGCCTTTAGAGAAATATCCCAGGAATATCTGAGGATATAACATGATTACAAAAGTAGCACCTTAGTCAAAGTGGTATTAGTTATAGGATAGGGAGGTTTAGAACCCTCACCAGGAGGGCTGACTGCTGTGGCAACAGAAGAAATGTCCACCTCCATGGACTTCTGTCAGAACATCCTGAACATCCTGAAGATGTAAAGGAGACCCATAGAGTCACCAGTAAATGAGGGTGTGCACCAGGCCAATGCCCTTCTCGATCCAGTTTGATCTTCTGTTCCCTTCTTTTAAAGAACCAATAGCATCTGCCATGCACACAACTGGTGCCATGTACCTCTTGTGCACAATGTCCTATCAAGGTGTGGGGTGCTATTGTCCTCTCCATTGTAAATGTGGGGAGAAAACCACACCAAAAGGATTCATACAATCCTCACTATGAAGCAAGGAGGAGAATCTTGAAGAGAGCAAGGTGGTATATGGGCAATGCCTTTAAGCCCTATAATTGCACAGTTACAGGTAGACTCACAAGTGAGGAATAGTGGAGGCGTATGATTCAGAACTAAGAGCATTCTGCTTGTGGAGTTCCACTCCTTATTTATTTATTTGCCTTTTCCAAGAACAGTCTCCATTTTTTTGCTGCCTGTATAGCTAGAGACTGCCCTTTAATCTTCTGCTTTATCGTGTGCTACGAATTAAATACCACAGGAGTACAAGGGCCCTTAAGGGCACAACATCCATTTTGCTGTAGCTGTCCACAGCCAGCTGAGCTTGCAGGAGTGCTTTTGTTTATGGCTTGACTGTTTCCTGAGCGAGGATTACTTAGAGGTTTATTTTACTCGTTTTTGCTGATAATTCTTGTTTTGTTTTTTTTTTTTGTCCAGGTTTTGAGGGAGGGAGTGCAAGTGGGCAGGGTGGGAGAAAGTTGTGGCTGGTAGATTGTATATGTAGAGCTGAAAATACTTTGGCATTTCTAGAGTGATGGTACTGCTCTGTGTGGTTCCCAGGGCCAGCCCAGCTCCTCTATCACAAGTGGCATCCTGCAGACAACTGATGTTGTTTTCCCAGGGCAAACAAACCATGTAGGAGTGCTAAATGGAAAGGAATTTCCTATCCCTCAGACACTTGATATCACCTTCTTCCATTTCCTTATTTGGAGCCTTACCAGCTCAGCCCAACAGGGCTATGCCCATGTGTTGTGGAGGTACACATGGCTGGGCAGAGGACTTGACTGCAGATGGAGGCAGCAGCTCTCAGAGAAGCTGGCTTCTGCCTGGTAGCCATAAAAGCTCTACATTGCACCTATAACATACTGACCCCACTCCCATCAGCCCTATGACAGAAAGTCTCTACCCATCCTCTCCACTCATCCCAGTGGATTAAGTGATCCACCTCCTACCAGTGCCATAGCAACTGTAGTGACCTTATGAGACACTGGCACATTGATCCCTCTTCCAGCCAGCAGGAATCCTGCTGAGTCCGAAGGTGGGTGTTAACGGCTGTGCAGAGCTTGGGACGTAGCTCAGATGGGGCTGCTGCTCCTGTTGCTCTGCCAGATGGAGCAGAGGAGGGAAGCAGAAGAGCTCCTGCTACCACTGCATGGGATTGTGGCCCACCTGGGGCTGAGGAAGCGTTAAGGCAGAACTGTCCTTCAAGCCCAGCTTGCATGAGAGGAGCCAAGCTGTACTAAGTCAATATTTGCTGGTTTATCAGCAGCAGAGGGCCTGGGGGCCTGCTTATGCTGTTAATGATCTGAAAGGGAATAGTCCACACCTTCACAAAGTACCTCACCAAGAGAGCTGGGAGCAGCTTGTCTGTATACACTGGAGGGGCTCATCTTCAGTTTTGCCAGAGTTGTGGCCCGTGTGACCTGAGGAGAGCTAAGCATGAGACAGGTGTGAAAGCTGCCTGTCAGTGCAATCCCATTACAGAAAATACACCTAAGGGTGATGGGGAAAAGAAAGTGGTTTGTCTTCCCCAGACCCATGGGCTCCATGATGGCACATATCACTCACTGATCCAAAGGTCATGCTGGACCAGGCTCTGAGTGCCCTGATGCAGCTGTAGTTGTCCCTGTGCACTGCAGGGGTGTTGAACTAGATGGCCTTTAAAGGTCCCTTCCAACTTAAACAATTCTGTGATCAACAGCAGTGAACAAGGCCCAGCCACACAGCCATCCCAGTTCTGCTTGGCCAAATTACAGCTCAGCCTTGCATATATTTAATCATCTCTCGAGGTATTAAAAAATGTGCATGGAGAATGATTGATAAGAAAATGCCTGATTATAATCAGCTAATTATTTTTGTCCATACGCTAAGCATTCACTTGAGCTCTAATCTTTATGAATAAGTTTTCAGTGTATGCTGTGTATCTTTCAGTGCCGGACATTTTCCAGCTTGCACAGCCTCCTTGTATCAGCATTCAGGGCAGACCTTTGCCAGATATTCTGTGGACTAAAAGCATTCTGCTCACTGCTCTGATGCCTCGCAACAATTAGGGATGTCTTAAGGATGGTGTGGAGGTCCCAGGTCATCCATTACCCTCATGTATGCAGGGTAGACTTCCACTAAGCACTGGAAACATGGTGTAGAAAAAAAATTATATTTTGGAAAACAGAGATGAGGGTTAGGAAGGAGTCTATCCTTCATATTTGAGTTTTCCTGAGAGCAAAGAATCCCTGAAAATCTGAACGTAGCAGTAGTTTGTACGAAAAGGGAGTGTGTGATGAAAGCATTCCTGAACTCAAGAAATATATGATGTGAGGATAATGGACTCCAGAAAAGCAGCAGCAGCAGCAGCCTCAGGGGAGCAGAGCAGGGAGTAACTCTTGGGAAGAGAATCAGAAGGATAAAAGAGCTGCGAACAGCTCGCGATTGCCAAAAGGGATGATACTAAAGGCACAACAGCAAACTGTGCCTGTGCAGGGGAAGGCTCAGAAGCGTGGGAAGAGAGCACTGAGGCTGCATCAGGAGCTCTTTGAGGACCCAAAATCAGAAGCTGCAATCACAAAAAGGCAGAAAGAAAAGCCTGCAACTAATGACAGGTCTCCAGGAATCACACAGGCAAAGGGATCAGTCAGACCCAAGCCCCAGGATGACCATACAGGGAGAGAGAAGGCAACAACAAATGGGTCCGTAAGGTTATGTTAAAGCAAGTGTAAGAGCTCAAATAATACTTGATGGGGGAGGAAAAAAAAAAAAAAAAAAAAGCCCAAACATTAAATGTTGCCTTTGTTTCAGTCTTCAAAACTTAAATAATTTTAATGAGGAGAAAGGAGCCCAGGGCAGAATCAGAAAAGAACAGACTTGAAAATATTTAGACAAGTTAGCTGTGTCCTTGTCAGCACATTTTAATGAACTTCAGAGGAAGCCGCAGGAGCAATCCCTGACCCATGAGCATTGTATCATCACAAACTCAGGGAGGACACAGGAGGTGCCAGGCAGCTGGGGAAATGCAGGCAGAGTACCTGGCTTTGAATATAATCTCTGTCATTGCAGAAGGTTTGAACGGCAGATCAAGGAAATGAAGGGCAAAGGAGTTTAACAGATTCATAGAAAGATACTAGAAAAAAATAATTAACTGACCAATTGAGGAGCATGAGAGTATAACCACCTCTAATTTGGGAGGGTCACTATCCTAGTGGCTGAGGAGGAAGCAGTCAGTTTGACATCCCATGGCTTGAGCAATGCTTTTGATGCTTTGCCTTCAGGTTCCCCTAAAGAAAACAGTGAAATGTGGTTTAGATTATGTAACTAAAAGGCAGATGTACAAACAACTGAAAAACTGCTTTCATAGTTATTGTCAGTGGTGTAGTGGAAACACATTTCAAGTAGGAATGTTTTGGACTCTGCTCTCTTCATTATTTCTATTAATTGCTTTGATAATGAAACAGGAAGTGCTATTATAAAATCTGCAGATGACACCAAACTTGGAAAGGCCACGAGCACTCTGGAGAATCAGATCAGACTTTGAAATGATCTTGACAAACTGGAGAGATCAACAAGATGGAATTCAATAAAAAGAAGTGCAAAGTGCTATTCTTGGGAAGGAGAAAACAAAACCCTTAACAAAAGCTGGGCCAGGCAGTCACAGTACCAGAGACAGTGATGCTGTGACCACATATCAGCACGTTTCATCACGGTACTGCAAGGAGGGCAGCATTATAGCTCTGTCTCTGCACCTCTGCTCTGGGGATTGCACTCGTTGGGACCTTGCAGAAAGAGGGTGTCAAATTGAAGAGATTCTGGGGATGATGAACAGGTGTGAGGGGAAGGAGAGAATTTCCTGATTCCCCACTTGATAGTCACTTCTTCCCTCCCCAGTCAGTCCAAGTGTAGTATCTGCACTGATGCCATGGCATTACTTTCAGTTATAAATCTACCTATTCCCTGGTTCATCCACTTCACTAGTGCCTGTTGAGCAATTCTACAGCCTTGAGTCTTGGCTCTGGAGGATTTAAAGATGTTGTGTTGTTTAAAGAACTTGTCAGATTCAGCTAGAAGAGACCTTGAGGAGGTGCCAGATACCAGATGCCCCTTTCCCAGCCCATATTTCCAAGGAAAGGTCTCTCTGGCTTTTTTTTTTTTTCCCCTCAAGTTTATCACCAAGGACTCTCTTGTATCACTGATGAGGGTAACCTTTCCCATGGCAGGGGGTTGGAACTGGATAATCTTTAAGATCCCTTCCAACCTCAGCTTGGTGACTCATCTCTCGTGTATTGTGAGATACGAGGTCGACATGAGCAGAGATTCATGGTTATTTCTAAACTATCTTTTAGAATGGAGCAATCTCAGAGAGACTATGAGAATTTGGGGTGTGTAGGGTCAGCTTACCTGAGCAAAAGCAGAGCTCAGAGCAGAAGTCAGTACATTTCATTGTAGTGCACTAGAAACCTATGGTCTGTTGTGATAGGACAAGGGAAAATGGTTTCAAACTAAAATAGGGGAGATTTAGGCTGGATATAAGGAAGAAGTTTTCAAAGAAAGTTGGTGAGGCACTGGCACAGGTTGTCCAGGGGTGGAAACTCCGTCCCTGGAGACACTCAAGGTCAGGCTAGAGGGGCTCTGAGCAAGTGATGGAGATGTAGGTGTCCCTGTTCACTGCAGGGAGTGAGACCCAATGGCCTTTAAGGGTCCCTTCCCACTCAAATGATTCTATGATTCTAAAGAGACCTCTCCCTGCTATGTTGTACTATCCTGGCTTCTTGTACTGATGGCTGCTGGGGAGGTGGGAGGCTGTGACAGGCAGACCTCTTCTCTGAACTAGTACAGCCACTTTTCTGCTATTAGATTAAGATAAAAGGAGGGTAAGGATGAAGCATATAGGATGAGATTAATGCAAGAAAATAACTGAAGTGGACGAATTTGAAATTGCCACAAAAGATGAAAGAATTCACAGGAAGGGAAAGAAGGGTATGTGTATGCAATTATGTCAATAGGGGGAAAGTCCAGCAATGAAAGCCCTATCTCCCAGGAGGATTGCTTGGCCTTGGCCTGAGCCATCACTACTGGGGATACAGATATTTAACTTTGATCACAGCTGCCATAATCTTCCCCTGACACTCAGCAAGGAAAGCATCAGAAACAGGCAAAAGCATGGCAGCTGTATGGCTGAGGTGAAACTGCACTTGGAAAGGAAACGGAAGGGTGGAAGAGCTTCTGAAGGTGGAAACAAGAGATGACAGCTCAGATTACAGGGCAGGGGCTTTATGAGAAGCAGGACAGAGTAACTGGCTAGGACAGATTGTGATTTTTGTTCCTGTAGGTAATGTGAGTGACAGCACAAGGGCAAACTACCACTCACTGTCAGCAAAGGTCTTGTTTTCATGGTTTCTTTAGTGGCAAATGGGAGAAAAAGTTTCTGCCCCAAGAATTTACCTGTCTGTTTCAAGAAAATGCATGGCAAGTGTTGGAATGAGAGGAAGGTTAATTAGAGGCTGGAGGTCCTGGAGAAAAGATCGCTTGGTGGTAGAGCTGACAGTGTGCACAAGGTGACTGCTTGTCATTTCTGGGAAACTGCTGCTCCAAAGTTGCTGTAAATTGAAGACTTGCAGGCTCTTGGGTTAATCTCACAGGATGCTGGTACCTTAGCTGATCCCCTCTTGCCTATCTGGAGGCTCAAATTTGTGTTCTTTAATATCTTTTTTTTGCCCATGCTCTGCCAACAGCCATTCTGGCTACTGAGGGTCTCTCTTGAGCTCTCACAGGCTCAACAATGGCAATGCACCTCTGTTCCAACTAAACCCAGGGCAGGTATTGCAAGGCTCAGAGAAGCCCTACAGTGATATCAGCCTTATCTCTGGGCCATCACCTTTGGTCATGCTCTTCTTTCCAATTCCTGCATCTTAGGTGTGAAGAAGCTCAGGCATAGCTGTGCAAATCAGTAGAACGTGGAACTGGAACTGCTTTCAGCAGTGCTAGCTCTGTTGCAGACTGCAGCTTGATCATCTGGAAAAGAAATTGCACAAATGTCTTTGTTCTAGGAAGAGAATGAGAGTGAGGTTGGTGGATAGATGGAAGAGCTAGATCCTTCCCAGACTCAACAGTTGTCAGTTTGCTTTCTCAGCTGCTTGGGACATGTGTATGCAACTGCACTGGCACAATCCTTGCCTGCCCAACTTCAAGTGATTTTTCTGGCTAGACACTACACAGCTCCTCAGAGCTGCCCATGGTCTGACTCTGCATGGACTCATGCAGATTAATAAAGTCATAATAGAAGGAGCAAGAAACTGTTATGTGTAAGAGAGTGAATATAGCAAAAAGAGATAAATATAGTATCCTTTGTGTACTGTCGAGTTTAGCATGTTTTAAGCATGACCAGAGCTCAGTCTGGCTTTTTATTATGCCTCCATCATGGAAACAAACAAACATAAGAGTTAAATCATGTAAGCAAGACAAGCATATATGATAAGTTCCCTGATTGTTTCCCCTGACATTCAACCATTTTCAGTTCAAGGAATCTGCTCTGATACTGGTCCAGTCAGGTCTCTGCATGAGTAAACAAAATGAGAAGGACTCATCTTCAGCACTTACGTTCTCTAGGAGCCTCATTTCACCAGCACTGCAAAAAGGAATTTCATGGACCTGGCAACAATCTGGAGCAATGCAGATTTGTGTGAAACTCACACAGATTTTACTTCTGAAGAGGATGTCTTTCACATAGGATATGTTGAGAACAGATTTTGTGGAGCAGAAGAGGGAAGGATAAACTTGGGAGGAGTGGAAAAGGATTAGGCCACTACTGGAATCCATCTGAAATTCTCATAGAGATATTTCTGAGTTGAAGGGAGAGAAGTTCACAAAGAGAGGAGTTCGCACCAAATTGCTATCTTCCCCACATATAGAGGATTTGGCTTACGGAATAATTGCTTCCAGCTGGATGCTTGCAGTTGAACACAGTTCTTCGTGAAGGATTTTCCACTTTTCTCTGGCCTTTAATTGCAAAGATTCAGCTCTCTAACCAGAATGAATCTCAAGGGAGGAGTATTTCTGGAAGGGGGTACACACAGCTGAACGTAGGAATTCCAAACCTAATTTAACTCAGGCAGACCAAATTTGTTTCAAGTGTTAAGCATCCTGCAAGATGATATGAAGTGATGGACTCTTGCTTAATCTTGGCATTCTCTGTTGCAAATGAATCACTGTTACTTCCGCCTCCCTGCCCACCCCTCTGCTTGGTTCTTTTTTAATTTTACAGCTTCCTGAGCTTGACACTGGGAAATCAATAAGTAATTTAGAGCCCCGCAAATACAGAGGAAAACAAGTTATTTTGTAGTTTCATAAATATTTGGAAACCAAAATTATCTAAGAAAACAGGTGCTCAGTTGACTCAGCAACCCATCCATCAGCATCACACAGCTAATTGCATAAGATCATAAACATTTATAATTAGAAGGCAAACAAACAAGAATTTTATAAACAGCCCTCTTGAATCAGCCTGCGCATTAAATATTTGTGATAAGGTAATTAAGAATAGATTTACAGTCCTGGCTCAGTGTTTAATACTTTGGAGAATGGATTTGATTCTATGGAGGATGTTCTACAGCCAAGGAGAAAATATTTGATTTTGGTTCTTTTATCCAAGGCTTAAAGTGGTCTCAGAGAAATATTGGCTCTGTCATTGATCAGAGTGGAATTTCATTCATTACACATCAGACAGCTCATTTAAATATGTGTCTAATGTCCCTTGTCATGGACCAATCCACTTTAGCCCTGCTTCAAAGCTGTCTCCTTGGATGGATCTGCAGGCTTTCCCTAAGTCCTGCTTTTTATGGCTATGCTTTGATCAGAAGATGTCAGAATTCTCAACCATGTTCCAAACTAGACAGGAAAAAAACACCTTTTTTTTGTTTTGTTTTGTTATGAAATCATATTGTTTCATTTTGAAAAGCTGGCATCATTACATGATTATACCTGTGCAATCTCAGTGGTTTATGAGAACCAGAATAAGGATCTCACCCATATTTTTAGCCCATTTTACTTCCCATCTATTTTCCATGTCCCAAAATAGCTAGATTTGAATACTTAAATTAACTCATGTAATTACTTCTACAGCCAGTAAACAAGCTCAGCACTACATTAAGATGAATGTGAGTCCCCCTGAAGCTAATTTGTGATCAAGTCAGTAGGGCTTCTAGTTGTGTTTGGAATCAGAAGGGCTAGAAACTCAGACAGCAGTAAACCTAGAATTTAAAGTTTGTAAAGTCAGATGCATGTCCTGAGAAATTAGATATCTGCACACCATTGGTGGGTCAAAGGGAGGTCAGCCCTAAGGGTAGGATGACATTCTGATATGTTGGGTTTTTTTGTATGGAACTGGTTTACTTAGTAGTTGGCTGTCATCAGAAACAGTCCAGGAAAGCTGGATGGAGGGTAATGCCCCAACATTCAATTCATCAGGGACAACAGTAAACCACTTACTGTATCCTGTTGTGAACATCATCACCCCTCAGTGGACAAGGCAGCCTCCTCATTTTGATATGGTTTTGCTTCTTGCATCTTGTAGGTCTTTTGTTCTTTGCTCTAGTAATTGAACTCCTGGAACAGGTAGGCAAAAGAACTGCTCTTAATACAAACATTTCTGGTAATGTTGATGGTGACCAAGAATAGTGAAGCCATCACTGTTGTGAAGAATGAAGTTATGCATCTGCTAACTCAACTAGTACGTGCCCTACCTGCTGGTAAAAAGTGCCACAGTTACACAAGGGCACTTTCCTATCAGACAGATGGCTGCAAATCAAGGACACAAAGACCCTCTCACATTGCATAAATCCCAATCTCCAGTAAAGCTTATTAACTGTATTACAGTGCATCATCTAAGCCAGTCTACACGGGAAGCTTCGTTCAGCCTCAGTGGGTAAGAACAACACCGTTGTAGGCACTGCTGCTTGCATTGCATTCAAAGGGTATAGTCAAAGCTTGGTCACTTGAATGGTATCAATGCTTAATAGTCACATAGTGTCATCTGCCTAACCACTTCTGGCATTATCTCATCCTTCCAGCCCTCTAGTTGTGGGGAGGATGGCAGAGCTCTGGGAGATGAGCTAACTCCTGGTGGAAGGGTCTGAGCAGCTCACTCTCTTTCAAACACAGAGAAATCAATTGTCCTAAAGCCCACTTGCCATCCCCCAGATATCAGTTCTATCACGTGCATACAGGTGGGTAACACGACATATGCATTCCCTGCATACTCACAGCAGAAACTACATAAGCTCTTTTTTTCCAAGTGTGTTGTTTTTTTTCCCCTTGGAAGCGATGAGGTCTGACAAGGTACCTGCTTTGCCAATGAGCAAACATTTGCCGAGAAGGACAAACCATTCACAGGTATAGCCAGCCCCTTCTTGTTTTTGACTGCTGTCCCTGGCCTCTGTGCGCATATCTGCTCCGCTGCAGTGTGTGTGGGGAGATGTGCTCTGAGTTTGCAGTGACGTTGGTGCAGCAGACGTCACCAGCACGTCAGCTGCAGTTACTTACCCTCCAAACACACAGTGAATCATGCCTATGCAGCATGCAAAACCAGCTCGGTGATAGATAAACCTCAGGCATTTATTGGTAAACAGATACTGTTCTGCTGTAAGAGCATAACTCACTCTGCTGCATTTAAGACCTGTTTATTGATTGCTGAGATAAAGCTGTAATCCTTTTAATTCAGGGGGAAAGGGATCCAGCAGAGCAGAAGCAGAAGGGGAAATGGTTTCAAACTGAAAGAGAGGAGATTTAGACTGAATATGAGAGAAAAATTTTTTGCAATAAGGGAGGTGAAGCATTGGCACAGGTTGCCCAGAGATGTGGTGGAAGCCCCATCCCTGCAGACACTCAAGGTCAGGATGGAGGGGCTCTGAGCACTGGTGGGGCTGTAGGCGTGCCTGTTCACTGCAGGGGGTTGGATCAGATGGCCTGTAAGGGTCCCTTCCATGGACTCTGTGATCCCATGATATATCACTGAATAAGCTGAGGGAGAGCTGAGCAGAACAGCCAGCTGGAGGGCGCGATGCTGGGGTGATGAAGATGATGGTTCTTCTAAAGTTTATCTCTACTTTATGTTTAATTCTTTCCCCCTTCCCTCCAGGTCTAATAATACACGAAGGGCCCTCAGTTTACCGGATTTTTAAACGGTGGCAGGCGGTCAATCAGCAGTGGAAAGTGCTGAACTATGACAAAACAAAGGACATGGAGGAACAAAAAACAGGGACCAGGACAAATCAGCGTCCCTCCTCCCAAACCACCCACTCGTCCTCCACTGGTGGTACAGCCACTAACTCCGCTCCGGCCGACAGCGGGGCCCGGGCCGCCGGCCATGCCACAGGCACCCTCTCTGACCACCACTGTGCTTACACCATCCTGCATATACTCAGCCACCTGAGGCCTCACGAACAGAGGAGTCAGTCTAGTAGTAACAGAGAGCTCGTCATGAGGGTCACGACGGTCTGAGCCGAGGAATTCAGGAGGCCTTAACGCAGAGCGGAGGAGACGCAGAACTCGTAACGCAGAGGAGCATGGTGTGCCTTTTTCTTTCTCTTCCCTTTTATTCTTTTCTTTTCTTCTTCTTCTGTTCCTTCTTTTCTTTTTTTTTTCGGTAACTGCACAAGATATAAGAGGCGGCACCTGGCCAGCTGAGGAGAAAGCAGGTGGAGGGAGAGCTGCACACTCATGCTAAAGAGGTTAATGTTTTCCAGCCAGTTAAAAAAAAAAAAAGGGAAAAAAAAAACAAAAACAAAAACAACCACACAAATCACAAAAAGAAAAAAAAACCAACAAAACAAGTGCAATACAGACTAAAAACTGAGTAGGCAGAGTTCTGGGGAAGCAGAGGAACAGACGGTTTAGCATGTCTTACAAATCCTATTACCTGGAATAGGTGATGCTCTGTACACACCCACCCTACACACACACACGCACGCAAGTGTGAGATTTATATAAACCAGGAAGGGAATGAAATATTTGGAGTTTTTTTTTTTTTTTTTCCAGACTGTGATTAACCAGGGCTATGAGTCGTTTTGTTCATGAGTCATTCTGGAACCTTGTTCGATTTACCATAGGATATCTGAAGTGAAATGGCTGGGGATTTTTCAGTAGTGATTTATGGGAAAAAAAAAAACAACCAAACACAACAACAACTGACCGCTGAATCATCTCGCCAAGAAAATGCAACAAAGCCCAGGCGTACCCAAATTTCACCAAAACAAAAATTGTGATTTTTCATAATGTTCCTGACAAAGGGTTTGTGAGGGTGGAGTTGGGAGGGGGGGGGGGGGAGGGAGGGCATTCCATGACCTTTATTCAACGTATAGGCATTTTTGGCGAATTTTGTACAAATGCTCCGCAGGTGTTTCAAGCACAAGTACTGGTATGATTTATGCCTTCATAACCCCAAATCCAGCATCCAGATCTTTCCCATTCACGCACCATTTTTCCATGCAGGCATCCCAGGTTAATTTCCTTTCATTTTACTCCAGTCACAGAAAGCTGACCCATCTCTGTGGGTTTCTGGTACTTTGCTGATTCACGTACTCATACATTTGAGAAATATGTGGGGTTTTTTTTTTCAGTGTCTTTACCCCTGCTGCTCAATATGTAACAGTCTCAGTCTTGTAGGCTGAACCTTTCACATCCAGTTTGTTTGTTACAGAGTCTATTCCATTCAGTAGTTCAACAGAGTTAGTCTGAAGAGGGAGCACAGTTGCTGATCAAATACATAACACTTCTAATAAGTCTCATTCTCTGGGATATATCCACGAAGGTACTTGTTGCTCTTCAGGAACGTTCTCTTTCAGTGCACAATGGCTGAATCATTTGTGGATATTAAAGGGACACTGTCAAGTACTTTTTAAATAGTTTTTAGAGTTCGGGCTTTTTTTACTCTCCATTGTTTGTAATATTCTCTTTCAATCTTGGAAATAAAATTTCTTTCCCTACTGATATTGTTATTTTCCATTTGGCATGTAGTGTTTTCTCTATTCACCTCATTGCTTTTACCATCCTTGTCCTTCTCCACCTTTCATCTGCAACAGGAAGAGATCCATGTTTCCAATTTCCTGCTCACTGTCCTCACTCCATGGAGTGTATCTCCCAGCTCTCTGAGGCTAAGCTCTTTTGCTGATGCAGCTGCCACAAAGCAAGCATCAGAGTAGAAAGCCTAAAAACAGAGAGATCGGCTCACTGAGGAGCAGCAGCTCAGGAGTCCAAAAACAATGAGCCTGCAGTGATCAAGCCTGAACTCAGCCCTCCCAAAAATTGCTGTGACTTCAGCCAAACCATGCCCATTCTGCAGATGTGCTGAGAAGCAGTGTGCAGTGGCTGTGTCCGACTGCCTGCTGTCATTGTACCAACACCTCCCACAGCTTTTAATGGAGCCGTGGCAAATGCAAGCCACAAGCCCCCACAGCAGCAAGGCTGTTATAGGTTGAATGTTTCTGCACTGGGGGACGTGTCAAATTTAGCCCCCATGTTTGAACTACCAGCCATTCTGTAATGCTGGAGATGGAGGATAGAGTCTTAAGGCAGGGTCATGTTTTTCATTCAGATTACTTGACAGTGTCCCTTTGAATATCAGAAGGCAACAGAGCAGGTACTGCTCTAGCAGAGAATCTGGGAGGTGAAACACCAGCCAAGAAAGCTGACATGATGAAGACAGACATGAACAGCATGCTTTCTGAGGCCACTGTACCTATATCTGACCAATCTTATTATCCACCAAAGAGTGCTTTTAGCTGAGGTGATGGAAAGGACATTAGTGGGAAGAAGGAGAGGAACAGGTGATTCTCATCATCTCTAAGAGCAGCTACACCAGAATAACAGTATTGCAGTGAACAGACTCTGAAAGAAGTACTTCTGACCCACAGTAGAGATGAACTTGGTTAAAAAAAGCAAACTCAGCAGCCTCACCCCCACGCCCGTCTTGGAAGCTGCTCATTCCAAGAGATGGGTAATGGTGATGGTTTTGGGGAGGGGAAGGCGTATGCCAATGAACAGACGGCTATCAGACAACATGTTGTTTCCCCCCCCGTCCTCCCCTCATTTAAAATGGAGAATTCCAATTCCTTTAATTTGGCAAAAGGCTAAAAACTTACCAGGTCAGAAGCACAATTTGCCGTGCGAGAGTGGTGTGACAGCGATCCGAGCACACAGGACTCTGCGTTACTCTCACTCCAGCTCTGCCACCGACTCTGTAGCCTTGGGCTGTTTGGCTCAGTCCCCCATCCACACAGAGGGGGAATAACAATACGTACCTACCTCACAGGGGTGTTGTGAGAATCCACGTTGGTAAAGCCTGCTGAAGTGCCACAGGGAGTCGCGAGGTGTGTGGTGGGGGTGAGCAGCGCTGCCTGTTTGCTGGTTACAGTCCGAAGTGCTCAGCAGGAGAACCACAGGCCCTCTCCTGCTTGGAGATCCGCCTCGATCTGAAGCAGAGGGTGTCCTCTGAGTGCCCTCTCCTCCATTGCATGACATTTTAAACAGCTGTGAGGTGCAGGGTAGTGACCGACATGAAGTCCTACTTGACCAGGGATTTGCTACAACCTTTTCTATATCCGTGGGGTTTGTTGGTTTGGTTTTTCCATATATTGTGCTTAGAAATAAACTTTCCACTTAGGGCTGGCGGTTCGGGGTCTCTTCTGTTGCATGGCAATGTATACAAGTCTTATTGTCTGTCTTACTGTGCAAATGATCCCGCAGCCCAATTTCAAAGATGGGTATGGTCTGAGCCTTTTCCTAGTGGCATAAGACTCAAAAGCCTGTCTAGATTGTTTAATATTTAAACACCACTATGAACTTGTCAATTGTATGTGTTCTGTGCAATACAAAGCATGTCATTACCCGGCTTGATGGGCAAAAGGAAGGTCAAAACTTGTTCAAAGAGCTTCATACACATGCCAGCTTGGAGCCAAAGGGCTGCCACCAGCAAAGCAAACTCGGTGAAGCCATTGGAAATTATTTTCAGAACAGCTTATTCCAAAACAAGGTAATTCCGAGTTTATGAACTTCGAGGCTGCCGGCCCGAGAGAACAAGTGCATATTTAGTGGCATATTTAGTGTGGGGCTTGGGGTTTGGGATTTTCTCTTTTCTTTCCTCCCCAAAGTATTGATGGCAGAAATACTGATGAGGGTCTCTTCCTTTCATAGCACAGTTCTCTCGACTCCCACAACCTTCTCGTGCCATCCTGTTTATGCTACTATGCAGGATTTTAAAACGTGCAAATAGAGATAGTACACTCTTGAGACATGCAAAACGCATTGTGTACTGGAGCCAGACCTATGTTACAGAAGGTTTCTCTTTTTTCCGTGCATCTTTTCTCCAGTTGTCTGCTGGGTTCCTCAAGAAACGTTATCTGTATTTTCTTACAGAGCAACCACATCAGCTCCACCAACAAAGTTCGCTGAATTTGGCAGCTGTTTCTCCCACAGGAGAAAAATTCCAGGTCCTATCACTGTGGACACCCCCCAGTTCTTGGGCTTTGTGGTCCTCCAGTGCTGTCTGGTGGTGGTCAAGGTGGGGGACTGTGTTCACACATCATCAAAAACTATGTGTGTGGTCCTGCTCATTCTTGTGATTTCTGCTAGTTCCCTGATTTTAATCAGTTTTGACAGGTCTTTCTGGTAATGCTTTTCTGATTTTATGGTTTTCAAAGGTGCTTTGCTCTATGTCAGTTGTCACTGCTATTCTCGCCTACTACATTAACGCTGGCCTCTTGCTTCCACAGCTCTTCCGTTCGTGCCATTCACTTTCTTGCTAAACATCCACTGCCAAATTCAGATTCTTATCATCTGTGCCTGTAATGGCTCAAACACATGGACCAAGGTGATCAGAAAACATTAAGACTATACCAATAGTCAGATTCTGTCAAAGCCAGTTGGTCCTCTTCAATGTATACTTGCCAATCTCAGAGCCTGCTGTTAATTGGTTGCCACAGAAGACTATAATATTATCAAAACTCTTATGCTCAGTTAACACTTGGTTTCTGATTTCAAATGTCAGAAATAATGAGATGTTTCCTGAGTAAATCAGATGTGCTCCCTGATGTTGTTTCCCAAGCAAGGTGCTGAAGAAGTTCACATCCTACCTTACCATGATGGGTGACCCAAGGAAAGAGCAAGTCAGCTACAGAGATTTGAGTCACTGGATGCTGGCATTTTTAGTTGGGGAGACAGGTAAATACTGCTCATGTCTGCCAATTCCATAACAGCACTCAAAGCCCTTGCATCTGGCAGCAGTAAAACATCTGAGCCAAGACCTGTAGATGATGGACAATTCTGAAAACCTTCCAGTTTGGAAGACCATCCCCTGCCCAAATCCAGTGGCCAGTCATTCTAACTGCTTCTCTTTGTTTTCCTCTAAAGAAAAATGTTTACTCTAATTAAACATCAGCTACTCATCAGTGTGGGAGCAATCATCTTCCAACCTGTGGCTTATCTACCAGGACTCCTGCACATCTCCTTGTGAGACTTCAAGCAAGAAGACCTACTCCTTTCCCTTGCTGTCAGTCAAGGACTTAGAGGCAAAATTGCTGCAGTAATTGATGCGAGTCAGCAGTACAATTGCCTTAGGATATCCTAACCTCCTCCTCCTCATTCTTGTGCTAACAGATTCCTCATCCTCTTTGCCAACCCTAACCTCCAACACTGCAGATCTCCTGAACAGACACTGGCACAGAATTCCTCACTGTCCAGTTTCAGTCTTGCTACATCCTTCATGTATTCAGATAGGCAAATTCATTTCATTGACAGGTAATGACATATTTAAATCCCAAGAGAAAAAAAATAAGTGAAGGAACTCGTTGCATTGACGTTCACCTCCCTTTCCACGTGAATGGGGGTATAGTGAAGATATCAATTGGCTTTCATGACAGCAGAGCTGATAGCTCAAGGAAGATTTCCCTCAATAACACGAGTCTGACACGCTGACGTTACTGAAGGCACTTTGATCTCACATCTATCATTTTGGATGTAAGGAGAACTGAATCTGACACTTCTGTGCTGATGACACAAACATCAAAACTAACTTAGTTCATTATTCAAATTACCTCCAGGTCAGTGGGTGAATTTCTCCTTTGATGAAAGAATGATGTTTTCTCTTCCAGATTTGGAATCACAAGATAAAATATATGTACATATATACATATATATTTATAAATGTTTTCCTGAAAAAAAAAAAGAAAAGAAAAGAGAGGAAAACAAACAAACCTGAAAGAATGCATAGTGCCATTGAATAAGTCTTGACAGGAGCTAGGGAGTTACTGTGTGGAAAGTACTACATATGATTTGACTTCAGGCAAAGAGAAGACAGAAGAGTGAAATGCTTTTATGAGATCTTTGGCCTGCCTCTCTGGTTCATATTCATTACTGTATAGCATTTAATTAATGCAGAAGTATGTGGAAAATAGACACTTAGCTCCAGCAATGGGAAACAGACTGAAGTCTCCTCAAACTTATCTGAGCCATACTCAAACAAGCACAATGATGCAAAAGCACAAGGACCTACCATCAAAAAACGTTTGACAAGAGATGGATATCCAAACAAGGACAGGTACAATTTTCCAAGCCAAATTCTTCCTTGCTTACTCTCTATTATTATCTCCCCCCCCCCCCCCCCCCCCCCCCCCAAGCATCCTGGGTTTAAAAAAACAAAAATTAAAAAAAAAAACCAACAAAACAACAACCAAGACTTAAACAATTAAATAACAGAAAAGAGCTTCTTAGTATTATGTATAAAGATATGGCTTTAACACACACAGTTAGCTACAATTAATTCCTTGCTTGCTAAATGAATGTCTAGGTGATTGGGTCTGCTCATCATAAAGAAGGAGCCTTCCTAGATTGCAGCCTTCTACAGAAAACTACAGATTACCTCTGCTTGAGCTAGCCAGCTTCTTGCACTTCTCTAAGGCAAGATGACATCCTGTTTGCTACCACATCACATCCGCACCACGTGAGCTGGTGACAGCAGGCTCCAATGTGAGATGAAGTTCAAGCATTTGTGCAATTACCAATGCCACCACTAGCAAGTGGTCAAGAAGAAAGCTTTTCCCAACAAGGAGAAGGCTGCTGTTAACAAGTCTCTGTGGGGCAGCAGGAGCATCTATCAGTTTGTAACAGCTTTGAAATCAGTAATCACAAGAACTGCAGCTGCCCTGTGTACCCCACTAGTGACTCACCTCATCCTTTCATAGTTCAGAATTGATGAGCAGACTAGCTCTGTCACCACCTTCTTTTCAACACTGCCATCCTTTAGCATCCAGCTAGCCACATTCCTCTGGAAATTTTTGCACTGCATGTTACAAAGTTACAGTTCAGTCCTCTTTCCAAGGACAGACAGATCTTTACCTAGTCCACCCTATCTTCTAACACAACTACAGATAAAAAAAAATCTATGTTCTCTGAACAGTTGATCTCATTACCCATGTTCCCCTCCTCTTTCACACCTTATTCCCTAATCTCTCTGCTTTTGCTTAGAAAGGGGTGGTGATTCCTTGCTACAAAGAGGCACAGCATCTTTCTGAGATGGAAGTATGGGCAGCCCTTCTCCTCCTTCTAAGAGGCACACAAACCTTTCTCCACATCCCTCTGGACTTGCGTGGCCAGCAGAATCCTTATTCACAGTCTAGCTTCTTCATTCAGAAGAACAAACACTTTCAGGCATTTCCTTCACTGCTACAGAGCCATGAGATAATGGCACTGGGAATCTTTCGTATCTCAGCCTCAGGGTAACTAGAGTGGATGATGTACCTGAGCCCAACACACAGTGAAGGCAAAGTACTTGTATTTTAGAAGGTGGTAAAACTGGGTGAGGTTTGCCCAGATAGAGGGGAGAAAAAGTCTTTATCAGGTTCATATGGCAGCAAAACAAAACTGCCTTTTCCCTAGCGTTTTTAGCTTGTACACATCAGCTCTCCATTTTAAACAAACCTTCTGTAGGCAAAGCAGGCCCAGCTTGAGGAGAAAATCTTCCTCATAGCAGAAGCACAACCAGCCCATAGCTATGCATCAGCCCCTTCAGGACTTCTGCCCCAGTGAGGCTGAGAGTAAGAAGAGAAGTAACCAGCGGGGATGGCTACAACACTTCCCTTAACCTACATCCCCAATAGGCTTGGTCCCCAGCAGGCTAATTCCACATCTCCTCACGAGCCCCCCTTTGAAATCACTCCCAAGGACTATGGACTGATCCTTCATTACTACAGGGTCTGACCAGGAGAGAGAACAGCTTCTGCATGGATCTCCAAGATCTTGGAAGGGTCCTGAAGTGGGCCTGGAACCAATCTGCACCCATTGAGGGATGAGATGATGGTATGTCCATGCAGAAATGCACTCTTGGAGACTTTCTACAGAGATATCTGTGGGGTAGGGGAGGGGGGAGGTGGGGGGGGGGGGCTGGTTTTGTTCAGAGCAGGAAGCACGGGAGGAAAGAAGTTGCAATGTAAGAAAATCAGCCACAAGGGAGGGGTTGACTAAGAGGAATGACCATGTCAACTGTGTTACTGTCCCGTCATTCTCCTGAACCCAGAATGGAAACTTCCAAGTGCTCTTCATGAGCTTATGTTTATTAGAAAACTATTCCTGGGTGTTTAAGGTTGTTTTCTAATGAAAATATCCATAATAAAAAAAAAGAAAAAAAAAAGCAAATGAAAGGCTCTTGTTAATTTTTTCCTTTCTTCTCTGTTAACCTGTATTGCACTGTGAAATTTACCTCCTCCTCGTTTGTTTACTGCCATTCCTGGTCAATAAAATGTCTTTCTTTCTGGTCACAATCTGCACAGGGTGCATACAGTAAGCTTTCATCTCCTGCCTACACATCAGCAGTCAAGGCTTCACATAAAGAACGTGAAAAAAACCTGTGGCTTAGCACCACAGCACAGTGCCTTTGCACTTTGACTCCACATTCATTTACGTCATTAAACAGCAAACATTGTTTACCAAACATTGCTAGAAGGTTCATGCATAGTGCCAGGGAGTTCAACCACGGTAAGTACGTGCAGCGTTGAAAAACACGCTGCTATTTTTGGAGCACCCCCTCTGCTATCATGGTACATGGCTCTATCATACACAAATTGCTGCGAGGGCTTCAAGACACAGGGACGGCTTAGAGCAAATATATGCCGAGAAAGTAAGGGTCAAGGAAGGTCTGCACAGGCTGTCCAGAGAAGCTGTGGATTCTTCATGCCTGGAGAAATTCAAGGCCAGGTTGGATAGGGCCCTAGGCAGCCTAATCTGATGGGTGGCAACCAGTCCATTGCAGGAGATTGGAACTGGATGATCTTTAAGGTCTCTTCCAACCCAAGATACGAAGCAACCATCAACATCATAGCAGGAAGGGATTGGTAAGGAGCTAGGCTAGAGCTGCAGCTCCTCAACAGACTACTGCATACATGACAGCAAGATGTACTTTTTCTGTTCTGAATGTCTTTCCTTGTTTTGGCAGTACCTACTAACTGCCTAAAACATCACTTCTACACAGTGCGTCCTGAAGTCCATTGCCACTAGCTGCACATTTCCATAGCAGGAGGAAAGCATGGGCAATGCTTTCTCAGCCAGACACAGGGCTCAGAAAAGACATGGGCACAAGGAACATTGAAAACGCTTCTGCTGAAGGGTCAGTGAGCCATGACTGGACATGCAGCGATCCTCCTGTGGAGGCTGACAGACTTTATACCTCATCCTTCCCCTATCTGTTCTGAGGTCTATTCCAGTAAGTCTGTGATAAAACACAGAGAGAAAAAGGAACAAAAGGAGAAAAAGAAATGGAAAATATGAGGATCTGATTGGAGAGAAACAGCTGTGCAAATCAGAAAATAGCAACATATGGAGGACTGAAAAGACAAGGAGAGGGAACTTGACAATGGGAGCAAGGACAGGGCTGAGAGAAGGGAAGAGTATGGTGTGGTGTGGTTAGTGGCATGTATTGATTAGCGAGCAATAACATTCACAGTTTGGAGAAGATAGGGCATGGCAGGCCCTAGAGAATCCCTGAGGAAAGGAGGAAGGAACCGTGGAGCATCAGACAGCTTCACCAAGTCCTGTCCAGGCAACCTGTCTGTAAGTCCAGAACCAAAATAGGATATTTCACATATTGCAGCCTGGTTTGTTTTATGCTGTGCACACAGCTACAGTGCTACAAACCGTAACATGGCCTGCATCTGCTCAGACCAAAATTTCCTACACCAGCCAGCCAGGAATATGCCGAATTGTAGCAGCTGTAACACACTGGTCTTTGCCAACTCAGAAGAACTGGAATACTGAAATGCCAATTTGCTCTAAAGAGATAGAAGGTTGTCTGTAAAACAAGGAGGTTTGAGTGATTCTGCAGCCTGGATTCTCTCACACACAGGCATGAGTGTTGCCAAAACATTGAGATCTGAGCTCAAACTGCAAAATTCACAGCAGAATTGGGGAAAAAAAAAAATAATTAAAAAAAAAAAATCACAGACTTGAGAGTAAAAAAAAATTTCAGGTAAGGTGGTAGCAGGAAGAGGCTTTAACCATAGAGAATGTGAGGTCCCCTTCCAACCCATTCTATGATTCTACAATATTTACTTGAATATTAAAAAGAAAATAATCTAGTTTGAGAATTTCAAGTCTCCCAACCAGAAGTGATACAACAGCCTTCTGCTCGATGTCCAGAGGACAACAGACCTTGAAAAGGCTGGCAAGCAATTGTCTGCAACTTCAGTGATACATTTCTCACTGTAATTTAGATCTATCAGGGAAAGTGGTTTATTAACTTTGAAAGAGATCACCTAAGGGCCTGAAACAAACCTGGATGAAACTATTAGGATTCCTCCTCAGACTGCAGTGTTGCATAGAGTCAAGCACGTGCCCTCAGAGACACATTGTGCTCCCAAGTCCTCAGCACTCACATCTTCTGGTCTTATAGACCTCATGACTGATTAGCTGAAACACTGCATTCATTACCAGGATTGGTTACTTTCATATGTCTACAACCAAGCACGAGCCTCCCCAGAAACAGCCCCATGCTTCTGTGCAAGGCACAGTCACTGAGCTGTATGTCTTACAGACAGTAATTAATGTATTCCCCTTCCTCTCATTTTGAATTTGGCTGAGAGCAAGAAAAACTGATATTTGATACAAACAATACCCTGATTATTCAATGCACTAAATAACAACAGGCATGTATAAATTCTCTTCTTTCTTCTTCACTTTTCCTTCTTCTCTTCCAATTCCCTGAGCCTTCTCTAGTTTGTGAATGTCATGAACTTCATTGTATCATGGAAGTCTTCACTGAACCTCAGGGGTTGGAGTGGATCTCAAGAAAACATTAAGTCCAACCCCTCTGCTAAAGCAGGTACCCTACAAAATCTTGTCAGTCTCAGGTCCAAGCACAGTGTCTCATTTTCAAGGTTACATGCAAAACAGAGGGAGGGGAAATCACTTCACCAGATTCCCACTTTCCCATACAGCCATGAAAGAAACCTAATCTGGAGTTGTTTCAGCCCACAGCATTTAGAGTGACCGAAGTTACATCTGTCCTCAACCTCCAGTAAACACCCTCATGAGATGAGCAATACTTGGGTCATATGCACATATTTCAGCCTACTTATAGAGATATTTAACCTGAGCATCTACATCTCACCAAACTGTACATGTATAAAGGGCACTTGTCAAATTCTAAGCTGCCTTAGCAATCTTCAGAGAAAAATAGATACCTTCAAGGAATTATTCATCCCAATTGTATTCAGCACCAAGCTGCCTACACAGTTGTCTAGTATGATTTGAGATGCTTGACTGGCCTCCAGTGTTTCAATTTTAAACTGACACCCATCCCTAAAGTTAGGAAGAAAGAACCCACCTCTTCTGAAAGGACAAACGAGCAGTCAAACCAGGTGTCCTTCCCTTGACTTTATTGATCTTAGGAAATCAGTTCAGCTGTTAATCACACAAAGTAAGTCATGCTGAACTCAACATGCAATCCCCAAAACACAGGTTCCTTCAACCATCTTACTGAAAAGGGGAGAAGGAAGGCTAAAGGATTTATGAGGTTCTCCTTCCATTTGCAGACTACAGCCACATAGCATTGTAGCCCTGCAATTAACTGTGCTAATGGCCTGCAGCTCGTTAAATATGGCTTGAAGCCAGCCTCCTGCTCTCAACTTTTGTTCTGTACTTGCAAAAAAGATGTTTGATTTCAGGGATTCTTTATAAAGCACAATCCCAAAAAGATGCTGTTCAACTTGTCCTAAAAATAAAAAATAAATAAAACTCTTGGCAAAAGTGATGGTCCTCAAATTACTGCTGCCTCCTAGAAATTTAGGCCTGGATTTCTAAACAAAAAGTGGAGAAGCAGCATTTTTCAAACAGCAAACTCTGCAATGCTGTGAATGAAATCTGGCAAGAAGCCGTTCTCTGAAAAGTTCTGTGGCTGTCACAATCTGTGACTCGTGATACTGCAGAGAGCTCTCATCATTACAGTGCATCTTGTGTCAAAAGCATCTTTTGGAGCTTTGGGGAATTGTTTGTTTGCTTGTTTGAAGGCTGCAGTAGAAGAAAAAAAATCTTAACAAAAGAGAGGAGGGATGGCTGAGCTCTCAGGCAGAATAGGGCAAGAGCAGCCACTGCAGTCCCATGAACTGGGCTCCCATGAAGCCTTTTTCCAAGAGAGCCCCTGGAATAAAAAGATCCCTGGAAATATTTAACTAAGGTATTTGCCTGCTTGTCAAGGCAAGCAAGAAGCATCTGAGGATAGAATGAGGTTGTAAAAGCACTTGGAAGGCTGAAAAAGAGCAGGGGTTCAATAAGCCAAAGCTATCCACACCCACAGTATATTCCAGAGCAGTGGACAAGTGATAGAGAATTGTCCACACCCTAACACAACAAACAACAATTAGAGAAACTGACCTGGTAACAAGGGTCCTCTAAACAGGGAGAAAGGCCTTAAAGAGGGACAGTCCAACACCCAGATGATAGCTCTTGGCTCACCACTCTCACCTACCCACACAGCAGGGCTCCTCTCCCACCACTCGACCTTCAGCCTCAGCCTCCCATTCTGAAAAGCCAAAGATTTTCTGTTCTACAGAGCAGGTATCCCTAGCTCCAATTAGCATCCCATCCCCACCTGCAAGTGGGCCATAGGGCCTGAACTCATAAACACTGACACCTGTGCTGGCACCACCCCTACACTTCACATGGGCACATCTAAGGGGACCAGCAGTCCTGTTCCTTTTCCTACGATTGAACTTATCATCTTAAGCTCAAATTACAGCCCAATGGGCATTTGAAATGTTCACAGTACTTCTCTAAGCACAGTATTTATAAGCATGTGTAAAATAAAAATCCCATTGCTTTACCTCTCCAGAAAATAAAAATCTACTGTTGCCTTCGGCATCTATCTCCACACTTCTTCCACACTTTTCTCTGGGCTTGTGGTGGAATTTGCTGCTGCTACTGAGATGCATAAGATTATGCAACTGTCTAGCATTTTGATTTAATCAGCTAGGGGAAAAAACTGTTCCAAATTCTATTAATAACTAGCAGCCAGCTCCCTCCCTCCCCACATTCCCACAGAAGGAGATCACAGTCAGATCCCTGCGAACACAAACTACCAGCCTGACTGGATCAATACCATCCATGGATCCAATTCTGCACGGAATTCTGGGTAATTAATCTGCCAGGGGGAGAGAATCTTAATTAAGAAAAGCCAAGCTGTTCTTTTCCAAAACCTTTTGATTAATAAAGCTGCAGCATTGGTTTGGCTGAGGATTTTTGTCTAAATTCTCAGTTTTTCTGTTCCTACTAATTGGTTTTGAAAACAAGGGAGTGGGAGAATCTTCAAGCAGCAGAAATGTATATTATTCACTTTGGTTTCCTCACACCACATTAATGATGAACATTCTCATTATTCAGAATGATATCAGCACTGGGGAGAAGCTCCACATCTTGGATGGACAGCATTCACTGAGGGGCTGCTCCATCCTCATGTAAAGGGGCCACAGCTGGGATGTAAAGGGGCCAAAGACTGGGACCTTTCCTCCCAGGAAGGGCATCCAGGACAAAAAGTTTTCCTCAGAAGGCCAAAGCTTTCACATCTCTTTCAGGAAATCCTGGAAATACCTGGAAAAAGTTCCTGAAGCAGCTGTCATTGGGAAGCCATCATAAATCCTCTCAGAAACATGTGGAGGTTTAGGAGTATGGGATATATTTCAGAGACAGTGAGGTTGGAGTTCTATGTTTTTTTCTTCTTCAAATTCATCATTATATGATGTGTAGCAAATATCTATAGCAACGCCTATCCCATCATGCTCAGGACCTTCTTCTGGTGCTAATTACTAACAGGTACAACCTCACGCAAGCCCAAATTCCTATTTTGTAGGGCAACAAAGGCCAAAGGGTACAACAGAGCAACTGCCTATTCCTTCCGGTCTGCATTTGCTCTTGAACCATGCTGGGTACTCTTTGGGCCAAAAGTACATCAGAAACTATGTTAACAACTCAATACAACATCTCTGGGACTCTTTCGTGATATGGGCAGAGCCTGCGTAACTTAACCTGATGGGAAACAAACACCTTTATCTCATGGTGATATCAAGATATTTATGAATCTTTACTTTTTATCACGATTCATGGCAAAGGACATGTCTCAAACCATTCTGGCACAGCACACGCAGAAAGATGCAAGAAACTCCACCCAAAGTAGGGCTATTCCCAGCAAAGACTCGATTAGCTGCAAGCAAAACCCTCCTGCAGCAATTTGCACACACAGTTCTGAGGGACTAAGAATGTATCTTCTTTTTATTTCCCCTAGACAAAACTAGTCTGTGAAAAAATGTGATAATTGATCATGTTTCTATTCTGACAGAAATAGAAGCAAAGAGCCAGGAGAGCAGACGGCTCAATGAAATGGGCATTTCTGGAGGCCCTATATGAGCTGGGTGAGTACCAAGCAAACTCAGTTTCCAGCAGCCCTATTTATCTTTAAGGTCAAACTCCACTCACCTGTCTGAAGCCAAGGAAGGACCCACATATTTACTGCAAAAAATTAGCATATTCCCTATTGGTATCCTAGATACAGGATAATTATGGTAAAGACTGATGAAAATTATTTAACTCCTGCTAAGGGGAAAGCATTATGGCAGCTAGATTAAAGATGTCCTTTATAAACCACCACAGAGCAAGAGAACGTGATAATGAATGAGTTAATTACACCAGCATTTGAGGATGATACTACCCATCTGCTGCTTTGATTAATTAAAGTCTGACGGACAACAATGAGGCCTGCTCAGGTCTGAAATTAATTGCCAAAGTCCTCAATAAATCTAACAGTGTCACTGACTGAACTGGCAGAAGGGAGCACTTTGAACAGCTCTCAGAGGCAGCAAAGCAGATTATGAAGTCTGAAGTATCCTTAGCATGATGTGCCAATGAATTGATGTAATACTGAGAGCTGTGGCATAGCAACTTTAACTTCTTGTTTAAACTCCTCCTCAACTGCTTTTCTCTCCTCCCAACACTGGTAAAGGAGTCTCACTAATACATATGAACTTCTCAGGGGGTTGGTAAGAAGACATTGGCCCTTTCTGGCCTTTGTCCAGACTCTCCAAGCTATGATGAATGGGTTCAAGTTTTTGCTCTTGAATGCCTGTTTCCTTAGACCAATTGACACGAGACCTGACAGAGAAGTACTTCGGATCGGGGGGAACCATTGGATGGGGAAGCTGGACATAAGCCAGCATTGCAGCCTCACGGCCCAGCCAGCCAAATGTATCACGGGCTGCATTCAAAAGCACCATGGCCAGCAGGTCAGGGAGGTGACCCTGCACTTCTGCTCTGTGCTGTGAAACCTTATCTGGAATACTGTGTCCAGATAGAGAGTCCTCAGTACAGGAGAGACATGGATGGAGTGTGTCTAGAGAAGGGCCACAAAAATGATCCAAGTAGGGAAGGTGTTCCATTCCAAGGACAGGCTGAGAGCTGGGGCTGTTCAGCTTAGAGAAGGTTCTGAGGAGACCTGAGAGAGGCCTTTCAGTATCTAAAGGGGAGCTGTAAGAAAGAAGGGGACAGAGTCTGTTGTGATAGGACAATAGGAAATGACTTAAAATTGTAAGAGGGAGATTCAGATTGGATATAAGGAAGTGTTTTATGATAAAGGTGATGAGGCACTGGCACACATTGTCCGAGAAGTGGCAAATGCCCTGTCCCTGGAGACACTCAAGGTCAGGCTGGAGGGGCTCTGAGAACCCTGACTGAACTGTAGGTGTCCTTGCTCACTGCAGGGAGTTGGACCAGATGGCCTTTAAGGGCTCCTTCCAACTCAAACAATTTTATGAAATGCAGCGGAGAGCAGAGCTCTTCCAAAGCTTTCCCTCTTCATCATCCAAAGAATCCAAAAAGAAACAGCAATTACCCAGAAACTGGTGGCAAATTAATACCACCATTTGAAAAGACCTAAGAGAGACTCAACACTGAGCTGGAACCTGAGGAACCAGACACAGCTGTGGAGACCAGGAGCAAAGGCAGCTCACAAGGAACAGAAGCAGCTGCTAATCAAAGAGCAAAAAATGTTGTCAACCAATTGTAGAGAAAATTGGCCACAACAAGCAGAGAGGGGAGGAAATAGTGCTTTTCACTCTTTGTCTACACTGGACATCAGTCTTGCAATATAAGCCCAGCTAGGACACAATGGTATTTTCAGGCAACACCATGAAAGATCAGTTTCTTTTGCAGCAAACAGTGCTAGAGGACAACAGACCACCTTCAGAGCCAGTAGAGTTCAAAGATATAGCTTGGAGTCCTTGCGCTATAAGGTGTTGCTTTTCCAGAGAGATGGGAGACAATAAAAAAGTATTTTATATCTCCTTCCATTTTTATCCTACTTATGCACTGTTAAGCAGCACTCGCATATCACCTCAAACAGTCACAACTGAAGAACTAAAGCTTCTTCATACCACAGATCCAAGACAATGATTAATAACAATTATCAGCAGTGATTAGCTAATACGACCATAATACAACAATCCCACTGCCTGCCAGTCATTTGCAGGCATGAGCACATTGACACATGACAGTTGTTCTTACTAAACACTGCCTCGTTCCTGAGGACACAAGGAGAATCGTCTTTGCAGCAGCACCCTCAGCTGAATGTGAAGGAGGCTGCAATTTCCCATCCTGGAATGGGACAGGAAAGTGTGAGTTTAGAGATGTTGAGCCCAGCAGACATGTTTATATAATCATGTTGGAGACAGGGATAAGTATATTATGGCATGGCTGCTTTGTGTGTTATTGTTGGCTATTTGTTTCAGCAATTGAACAAAAAGAACCGCAAACCCTCAGTGTAAAAGGGTAAATGGGTAACTGTGCAGAGGACACCAAAAAGGGTTTATTTACAGTACACCTATTTTACATGACAAAAGCTTGTTCTCAGATTACTGAAAAAAGGTTTGCTAAGGAAAGGAACTTCTAACGTGCAAGTTCAATAAACAACAGACCAATGTTCCAGTTGCAGGAGAATACAGAACTAGTCCAGGAAAGGAACAGACATGAAAGGGTGGCAATAAGAAGGCACTTTCCACCAGATAAAATGGACTCTTTGTCTCCATATAAACAAAGGAGAGTGAGAGACAGATGCCACATACATTACCTAGATTTCCCAGGAGAAGAATAGAAGAGAAATTAGGACAGAGCAGATGTTTCAGGAATTAAAATTTTCAAGAGTGACTCAAATAGAGAAGGAGCTGTTACTGCTCAGGTGAGCTCCAGCTGCCTCAAAGTATGACTACATCATGCAGTACAGAAGCATGTGGATGTGCCCTGTGCACCTCAGAAAAGCCCTTTAGGTTAGAGTAATGCAAGCACTGGGCTCTCAGAGCCAAAAGGACAAGAGAAGCTCAAGTTCTGCCAGTCCATTTTTAGGAAGCAGATAAGAAGGCATGTCTCTGCAGATCATTTGATGACAGATATGTACGGACGTGTGCACCCACTGCAGGGTGAATCCATCATTCAACCTATGATTTGGGTCAGTTCTTCTGGCTCTACCTGAGACTCAACTGAAGACCACTCAAAAAAAAAAAAAAAAACCCACCCAAACAAAACAACCAACCCAAATCAAGGATGGGGGGAAGAAAGGGGTGACTGTTCTCACATATTTTTGCCTTCTAACCTTCCCAATGACCACATATTTAACTCATGTTACTATCCAGAAATCCCTCCCCTGTTGCTAACAGAAGAACACATTTCAAGAAGGGACTTGAGAAGCTATTCTTTAAGGGCAGGATATTTTTGTCTGAGTTTCAAGGTTATGCCCATTTCACTTCTAATATTAAATACATAGATCCCTCCCTCCAAAAAAAAGTCAATTTAGAACAACGACTTAAGAAAACATTAAAATCTTACATGACACTGTAAGACAAACCATTGATCCAAGCTCCCTGCCATTTTTTGTCATTGCAAGGGAACATGGGGATTCAAGATCATACAATCATATAATTGTTTGAGTTGGAAGGGACCCCCTTAAAGGTCACCTGGTCCAACTCCACAGAACCACAGAATTGGTTGAAGATAAGCCCCAATGTTATTTTTTCCTCCACTGCACAGACCACGTGCTACAGAAGTTCCTGGTGTAACCCCACACACTGCAAAACAAGCGTCACACAGAATTAGCAATTCTCTACCACACTTCTGTCCTGTTCTTTCCAAACAGGCACGTGGTAGAAGCGTAACCAAAAACACATATCGCTTTCTAACTCCTATTTTATAGGGCAGTGAAGACGTTCCACAGTATTATTATCATGGATTGTAAAGAAACTCACTAATTAGGCTAGCACATTAGGCACTTGTTAATTGCAATCTTGGTTCTCAATGTCAGGAGACACTCTCATTTGTATATTTCTAAGCAGAGAAAGGAAGAAGGATTTACCTCTGACGGAAAAAAGAAAAACAGCTATTCCCTGATACTGTGCAGTTTATAAGTTGGCTAACCAGCTACTGCAGTATTTTATTTTTATTTTTATATTTTTTTTAAACAGGGTAATGCAAGTATCTGGATGTTTGGATAGACTGATTTTATCCAGCAGAGGATACAAACTAAGCACCTCTTAGCTCGAGTCAATGAAACTGTATTGATAGGTAAAGCAGCAAAAATGAAATAAAAATCACGACTCCTACTGCCTAAATCTTGGCCTGAGATCTGTATTCACAGATGAATTTTAGAAGTATTTAAACATGTCTCAAAATGGACATTCAGTTCAGCTGGTAAGAAATCAGACAAAAACACTATCAGGTTTGAGGAAGTTACATAATGCATTTTTCAGTCAACTCTGACTTGAAGAGGCTTTCCCCTTACCCATGCACACAGTGCACTTTTAATACCTTCCTCTCAAAAATAAATATTTCTTTCCCACATCTGTCCAACCAATCTAGGTATGACAACATACCACATTTCTATAGCTCATTCAGAGGTGGCTTCTGAGCCACCATATCCCTTCTGAAATTCACTAAAGCACAGAATAGAGAAGGATACCTGCCCAAGAAATGCCAAATGGATCAAAGGACTGCAGAACCAATCAGCAGGCTGCACTCTTAACAAGGAAGCACTGAAAAGAATGAACATTTAGTATTTGAGTCAATGCTTTACTATTAATCAGTGAACCCAGCCTGAACAAAAATTAGATGCTTTCTCTTTCTCCATTGATTGCTAGGAGGAAAATTGCCCTTTCAAGAGTTTGCATTTGCCACTATAAGGCCATGCCAATGCTCTATCTTACTCAAGATACCTGAGGCAAAACAAACTGCTTAGCACCTGCCAACTGCCTTCTTCCATATTCAAACATGCAAAAGAAAGTGTGTAGAGCTGCAGATTGCTAGCATGAGAACTAAAAGTTGGGTTATATGTCCTCACTTCTCCAGGCCCTTTAGTTCCTTTGGCTAATAATGTATTTCCAATAAAACCATCCACAGCACTGACCCGAAGGCTTCAAAAAAATCCATCCATCTCCTCAGTATTTTGATCTGAACCGTCAGAGCTCAGAATCTACTCTCTCCAGTTCTGCTGCCTTTGCTTCTTGAAATTACGCGTCCTGAAGCAAAGCACTTAACTGCACATTACAAACCTCAAATCAAGAGCCCAAAGGCTCACCAGCCCACCAAAGTGCAGTGAAATCACCATAAGAAATATTTCCAATTAAAAATAGGCTGTGTAGAAATCAAACACTATCTGCAAAGGGGATCAAAAATTAAAGGTGTTAATACAAACAAGTGTGCCTGCAATCAACATTTCTCTGCCAACGTCAACTGTCTATCATGGTTGCATCCTTTATTCAACCAGGGATGCAGCAAGACATGCTTGCTTTTGAAGTGCATTTTGCAAGAGAATTTGCTATGCCATCCCCATGAGAAGATGAGTTGGTAAAAAAAAAAAAAAAGGGCTTATATTAGGCTCAATAATATTAGATTGGAGAGCTATTAAAGACTGGAATGTGACAGATGACAGGAGAATGCTAGTCTCAATACAGGCACATTTTGAACCCACAGACATACATTCTGCTACCAAGAACAGCAAGAGTATTTTTGGAGTCACTCAGAATCTGCCTTGTTGCATGTCTTGTCACCCTTCTCTTCACCCTCCCACGCTTTCTCTACCTTTCCTCCAAACCTTCAGTACAGAGAAAGTTTGGGTTTTTGCATTGTTTGCATCTATCTGTAAAGCCACAAGGCTTTCCAACTGCCCCTTCCCGCAGCTTCCCAGTGACAAACCAGCACTGAAAAGGATTTGCAAGTAGGAAAAAGCCTGCTACCAAGCACCACTTCCGTGGAGGAAGGATTTCAGTTTCTAAAGCTTTCGGTCTTGAGAGCCGACTTGGATGACACCCTTTTCTTCCTCCTGCTGATCTACAGATCAATATGAACCTCTTTATTGATCTAATTATGGCTGCAGGGGGCTCTTCGCAACTTGAGTGCATTTGTCTCCCTGTGATGTTAATACAATCAGGCACAAAGATCACTTCATTACAAGATCATCTACGCTTGATCTTACTTGAGCTATAAAACAACCACTCCTTTGTTGTACAAACTGTACACAGAAAGCACAGAGCTGGATGACTCTAGTTAGCCTGAGAAGCAGCACTCAGCTCCCAAGAGCAGCTGGAAGAGGAGCTAACATAGCATTCCCACCATGATTGCGATGGAGCCAGACACTGCACTCCAAGCCCCTGCCAGCTTCTTGCAAGGCCTCAGCTCACCACTACCTTGGCACTGTTCTAGCACTAGTTGAAGACACTGGGACATGGTGATGACCAGTTAGTGGTTGGACTGGTGATCTCTGGGGTCTTATTCAACCTTAATGATTCCCAACACATACCCCTTCTGAAATGCACACTGTGGGTTTGCATAGGCAGACACTCCTCAGAGCAGAAGAGGCTGTAAGTAGCTGATGACCCAGACAGGATGCTGTCTGCAAAGGAGGCTGAGAATGCCCCAGTAAATGCAGCTCCATGTCTGTACTTTAAGTCACCTGAGAAATGTGGCTCTTAGCACATTACCCAGTGGATATTCCACTTACATAAAAGAGCACATCTTCAGCAGTGAAGACTAAGAGTCAAGATTAACGGCCAAAAAGAATCAGGCAGAAAAAGGATCTGAATTTGAGATTCCAATGTAGTAAGAAAAGGCTTTAACCTCTTTACAGGGACAAAGGAGCAGCACAACCAGCCTGTCTTCACTAGTTTGTTTTCAGATCTACTCTACTTTCGCAGACATCATCTGAGGACATCCATGCCTCAGGCCTGTGAGCGAAGAACACTTTCTTTGTGAATTCTGCAAAGAAAGCAATGCACCCTTGGGATGTGGATGGCAAAGCATGTGCACAGGCACAGCACACATAGCCTTTGCTACCGTGTCCCAGTCTGGAAGGGACACCTAAAAAAATCCTCCAGTGAAACCATCTCACCATGTCAACGCATTTTTAACAATGCAGACCTATTTATGTGGCTATTACCTGTCTGCGTTACAATTCACCTAGCAGAAAAATAGAGAGCAACTTAACCTTCTTTTCAAAACCTCAGGATGAAAGTAAGCTATTACAGAGCTTTCTGTACCATTAAGTTTATTAATAAGTACAGAGAAAACCCTGAAATCTTTTAAGCCAGTTCTTGCACCCGTATGTGCTAGAAATGAAGCAGTACAGGAAAAACTAGATCCTCAGTTCATCATTCATAGAAATTTCTGAAAATAAATTAAACATGCACACTTGATACCAGAAGTACTTATACAGCAAGCTTTTCTCATCCAAGCAGCCAGCATAGCATTCAGGAACCAGCAATCATGAGAAAATTCTGAGAGAGGTTATTAAAGATCACTAGGCTGACAGACCAGTTTACAAAGCGGAGGGTAGTTGTACAATTAGAACAAGATGGAGAGCTACAATAGAGCATGTGAGTAATAAAGAAGATAAAATGTCAAGATCTTGGCCATATAGCACTGGAAAGAGAGCACAGCTGGATGGAGGGAGAGCAGCACACTGCTTCTTATGAGGTCATCTCCCCTAAAACCACCTGTTGACAGCAAGGCAGTGATGCTTATGCTATGAGCATTCACACACTGCTTACGGCAGTTCAGACCACTCACTGCTGCTTATCTGAAATCACTGCAGCAAGCCTCAGCTCAGGTCCCACCTTATGTGAGGAAAAACAGTACAAACACCAAACAAAATGATCTCTCCTACCATACACGATTTGTCATTGCTTTGATTTTTATATGGGCATCTTCCACCAAGCACTTATTCTCTCATTCATTCCACCTGATCTCTTTCAGAATCTTTAATAGAGGGCTAACACTACTTATTCCCAGAGTGAGGCTAGGAGGAGCTCTGCATTCTCAAACATACACATGCAGAAACAGTATGACAGCTACTGACCTCATATGCTGATTGTAACAGACATGCAGCAGGCACATGGCAGTGGTAAGGGAAGAAAGAGAACACATTAGGGACTCCCAACCCACCTCTGACAGTACAGAGTGATGGTACTTCCCTGTCTTTTTGCATTAAAGCTGTTCAAACACCAACCAGCAAAGGCACTCACTCAACACATTTTCTTTCCCTTCAAATATCCTCCAGCTGAAGGGGTAGCTTTGCTGCTTGTTCGTTGTGTAAGAGGCTAAATCTACGTGCACATTTTGTGAACTTGAGAGAAGTGAGACTGCCTTTCCTGAGCTCTTGTTTGTAAATATAAAATCTGCATTTGCTGCCTTGGTACCGACAGCCAGCTGGTCAACAGTGAGCCCTCTAAGGGCCCGAGGGCTCAAACAAGAAATAAAATCATACACTAACAGTATGGCACCTCAAAAATTATTCATTGCTTCTTACCCGTAAATGCAGCACACAAAGAGAACGAGGGGGTATAACTCGTCCATTCAGCATTTTAGAAATTGATTTTGGAGAAGTTAGTGTTTCTGTTCTGTGCTGTTATGGAGCTGAGCACTTCTGTAGGAACACTTGTCACGTGCGCACCTGCCTCCACATGACCACTGGCAACCTTTCCAAAGGAAACAAAGAAGAAACTGAGAATCTGACCCTAGGTTGTCAGTAAGTTTCTACCCTGATGAGCTCAGAAAGAACAACAACAGCATTCTGATAAAGCAACTATTCTATTTGTTTCATTTTGCAAAGGCTGCACAAGCAAGGAGGACACCCACGTGAGGGACAGCATGACATCAGCATCATGACACAATGCTTTGGGATTCCTCAACACTGATCCCCCAATCCTGGATCCCCACACCTGTATACACACTGGCCAGCTACACCTTTCAAGGCTTCTACAGTCATGCTGGCAGAAGCGATAAGCTCGCCTTGAATTAGCCAAGTGACTAATTGCAAGACAACTGATCTGTCTGGTCCAGGAAGCACAGCTGCTCGTGAAAAGGTTGATATAGTACAGAAATTGTGTAGTTCTGTGTTGTCACTTTGCAAAATGCCCTTGGTAAGCAATCCAAGCCAACTAATCATTGTTAAAAGCATCCCACTAAGGGATTGCAGCTCTAGGACATACGGATATTATCTACAAATAGCTAATGCACATTTATAAAGATCGGTTTATACATTACAAGTATTGACATGCTCCATGCATAGTAGCTACAACAACTCCCAGTTATCAAGTAGTACTTTAAGTTGATGACACACACAGCTAAATCCTGACAGCCATGCAAAGGCCAGAAAAGCACATATTTTTTTCCTACAGTACTGTGCTTCTTAGGGCCTCCATTGGAGTGCATCCATTTAAATGAATTCTAAGGGAATACACTTGTTTGTATGATTTGCTCTCATACAATACTAAATATTATGCCCTCATCTCTTCATATTTTCAGCAGTTAAACTTAAGACAAAGACAACTGCCTTTGAGAAGTATGCTCCTTTGCATAGCTGGGACATTGTCTCTACCACACAGAGGATCTCTGGAACTCCGTACTGATCTTCTGTACAGAACTAGATTCTACAAAGTAATTCTTCCCCACAAAGAATTAACAGCTGTCCCGAAGGTGGAATTGGTCCTGCTTTCCAGCACACCCTCACACTGTTATACATATGCAGTGATTGAGTTCCCTTAATTTCCAGTGGTCAACTTGGTATGTATCAATCCTGCCGTGTTTCAAGTTACAGCGACCTGTTGCAGGAAATCCTACAAGTTTTTTTCCTCTCCGTACTGGCTTTTTCTTGCGTCCTCAATCCCACTGCAGTTCCAATATCTGAGTCATCATCAGCATTGTGCTAATGGAGATTATACACAATCTCACTTGTAAACCTTGAGGGGCAAGTCATTCAAACGCTAAAGCCCCAATTGCTCCCATCTCCAGAGGACTGAAGAGAAAGCTCTCCTGGTCAAGCTACAACACAATTACATGATACTGTCTTTCTGGGCTAACCCTATTCCTTCTACAATGACTTTTGTCACTGCCCAAAGGGAACTCTGTAACAATTTGCATTTTTAAATAGGTCAGTGTGTGCATCCGGAGAAGAGTAAGTGGATGTTCATCGTATAAAACAGCTCATTCTTTCCGGATTGTGAAAGAGATACAAAAAGTATATTCTTTCAGATAATAAGCTTTGAAACCTCATTTGTTTCCTGTCCTTGCTTTCCAAAGTCATTAAGTGAAATAACCGATTGTTATTTCTCAATAATACCTTGGTCTTGTCTCTTTAATGCTTGCCTCTCATATGTTCCTTCTGGTTGTGAGCCACTTACTGGAATTCCCTCTGCTCCACTTCTCTAGGCTAATGATCACGTTCTCTTTTCATGCTCCCAGGAAATATCACAATAACTAGATGGTTTTTCTGTCTTCACTTGCTTCCTCCTCCACCTCTACATTAACCTTTTGCACTTAAATATCCTCTCTATACAATGAAGACTTTAATCAACCTAAGTCTCTCAAAACTCTTTGAACTATTTTCTCTATGAGACAGCATGAATAAAAAACCCTCCTCATTGGAAAGTGAGAGATAATCAAGAGGTTGAATAAGAGGGCCCAGATAGGTCTTGAGTAGAGCTAGGATTAAAATCCTGCTGTTGCTGTTCTCCACAAGTGAACCAGATTCTCTCTCCTACCTCCTTATGAAGTTAAGGAAATTTTTTTACTGAAACTAACAAACATCAAGTGTTTCCCTTCTTCTTCTACCTGTCATATATGTTGTATAGATTAACCTCCTTTATGTCCCAAGTAGCCCATCCACCAGAACTCACCTGTTTCGAATCATCCCTTTTGATCTGTCTTTTAGCAGACCCACAGACTAATCAGAATTCAAGTTAAAAAACCCAAGCATAAGGGCTGAACTGCAATGTGGAATTACTCTGCTTGGTAACAGCTGAAAACCACTTTCTAAAGAGAAATTTTAAGGTGGATGCCCTACAACAGAGATGTTCCAAGTTATGATTACTACTTACACTGTGGTGTCACTTGCCAAGATCCAAGTTAGCTGAGTAGGTCTGCACTGTACAGAAGGGACAGCAAAATGGTGAATGTCCAAAAAAAAAAAAATTCACAAGGAGGGTTAAAAAAGACTTGTTTTGGGGTTTAAGTATGGTAAGGAAACTACATCTCAAATCATTAAGAAAGAATGCCATGTTATTTCTTATTTCACATTTGCTGCTGAGCCATTTTTTATTCTACGTAGGCAGACCAGCGCCATCTCATGAGAATCCAGGAATGCTGTGGGCTAGAAGATGTTATTTACATAGGATTCACACATGGCATTAAGGCATGACCAGGAAAAGCTTTTGTCCAACTCTTACACATTCAGATCAGGGCTTTCCATAACGACCTCCCTGACACCAAGTAAAAAATTTTTCCACCCTCCATTTTAGTACGTAAAAGATCCGTAAGCTCCCTAAAATAGCAGCTTTAACTCTTGGGGAAAGCCAACATGATACAGAGGGCTATATGCTGTTTCTTCATGCTGGAGATGTACCTCACTGCATGGAGAGAAAATATTCGACTACTTGCACTAGCAGACTTGAGAAGGGATTCTCACACATCCAAACTACATTACAACTCCAACAAGGAAGTGCTTACAGCTACTTTATTTTACCTAGCATTATCTCTGATCCACATGCTTCAGGCAAAAATACCTGCATCACAGTTGGTCTCCCCAGGGGCTTGTGTAGAAAATGCTTCTAGCTACATTCCACACTGCAGATATTTCTGCTTTCTGTTATCTTGAAACCTGCAATATTAGCTCCCTTCTGGAGGAAAAGGAAATGACAGTTATTAGTTGTTGTTGTCCATAAAATTAGGAAGAATATGTTAAGACAGAAGTAGAATTTAGTAAATAGAAGCAAGAAGAAAAATCCTTTGATTTGATAAATAGAAAGAAACACAATATATGTCTATGATCACTCCACCAATTCCATCACAGACTTCCCCAGCTGTCCATCATATGAATCTATATATCTGACTTGCTGTATACAGACAGGTCCTAAAAATTAGTAAACCAAAAAACGTACACATTATGAAATTTAAGTGTGACTGAATAACTCCTCATTTCACAACAGCAACAATGAGATATATTTGCTGTACTGCACATGTGCTTAGGTTACCAGGACTGGAACTATTCCTTTCATTTTCTGCAGCTACTTGTTTGTCAGTGTGACTGAGCACAAAGCTCAGCTCATCTCTACTTTGAGCAACATATCACACAGGAAAGACTATTTAAAAAGGAGACGCTTTCTGATCATTCTTCTGTGAGTAGGATTTTTAGGATGCTGGTAGGGGGGATGCTTTTGAGAATCGATAGCTGAGAATTGTGAAGTCAGGCACCAGTAGAAATAGGATTTGTTTCACTGTCTTCTTTATGTTGGCTTCACAAAGTTATTGGGAAGCAGCAGAAGATCAATTTCTGCTCAACTTAAATCACCGATTTAAAGTAAATGCTGAAAAAAAGAAGTCAGATGAATGAACTATTTTAAGGCATTCTTAGCTCAGAAATGCACTATATTTATGCACGGTCTATAAAAACAAGAAGGGACAGGTTTTCTAGATTTTCTTTAGAGTTCTTATTTTCATAAATTTAAGTTTTGTTCCAAAGTTGTAAAATATGGGGGAGAGGGCAGAGAGGATAACTACATTTTCAAATTATTAGAACCTGCTACTTGGAAAAATACGGTTGAACTTTAACACAAGATGTATTCCAAAGTTTTTTAAGTTTCTAGTGCATGTATATACCAGCACAGAGCTTCTCCCAAAGCTGCCTGGCAGCATGTTTCACTCACACAAGGGACAACTGCCTTCCAAACAGTGCACAGAAACGCTACATATGTAAACTCCACACTCAAAAAGACAAGCAGCCTCTTGAATGAAAACACCAGGACAAAGGAATAAAGCTGAAAAGCTTGGTGGAATAAAGCTGAAAAGCTTGAGTTTTCCTCTCCAATAAACAAACAGATACAGTTAACTGCTTACTACATCTGGTAGGAAAAAAAATAATAATAAACAAAAACATAGCTTGTAAGCACAATGGGAACATCCACAATACATCTGTTAGTTTAACAGAACACAGTCCAGCTCTGCTCCAGTCTTCCCTGGACAACTGTGAATTTCCTTCCTAATCATCTAATTCCAAAAAACCTGCCCCAGCACCACACAGATCATCTGCCACAACCCAAAGCACCACAAAAGTTATCAAGAAGAAAATTTACCCTGGCATGGTAGAATGAGATCTTTGTATCAGAAGTACTTTGATAGCACGTGTCGTATTTTATGCCACATTGTAAGAATTCTGTAGGCAGGCTGATACTATACTGCTGACTTGACAATTCATTTCAAGCCAATCCAGTCTCAGAGGAATAAGTATCTTAACATAGAACAGTTTGGAAATTACCTTCCATTGCTTCTGTGACATTTTCACAACTGTCTCGAGCACAAACTGGATTTCTGAGCACTGACTGAAAGAAGACAGACTTGAAAACTACATTACCAAGTCTGCAGATCCCACATCTCAATGACAGAGTAAACTACAGCAAAAGTAATATAGCCTGGTTGCTTACAGATTAACATTCCTTTCCTGGTGCACTGCTACTGGAAGAACTTCACTCTTCTTCCCCAAAACACTATTTTGGTCATTTTGTAAAGTACTCATAGGTCCATGCTGCACCCCAAGTTCTATCTCATAAGTAGTACATTCCCATATATCACTTCCTGGTATACCTCTGGATGCCTTCCACCTTTCAAAGTCCACTCTGCAAAATATCTTTTCCAGTCCAAGTTCTTCATCCAACTAGAGAAAAGAAGGACAGTATCTGACAACTAGGCAACATATGTTATTGCTGATGCCACCTGGTGATTAGTCTGCTGACTGATCATTTCAGCTGCGAGACCAACCAAACAAGGAGAATAGGGGTTGAGAAATTCATTACTTTCCCTTTCACCTCTTCACAGTATTAACTTTCATAAAAACCTTTCAGCACATAGGGCAGAAATCACTGCTTCTCCATCAAAGATAATATGTTTTAACTCCTTGGACATTATTATAGTAGTAGACTAATGGAAATACACAGACAGTACGCTAGTAAGCTTTGATTGCTTGGCAAGAAAAGGCTAACCAAGCTTGTTAGCACCAGAAAAGCTTTCCAGAGAGGTACCTTTTCATGACCATCCTTTTTGTTTGTTCGTTTAAAAACACCTTGATAATCCCTTCAAGAGGGAAAGTTACATTGTTTGCAAGAAAATAAAATTGCATGCTGTATAATTATATGTATTTGGTTTTACTTTTGAAGTGAATGGCTAACTGCTTTATTGTTTTTGAAGACTGGTCAGCATTGCAATTCAGACTGAGAATCTTCAGTATAAATAGTAACTACATCAGACTTCATAACTGAAAATGTGAGCATAGACTAAGTGATTTTTTCCAGTCATTTGATAAGAACCTGAAAGCTGATTCTTCAGCAAAGAAAAGGTATAAAATGAGAGTGCTTTCTAGTAAAATTGAAGGTGAAACATAAGCTTCTGATGACTGATGCCCAGAAGGCTGGGCAGAAAGACATTTTGCTTGCCTTCTAAGCATTCACTTTAGATCATAAGTTTCTGTCCTCCTTAGTCTATCAACTCAGTTACTAAGTGTGCTTTATAGGTAACGAGACATACAAAATACTGTGTACAATCCTAAATGCTTGACAGAAGCAATGTACACTAAAAACATAGCCAGCTGATTAAAAACAAATGGAAAGTCCCAATCCTCACTTAGATTTGCAAAGTAATTCTATACCGTTTGGTCATAAATAAAACTTACCTCTGCAGAACAGTAAAAATCATTTTACTTTGAGTGTTGTGAAAGTTTGTGTTAGTAAAGTACAGATAAAGTAATAACACTCAGCTTCTTTCGAGGGCTTTCTATGTTCAGTGTTTGCGTTGTGTGCCCAGAAAAGGACTTTTTGATAGTCCTTCCCAAGTACTGCTACACAGGTAGTTAATCATCTAGCTTTAGCAAGCAACGTTCCAAAGAAAACAAAAGCTATCCATTAAATCTTTTATTAATCAAAACAATTAAGAAAATGTGAAAAAAAAGCCAGAATTACATGCAATAAATTGGTCTATTTACAATTCAGAAAAATACTTTTATGTAGCATAAATGCTCTAAAGGCCTGCAAATTCTACCTATTCCCTGCACTCAGGAAACTGCTTCACAGGCTGCATGAACTCAGTCAAGACAGGACAAAAGAGAGGAGAAAGCAGGTCTCTGTGTAGGGAGGTGCAGGAAAAAGCAATTTCTCTTTCCTACACAGGAGCTGTAGAGGCACAGACATTCCATAGATACTCTTCAGCACAGATATTTTTTTATCTAAAGCTCATGATTATTTCTTACGATATTATTAACACTTTGCACAGTATGTTTAAACACAGTAAGAACAACTTTTAAAGGAATGAACCTGGCTGTAAGAAATAAGCATCTGTGAAGGTGTCATTAGTGCCCCTTCAGATCCGTAAAACAAATCTGAGCATCTCTTTCTGAGCAGTATCTGACTACTTTAGATTGCTTTGCATAGATAGCAGCCCATTTTGGTTATCAATGTTAACGATCATCAGTTATCTGTCATAGGTGTCAGCATATAGATTTCATGGATTCCTTTGCTCTGCATTAGCAGTTACCTGCAGTGTAACAGGGATACAAATGATTCATTCATCCTTTCAGCAGCAGGAGTGTATCTACAGTACTGTATATCTACAGTAACCATACTAGTTAAAAATATTAAAACAAACACAACAGAAATCTCAACATATGAAAGAAGACAACTTATAACAGAGACAAAAATTTTTAGGAAATTAGCTCTGCTGTTGAGCTGAAAGAAAAGAACCTGCAGCACAGAAAGATGACCATTAGTGCTAATTTGGGTACAGTGCAGCGAAATCAGCACACATCATTTTGCTTGTGTGCTTCAGATTCTGTTGTTTATTTCAATCAATTACTCTGTGACTACAATGATGGTTTGTTGTTTTGTTGTTGGTGGTGTTTTTTTTTCTCCTCCCTTTTTCTCACCTCAGAAAACTTTTTCTCACATAGGGAAAACTATGAAAATACATTCTTTTTTCTTCTATAACTCCATAGCGTTATGGAGTTACATCCATTAAAAATTCTACATTACCTGGTAGCCTCACTGTGATATTTCTATCTTTTCATGCAAAGTAAGAAGAATTTCAGGAGTCACCAAGGGCTCTCATTAATTTTGTAGTTTCAGGGATAAGATCAAAAGAAAAAAAGATTCCTTAAAGCTATCATTACTTCACAAATACTTTCAATCTTCTGTTCTGCTCTTGAGAAGTCAGATGACATTTATACCGGCTGGGAATGTCTCTAGGACTTCTGCTCTCATTCACAAAAATAAAGACGATTTACTGCCTTCTCACTAACATCCCCTTTTATATCCCATCTTACACAGGGAGATCTCTTCGAAAACTTGGCAGGCATAATCACCACGCATTACTCGATCACATCATGTCCAGCTGAAATAGAACCAACAGATTCAGAAAAGGCATTGAGTTAAAGTTATTTCTTATCTGTGTTTAGTGTTTAGAAAATAGAAGAAATTTACAAATCCCTATATAACATAAGTGGAATTAATACCTGAGTTCTAATATATTATTCAAATTTAATACTAAGTTGTTGTAAAGTACAAAAACAAACATTACATCCCATTTTCAGATAATATGTGCAATTCATAGATGCAAAAAATGCACTCTAAAAGCAGAAACCTGCTTGCGGTTAAAACTTTATCAGAACTGCCTACACAACCAGCTTAAGTCTTGGAGATAGATTTGTAATGATTCAACTTTAAGAAAAAAAGCCTAAAATTCTTATTAAACATCTCTTGAAATCCTTGAAATTTCATCAAGCCTGTATAAGAGAAAGTTTATTGAAAAGACTAAAATGTCTTTTTTTAAATGACTTTTAGTTTTCAACCCACATAAATAACTATTCTAGATCTACAAGCTTCCATAAATGCCATTATAGTAAATTACAACAGTCTGCTACCAAAGAAGCAGCCCTGTTGGCTCTTTTGAAATACACAAAAGGACAGGATTAATCTATGCAAACACTCATGTTAGTGCACAACAGGTCGTTTGCCTTCAATGACATTTCACATCTGGTTGTGCTTTACAACAGAAGTTAACCATTTTCACGTGGCTCTTCATTGACTCAGCTCCTCAGATGTTTTCTAAGCCATGTACTATAATCTACTGCTTTAAGAAACTCTCACTCCAGCTTTCAGTTAAAATTGAGTTCTAAAGCCACATCCTGTCTTTATGGTACTCACCAAATCATCAACATCACCACCTTCATCTGCGGCAGGCAGAGTTTCATTTTTCTTTTCTTTTGGAGTCAAGAACTGAAAATACAACAGTACAATACTTATGCTTCTGACGAAACTCAGATCCTTAATGTTAAATGAACAGAATATTAAAACTAGAATATTGTAATTAAAAATCATGAATCAAATTCATTCTGTTTTCCATCCTCCAAAACCACCCTAAAACAAAGGAAATTTCCAAATACTTGCTTTTAAAGGATTTTGTGGAGTCTGTTTAATGAAATAGACTGTATAGAACTCAGTAAAGTTTCCTGTTGAGTTCAATGAACATTTTTCACAAATGAACAACGACAGGAATTCAAAAAAAGGAAAAAAAAACACTCAAACATGCAAGATGGTTAGAATGCTGGTCTTCAAAAATAGAACATTCATTATGTAAAATTCTACTGCAATAGCTGCTCATACCAACTCGCCATATGCCCTCCACATAAAGCATGTCATCCTTAAACAGAGGATAAAGCTAACTTATTCAGATACTGTAACTACTGAAATGAAACATGGCAACAACATCAGGAGTACAGCCACCTACAAATTATTTTTCTCAACCTAATATAGTAGGGAAAAAGTAGTATTTCATCTATAATAATAGAAAAAATAAAAATATAGGACTATGAGTTTTAGTTACAGACTCTAATAACACAGAAATTACTAAACAATTTCTGGATAGAAAATAATCATAGAATCATAGAATCACAAGGTTGGAAAGGACCTATAAGATCATCTAGTCCAACTGTCTCCTCATCACCATTGCCACCACAAGCACTAAATATAATACTATTAAACAGGCAATAAATACCTGTTAAGAGTTTAGGTAACTTGTTTTCTGCTAACAGCTGACTTCTGAAAGCAAATTTATGCTTTTCTGAGGCTATCACCTCATACAGCCATGCGGGTCATGTAAAAAGCCACAGAATAGCTATCAGAGTGCTACCTATCTCCAAGATAATACACTGAAATGTTATTTTACTTAAGATGTTCTGATCCTTCTCTGGAACAACAGCAGCATCTTTAAACGATGGGTAGAACGCCAAGAAGTTGCCTGCTGCATTCTCCCACTATATCAAGAAGTGATCTTATGTTTTAATGTCTGAGGTCACAATTTTAAATCACTGAAAGAGGCGCTCCATCAAATTCCCTCTACTAGGTAGAACATCAATAAGTTAATTTCGTAGGAAAGTACCAAATCTAATATCCAACAGGGTAAAAAGCAAATATACTGTGGTTAACATCACTGACAGTTGATGCAGGCAGCCTCTGCCTAGCTGTCTCAATAGACAAAGGTCAAACACTTCCTACATTCTGAAGAGCAACATTCAAGAACAATGTAGCAAACCTACTCTACAGACAGCATTCATGTTTTACCACGTTAACATCAACTTGACTTAGAAATTTTGAAGATGCAAAAAACTAAGGTGACAGGGGCAGAACAAATTATAATTTCAAGCTGTTGTACACTTGCCTATCTTATTTTGCTAACAAAGTTCTCAACCTAGTAGTAACACAAAGCGCATATTATGAAACTAAAAGGCAATGATGTTGTCAATTCTGAAAGGCTTTTTTGTGCCAGATCAAATTTCCTTTTATGCAGTTAAGATTGCTATTTACAAAAGTAGCACATTTTTTAAGCTTTCAAAATTAGCCTTCCAGCACTAAATTAAGTAGAAAAAGCTGAAAGCTAAAGAAATGCAAGATGAACTTTTGCGGTAAACTGCAATGTGAAGTTTCCATCAAATTCCAAACACCCAAAATTATTTTTTCCTAAATCTGTTTGCATTAATGCAAAGGCAACCTACATACAATAATTGAGCTGAAATCAATTATTTTCCTCACAGTAACCAGAAAAGTACTTTGACATTGCTGTTCTTTTAGCCTTTCTTACATCTAAAAAAAGCATTTCTATTAGAGAAAAAAAAAGCCACCCAAACAAAAACATCAAACCGTTAAGCCATTTTCCTCAGTGATGGGAAGAAAGAAAAGTAGGTATGGATAACTTAGCTCAGCCAAAAAAAAAAAAAAAAAGAAACTTGTACATGTCACCTGCCTAACAAACTGCCATACCAATCTTCCCTTCCCCATCAAAGAGCAATTCAATAAACTTGGAATCTTGTATCCAAAACAGCACTGAAAATGCAACCACCCAAAGATTTGCACATAAGAGAAAAGGCTTCTGTGTCACACAGGGCCACAAGGACAGCCAATTCCTTGACCTCTGAACTTGCAATTTTTATGACCATACAACCTAATACGGAGGTGAAGAAAACTTGTATTGCGCCGCTTGCTATTTTAAAAGATCCAGCACAACCCATCAGGGAAAGGTATCACTTTCATTATTGAAAATAAATGAACTTTTTTGTAATCTACTATAAACTGAAGAAAATGCTGGCCTGGCACACCAAAGGAAAGATGCAGCTCAGCTCAACTGGACCAACAGAGACCAGATTTTGTATCAGCCCCATAAATTCAGAACAAAATTTTAGTCTATGGAGATCTTATTCCAACAACACAGCTCTTCAGTTGCTTTTGTAAAGAGTCATGCAAACCCTTGACAGTGGCAACTCCACAAATTTGGATCTGGAGAACGTTATCTAGTGTGCGCCTGGGACTGCCAACAGCCTAGTTACCAGAGAGCTGCGACTCATTTATCCTGAAATGCAAGGTTAACTGTCACACTAGAGAACTCTTGTGCTCTCAGCAGCCCAGAGCTGACTCCACACAGTCTTTGTTATTCCCCTTGTTACAGCTGTCTCAAGACCTTCAATCAATCACAAAAGAACTTCTTCCCTTACTGCAAAGCCTGGCTGACTGCAGGTTGATGGTAAAAAGATAAGTCACTCGTAAGTCAGTCTACCAGCATTTTGCAGCTCCATCTTATTCTGTAACTCCACTCCTTGCTACTCTTCATAATTTCTGCTTCGTCCTTGCACAGTGTTCCTCCTCTGCCACAACCTCATAGTTAAAAGAAACGTAAACTCTAAGATCTTCATGGCTAATAGAGATTTCCTTAAGGAATAGAAACTCATTCACAGCCTTATCACATTTTGAATGTCAACAATAGTTTCAGACTAAAAAGTGAAGTTCCCAAGAAATGATTTGGCCTACAAAGTTCCCAAACAAAATCATAGCATTTGGAATTTATAAGAAGAGTTTATATTCTTTAAAACCTCTGCTAGGGAAAAAAAGACTGCTCTATAAACTTATGGGTGATGAGAAACAACCAGTAGGTCCTTTGTGCTCACAAAATAACATCCTGTCATTTGTACTGGGTACAGAAGATCAGTTGTTTTTTTTTTTTTTGGATTCTTAGGAGATTTCTTATATTTTTGTTTTCATGACACTTCTGTGCCTTCTTTACCTTGAGATAAATTGCTATAGATTAAAAAAGCAGTTTCAAAAATACAACTTTTACCTACAAATTAATTAAACTACAGACAACCCACTTCAATATCCTTCTGGTTACTGCTCACGCAGGTCTGGAAGTAACAAAAATCAATGTGGCATCTTGCAGAGAAGCAGCTTTGCTGAAAAGTACTTAGTGATTCCAGGTACAAGCTTACCTTGAGGGATCTGTAATACAAAGACCTTTCTTCTAACCTACTTAAAGTTATGGCACTCAGCGGCCTGACACAAGGCTGCCCTTACCTTCTTATCCTCCATGCACAAATACAATTTTTGACAACAAATCTGAATTCTGCCTTCTTTCAACCTGAAGGCATCATTCTGCCCTTTATAATTAACTCCTTTTGTAACTATGACATCCTTCATTCATAGTATATATACTCATTCATAGTATATATATTCATTCATAGTATATATATATATATATATATATAGTATATATATAGTATATATATACACTATATACACTATATACTATATATATATAGTATATATATATATATATAGTATATAGTGTATATATATACTATATATATACTATATATATATATACTATATATGCAGTGATAACATTATATTGCTAGTTAGTAAAGCCTTTAGTGAAAGAAGGCATGCTGGTTTTTTAACTGGCATGTTAACAATGAGATCACTCAATGAGTTCTTTTTATGAGGTTCAAATAGCAGTCTTGAATATATAATTTATTGCTGCTAAACTGAGTTCCTGAAATCCCTGTTCTTTGTAGGGGGTATTTTCAGATAATTACATCAAATATACTACTTCTTAAAGACTAATTAAGATATACTGCTGCAGTACACACTTATTTTTGTTCTGGATTGGGGCAATATTAATTCTTTGGCAAAAGAACTCTATCATTTCTTACATCCTATTTCATTTATACACATTATAAGCAATTTTCTGTTCCACAGCAAGGAATCTATACAAATAAGTGCTAATTAAAACTATGATACCTTTTCAGCTTCTTCACTAGTCACAGAACTTCCCTCTGCTTCATCTTTAGTGATCAAAGAAATTCTGTCTAAAAAAAAAAAAAAAAAAAATATCATAAGAAGGCTTCCCAAAAACACACCAAATTCCAACTTTGGCTTGTATCATCATCATCACCACCAAAAATAAATAAAATTGTTCAAAGGAAAATGTGACTTGCGTGAGTCAAATATGATTTAAAAATAAATTAATGAGAATATTCATAAGCTTGTGAAAGTCTCCATTTAGGAAACTGTTAATATTATGACAATCACACTAATGAGATACTGAAATCACAGATGAAATGCTGAAAGTCTACAAGAAATTACACTTTTAGTCATTCACAGCATGCTCTTCAGTCCTTAATAGCCTCAGAAATATTAACTCTTACCATACAAATACTGACGCTGTGGTTCTACAGTATGATTACCAGTGTTGATTCTACATTTACAGGATGACTGTATCTTTTTGCATCTGCACCACCACTCTATGCAGTGGTGCTATTCCTCCCCTCTCCTGGCCCCAAAAGAAATTAAAATAAAAGTCCAACCACTACCTCTCAATTACTTGTCCCTGCCTAGCTCACCGCTTGGCTACATGAAAGCTTGCACCTAAATAAAGAATTTGGGGGGTATGAGAGGAAGGAACTGTAGGCTCAGGAAGGTTTCAGCAGCAGAACAATTTTAATGGTACCTTAACGTGTGCCAAGAATCACCAACACACTGACTTGCATTCCTCATCTTTTGGTGATTGCTCATGACAAGACCCAATGCTACATTTGGTAGAATAGAGGGCATAGATCACGTCAAAAGAAGCAGGGAAAAGAGGACTTCTGTGTTTGGTAGCAGCAAGTGAAAAGCAGTTTCAGCTACCCAGTAGGGTCAACCTATTCAGACGGCGCATAGAGCACCATAATTTTATGATCTTCTCAGAAGATAATTAATTTTGTATTAAAATACCATCTTGGTTTGCATTTATTTTTTCTTTTCAGAAACAGTTCAGTTTGTTGAAAATTATGGTTTAATCAACTAAAAATATTAAAACCGCATTCCAGCATGGCTTTGGAAGATCCAAGTTTCCTACTTACAAAGAGTTCTTTTGGTTGTTGCTGGGTTTTTTTGTTTTATTTTTTTAAATCTTCTGAGAAGTTCCCCCTACTGTACTACTATATAACAGTTCTTCAGAGTTGTCTTATGTTGCTGCTTTGGACTACTAAAACACATCCCCATCCTGTATTTTTAAACATTTGGGTAAATCAGTCATTACACACTATGGACTCCTCCATTTTGAAAGGCACGAACCACTGCATTCTATAGCAGGCACCCTTAAAATAGACAGCTGGGTTCCTAACAGATTTCCCTAGTTCTGCTTCCAATTAAAAACAAGAGTATGATGTAAAATGTGGTTTTTTTTTTTTATAGTCCACTATGTTTCAGACTTGTGAAAATGTTCCTCTATTTATCGCCTGTGTAAATCTGAAGCTCTTCTGGAATTGCATTGCCTTCATCTCCCAGTTTAATCACAGGTAGATGTCATAGTAACACATACTCTGTTCTTCAAGATACTTAAATATAAAATGATCAGTGACACATTTCAGTGCTACCCATGCCTTTTCTGAAGCTTAATTTGGAAATATCCTTGTAAGCTGCATGAGTTTTTTCATTTATTTTAAAATTCATTTGAAATTGTACCTTTTTATCCTTATCCTGTAACATTTAATTTGTCTCCTCTTACACAGTTCATATAGAGTTTCAACAAGACCTGGCAAGGCATTATTAAATATTACTGGTTTGAAACTATAAGGGCAAAAAATAAAGTTACACAGTATGAAAGAAAAGGTTTTTGGTTTTTTTTTGTGGTGGTACTGTGTTTGTATTTATTTCATGTGTTGTTGGTTTTTTTGTTTGTTTGTTTTTTTATTAAATATTTTACGTAGGCTGCAGGAATGATCCGTATCAGAATGCTGTTCAGCGTTCCATTGCTAATGCAAGGTTTTTACCTCACATAATGGATAAAAAGTCAAATGGAATCATACCTTGTACCACAATCTCCCAGAAATCAGTTAAGGCTTTATCTTCCACCTTTGACTTCAAGGCCTGCAGAAAATCATTAAAGCACTGCACCTTGGATAGCTGAAAGAAATAACAGCAATGATTACAGGGAAATATTAAAGTAGCTGCAAGCTTAATTCTTTATAAAGTCATCTAAAATTGTGAACATGAAAGTAATTATATGTTTTCACTGTATTAAAGCCAAGAGTTCTAAGGAAAGGTGAACCACAAAAACTGAATTAAAAAAAAATTAGACACTTTCTTACAACTATCTTGAAGAAATCTGCAGAATAGCTTATTTTTCCTCTTATAAATACCAAGTCACAAGCTTTGTGTTTTTATGTTTAAAAGAATAAAAACAGCAGTAAGTAACACCACAGAATTTTTGAGTTCAAAAGCATGTTCTTATCTAATTAACAATAAAGAAAAGCAAAACGGGAACATTTCTCAACTTTCCAACCATATGAGATTCAAATCACACAGAATCATAGAATCACAGAATCACAGAATCACCCGGGTTGGAAGGGACCTCAAGGATCATGTAGTTCCAACCCCCCTGCCTAGCAGGGCCACCAAACATACACATTCAGATCAGGTTGCCCAGGACCCCGTCCAACCTGGCCTTAAACACGTCCAAGGACAGGGCAATCTATTGAATCTACTTCTCCTAAAGCAATGAACTGCTGTTTTTAATATAGTGACCAGGTCCATCACGTCTTCGGTTTAGAAGTGTTCACATATTACAATTACCTTCATAGCCTCCCCTCTGAAAACTCTAATACAATTGATCCCTTTCATGTAGTACTGTGAGCTTCTGTTTTCCAGAAACTGATCAATGCGGTTTATCAGCTGCTGACTCACTGAAAGACAAGGATAAATAAATAAGCAAACCAAAGAACCCATATTTTCAAGGAAAAAAAAAATCCTTTAGATCTGTCTCTCTATTCCACCTTGACAAACATCAAGAGTTAATCATACCCATACTGCCTTAAATCACTCAATTTGATACCTGAGTATGTAAGTTACTGTCAGTTACTTCAGCCTATTTGAAAGAGCTAGGTGTGCAAGGAAGACACTCAAGCATGGCCAAGGCAAAGTCTAAACCTGGAAGCCATGAAAAGAAAACACTGGCCTAATTTTTTTTTTAAAGTCAAAAATATAGCTAGAATATTTAGGACTTAAAGCTGAGGTATTCTACAACTTTACAAAGGACAGCCTACAAACAGCCTTTGAAATATATGCATATTTCAATTAAATTCACAGTTAAATTCACAGTGAGTGTGTAATAATGTCAAAACAATAGGTGTAGGGTGATTGCAGTTCAGAGACCACCTTGTTATTGACATTACAGTGGATATTGTCTCTGCAGTGGGTAGCTTGATGATTTTTCAAGGTCAGTGCTGCTTGTGATCATGGAGACAAATACTATGAACTGGTTTTGCCTAACAGAAAAAAAGCAGAGGCAAACAATGAGACTTGTGCTGACAAGAAGGGGAAACATAAGCTTTATCCTCAATACTGAAGGGCTCCTAAAAGGTAGGTAGCAATAAAGCACTGCAAATACAACTGAGAACATCAAGATGTGCTCTACAAACCCATGTAAATTATCTTGGATTTTAGTCCTTTACTTTGTGTTTAATTACACAATTAAATTAATTAAATAAAGCTCAATTTCGCTTTCTGTCAGACACCCAAGTGTGGGAAAATATGTCCTTGCAGCTATTTCAGCTGTGGAAACATCACTGAAAATCATCTGCTGCAATGATGGGAATTAACAGAAAAGACAAGGATAAACACACACTCACAGAAGACATCATATAAATACTACTTCCATTCTGCCTACAATCAGCACCAGTACTAGTTGTTATACCTATGTTCTGTGATGCTTAACTGAACTAATCTGAACAGAATAAAACAGGATGTATTTGATACTCTCCCACCAGCATCAGACTCCAGTGAGTTTCAACAAAAGGAGGTGAAGAGTAGTCTTGTGCAACAGCAGCTAGCACACAACGAAGTATGCTAGTGCCACTGCCCCAGAGGTGATCAGCTCACTCCTAATTTATATTACTGGTAGCTGACAAACTGAATTGAGGTCTCACTACTTAAGCTCCTCAAGTTAAGTCAGTCCATTTTTTTCACGGTTAACAATCTTCTCATTAAATGTTCTAACTTCTTACGAGTTGAATTAATAAAAGCAAGTCCTGCTGGTATTTTCAATGGTGGTGGTGTTTTGTTTCTGTTGTGGTTCTTTGTTTTTTGTTGTTCTGTTTTTTTAAATACTGCCTTTTCATTGATGTGTTAAATTAAAACCCCAGGCAGTACAAGGGTGCAATAAAAGTATTCATTGTCAGAATGACTCTACCACATGGCTTGGAATTATCACGTACTGTATTTATTTTGCTTTTTTTATTATTATTATTATTATTAAAGAAAAGCCTTTTCTACTCGATTGCCCTAGCAGGCATCAAAACATTTTTTCTTGCTAATGACTGCAAATTCACTCTTTCTGAAATTTGTTTCCAAATCTGAAACAAATAAAGCTTCATACTGTTTTAACAGGCAAGAAAATACTACAATTATACAGAAAACAAGCAACAGTATATGAAGTCAAGATTCTTTTCATGTCTTGTAATAGCTTGGCTAAAATTAAGTCTGTCCATTGAATCTCCATTAAGTGACAGATCAATGATTGATGAATCTAAAATGGATAAAATGCCTTTGTTCCCCTGAAGTAATTTGATAGTCTAATCAAAACACAGACAATACCAGAGACAGCAAAAAAGGATTTTAACTGGAAGTATAATCCACAGAAAGTGGACTTCATACACCTTTGTAGGTCTTTGCAATCTTTTGACTTATCCAGTGGCAGTGACAATGAGTTGTATTAATGGGCAGAGCTTAAAGCAAGAGTCACAGACAAATCAGTTCAACTACCTGCCAATGGATTTTAAACTGCTGTTCTGCAAGAATGATCTTTTTGCAACTGACAAGGAGGAGCAGAGATTTTTTTCTTTCTTTCCTATCCATCATCTGCCTTGTCATGAATGTGAATATTTGATTTTGAGTGCTGCAAAAAGTAGATCTGTCCCGGTTTGCAAAAACACACGTTCTGCAAGACACAGCTCATACAGTAGCTCCAGTCACATCTGACGTCCTGAAGAGCAAGTCCTAGTGATGTGAGCTGATAGTCTATTCAGAACACCACCATGTAATAGTCACCTTCTCCTCTCACAGCCCTCTACATCTCCCTCCTACATCTAAGGAAATGAACTAATGAATTTCCGTATTTGGCCCATGCTGAGAATTCCAACACTCCTAATCAACATCTCATTCCACAGATCATCCCAAGAAATGCTGATCGTCTGTTTCCTCCTACTGTATCTGATTGACTGTGCAACAAATAGAGCAATTATGGACTGGAGAACTACAAGTAAAAATGTTTCAATAGAAGATCCTACCCCACTGGCACTGAGGTACTTTTCCTACTCTAAAATACACTCATCAGTGCTGCCACTTCATGTGAAATGTGTCATGAACAATTATATTCACTTGTTATCTCTGAATAGTTACAGTACAGAATTGTAGTTATATTTTCCTGCTTGTTCAGTTCAGCCCTTGATCTTGATTACTATGCCAAACAGATGACAGTTTAATAATAGTTGAGATTGTCTCATAGCCTGAGTTCAATTCCTTGTACATAATTTTTTTTCCTAAAAAAAATATTAAAAATACAGCCCCTTCTATGCACAAATGAATCCTATTATTAGCAATCTTTTGACTTATCCAATGACAGTAATAATGAGTTGTATTAATGGACAGTGCTTAAAGCAAGAGTCACAGACAAATCAGTTCAACTACCTGCCAATGGATTTCAAATTGTTGTTCTGCAAGGATGATCTTATCGTAACTGACAAGAAGGAGCAGATTCTAAACACTGCCCTATTTTTAAGGATTTCTTGACTTGATAAAGGAAGTAAAAATTTTATCAAGAATCACTAAACTACTCTGGTGTGCTATGTGGTGCTGCTCAGTTTTGAAATGCTCTCTCCAAATGGCCATTAACAGTGGCATGGCTCAGAACGATTTAAGACTAGATGTCTGAAAGTATTCTGGTTCAAATCCCATTCAAATCAGAATCATGGAGAACCAGGTGGTTTAGTGCTCTAAGCACTTCAGTATTAAGAAGTTCCAAATACAGAAAGTTTCCAAATTCTCTGGGCCACTCTTCCTATGTTTAACTACCATCACTGATTTTTTTCCCCATAATATCTAATTCAGAATTCTGTTTGTTGTGTCGGACCCAATCACTGTGCTCTTCAAAAGAGTCTGGCTTTATCCTTTCTGTGAAGTAGAGACACAGAAAACTTCAAAGTAAGTTTTTTTTTACATTTAGTTATTTGGTTTGCAAATATTATTCTAATGATTGAATCATTTTCACCAAACCTGTCATCGCATTTGCCCTACAAAGCAAGAGTAGCAATACTTTCCAATATACTCAAAGATATCCACTAAGATAAAAACACAGGCAAGCAGCAAAGATATGTGCCTATAAAAAGTGAAAATAAATACTATATTAAAAAAATTATATACATATCTCACTAGATAACTACACATTTCTGAGAAAATCTGGCAATTAAATACCCATTTTGTCACAAATAGTACATTTTCATTGCATATCTGTCATACACAATTCTTTTATGCACATGAAGCATCCACTGCAAAACAGTCTTGTTAGACATTTTACTCATGTGATCTACATGCCATGGTAAAAGTGAGTCACCTGAAGCAAGGCAGAAAGTTTACTGCAATCTACATATGTGATTATTGACTCACTTAACCTTATTCTTCCAGAAATGCCTAGGAGTAAAGATATTGACAAATATAAGCATAAAAACTGGGAGTTCAATGCAGTTTGTAATGCCCACAAACTGTACAGCTATCATTTCAGACTTATTTCTCCACAGACAATCAGTAAAAGTTTAAAAAAGCTTATTTCAACTACAGGACTTCAGACACCATGTTCTCAGACAAGAGTCCTGCAGGATGCAATGAAATCTGGCAAACAGCTTCCACAGAAAAGTAAAAAAAAAAAATTATATGTATGTACACACAGTATTTTTTTTTTAAACTATTATTTTTATTTATTTATTTAACCACCTTCCATTAAGCATTCCTGCCTTACACAGAATTGCATGCAAGTTCTATACTCTAAATTGGACATTATCTACTCCCTGGAAACACAGACATGAATGGAAATCCATAAACAGTTGCACATGATGTAATGGTGGTTGTGTGGCTACTCCTCTGGCATAAGAAGATGGCAAACAGCCACTGTATTTGAGCCTTCTCTGCAGCCACAGCACTGAAGAAGCTCACTGTATAGCCTTGGGAATAAAGATTAGATTCTACTTAGGGCAACTAATCTATTTTATTTGCATTCATTGACAAAAATGTCAGAAGCTGTTATGAGAAGACTGCTCTTTGTGATGACTGTGCACTTGTAACCTGTTCAAAACGAGACCTGCATAAACTGACATCTCTGCAGCAGTGAATGCAAACAAGAAAGTAAACGTGTCTGGAGAGGAGACATAATATTAGTTATAAGAACAATAAACAATCTGCAAGTTGGCACCTTCACACACCACTGATAACGTGAACCATAAGTACATCCTTACTGTAATAAAATGCACAGATGTCAATTAAAAATGAAGTCAATTACTATTCCAGGGTTTGAGCTGCCAGTCTCAGAAAACATACCCCTAACACCCTTGCCAATCTGAAACACTTGGATTTTTTTTTTAATAGAATGTATTTACATATTACCAAGTCAGTTCTCCATAGGAGCAAATACATCATCAGCTCTGTCCGCTGTGGAACTTAGTATGCAGACAAACACTGCAGGTGCTCAAGGCCCTGGGAAACCCGATCAGGTAGGTGGCATCCCTGCCAACGGCAGGGGGTTGGAACTGGTTGGTTTTTGAGGTCTCTTCCCACCCAAGCCATCCTATGATTTTGTGATTCTAAGCTGCACACAAGCTCCTACGAACAGCAAAAATCCCAGTCACCACTGCTAGATGCATTAATACTTTCACCTTTGTTGATTAATATACCATCAGGACCTGCTACAGTTCATTCTTATTATTTACTTTATCCCTCTTGCCATACTTCAGATAACTCTTTTACTTTGCGAAGAGACTTGCTGTGGACTGGAAAGGGTGTGTGTAGTAACTCACAGCTTAATTATAAACTGTCACTCTTCAACAGCTCTTCCTCTTGCTACAACAACCCTAACCCAACTCCAAGCAAACAGCTGAAGGAGGAAGGAATTGCTACCTTTTTTCCAAGTGAGAATGTAGGCTCTGTTCAGTTTGGAATTCTACACTTCATCTTTTTATATCAGAAAGGAGAAAGACGGGATACAGCCTAGTAGTTCTCCTGTCTGCATTCTGACACATAAAATGTTACTAATTTTTTCCAATAAACTACTACAACACCACAGATTATCCTTTCCTGCAAAGACATTTTACGTGTTCTAGCAGGGACAAAAAAAAAAGTTCTCATTAAATGCGATATAAAACTATTTTTAAGAAAAACCCTCACAATTACTGAATAGTTTCAAACGTGCCTGCAATGTTTTATGTATTGAAGTACCTACAAGACTCTAAAGCAGAAAAATGACTATGCAAAAGGGAAAAATAATATGCAGAGCATGTTTTGATTTAGAATGGCTTCTCTCATTCCTTTACATGGGTGATTGCACTACACTGTCTAGTTACACCTTATAATTACAGAGCAGATCATACACAAAAGCAGATTGTTCAAAGTTTCAGAAGCCATCCTGGCATGTACTGCAGTTATCTCTACAACAGCTAACAAGTGGATGTATTTAAGCACTCTTCACTTAAATGATCTTCAAGGGTAAACACTATACTTATTTCTGCTTTAAAGCCTTCCTACATGATAAAACTAATTACCATAACAAAGTAGTCAATCGTTCCACGGTTTCAGCATTCTAGTATCTTGTACAATGTTTTTTACTGCATCTTAATATATCTGAGACTTGAGAACACAATTCAACAATTTTTCAATAAAAAGAACTTGTTCTGTATCTAATACAAAATCCACATAAGTAACTGGCTAGCTGTCCTATATTTCTAGACATTCTGAAGAGAAATAGCCATGTAGGCTTCAGTAGACTATCAGAAATCAATACACTACCTAATGCACTCCTAAAATCATGCCCAAAAGCTTAAATAGCCAGAATAGCCAGCATTTCTCACAAAAAACACTTGAAAATGTTCTTTTGGGAAAGCAAAAACCCACACTACATTAGTGGCTACCAGGTAGGTAAAGCTTATTTTGCCACAACCTTCAAATCCCCATTCCAGAGGATGTAGGACCCTGTTCATCTTGTGCAACCTTTTTAAGATGCCTGTGTACATTACATATACAATAACTGCTTGGCATTTTAATACTTAGAGCATACCAAACCAATGAGACAGTAGCTGACCTGTGCTGTGCATTTTCTTCCTTGCCTCTCTATCAAAACCTTGTCTTTTTTTGTGCTGAGTGATAAATTCAGCACACTCAGAACATGCTCACACCTTTTGAGGTGCTTGCTGGTTATTACAATCCAACTTCACTAAATTTACCCATATTTTCTTCTGCTCACAAGCAGCAGTAAGAAATTATCTTTCCTTATAAACATTCAGATTTCAGGCATTCAATTACTATTTCTTCATAAGACAAACTAAGTATGCAACAGAAGACAGGTTTCTCATATAGAGCCCATCCAACAAGTCTCTACTTCAAGCTAGAAAGATCACCTACAGCTGGACAAGAAGCTGATAAACAGCTTGAAAACGGTAGCCAGTGCCAAGAGATCTTCTGTTAGAAAATGCAGAAGCTGCTACTCATACCTCAGTGTCACTGTCTAGTGCCATCTTACACAAACCAGGGTGTCTGAGACAAGCCACCCATCTTTGCTTTGTAACATCAGAAACTAGTCAGTATACTACTGTAAAGCATCTCACAACACACAAGAAACTTGTATTTAGGAAAATAGATCACATCCACTGAGCCCTGAAGATGCTGGTAAATGTAATTAAGATGAATAAAGGTCACTTACCATCTTTGAAGTCAGCATTTTTCTGCCTCACCAGAATTCGGAAGTCTTCTGCTGGGTTAATGCTGCCAACCTACAAAAGATACAAAAATGACAACTGTCTGCTAAAAGCCATTTCTTTCTTCCTGGGAGGCAACAGAAATCTATTTATTTTAATATGGAAACAGAATTGGTACACTTCTTCACATGTAGATGCTGAAAACTTGAATTTTATAGTGTGTTAATGTAGAGTAGTCCTAGCAAAGGTTAGTCATGGCAAGTGCAAGATGAATTTACTACACTGCAATCTTATAAACCAACTATATTCTCTGGGGTTTAAAGGTCAGAAGCATAGTTCAAGCTATCTGCTAGTTCAGCTTTGAGACCTTCTGCAGCACAGACCTCTCACAAATCTTGACAGACACTTAATGAGGAATGGAAGCTCCCAGGCATGAGGATACAGAATCATTGACTTGCCAAAGCCAATAGGAAGCTCAAAATTAAAAGCTCATACTCAGTTCATTCACTCCTTCTGGAGCAGTCTGGCATCTTAAAGATGAAGTTCTACATTTGCATACAAGTGCAGAAACCTTACAACAGAAATAAAACCAGGTCAGATATCAAAGTTTACTGAAAAGTGGATCCAACAACCTTAGAATGAAAATTCACAGTGTTTACTGTTTCCTTTCAGAAACTGAAACTTTTCTAATTTTATTTCCAATGTTTATGTTTTGCTGCCAACGTAACTCTTTCAGTAAACTTACTTGGTCTCCCAGTGTTTCTTTTAAATCAGGCAGTGCCATTTTTCAGCTAATAGCAGAAACTGATTATTAGGAGTACAGAACATTGTTCTCAGCTCCACACCTTTCTTAAAACTCAACCATTCCTTACAAAAATGAACTTAAGAGGGCAGCACATTTGAAAACAAGAAGTTATCTTCATTTATGTTAAATCACTTATCCTATGAAATAAAAATCTAATAAAGTTATGATATAGTTTTTACATATCCATTTACGTGACACTTGGAATTAAGGTAGAAACCTAGCTTAACATTAAGATGAAGATAAATGCATTATTTTAGTATCCCAGCCAATGAAGCGAGCAATCTCTAAAATCAAGCAAGACCTCTGATTAAGTACACAAAGGGAGCTTTTACATGGCAGAATATATGAAAGAAGAATAAAACTCCAATACTGAACCCCAGCTCTGTGATCCTGCTTTCTTCAGATCCACAGGCTTGCCTGTATAGTTCTAAGCTTTGTGGGAGAATTTTGCCTCAAAATATCCCAGGTTGATGGAAATCCATGCTAATATTGATCTTAAGGCAGAGAAAATTTGCTTTACAATATTTAGCAGAGTCTACAAGCAGAAAAATTTCAGTCATATCTGTTTCAGCTAGAATTCCATGCTTTATCAGAAATCCTGTATGCTGACCGCAATACACTCAGAAAAATTGATGTTCCCTTTTGATAAAAAGTTTTAAAACTTTACTTACAGAGGTGACATTGCCTTCAGCAAGTTTCATGATGCTAAAGCTATCTTCCTCATCTTCAGTTTTTCTTCTCTTGGCATTGGGTCCATCTTCACTGCAGCAAATGAAGAGGACAAAAATGAGCAAACACTAAATCAAAGTAAACTCTTCACTAAATTAACAAAAATTACACTGAAGACCGGAGAAAATCTTCATTATTAAACTGCTCTCAAACTAACAGTAAACAACACTTCATTTTTCATCGTCTTCACAAAGAAGACAGTAAAAACAGAAATCATTCATGTTATTCATGCACCTCTTTTGCACGTTTCAGAATACAGGCTTTTTCCAGTTGTTTTATTTGAAACCTATATATTGAGTTAACTTTGCTATTTACTGCATAACGTAAGTCAATAAATCACGTATTACATGATATTTGGTATTCTCACCAAGCTGCTTTTAAGCTTTCTTTGCAAATTCGTGTTTAACATTTAAGCAGGGGCAACCTGTTCCAGTGTCTCACAGCAACCTCACAGTAAACAGTTTCTTCCTAATACGTAGTGTAAATCTACCCTCTTCCAGTTTAAAACCATTTCCTCTCGCCCTGTCACTACCTGCCCTTATGAGAAGTTCCTTCACTCTCCATCAGCACACAAAGGGCTTTACATAATTGCACTTAGAACAGTCAAACCTGCTAGACAAACCCTATCTAAGCAAGAATTCTCCTAGAACAACCTTAAGCTACACTAAAAATGCTTTCAAAAGATTAGGGTATTTTTAAACTATTATTTGTGGTTTCAGGCTATTAACTTTCTACCTTTGCCCTCACAGGTAGCATACAAGGCACATTCAAACCAGGAACTTAAATGCCAAACTCACAGGATTTTAGATTATGTCTTGGCAACAGAGTGAATCCTGATAATCACAAAAGAGAAAAGCAATCAGACACTGTGTCTTGTGCTCTTTAACATGATGGGCTACTGATACAGAAGAATCAATTTTAACGTAAGAGTGACTGAAAGGTACTCAGTGATCTAAACTGCAGTATATGCCTTCAAGGAATCCCAAAACTAAACAAAGTTGTTCTGAAAAATTCCAATACAGCAATGAAAAAAAGAAATAGAAAATTTGGGACAAAAAAAACAGATCAAGGACTGGGCCCCATTTTGCATTCTTCAAGGTTACAACTGACCTTAAAATTTGCATTGCATGCTGCTGAATTACCCAGTTAATAGAAAGAACTCATACTGCCTTCCTTTCTGTGGCACAGTCCTCCCTTCTTTGCAATCAGTGTCCATCCCACTTTGTTTCTGTGGTCTTCTCTGTTCTTTTACTTAATTTTGTCACTACTGAAATGAAAATCCATCTCCTCAGCAACTCCTGTCATCCATCATAACCTTACTTATCACTCCAGGTGAAGTGATGACTTTGGATATGCCTCAGCACAAGGACAGCAGGACATCCTGCTTCATTCCCAGCTCTGCTCTTTCTGGCTGACCTCGAACAACTTGCTTTATTGCTTTGGACAGCCAATATCCTCTCCATAAAATAGAGAAACTGCTCCTTATCTAACACTAGAGAGTTCAGAACTTCCATGCGAACGCAAGTTCTTGTATGCACCATGATGGTTTGACCTCAAAAACTGCCTTGTGATCCCCTGCAATGTCTTGAAATGCTTCTCCCCCTGCAATATTTTTACCATTTCAAAATGCTTTGGGGTTGGATATAGGAGGAAAATGTAAATGGTAATATGTAAGTGTTAAAGTCCTAATCTACAGCCATCATTAAGCAAAACAGTACAACAGAAACTAATGAATCCAAACCCATTTATACTAACCAAGGATTTGACATTTAAAACCTGTTACTGATAATGTACTGATTAGCAGTATTTTTCTTTTAAATGTGAGACATGCAACAACTCTGAGAATAATTAATAAAATGAAAGATGAATTTAAAATATCTGGTTCTACTTTCGGATAGATGCCTCTCACATAATGCAAAACTGGGTTTTGTCTCTCCAAAGTCAATCTAAGAAGAAAAATACATTTTACATAGAATGTAGGAAGCAAAAGTGAAACACATTAATGCTGATTGATAAAATTTCTATTAAAATATCATGGCTAAATTTATGCTGCTGTAGTCCCGCTCACACCTTAAAAGTAAGTAGAGATTCATCCAGTCAATATCATGATGGGTGACATCAAATGCAAGAGATTGATCAGCACTAATCTTTTTCAGAAAAGAAAGTAACTGTGAAGAGAACTTCTACCCAACTTTTTAAAACCTCTTCAGTGCAAATTGTCTAGATCTGAGAGCTTTAAAAAGTCGAATGTTAGCGGTGCTTAACATCTTCCTTATCCACGTTGTAGTGAAATTTTTTTCTCATTAAATGATTTAATTGTGTCAGTCAGCTATTCCCAGACACAGATATTTCTATCCTTCTGCTTACCTTACAGATCCTTTTCTTTTTCCTAAATCATTTTATATGCCCACACCAATTTTCAACTCAATTCTTTTTATAGTTGCTTTCATCTTCCTTCTAAATCAAATCAGTTTGTAACCAAAACAGCTTTCCTTCCTGCTTGTCAAATTGAAGCCTTTGGGGCAGTACATTTTTCAGCAACATGCCACAGCTTTTGGTTCAAATTTCTTCCTAGCTTATTTGAGACTAAGTTTTATGTTGTTTTATTTCCTTGTTTCTAAAGCTGTTTCTATACTTTTAAAAACACATACATAAATGTATGTATGCTTATAAACACATGCGAACAGAACACAGTACATGCATACAGCAAGGATAAGGTAATGTAATCAGTACGAATTCACAGATGAGACAGGCACACACAGCAAGGATCTAAAGAAAAAGCAATCTGTCTCCTAGCCTGTATAAAAAGTGTGGTCACTATCCCAGAACAGCCTGAGAAGTCTGAGGTCGTATCTTCCCAATGGTAACAAGCTAAGAGGCTCTACCCAACCAAAAGCAAAGGATACGCATCAACTCCGCTTCGCAGGCCTTCACAGTGGCTCAGAAACATTATTCCTCGAGCTGAAACAACTCAGCTAAAATGGCAGAAGGGTTGAAAAAGGAGCCAAGAACTCTCCAACATCTCAGAGGACCAGCCTGTTGTAGGCATTCAGTACATTTAATTTTGAACAAAATAGACTTGGCTGGGAAAATAGTACCAATGCAGTACCAATTCAGCATTTTTCATACTTACAGCACAAATAATGTAAACACAGTATATGCACTAACAAGAGCCAAGAATTTTAGCTTAACAACTGCTAAGATGTTCCAGAAAGAGTCTAGAATATTTTAAGACATCCACATTTACTGCACAGCAGATAATAATTAAGCTTTATTTCTTTTGATTTGGTATTCAAAATGAAAACTGTAGAACAGCAAAATAGAGTGTGCTGCTAGTAATACTTAATCTTACAGATAGTTTAAAGTACTGAACTGAACCCTCTGATACTTCTATTTGAACTATTTTATAAATGTCAGTATGACAAATACTGTGATCACCATGCAATCAAGCACTGTAAAGGGCTGCCCTAAGAGTTAATGCAGTGTTCATCCTTGGATTTGCAAGACAAGATTGGATGGAGTCCCGAGATACTTGCTTTGATCTCATAGAAGACCCTGCCTTGAGCAACTGAGAACCAGAGAGCTCCTGAGATCTCTCCCAACCTGATGAATTCTGTGATTCTGTGACAAGTATAGATATGCAGACTGAATGCCACTATGTCTTGTCCAACAGCCGTAAGACCATCAGTGCTCTTCGAACACCCCAGACATGCTGTGTTACCACAGTGTTCTCCATGCATCAGTATTTTTTCAGTTTATAACCCAATATACAAAATGCTATCGCATTCAGCGAGAATTAAAGTGCAAAAAAGTTTTTAAGAAAAAGTTCCAACTCACTCATCTTTAAAGATATCTTGAGCAGTCTTCTCTTCTTTTTTCTTGCCAGCATCTTTTAGAGGGAAAAGTGCCTTTACTTTTTCAAGTGGAGCCTTGCACCTTTCTTTTACCACACAGGGCACCTCCAGCATTTCCAAAAGGTGTTGTTCAATTGGTGGCAATGGCTCATTGGGGTGAAAAGCCTTATGCTGCAAACACTGCAAGAAACATTTTAAGGAAAGAAGCCTTTCAGGTTACATACTTTTAATGGAATACACTCGTATAGCACATACCTAACATCAAATGATACATATGCATTATCTTCCATATTAAAGAAAATACCTTCACATTGATGAGAAATATTTTATTTCACTGTGGACTGAAAATCATGTGATCAGATGTAAATAATAAAACTGAATGAGAACACTGATGCTGTAATATGTGCTATAAAAAATATTAGGAAAATCCCAGGAAAAAGTCACACGAGAGAAACGGTCAAAAAACTAGACAGCAAGACATACAATTCAGTCTTGCATTCAAGTTACTGTCATAGTTTCTTGTCCCTCAAAGAAATATTTCCTCTTGGTCAAAAAAACTTCATGTGTATAATGAGCAACTTTCACTTGTTCCAGAGCAAGTAGCAAGAGAGAAGTTGAAAATGCACAGGTGAGCCACTGAACACAGGTATGTTTTCATAACAGCTTTGAAAAGAGTGATGGAATGAAGAGGCCTTACAGAGGAACATGAAGTTGGAACAGATGGCAGGAGCTACAGAGAGGGCTCTTGGGCACCCCTGTGTGTCTAGCTATATAAAACTAACACACATACACACAGATACCAATACATGCAAATGCACGCATAGAAATACACAGGAGAATCTGCTTCCCAAGTACACTGCACTGGGTGTATTAGATGCAAGTGCAAAGGTAAGTACCCAGTAAACGAGGACAACAGGAGAGATTCGCTCCCTTGCTGTCAAACACGACCTTAATTTAAAAAGCAAAACAAACTTCTATTTATGCCAAAAAGCTGCCATTAAAGAACATCCAGACCATATGCTGCACATCAATACTGATGTGCTTTCATGCTGCCATTAAGATTCCAATCCATATCAGAGCATACTTTCAAAAAGAGGCAGTGGTACAAGGCTACTGATTTGGAAACACTTGCAATGATTTAAAGCATAATTATTTTGAAAGAGTGAAAATCTTGCTGGAAGCTGCAATAATGGCTCCTGTGAGACAACAACAACAAAAAATAAACAAGAAAACCCAGAGATGATTTGACAATATTAAAACAGCATTAGGGCGACTGTCTTCTACAGTCTTTTGCATCTGAAATCTCTACATATGTAGCTGCGAGAGCTGAGCAGCCTGTAGCCACAGCCACCACTTGTCCCTGCTTTTCTGAGTAGAACGTGACTTCTGAACCCTGAGATGGCCAATACCCTCAGAATCGAGGTGTAAAACCAAGATGAAGTTGAATCAATTTAACCTGAAGTTTTTTTTCTTTGAAGACTTGAATTCCAAGGCATAATTAAGTTTCTCATCCTCACAGATGCAAAGAAAATCTTAATGATATGAAAAGAATTTAAATCAAAATGTAGACAGCTTGAAACAATAAGTTTAAGTAGTGTGAATTATTCTGCCTACCCATAAAATGTATTAAATCAGACAACCCAACGTAGTACTTCAAATATCAACCATATTAGTCATTTATTACTGATCAATTTACCTCTGATCTATTTTGGAATCACTGCTCAATGAAATAATGAATAGAAAAGTGACTCTGCTCAAGATTTGATTAGATAGATAATGAAAAATTAAAGCCCTCTCAGTTTTCAGTGCATTTCTCTTTGCCCAAAACATTAAGACTGATTTTTTTTTCTGCGTCATCATCTCCCCAATGCAGTGTTGAGATTCCCAATCCAGTTTTAACTTGTCTGCTCTGGGTACCTCTGAGCATTTTTGATGCTTTTGTGGACTTCTGAGCACAGGTGTAATTCCCCTTTTTCTCCTGGACATGAGACATTTTAGGAATAAAATGTATATCAATGACAATATGGAAATCTACACTTAAATACAAAAGCTTTTATACTGGACTATCCACCACGCAAATCATTCTAATGTGAATTACAGAGACAGAAAAACAAAAAGATTTAAGAAAGTGTTTTTTAAGATGTCATATAACTTATGACTTCACCTGATATAACCTTTGAAAATGAGGGTTTGGGATTTTGCTCGGCTTAAACAGGTCCTCAAAAGTTTCTCCATCATCATCTTCATAAACCAAATTCATAGAATCAATCATGGAGTCAATCGCAGATAACTGATCCACTAAGGCAACAATTAAATACAAAGAAGGATTAACTTGCAGATGGGTGCATTTCTTGAAACAATTTACAGATGAAGATTCTCTTCAGAATGTGAAATTTTGACAAGTCATTAAATGCCACAGAAGACTGCACATACAAGAAATGCCCCAAATGAATATGGGCTGCAGACAGTAATAAAAACTCTGCTTTGTTTAAGGACTACAATATAAAGACATAAAACTTATAGGGTTTTGTTCGGTTGGCTTTTGACTTCATTCTTTCCTTTGGAAGACCTCAATTACTGCTGCCTTTCTGCTTCCATTTTTCTTTTTCAAGTTGTTTTCATTTGCAACAGAAGGTTTATAGGACACTTAGAAAATGAGGAGAAAAGTAAATTTGGAAAACTAAACTAAGTAATATAGATTTTAAAAGTTAGGATTGCAAATTAACTCAGTGCACAACAGTCGACTATTGCTCTGGTAAGACAGGTTTAAGATCTGTTATCAAAACTGCTGGCTACAGAAAAGTAAATAGAAAACGTTTCAGAAACCCAGTCATGCCATAAAACCCTGATGTGCAGATGCCCATTCAATGGATCACACTACAAATTGAAGTGGGAGTGGATTTTAAACTGCATCCATTTATGCTCACTGCTATGAAAATTCACAGAACATTGAGTCAAGCTTTGCATGGCTGCATACTGTATAGTTCTTCAAAGATGCTTTTCCTTGAATCTGGACACAAGTAAATGCTTCAAAAAAAAAAAAAAAATACTGGAACATAGAAAATACATCTCAGATAGTGACCATAGGACCAGCTTGTTTGGAGTGATTGCTCTATTCTAATCTTAGCTAACCAATCACATATTGCAGGCCCTGCACGATCTGGCCATTTAGTCTCACAAACAAGCTCCAAGATCTAGGTTTATGGAGGACTAACTCTCAAATGTCTGCCACTGAAAAATCCTGTGAGACTAATAATGATAAAATCTGAGCCAGAATTCATTCAACAAGACAGGTTTGAAAGACTGTCCACAAACCAGGTCAGGTCAGGTCTGCTCAGCCCGCAACTGAACTGCTGCAATTTAGATGCTTGTTTCACATTTCACAGTGGCAACACTAAAACTCATTTCAAAAGGGCTGTTGCAGTGGCTGTGTACTTTCCTATGTCAAAAAAATGACAAAGCATACAATTTCATCAGAAAGCCAAGTATTCTAGTGTTTCAGAATATCTTAAAAGAAGAATATTATAGCATTTGCCCAGTTTCCCAAGAAAGGATTATCTTACCAGTAGGAGAGCATTTCTTATTGTTTTTCAAGGATGAAAACATGTACTGTCTTACATCTTCCATGTACGGTAGTTGAACATAGAAGAGACACTGAGAGAGAAAACAGAAGAAAAATCCAAGAAGAAAAAACTAAGCATAAAGTATAAAAAAAAAATAAGTCTGAGGTAGCCCAAAGTGATCCATTGGGCAATAAAAACACAGATACTAGATCTTTTAATTTTACTTATATACATAAAAATTAATCAGTAAAATGCATATAGAGCAACATCATTTTAAGCAGTAAAAAACAAAAAATTATTTCAGAATACAATGATGGCAACACTTCTTAACTTACTACAGGCTGAATAAAGACCCCCGAGGTCATCCAACACCTTTGTCTTGCAAAGAGTTCCATCCAGCCAAGGTTTAAATACCCCATACACTGAAGCTTTGGGAGGTTTTATCACAGCTCACTGTGTTTTAAAGAAGTGGGTTTTTTTTCCCCCTGACATTGTCATGCTGATTTTCCCTTTATTCAAGTACCTCCTCCAGTATATACTACCCTAAATAACTCCTTTCCATCCTTAATGTTTGTAGCCTTCATAAGCCTGAAGATTTACGTCCGCCCCCACCTTAGTCATTGCTCAGCCATGCTAAATATATTTAGCTCTTTCAGTCGTCTCTCAAGAAAGATCAGTGGAAACACACGTAGCAAAAATTCTAAGAAACTGTCGTTTGGGGTCTTTCAAAACTTAAAGAAATATTTCAAATATGATATACTTACTTTTTTTAATAAAAAAAAATGACCAGAAATTTTATCTTTTTTCATAGTCCTTAAGTAAATCATTTCATAGTCTTAAGTAAATATTGTCTTCCTGACTCTCAACCTGAATTTAAGAAGCATCTTTAAGAGCTGTTAGCTCCTCCCCTCAGTCCCAGTTGACTTTGAATCCTAATGACACTGGAGTAACTGGACATTCCTGAAGTGCCAACTATACACCAAAAATTTGCATTACTAAGCAACCTGGAAATAAATGAGCATTTAGAATCAAAGAAGGAATCTAGTACAACTTTGAATAGTACTTTTAGAGGTAGTTAGTAACACAGCAAGAGAATAGTGGCAACTTGTCTAAATATCTGATTATACCTCTTCTAGATATCAACATACAGATTTCAAGAATAACAAAATGAAATTATTATTATTAAAATACAGATCAATTTTATTCAAATCTCTAATATAGAGAACTCTAATAGAAATATGTATTATTACTTTTCTGTTGTTTTTTTTAAGACATTTACTTAAAGCTATTTGTCACCTCCTTGTCCTAAGACTTGATACCACATCATAAAAACAATAGTGGCTTCTTCTGGTACCATACAACACTGCAAATTCACACGGTTCAGTTATAATCATTTATTAATTGGTATTGTTAAAGCATCTCTAAAGAATCTCCCTAAAAAAAGGTAAAGGTGAAAAGTTACCTCATACGCATCCTTAATGCATGGAAAAGCTACACCAATTTGTGGGTTACATCTTCTATCGTAAGCATAACGCACTATAGCTACTACATTCAGCTCATCCAATGCTTGAACAAGGGCAGAAAAAGCAACTGCTGCATTCTGGAAAAAAAATCATACAAGTTCTCATTAGTCTGCTGAAAGATGCTTTCCACAGTGAATTCAGCAGCACTTTCAACTACAACTTCATGTTCACAGTATTTTTTTTCTTTTTTAAACATGACAATTTTGAAAACTAAGAAACAAAGTTCAAATCCTATCATGAGAGTGGGTCCACTCAAAGCTGAGCATCAGCTTTAGATTCAGATGTACCACCGTTCACACTATCCATGAAAAGTTCCCAGAAACATTATGAGATAAATAGAGAAAAGTCAGACCCTTAATCAAATACATCAAAGTCCTACAGTGATGCTGTTACTTCTCATGTTTAAAATAATTTGGAAGTCTGTTCTAAACAGTAGAATGGTCTGTGTGAAAATGAACTTAGCCACCATGCCCCTGCACAAACAATATTTACAGGTTTCTCATTATTCATGAGACAGGGTATTCATTTGAGGTTCAAACTACTTTTAATTTCAGTGGACAATGGTACAAGACTATAAGTTGTATTAAGAATGCTTCTGTTTTATCAGTGCAGAAAGAAGGAACAATTTCAAGCACCACTGCTTTCTTTGCTATTCCAGGGCAAACTGGCCATGAAGGCCAATGGCATTCTGGCTTGATTAGAAACAACATAGTCATCAAAAGCAGGGAGGTGATAATTCCCCTGTACTCTGCTCTGGTGAGGCAGCATCTTCAGTACTATGCTCAGTTTTGGGCCCCTCACTAAGAGAAAGACATTGAGGCCCTAGAGCATACCTGGAAAAGGACAGCAAAGCTGATGAGATGTCTGAAGCACAGGCTTTATGAGGAGTAGCTGAGGGTACTGGGATTATTTAGCCTGGAAAAGAGGAGGCTTAGGAGAGACCCTGCTGCCCTATACAACTACCTGAAAGGAGGTGGGGGTTGGCCTCTTCTCCCAAGTAACTAGTGGCAGGACAAGAGGGAATGGCCTCAAGCTGCACCAGGACAGGTTCAGGTTGGATATCAGGAAAAACTAATTTCCTGAAAGATTAGTCAGGCACTGGAATGGGCTGCCCAGGGAGGTGGTTGATTCACTGTCCCTGGAGGCATTTGAGAAACATGTAGACACAGCACTGAAGAGACACGATTTATTGGGCAACATTAGTAGTAGGAGGACAGTTGAACTAGCTGATCTTAAGATGTTATTTCCAGCCTTAATGAGTCTTTGAAATCACTTTCAGAATTAAATTTGAGTTCATCTCACCTCATCGTCTTTTGCTGCAAAGACCTTGAGAACCTGGTTGCCCATGTAACAGTGCCTCTGGATCTACAGAATGAAATCGTCAGAGATTAGCTCGATGTAAAACAAATGTTATTAACGTACTCAGACCGAGTAAACTACTGAACAACCAAAACATTACTCAAGTGAGAAGCCAAAGAACCTAACCACTGTGCATTGAGGTTAACGCTTTGTGTACGTTCCATATTTCCATTTTTCACTCAGTGTGGATATTCAGTCATATTCTGCAAAATATTCCCATATCCTTCCTATCAGTTGGCAGGAATAAGAGGCTACATTACTTGTAGCTATTGTGAGTGTGGAAAACATCCAGTAATAAGTCAGTGTGGAAAGCCACAGTAGTTAACAAAACACCTAAACCTAACAGGTACTATGCTACATCTACTCAAAATAAATGAAAAAGGAACTGAAGAAAGTCATACCCTTAACTAATAAAGCTAGTTTAAGAGCACTGTGTAGTATTTACAGCTGCACTGGCAAAGCAGAACTTCTGTTAGCAGAGTGTATGCTGCTCATGAACATGGCTGACTGAAAAAAAGAAGTGTCATTACTGGGCACTGCTCCAATAACCAGAGCTGCAGAGGCTGACACACACCCAGAGAAACACTGCAATAGTGGAACAGTTGTCAAAGCACACATATTACACTAGTGAAAATGACCTGTCCTTGTTAAAGAAAATCCCACCAAATTATATTACCTCCAAACTACACGGAGTTTCATCATTTAGCAAATTAGCATAATGCTGTTGAAGTCAATGACAACTTACACCACAGCAGATCCGTTTAATGTATTACAGCACAATTGTTGAACTCATTTACTCTGCCTTCAATTATTCTTTGCCCTTCTATCCTAAAAGGCTCAGGCATTTGTATGTTTCATATAAATATCTGAAGTGTACACCACTGTAGCTTTTGTTTGCCAAAGAAATGGGTCCTTTGTAATATTTTCAAGTATTATTTTTTGTTTTACACAGCACTGCTTATAAATTAAAAATCAAAGTTTAAATGGCCTCTGATCTTTTTTTTGCTGAGGGACATGAATAACTAAGAAAATAAGAGGTGGTTCTATTCCTTCTTAATTATGAATTTGGAGCTGTTCCCGTTTCTGTAGTTATCTTTTCTTCATAGGGTTTTTATTATTATTATTATTATTTTTTTTTTAAATAAAATTAAATTTAAATAAAACATGCATTTGAATTGTGTTGGTAGCACGACTTCAAACAATAAAATTCAGGAGCCAAAACACAAGAAAAGCAAATGTCTTGAAAATTCTACTTGTAATTGAAAACCTCCTGTACAATATATATATTGTTCATTATCTGTACAATATAATTTTAATCCTACAACTCCCCTAAATAATTCTAATCTGATAAGCTATATCCAACTACTTATGTGCTTAAATACTCTCAATTCTAGTTACAGGACCAGAGCATACATTATTTAGTATGTAATTCCATTCCTGTTTGTCATGAAATCCATTGTAAAAAATTTCAAAAGCAGTACACGTTTTGTGCATTGAAAAAAACAAAAGGTTCTTAATTCCTTAGGGCATGTTTATGTGATAAAAAAAACAAAAAATTATTCCTGCAATAAATTATATGGAGGCAGTTTGGAAGTATTACTGCGCTATTTGACCAACAGAGGAAAAATAACAGCTTACAAGAAAAGGACTGCTCACTTACAGGAGCACGACACTTCTCAGCTGCTTTCAAGTCAGTTTCCCTTTTCAATAAAAAGATTTCAAGTTGAAACAGGAGGCCAGTTTCCATCTAAGAAAATGCTGCACATGGTACAATACATCTTACAGAAAATAATGAAGACAGTAAGATTCAGCAGTAAACTATTAAGACCAGAGAAAGGTACCAAAAAAAATATTCTCTTGTGAAACTTGCTGTCTGAACAGAGGGCTTCAGCATGTCAGATCCAGTTTTTGGTACTGCATTTAGCAGCTCCCAACATCTCCCCGCCCCAGCCAATTTAAGGTGTATAAGCTCAAGCACAGTGCTTTTCCTTAAACAATCACTTTCAGTGCATAAGTTATTGTGCTGGGTTTTTTTTAAGCAATTTTGCAATCTGAACATCCTTAAGGAACAGCCAGGTTACAGGTCTTATTTAGGCTGGAACCTCATTTTAATTCACCAGTGCAACTTTCTGCTTTTTCAGTCAATATGCTTTAGATGATCACACCACAATAGTCTAACAATATCTCTAGTAGTACACAGGGTCTTCTGTGCCAACTGGACAGAAATGTTTAGTTGCATACAATAGGGAGACAGCTTCTGCAGAAACTTCCTCTTTTTCATCAGCACCTTTCCTTCTTGGTAAAGCTAATGATGGCTCAGCCTTTTATCAAGGGTTCTATTTTGTACAGGCATTGAGACTTTTCAAAAAGGAGCAAAAGGGCTAAAAACTTCCAGAAGAGAAGATAGAGCTCCCCTATGGTCCCACTTCAGCACTGAGTGTGAAAAGGACTGGGTGCTGTGAACTCTGAGATGGAGTAAAGTTTCAGTCACCCTGTGAAATATCCTGGAAAAGAAAGAGCAAAGGCAGCTTCTGAGAATTAATGGCATGCACTCCTGTGCATTCTTGTCATGTATCACATCTCCAGAAGGGTTTGTTAAGCCTTTAAGTTTTTCCAGGTAAAACAGATGTATCTGTAGCATTAATTTCGTCACATAAGTGCATCTATTCACAAACAGTGAGGATCTCCTTGGGATACAGAAGGCTTTTCAGTGATGCTACCTTCATCTTAGTTCTGTGAACTCTCTGCTACGCTTAATTTTTATTACAGAAGCCAAAAGAAAGGTACCATTCATAACCTAATCCTTACGGAAATTAGAAGGAATGCTGTTAGTTCCCAGGCTTTTTTTTAACATTCCTATAACGTTAAGAGAGAGGTTTCTTGTGTTTGAAAGTAAAAAAAAAAAAAAAACAAAAAAAAAACACACACCACACTCCTGGCTGGGGAAAGCCCAAGGCTTCTGTTTTATCTGTACAACAGATAAATTCATCTACTCTTGTAGATCAGGCATCACTGTGTAAGTTAGTAAGATGAAATTAAAACTATGGCATATCTGTAGTCACTTTGTGGAGATCTGAGGTCAGTGGCTCCTGCTTCACCAGAAAGAAGAATGGCCATATTTACAGATGTCTCTTCTTCACAAGACTACATACTGCTTGCATCTACTAAAATCCACTCCTCTATAGTTGGCTGCAGGTACCCCATTCCCAGTTCTGGAATTGAGTACACCACCATAATTACAACAAATTTAAACCAAAATCAACTGTCTGTAACAAGCCAGTAGATTGAATAAGTTTAGTACTGTACCTGAGATGTTCTGCTGAATCCCAGAACAGAAAAACATTTTGCTTCGGTTTTGTATTTCATTTGCTCTTCATCTTCTTTGGAAAAAGGAATTATATCACTCCCATAGCGAAACCCTGGAAAACAAGAGAGGAGCATCTGGTAAGCATATGGGCCTACAATTCCATCACTGAAATTAGCTCTCTGAATATTTTAACAATGCATGCACACCCCACAGCTACACTCCACACGCTCACCAAATTACTTCTCCTGTTAACAAAAAAAGCACACACCCTACAGAATCATTTTGTACTTCATGAACAGCAATTGTACTCCTTGTAGATCATTTTACATAATGGCCCTTGTAGAGAGCAGAAAAGATAAAGAAACTGAACGTCTTGCTTAACAAAGTTATGATCAGAGAATAGATGTAACAAATAGACTACAACACTCTCTGCAGATGTAATGAAGGAAAAAAAAAACACGGCATAAATCTTAAGAAGGAAATGACATCACAAGGGACTCAGAGAACAAAATGTGTTAACATTGGTAGTGAGGTACACCATCATATAGTAGAAAAAAAAAAATCAAAACATCTTTGTATGCATAAGTGATCTTTCTAGACACTTCTATTTTAATTCCCACGCCCTACATTATAGGGATACCTAGATAAAATAGGAGCCTCTTTGTTTTTCTGTACCAATTACTCATTTCCCTACCTGAAGTTAAAATACCCTCCCTGTATCATCATCACATTATTATACTGTCATAGACTACAGGCTGTATATCTTAGGTGAGATGAAAGCAGAAGGAACAGAAGTAAATCTCTGGATGAAAAGCCTATATGCATACAAATTTTCTGGAAACTGAAAAGCAAATAAGCAGACAAAACAAATGATATTTTGGTATGGGTGTTTCAAATGCAAAATATCATCTAATCACACCATTTCTCAAAATGTCTACAGAAGTTTAAGACATTATCTGCTCTTTTAGAAAAATGTAATACCACTAATAAGAGAAATTTTTCATCTTTTGTTCCTACTGAACTATTCACAACATTTTTTCTTTGTTATTAGTAACATCCCACAGCTTTTCACCAGCTGGGGCAATTCCAAGACACCAGCAAAGGACAGTGTAAAATGCTTCAAAATATTCACTATGGTAAGTGGATTTTTAAAAATACTGATAGTTTTGAAATAACAGTACTCAATTTTACCTATCATTTCAGCTAAAGAATCAAATAGATACACACACACACACACGTGTGTCTCATACTGTTTGGGTGGCATTTTTATCTGCTATTTCTTTAAAGTACTCCTAGTACAATTCAAAGAGGTTAAACTAAAAAACAACAAAGCACAATATGTCCACGTTTTTAAGTTTATTTTATTTATATAACAGCAAATCTGTATACTGTTATCTGAATAACTGTGCCCTTTTCAATTAATACACTTGTCCCAGTTATATGGGACAAAAAATGCAATCTGGAAAGAATTATTCAGTAACAAAATCTAGAATCACACACACACACACACACAAAAAAAAAATCACATATTTGCTTAATTTTTTTTTTTAAAGTAGATTACTTCACACTGCTTATGGGACCTTCAGTCCTCTCAGGAATTTAATGCACTTAGAAACACTGTATATACCACTATTCCATATCATACTTCTTGTGGAATTTGAAGTTAAGCTAATAGAATTGTTTTATACTCTGCAGAATATGTAGAGCAGTTGTTTATCTAGGAAAAAAAAAAAAACAAAACAGTGCTATAAAATATTCATGTTATCAGTACCACTGGAGATTTGAAAAAGGTAAAGGTAACACCACCACTGACTACAGAACTGAGATTGCCTTCCACACTGTTCTGTTTAGGAAGCTGTAGTCCCCTCCAAGTTCCACCTGGTGGTATTATTACTATTCTTCCTACTACTAGGAAGAATAAGAACTTCCAGAATATGCAAAGACAGACAGCTTACACAGTTTACATTTTTAAATTACATTTATACTTCCAACTACATCAGCTAAGCACTTTTGAATTCTACAAGAATACAGCCATTATCTCAGGTCTGCCTCCAGGATGCACACAAAGAAGTCATACCTTGAATAGTATCATCTTTCTGAACCTCTGTCTCATCATCATCATTTAAACAGTAAACGGTTTCTCTCTGCACATCTTCTTTTCTGAGGGTTTTAGCATCCACAACTGTCCAAATTTTTTTCACCTTCTCTTCTGTGAGCTTTATATCCAAATTTGAAGAAAAGGAACATTTAATGTTTCAACTGGATCCAGAACTCTTACCAGAGCACAAACAAAAGTCTTAGACAAAGTACTAGGTAATTTTGCCAGTAAAAGAGAGCCCAATCATACATTCTTGACTGCTACCACAGTGCTTTCAGCACACTGTTTCATCCTTATGAGAGCTGTCATTCAACTTTATCATAGACTGCATACTTGCTGTGGGTACTTGTGGAAGTCACCGCAGCTTGTCATTTATTTTACTTCCTTTAATTATGTACTCTTGACAAAGTATTAAGATGCACATTAAAGGTAAAAGACAACACTCATTCAGCTTGTTTGCCTCAGTTAGCCATCACATTACTATATAACAGCATAAAAAAAAGCACCCTATCTTACTATAGCTTCTCCAAAAAACAGAAGACAAGCTGCACCACAGGACTGGGCAGGGAAAGAAGGAAAAAATACTGAAGTGCAATCAACAAACATTTCCTGACTACAAGGAAAGAAATACGCTGTCTTTCTTCTTTGAACCTGATGGTGAACTTAATAAATGAGAAGAAAAACATAGAACTGGGTAGAAAACAGAAGAATGGATTATGGCAGTCGATACCACAAGTCTATTTCTAGCTCTGCTCCAGCTGCTATATGACCTCGGGCTAGCAACTTGGATCAGGTTGCTCACTCACAGGGTTACTTTGTTATGTATGTGAACACCTTTGGGAAGGGATCCTTACAGTGAATTCATACAGGCTCTGGAAGAATATTCCAACCAACATTTATAAATATTAAAAACAAAAAAAAAGATGGGCCCACAGACAGCTCTCTCAAGGCTACATACCTGTCCTTCAAAAATCAGATATGTTTCAACTTCCTAATATGCTTTGATGCCTTACTGTTCTGATCAGACTCTCAGTCTTGGATTCTAATAACAAATCAGCCAACATCCATCTCACCAGATTCATCAGTACTGCTATGCTATATAGTAACCTACTGCTTCAGTTACTGGAATTTCGCACAGTTTTTGTGTTTTAATATACTTCTTAGCACTGTGTGAAGGACCAAAAGAAAATATAAGGGAACCAGACTGCATATAAGCTCTGTCCAACAGTATAAAGCAAACAAGTTGAAAATACACCTTTCTTAAATGTGAAATAATAATAGATGCAACTTGAAACAATAACTGATGTAACATTTACACTCGCCATTTTACACACAAAAGCATGCCTAGGAGTTAAGAGATATATATTAAATCTCATGGAGCTGCAGACATTTCACTGATACCACATGGAAAGCTTCCCACAAGTGCAGCATTCTTTATCAAGTTCATCAACTTCAACACCAACACCACTGTGTCACAGCATGGATGGCAATTACTTCTATTTATGTGTATCATTAATTTTTGATAACGTGGGTACAACATGGTGAAGGCTAAAGAGTTGCTGTGGGAACCAGTTTCATATCTACTTCTATACACAAAATCTCTGCATTATTATGGATGCTTTTTCAGATTTTTTTTTTGTGCTTTTGTTTTTTTTGTGGTTTTTTTGTTTGTTTGTTTGTTTTTTAAACCTTTAAGGATAACATTTGCAGCTGCACCCAACAGGTTGCTAACATACAATAAAATATATGATTTTATGCACTTACTGCTTTGTAGGCCACAATCCTTATAGACAAATTGGAACCAATAGTTAACTGGCATGACCAAGGTGCAGGTCTTCTTTCTATTTTCTTAAACATTGCAAGACGTTCCAGGCTCTCTCTAAACAAAGGAATCAAGAAGACAGTAATGAACTCTTTGGTGAACTGTAATAAAATATTACAGACAATACACTTTCTTCAGGGAGATGCAGGAGCCCAATTGTTTCAGCTTAAATGGCATGAAGCATTAGAAAATAAACTCTGTGAATAATCTTGTCATTAACCATTGTCAGAGAGAAGGAACAAAAGAGGTGGCACAGTAGGTTATTCCCATCTTGAGTCTTCATTACAGTGTGACATTAGGGCATAAAGACAGTGCAATAGGTCTTATGAGGAAACTACACAATTGCTTATTAAGCATTTTACATTTCTCTATGCTCAGTCAATTAGGGCACGTAGTTAGCTGAACAACCTAAATTAGAAAAGGCTTCTCCAAGTGGTGAAATGTTTTCTGCAGTGGAAGCGAAGAAATAAATAATCCAGCTTCAATTAACGTGACTTTGTTTGTGTGGTAATTAACTTCTGACTTTTTTTTTTTTTAAACAGTGCTAATGAACTCATTATTTTTGGAGCATTCAGCTAGAATGAAATAAGTTACTTCAAATATTTCTAGCCTAAACAGCATATGTGCAAGTTCATAAAATACAAGAAAGGGAATTTTAATGATCTCATACCAAAAAGTGTTTATTCAACTGCACAAATTTATGCAATGGAGTCCAAAATTTAGAAGCTGGAAATAAAAGTAGTGTATAATACATTATTGTGAAATCAAACAGGCTCAACTATTGCACTCTGGAATGGTTTCCAGCTAATGCAAACTCTATTAGCTCTTTTGCTATAAAATTCCAGTGCCCAAGTGCTCAGAAAATGTTATTTTTATTGCATGATTACGCAAAATAGTGTTGATCTCCCCTTTCTCACATCGTAATGAAACTCAGAATGTACTTCTGTTGATTAAAAGAGTTTGTCTAGCAGAAATTAAGATCAACTCTTAAAAACGCTAATACAGAATCTCACTTATTCTACTTTTTAGCTTTCTTAGGAGAAGCAGCTTGGCTTCTTGTTTATTTGTTTTGTTTGTATTTTGTTGCAGCTGTTGTTTACTTTTTTAAAGCTCAAACAGAAGTATGATAAAAGGAGAAAATACACTGAACTTTCATAATGAGATAAACATTAGATTTCTTTTTCCCTGGAGAAAAGAAGGGAGGGAGGAAAAACACCTTTTCTAGCAGAAGAGACACTGATACAGGATTGTTACAAAGAATTTGTGACTACATCATTAAAACTACTCCAATGTATGTTCAAAGAGGAATGTGAAAATCAAACACCTGAAGGCACCAATTGCCTAAAAACGTAATTTAAACTCAATTTTAATGAAGTCTTTCAATCTCTCATATTTACAGAATAAAAACACACCCTATTATCAGAGACTATTCAGTCACTAAAATGCTAATAAATGCACGTGTTTTAAAACTGTCTTGTCTCCACTGCTCTTTAGTCATTTCTCCCAAAAGAATGGAAGCAGAAGAATCTCTTGCCTGATAACTGAATATCAAACCTAAAACAAGCGAAGAAAATTATCTCACTTACCTTCCTTGCATTAATAATTTATAAATAAATTTTACCAGCAGAGATAATTAACACAGGAAAACAAAGAATGTGTCTGAAATGGATTTGCACAGCTGACTCCTTAAAGCTTGATAAGCAACTTAACTGCATCTAATACCTCGCATATTCTTAAACTAAAGCTTAAATCCATTACCCAAATGCCTATTTATCCAAAGATTTTGAATTACCCTTCAAAGTGTGGCACAAATACAGCTTACAGAGTAGCAAAAAGCCCATGATAAAATACCTATATAAAGAAGGGGCCAAGCCAGCAAAGTAGCTTCATGCATATGGATTACTCCAAAGGATAAATGGCCCCCAAAAGATACTGCTAATCTCTGCAGTCTTCTGATGCAAAAACGAGGCCTGTCTTTTTTTCCCCCTGTAGGTTGATGCTGCTCTATAGAGTAGTATGGATTACATACACAGTGATACACATTTCAGCACTAATTCATACTACCACTCAAATTGCAGTTTAAGTGGCTGCTGTTATGCAAGCCAGATCAGTGGGACAGAGTGAGGGAAGGAAACTTCACAAGTAAAATGATAAATAACAAACAGCGTTAATCAAAAGGTTTGTGGCAGTTTGACAAACTAGTGAGTTACAAGAAGTCTCAAACTGAGAAACAAGCTACCATTAAAAGCAAAATGTTCTATCTGTATCATATCACAGATTCCAACTCTTTCAAAAACATCCTTAGAAGATCTCATTTATAGAAGCATTCCCTCAAAAATGCTGCAACAATGAAGACTGAGGAAAACAATTTCGTTAAGTTCAGGTATTAAAAAAAAACAAAAAACAAAAAACAAAAAAAACCACAAAACACCAACATTTTCCCACCAAAATCTGCAAGCTTTTCTAACTATTTTGGAGCTCCTGACAAAGTTCTACACTTCAAAAGAATGGAAGTTACAAAGTTACAAAAAAAATCCACTGACTTTGGTGAAACTGACAGTCATGCAACTGTCTAATTTATTTAATCATTTCAGGGAAGAAATCAGAAAGTAAATTTAAAGCACTATAAAGAGGACTAGTCAAGTTTACCTGAAAGTGTAAATTTCTTCCAGCCCTCCTTCTTCATCCAAAGTATGCATCAACTTCTTCACCACATCAATGCCTTCCTTTTGCTGCGCAGTTAACCTCTTTCTTGGGAATGAGTTTTGGTGCAACTGCGAGTTGGCACTTGCATCTCCATGTCCATCAGCACCATCCACTGGAAATGGTAAACTAAGAACACAAGCAGGAGCTAGTTTTCTTCTGAATGACAATAACCAACCAAAACAAAAACTGTATCAAGATTCACATTTTCTATGTACAAAAAGCTGCACGGCTCACAAAACATAGAAATATACAAGGCTTAATTGGCATTGCTAATGACTTGAATAGACTGCTGAAGGTATTCTGGGCATCACAGTTCAGACTGCCTGTAGCAAAGAACTAGAGAGTAAAGACAATGCAGATTAAAAAAAAGCAACAAGATTGTCATTATTTTCTTTCACTCCTTCCTGCCTAGTCTTGCTGTAACCTTAGCTTTGGGTCCACAAATGGCTTCAATGAATTTATTAAGTCCACACTACAGCTCCTTAATGAATGGAGCATACAGGTGAAAATAAATATTAACAATTTTCAGAAATAAAACTGCAATTTTAATTTCCTCCACAAAATTGTTACCAGCAGCTATTGTTAACACTCACACAAAGTTCTACTTTAAAACAAGCTCCTACCAAAGGCCTATAGCATGCTTTTACCACCATGTGCAACAGTGAACACATCTCAGCACTACCAGCAATTCCTCAGACCAATGCCTACATCCGTACCAAAACAACCAAGGAATCCTTGTTTTAGCACTGAAGACAGAGTCACAGAACTGTTTGGGTTGGAAGGGACCTTTAAGATCATCTAGTTCCAATCCCCTGCTATATGCAGGGATACCTCCCTCCAGACCAGGTTGCTCAAAGCCCCATCCAGCCTGGCCTTAAATGCTTCCATGGAGAGGACTCTGCTTCCATTTTCCAATTCCACCACTGTGAACACTGCAATTTTTCAAACTCACCCCCTCTCTTCAGTCTCGCTTTCCTTTTGACATCACAGTCAGGCTACATGCATCCTACAACACTATGCCACTATTTTTCCCAGTATCTTTCTTAACTAAAAGGGATCTAGGCTGCTGCTGTGACACAATGTAACGCTGCAATGCCATAGAAAGTGCAGCAATGACAGCATAGTAGCCAAGTCCTAAGCTGCAGCAAGTACAGATATGCCCAAACACAGCAGCAGTAGGCACAGAAACAAAGGAAAAAAATTGCATACTTCCAGAAGGACTCAGGTACACAGGAATCTCCAATGAAATACCCTCGTCTACACTGCCAGTCCTTAAATGAGGTCTGGGAAGGGATGGATCCTGGCTCCACCCCTTCAGCTCACTCAATGCACCGCATGCACCTGTGCTCCCCTGGGTTGGCCCTGCCTTCCCACCAGGTGCTCAATCACTGGTTCAGGCTGTAACTTAGCATTTCCACTACACACAACCACCACTTCTTGTCTATTTCTGTCACACTGTTTCCCTCTTCACTGCTTACACAGATCTTCTGTTTCCCATTTTAGACTTTGGCTCTAAGCTAGAAGTTTACCTGCAGAAGAAACTCATTTGCACTTCATCTATCACTAGGACTAGGTTCACTGTAATTCACTGCACATGTAATTCACATATTGCTACACATCTATTGAAACAAAGTACCAAATGATCACCAGGTCTTTCAAAATCATTATCAAAAATGGATACCTATTTCTTTGTAAAATCACATAGTGTACAATAGTCACATCCATACTTACAAAAATTGGAGTGAAGTTCCTGTTTTCTTCAAGTTAGCAATGATAATTTCCAGCTGATCCTCACTGACAGGACTACTAAGGTCTGTAAACAGTTCAATATGTCTCTTCTCAAATTTCTTTCCTCTTAAAAAACAAACATATTTACATGTCAGAAATATTCTCTATAAGGCTCTTTTCTAATTCTGTATTTGTAAAACATACACACACACACAAAAGAGACAGGAGCTGTTTTCTCTATCATTACTCATATTTTAAGTAAATTTTAACCCTTATCTGATTCCCCAAGAACACTTCAATTCCCCAAATTCAGGACTCTATCCCTATAAACGTGTTACTCACTAACTACTTCTACATGAGTAGCACTGATTTTGAACAATGGAGGTACAATGCTAAGAAGTACATTAAGGTTGAACTACTAGAACATCAGTTCACTTATTGTCACAAAGAATCACGCTTTCAGTCTAAGTAAATTTGTCAATAAAGTTTGTAACACTTGGGGTGCCAACTTTTTTCTACAGCTTATTTTCTCCTAGCACAAGTTTCTCTCCCACACTATGTGTATTCACAGTCACGTTAACTCCAACAAACCTTATTTTGCTATTCTGAAAAAACAACACCTTTCCATTTTTATTTTTTTGGTAAGTTATGCCAGTATCTGTGTAAATTTATTAGTCCTTTCCTTGCTTTTTAACATCTTATTCACTTTATTTTTTGAAAACAGATCACAAGAAAAGTGACACTATTTAAGTAAAGCACTTGTGCCTTGTATGATGGCACTAGTAGTCTCACCAATCTACTGCATAGTTTCCAGTTGAATCAAAGCTTGTAGATTGCCCAGGGAAGCCAGATGTCTCATGGGGATTCTTCAGGGACAGAATTATGTAGCATGATGTTTGTTTTGTTACTTTAAAACAAAACATTTTGAATATTCACACAATCAGAAAGCAGGCCAGCTCCAGAGTGAAAGCTCAGAATTCTATTAAAGGCTTTAGGATACATACTTACAATGTTTCCTGCTGAAGCAAGTCCATACACACAATAATTGCATCCAGAACTAAGCAAAATTAAGGAAAATCTCATTCAGAATATTAATCACAGCACAGAAATGTTTTGTTTAATGAACTATGCTCTGTCTTTCCCCTTCTCCCAAAGCACTGACATACACGCACAGTAAGCAACAAACATTTTGAGCTAAGTTTGCTTCAAATATCTACTGTACAACAGGCTTCTAGATAACCTCTGCGATTTGCAATCTTGTATCCTTCCCACTCACCTCATAGTGAAGTATGGGGTCTGATTCAGAGCCCAATCTTAGCTGCCAATAAGAAGGCTCAAGTGCAATAAAAGAGAAATCTAATACACGTTACTTGGTATCCACAAACAAAATTTCCTTGTCATTTCAAAATACTTTCATAATTTTCCTCACATTAATTTACCTTCAATGCATCTGCATCTAACAACCCTTCAATAGGCTCCACTTCATCATAATTTTCAGCAGGAGTGTATTTTTATTGCTGTGAGCAAATCTGCTCACCCACGGAAGACAAAACATGACTCTACTGCTAACGTACAACTGACTGGCCAGACCACACAGTTAACTGAAACAGATTCTGCAGTCTGAAGAGAACTCACATCAATCTCGATATGGTCAGAAAAAGGAATGACAATCAAAGAAGTTAGAACAGTGTTTAAGTGAAACACAAGAGAAAACTCTTCAGACTGCTTTCTTTTAAAATTCACCTTATGCAGCTAATAGAACAAACAACTCACAATACTGAGTGACATCTGGCAACATTAGAAATGTTTAAAGTAGAGATTTTTCACATTTATTTTTATATAGTCTGGCTTCTGGTGCTTCTGCTGATACGAGGTACATGTGAATAACATTTCATTTGATGCAAAAGCATAAACCGAGTGCTGCAATGCTACAATTAGAAATGCATGCCTTATTTGAGGCCTAAAACTACACTGTTAACTTTGCTCTTTAATTAAAAGAACACTTTATTAAAGCAATGATTCCTTAGGGCCAAAGCTCCATTTGAAAGATTAAAAGAACATAGGAAAGTTACTAACCTGCTTGTGAACAAACTTACAACCGCAAATTAGTTGAACTTTTAACAGCCCTTACACTTTCAGAAGCAAACGTGAGCCCACTTCACAACGCTGACTTCCACTCTTGTCCTTAACTGAATCAGTTCAAGCCCTCTACAGCAAAAGGATACAGTCTGCTTGTTCAGAGCCTAGCTGAATCGTATTTTGAATGTCTTCTAGCAAGTCAAAATCTGGCAGCATTAGAGATCTATGTACAGTGATGTTTTGGTATTGATCCCTACTGGCAAGGTTATTCTTTGTACCATCTGTGCCAAACAGAACTACAGCAACTTCATCTTTACTCTCAGCAAAAACCTGGAAAGAGAAAATACAAAACCAATGTAGTAACACAGGTAGGTCCATGTACACCCATGTCAGGCAGACAGCAAGCTGAACTGATTTTGAATTAATGTTAATAATCAACTTTTCAGTGCTATCCTACAAAAATGAAATCCCACGGGCAGTTCACTGATTTAGATACAATTAAAACAGCAGACCAACATGGGGATATCTGGGACAAAACAAGTAAAACTGGCTGACTCGCTTCTTGAGACCAGTTCTCACTATTGGTCCTCTTAGAAATGTTGAAACATTGTAGAGAAAGTGTAGTTTTCTATCTTCCCTGGACTAAACGAAGAGAGCAAGCAATCCGAGTGCCACATCTTAGCCACAAAAGCACAGCTGAAACACAGAGGACTGTTCCACATAAAAACAGACAAATTCCTGCTTATTTCTCATTTATTTCAACGATTAATACATGAAGAAATACTCCACAGCACACAGGTGGTATTGTTTCCCTTTCAAGCAGCTTTTTACCACATTCAGAGTCACAGATACCTGTCGCTGCAGAAACTTGGTCATAACCCTCTTGGCTTGTTCCAGTGGAGACTCCTCCCCAGGAGCCGAACTGCTGCTCATCGTGATGCCTACGTCCAGGCACAGCACTATGGCTGACTAGAAAAGAAATATAACAAAAAATAAGGAATTTCCTTTCACTCCACTACCTGCAGCGCAGCCCCAGCGGGAGCGTGACGGTGCGGCCATTACCACACAAGGACTGGAAAAAAAACACCTTTCCCCCCACTTCCCTTTTCCCGCTCCCCTCACCTTGCCGCCCCGCGCCATCTTGTCAGCGCCGCGGTGCGCCGCTATCAGCGCTCCGGCTGGTGCCTGGAGTCCGGGCAGCGCCACCCAGCGGCACGGAGAGCGCGAGCGGGGCTGAAGGAAGAGAAGAGGAGAGGAGAGGAGAGGAGAGGCGGGGCGCCATCTCGGTCCCGCGCTGCGCTTGTGTGGAGATGGAGCCGAGGGCTGCTGGGAAGTGAGTGGGGAAGAAAAGATGGGGCGTGGTGCTCCTTTTTCTCCTCGGGAAGTCCGCGGCTTGTTCCAAAACGGCACGTTTGTAACCGTGGTTTTAGCGATGTGCTTCGCTTTCATATCGAGCTGCGTCTGGAGTCGAAGAAATGAGCCCTTTCTCTTCTTCCCACATCACTGTGCTTTAAAAATCTTGGTTTGACTGGGAGATGGGGATGCTTGGCGACGTGAGAAACGTCTCGGGGGAAACCTATCCATAAAAACAGCAATTCCAAGAGAAGGCAGTACGTGGTCCTCCTGAATGGCTCTGACATCACAGATTCATCAGCCAAGGAAATCACACCTGCCTCCTCCTATTATTATTTATGTATATGGGAAGAATAACCTAAGTGGGATCTTATAACCCTCTCAGTAAAATAGAAAAGCAAAAAAAAAAAAAAAAAAAAAAAAAAAAAAAAAAAAAAAACAATAAACCCCACCTTCTCCCCCTTTGCACTGCCAAATTTCCTCAGATCTCTCCAATATTCAAAGGAAAACTGACAAATCATTTCTGCAGCAAACTTTAATTCCCATTTCCTTTGGAGGTCCACAGTGTCCCCTTAGAGGAAATGATCAGATGTGACTAATCAACTCGGTCTGGGGGCACTGGGGCTTTGTTAGCCTTTGTTAGACTCGAAGATCATTACTGGTAAATGCTGGCCAAAATATGCTTGTGATTAATTGGCTATTTCCATTTTACAGAATGCCAGTCTCTGGGCATAAATAATAAATACATGAAGTCTCCCAGGGACTCTGCATGCAAGGGTGATCATCTGTAATCTCATTTTTAACGAAGTGAGTCAGACCTCAGTTTCAGTGAGATTCTCACTCATTTCTCTGCTTGTTCTTTTTTGGTTACTCTTCTTTCCAACAAAATAATGAAGCCTGGATAAAAATGATTACTCTCAGGAAGCAGCAATAAGAGGGCTGTCTTGTTTCACTTCGCTGGATGCCTTTTCCTTTACAGCAAGGAAAATGACTTCCCTGTTTCCTTACAAGAAGCACTGTATAATCCAGAGAGTTGCAGCTGGACCTCAGCTGTTTGTGACAGCTCTGAGCAAATGTGAAAGGGTTCAATGTAAAAGCAGGATGACTTTGCCTTTTTCTCTTTTGGAGAAACACCTGCTCACAAACACAAGCCAAAACTGTGCTGCAGACCAACACTACTTATGATGTCTGTTTGGTAATTACTGATGGTTCCCCCAAGAGATGTATTTCTAACATGCTCTGTTTGCTTACTTGCTTCTGTGGGAAGCACCTGCAGAGAAAAAAAACCTCAAGCACCGCTTTCATTCTCTTAATCAAAACTAAACTTTCACTGCAAGGATCAGCTGTAACCTGCTACAGGTCCACAGGGTTTGTTCTTTGTATGGCTATGATTCACAAATACTTAGAACATTGCAAAATTCTGCCTCTAATAAAATTTAAAAATTATATATATATATACATATATATATCTGAAGATTTAACAGTTCTCATCTGCTGGTCAACCTGCTCAGTCCATTTTTATTTCAGTTCATGCTATGAAAGGGAATGACTCGACTAGGAAACACTGGAAAATGATTGGGCTAGGAGAGTTAGAAAGCTAAATAGGAAGGATTGTATCAGATCATCCAATCTCACCTGAACAGAGAGAAGAAAAACATAGTCATGAGAGGTGGTAATCAATGAAAATGTGTTGATTTGATGTGTGTGCCTTCCAGCTTAGGAGCTTTGAGACTGTGGCTGCTGAATTTATGGTCTCCGCTTTTCCTTCTGCCAGTTCCTTTCTCTTGACTATTCACTTAGTGTACATTTCTCACATAGACTAAAACTTCCACTGAATGTAATACACTGGAAGAGGCTTTATTAGGTTCCACAGGGAGGAAAAGTGAGAAATCACAAGCCAGCTCTGCTTACAATCCATTTTCCTCATGCGGTGTTTGCTTCTCTCAATATGAATCTATGGCAGTGTGAATTACAGTCTTCAGTAACATGTATTCCATTCTGCAAGACTGCTGCCCATCCAGTAGTTCTACCTGATGTTAGCTGTTCCCAATGAGAAGCGCATTTGTCAAAAAAGTTGTCCCTTTTTTCTTTCAAAGCATTTATGAAAACTGTGGAGATAGTTTGTTAGTTATAATCTCTGCCACAGTGCTTGCCACCCCTCTCAGTTCAGTATCACTTTCAGATTTCATAAACATATCTTGCAAGTTCAACCTTGTGCTTCTATATTGTGCAAGAGGTTTAACTATAGAAGAAGCTACATCATTGTCCTATAATGCAGTAGTCTTATTTAATGAATGTGAAAGTCTGTGCTTTGGGATTGAATCAGGGCTGTGCACTGAAGAGGTCTTAAGACTTGCCTCATTTGTTAGAGAAATTAGAAGATGGGGGGGGGGGGGGATCTTATAATTGTGTCAGGACATTTGAAGAATGTCCTTTTTTTTTCAGCAGATGGCATAGTTCTGATTTACAAATTGTTCAACCCCCTGTTTCTTGCCAGTAGGCAGTGATGTGAGTCACATCTTCTTACTGCTCATTTTGAGGTACCATGCAGATCTGTGCAGTGCTGAGCACTCACAGGTGTTCACAAAAGGAGCTTTAGTTTCAGTGCAGAAAATGCCTTATTATGCTAAAATTCTGGAGAAAAAGAAAACCACAAAACAAAACACAGCTGCATGGCATCTCAAAGGGATGCTGAAACTTCAAAGATGTATAGTTTTTAAAATCCTTGTGCCTTTGTTGCCATGTAAAACTTCATCAGGATTCATGTCATGTGCTATTGCCAAAATATTTATGTGAGGTACTTGGATATCACAGAGGCATGTTACTGAGAGATTGTTCTGCACAATCTCTGATCAAATAGGTTTTGGCCACACTTAGAAATGTCAAGGGTAAACTAAATGTTAGGGTGGAGCATCACTATATGCTTTCACATGCTCCACCTATAAGGCTGGCAAATCAGAGAAAGAGGTGTGAATTCCCATGAGTGAAGATTGCTTCAGAGCAGATATCCATAAGGAACGTGGAGGAAAAGAGGGATTAGTTTCATATGGATCTTTACATTTTTCATGATGTAACTTCTTAGTATTTGCCATTGCACTTTCACAATAAACAAGCAACGTTTGCGAGTATTTGTAAGGCAGAAGAAATAATGCGTTTTTCCCCCGTTTTTCAGATCAGCCACTAGAGGGCGACATGATCCCAGTCACACAGGTGAAGCTCTAAGCCTGCTAAATTGGGCAGCACGCTCCCAGCAAGCACTCCCGAAGTCAGCGAAGGAATTTCTGCATAAAGGTATGGCAAAAAAATGAGACAATCGCAAAGCAGAAGAAATCAAACTGTTTTGTTTGTATTTTTTATGTTGTGCTTCTTTTGCAAGCTCGATTTTAAAATTTCTTCATACATCTAAGTCTATTAAGCTGTGTTTCTGTTGAGGATGATATTTTCATGACTTCTAAATCCCTGGATTAGCCAAAGCATTTCTAAAGGAGACTATGTGAGGCCCACTCAGCCTGGTATCACAAGAGGTGAAATATTTCCCACTGCTAAGTAAGTGAAAACCTGACACGTGTTTCTACTATTGAAATAACTCTGGTAGACTTTTCTGGATTAGCTGTTAAATCCACTACAACATATGATTTCTTTATTACATTTTAGAAGACTATCAGCAGAGTGTAGGCAAGGTTGAACTTCAAAGCATCTGGATTCCTCGAGAGAAACTGAGAGTTCACGTCAGATACTCTTGGGCTGGGGAAAGCAAAAACACAGTGAGAGAACATAAGATGGAATGTTTGAAAGAAAATAAAGGCAGTGTTTTATGAAGAGGTACTAAGTACCGAATGAATGTCAATAAAATGAAATAGCAACTCAAAAAGCAAGGGAAAGCACATGTTGCTGAAGAGAATACAGCAAAACAATATTTTGCCCAGGAATCTTGTATTAGCTGCTACTGGGTTATCTCAGAGGCAAAAATTCATCTTGTTCTCCACATGCTCTTGGTTTCCCATTCTTTCACACCTCTTTTGTGCTGTTTTTATTTGTTGCCAGTAGCCATCCAGCTGTGTGTTCTCCATCACTGGAAAGTGTTTTCAAGCAGGGAGATTGTACTGGACAAAATAGCTAAGATAACTCTCTGTGTAAAGCATTTGCTTTGTGGATGCAGAAGCATAAGCCTTTAGTATTCTCCCTGTTTTGCCTCCACTCCTCCCTCAGGAACGCACACTATGCACATACACACACTCAGGCTAATTAATGGTCCAGTTTTATTCTCACAGCACAGGGGTTTGTTCCTTATCCACTCAACTGGCCCACATGAGGGAACGAGGATAGTGATCAGCTGATGAACAAGGCTCTTTCCAAGATGGGAAGAGGGGATTCCACTTTAAATTGCCATTTGTTTGGAGCTTTGAAGAAACATATTTTTGTTTATTTTTCAACAGACAAAGCAGATGTTAATTTTTAAATAATTTCCTCTTGAAATAAATGGCAAGTTTAGCCATCAGAAGAGGCCTGAGTTTCAAAAGCCTCAAAGCAGTCCTGCCTAATTGCTAGAATAGGTACAGTCACAACCACCAGGTGAAGCTCTTGCCTTAGAAACTGTTATAAAATTAAAGTTCATTGCTTCAGTAGTGTGTAATTGCACTGTAGATGAATTAGCATTACTAACATTGCTTTCACTCTCTAACAGTAGCTCTACTGACACAAACTTGGTGAGATCTGAAATGTCATTTAGCAATGGCACTGCATGCACCCTGGGAGGATACTGCTTACTATATTTAATATTTCACTTTTTTTTTAAAGGAGATATTAAGTATTACTTGTGCAGATTTCTTAAGTCACAGGAGAGCTCATAGATAAGGAAATGATGGTTAAAATTTCTTGCATTTGTTAAATGTGCAATTCTTGCATGGTTAAAACGTTAAGGAAAATCTCCATCATGACAGAAGGACTGCAATTTTAAGGGCAGCTCACTACAAATACATTTAAATACATTCCAGAGAAAGACATTAGAAGCTGACACTTCTATTAAAAAGTCTTGCATTTTAGAAAGATGTACTAAATGGATGCCATATTCTCCTTAGAACAACTGCTCCAGGAGCTGCTGGATTCATGCCCAGCACTGATACTGTAAGTCATTCCATTTACTCACAGTATTTGGGTTTGCTGGAATCTCATCTGTAGGTGATTCAGATAACCGGACTGGAGTAAATTAAGCTATGCTTGTGTTTCATCACAGTGAACTAACTGGGGAAGAGAAGGCTGTGAGGTGATCTGATAGCAGTTCTTCAGTATCTAAAGGGGAGGTAAAGCAAAGAAGGAGACAGACTCTTGAAAGGTCTGTGGTGATCAAGCAAGGGGAAATGGCTTCAAGCTTAAAGAGGGTAGATTTAGGTTGGATGTAAGGAAGAAGTCTATTCAGTGCAGGTGTGAGGCACTGGAACAGGTTGCACACAGACATGGTTGATGCCCCATCCCTGGAGACTTTCAAGGCAAGGCTAGATCAGGTCCTGGGCAACTTGATCTATGCATGTCCCTGTTCAGTGCAGGGGAGCTGACTAGATGACCTTTAAAGGTCCCTTCCAACTCTAAGAATTCAATGATTCTGCAAATATGCTGTTATTTCATAGTAGAAATAATTGACTCACCTTATCACTGTAGCAGCATTAAGATTTTGGCATGTATATGAAGACAGTGAATACAACCTTGAAATGTATTGAGTACAGTACACGTTACTGACAGAAAATCTTATAATAAAGCAAGCCCAAAGGGAGCATATTGCAGAGAAGGGGGTGGGATTTTCCTATTGCAAAGGAGAACATCATAAAATTCAGTTTTTGTCCTTTTTTGTCTTGTAAAGTTAAATTTCTAGCTGAAGGAATTGGTTGGAAGAAAGATCCCTAAGTCAGAGATCACGTATAGGCCGAAACATTTTATCTTGGAGGGCTTCAGGTCAAATGCACCCCTAGCATACCTCTGTCAATGGATGCAAACCACAACGGATTTTAGCTGCTATTTTGGGAGAAAGGTTTTATGTTGTAGCTCACTAAAAGCAAGGGCGTTTTTTAGCACTGGGAAAAATACTCTGTTGGTCTGACTTAAATGCTCTCTTTATTTTAATACATTCTGACAGACTTCAGCTACTGTTTAATGACAAGAAATTAAGGAGACTGAAAGTTAATGGAACTGAGTGACCGAGGGGGATCCAAGAGAGGCCTTCAAGTCTTTCTCTGGGCAGCCTGTTCAAGTGCACTCACACTTCACCCATTTATGTGAGAGGATGCTTTGGGGCCTTTTTGAACTCCATGGCAAATTACCCTGTTATCAAACACACAACAGAAGTCCTCCTTCATCACTAAAGAGCTTCCTACTGGAAGAGCATGCTTTATTGCAAAAGACAAGCAAGCCTTCATCTATGTGATATCCCTTCTAATTCACCAGACTAATTGAAGGGTTGCTTTTCCAAGTGAATTAGATCCTTTTTATTTGCACATAGGCATTTGTCAAATGGCAGAATTTATTCCAGCCTCTCACACTTTTTTGTGTGTTTACATTTCCATACAGATAATAAATTTGGATGGACTGATCAACTTCAGAAATTAATCTGAATTAATTTAACCATCAACATATCTTTGGAAAGAATCAGGAATTACATTGGTCCCTCACACAATGCACTGCCTGGGACAAAAAAGGTTTGCATAAATTTTGAGCAAAATTCTGTCTATCACAGCTGTACATCCTCATTTCCTCTCTTTAGCAGTCCTGCAGTACACGCTTCATTATTCAAGAGCAGTTTGGAATGGGTTTTTGTAATTACTGGTTACAGCTTCAAAAAGAAATCCACAGAGGTGGCCACATGGTGTCCATGGAGCAGCCCTTGATTACAGTTTCTGAGTGAGGGATTGCAGGACCCCAGCCTTGGGGTTTAAAGCCCAAGCCTTTAAAGAGTGAATTCAGGAGATGCATTGTGGTTAAAAGCATAGTTCACGACGTGACTCAAAGAAACTGGATGAGAAATCAGCAGGCAGAATTGGTACCTTCTTCCCCCGGGGAAATAATTCAGTCACGCAGATTCATTTTGATTGGTGCAGAGGTCTTTAGTAAAAGTCTCTCCTGCTAGTGACTACTATACTGTAAAATCGTAACATTTACCTCAAAGGAGAGAAATGCAAAGGTTAATGACTTAATTCTCTGGGCTTGCTACCTCCATCTCACCCCACCACACCAGGAAGACGAGTATCCTTCACCAGCCTCTTAATTAGAGGAGGGAATTCCCCAGTGTACATCTGTTATGCACAGAGTCCTGTTCCCTGGCAATGTTTGCAGCAGGCATCACACCAGGAGCACCTCGCTGGTATTTCCAGCTGTTGAGTTGGTCGTGACACAGCCAGTTTGGTGGGCCCTACATCAGTTTTAAAGCAAGCAGGTCACCCTTTGGCTTAAAGAGCACCTACACTGAAGCTATGCTAACTGTAAGCTAGTGATTTCATTTGGGTTTCCCAGAGATCCACATCTGCTTTTTAGAAGAATGACAATGCCAACTATGTTTTGTAGGTGGGTAGGACTGTAGTAACTGTGAAAGAACACAGTGGGTGTCATCTAATATTCAGACACCTCAAATAAAGAACTTTATCAGTGGGTTCTCTTTTTGACTTACCGTAAGAGGCATATCTGGAGTAACGAGAGATTGTAAGACATCTCAGCAGAGCTGCAAATAGCAACTCCAAGTCACAGACACACAGATCATATGTATGCAGTTAAATGTACTCCCTATTTTGGTATGGAAGCCAAACAGATACTGATGAGTGAAGTTAAACAAGAAACTACTCATTTGCTATGAAGTAAAAACAAAATCCAGAGCCCAAAAGACATTTTGGAGTAAGCACAGGTTAGTAAGAGGTTAAACAGAACCATTTCAGACAATTTAAATTGGGTCTCTAAAGCTAATGATTTATAATCAGTTACCAGCATAGAATGACAGTGTCCACCCCACAGTGCTGTTTTTAACACAAATCATGAAGAGGCATAAAAGCAACACTCTTCTAAGCCATATACGTTTTTATTCTCCACCCAGGCCAGCAAGGGTGGGAAAAGGAAATGCAATTAAAAATAACAATCAGCAAACACACACTATCTTTACTTAAAATTTCAGACTAGAGCAGCCAGAAACACACTCAACAATCAGAATCACTGGAATTCCCTGCAGTTTGGCAGTGGCACATAAGCAGAAATTATTTTTGAGTTTCTGAAAGCAAAGGTAGAACAAGACAAAAACTTGTGCTTTCTTCTATTACAGCAAGTGATTATGATTATATATTTTGCAGCAGGCAAACAGCTCTGGGGATAACAAGCAAGAGAAAAAGCTATCCAGAGTTGTTTTGAGAAAAGTTTGAATAGAACTTTCAAAAATAGCACCAGAACTAACCCCAAGCTTAAACTAGCTCCCATTATAATGAGTGGCAGAACACCCTGATTTTAACGGGAGCAGAATCAAGCTTGGTTAAATGTAATAAAGTAGAAAACACATGATTAAGTATTCAAGAATATCTTCAAAAAGATGGCCCCCAAATGATTTCTCTGAACCCAAAAGCACAGCTGCCATGGCAGAGGGAAGGCAATACAACTTCTCCGATGCTCCTTTGTGTTTACATAGCAGTAAGAGGCACAGATTTGGTTTTGTCTCCACTCTCACAGGCTGTTTGCAAGCCTGAAATCAAATCCTGCAGCTCAGCAGACATTGTACAGTTGTATTCTGTAACTAGCTACTATTTATCATTCAAGCCCTCTGTAAGCTGAAGGCTCTTTGTGCTATTGACCCCAGCCTTTCGTCCAGCCTTGAACAGCTGCTGTTTAGCAGTGACAGCTGAATTGGGTTTCCTCCCTCTGCAGTAATGCATGCTTGCCAGGCATCCTTTCCCCACTTGTTTGCCACATGTTGGGGCCAACGAACACAATCCACTTCTTTCACACCAGCAGCGTCTCCCCAGTCAGAGTAGGAACACTTGCCAATGGGTCTTCCTCCCCATTAATGCTTGCTAAGCATCACTTCTTCCCACTCACCAGCCACTATTGGAAGCCTGCTATTTCCAAGGGGAGGGGTATTAAGCAGAGTGGCTGTGCTGGGTCACTAGAGACTGCTGGCACTGGCACTGCAGCTTCTCTATAATTTCCAAGGCATATCAAGGCTGTTACCTGAAACTGCTTTGTGAAAGGTATTTCATTGCTTGAGACTCAGCCAGTTAAAACTGAGAGCTGTGCGTGAGAAAGCAGCAAACAGCCTGGCTGTACTTCAGCACAGGAATACCTCTGCTTTGTCAGAAAAGCATAGGGCCAAGCCCACTCATGATATATGACTTGTACACTGCTCACACTGGTAATTCTCAAACTAGTGCTAAAGAGGTTGCTTTGGCAGGACCTCCCAGACCAAAGATGGAACAGCAACATCACTTATTTCTTAGTATCAGGCCTAGAGCATCAGATGGACTTGTTTATCCATCGCATTCCCTGATGTCCTAGACAGGACAGCCAGTCAGTGCAGTTGTGGGACCACCCTTTGAGTGCAACACAAAGCATAAACTCTTGTGACATCCCATTTCTAAATGTTTCTCTTAGACACCTAACAACTACAAGCAGCTCCCCCTCTGGAAGAGAGACTGCGGTAGTGAAACTGATACAGACGTGAGTGACTGTACAGTCTACGTGAACTGCACACTAATAAGTTACCTACCTATGCACATGCAAATTGTGAGCCCTTCTGGGCTGGGGTTGAGCCAGACTTTCTAGCAGCACCAGCTGAACTAGAGCACTCAGGAAGTTTGTGGTCTCACATATGTAGCTCAAACCCCATTATAGTCCATCAATCCTCTCCTTCACTTTCCTACTGAACTCTTTAGGCCAAAACTTCAACAGACAACCGCAGTCTGAACAAAGAACTTTTTTAATTTTTTTTTTTTTTTTAATTTCTTTTTTTTTAAAACAGACTATTAAAATTCCTCCAGCCTATGGTGACGATCTCAGCCTGGCCTGGGAGCTCACTAAGATGCTAAACAAAGTCCCAAAAGAAGGGAAATCAATTATAAAAGTGAGACACAAGGGGAGGATGTACTATCTATTGCTCTTCCATGTAATTAACAAGGAACTGGGGTGTGGTGAGGCAGATTTCTGGAGCTGAGGCACTACTGCAATTTGCACTGGTACTAACAGGGAAATTCTGCATGTTCAGGGTTGTTCTCTTTCTGAATTGGATTGGTTCAGCATCTCCTCCATAAGGGCAACTTGAAAACAAGAATGACTTTTTCACTGAGATTTCCCCCATTTCAAGCAAATTTCAGCTTCACCTCCATAAAAAAAAAACAAACAACACAGGTGTCACCAGTCAACACATACACTGCAGTGACATCCAAACCAATCACATTCCTCAGAGCAGCTTTTTTTCCCCCCGTTTTCACTGCATGACCAACTGTTCCCTTGCATAATATTCCTGTAGCCCATTCTCTTTTAGGAGGGCACCTAGCAAAGTCAGATGTGTCCAAAGGACATAGATATCTGTACCTACAGTCACCTGAGGGTGCTTGCTGATATGCCTGTCCATTCCCTACACAATGCATTATTGAGCAAGCACTCTGCTGCACATGGTTGCAGGTCAGCACAGAACTCAGTGTGCCTTTGTCAGAGATTGTGCTGGGCTCTCCCACTGAAAGATTGGGCACAACTGTTGTAGTGCTGTTTTTTCAAACTGATGCTGTCTCAGAAGTCAGCTTACCTGAGAAGTTTATTGTATTTTTCGGAAGGACTGAAAAAGGCCCCTTTCTAGGAAAACTGCAGGAATATCACATATTTTGCAATTTAGCCTTCACTTAAGAATGAGTTCCTATCTCCTGAAATTCATCCCCTGGGTAGAAACTTCATTGGGTCAGGAAGTCCCTGCTATGTTGTTTTCCCTAAAAGTGATACCTAATTTTACTGAAGTGGACTTCTCAGCTCATATCTGCCACCCCAGAACAGCCCAAGTCCCACAGACCTGAATTTTCTCACTATTCCCCAGAGTTATTATTAGCTAAGATAGATGACAAATCACTGGAGAACCATGCATCTGCCCACCCAGACCACACAAAGCTAGCACACTTGCATTCTGTGACATTTAAAGAGCACTCCCAGCCCAGTATTTAAGTTTGTTTTTAAATATATATATATTTATAAAAATCAGTGTCATTTTCAAGATGAAAACCACTCGCATATGACAAAAATAGTCAACCAGAACAAAAGCTCAGACTGCTGAAGTATCAACCCCCTGTGCAGAGCTCTTGCCAGAGAGACTACCTGAGATATTGTCAGAATCTAGCAGCTCAACAATGCTGTATGGAGAGCAATCTTCCAAACCTAACTTGCTGCAGAGCCAGCCACAGAAGCCCTTCTCCATGTCCCTGACAGCATGCCACCAGTCCCCAAAGGACCATGATACCTGGGTCACAGCTGAGTACAGACCTAGGGAAAAAGACACAACCATGATTATAATTGGGTAGAAGATGATCAAAAAGGGGCAAAAGGTGATTTTGTGCCAGAAGGTCCTCTCTTCATTGTACACCAAGAAGACATTGTACCATGTAATGGTTCCATAGTAGAATGAAACCACAAAGGATACTACAAAAACGATGGGGAGGCAGATGATGGTCCAGAGGACAATGTGGGGTCCTCTGTCCAACCCAACATCACATTTTTTCTTCTCAGGTACATTTTCTTTAGGAGGTTCCTTCGACTTAGCCAGTTCCTGCAGCTCTTTGTCTGTTAGCGTGACATGGATGTCCACCATCTGGCCCTTCTTCTTTCCTCTGGTGATTGTTCCAGTCAAGGTGACGTATCGGCTGTCTGAAGGCATGTTCCAGACACCTGCAAACACGGATAAAGTCATCCACATTAGATTTCTTTTCTGAGTGGCTTATTTTGTGCAACTCCCCAAAGATCTTGAACACAATTAGACAGCACAGATGGAGTTATAGTTAAACAAAAAGATGGAACACAAGTAGCAATGCATTATAACAAAGATTATCACAGAAAAAGAATAGCCAGTAAGGAAAATGACAGGAATTCTAGATGACAGAAATCACAAGGGAGAAGACTCCAGCATATGCATGGGGGACAACACACGAAAGAAAAGTGCTGTGGGAGCATATGGGGAAGAGACAAGACAGAGTAAATGAGTAAAAAATAGTAAGCCTATTTTCTCCGCTAGAGTCAGATTTATTCCTCAACAACATGGACATCTGAAGTGAGTTAGCTAAATATGAACAAGATCTGGGAATAAGTACACGCACGCATGGAGTTATACTTGAATAGCTATTATTCTATTTCTCATTTGCACATTATCAATCTAAATTAATTTTCAAACTTTAGAAAATCATGAAGTCTCATATTCACAAAGTCTCATATAATTACGTTTGCATTTTAAAGGATCAAGCAAGGCACCAAATAGGAAAGTGTTGGGATATGTGTTCCAGTAAGAAACACCTTAGTTTCCAAGTGACATTGGTTTTGGACAGTCCCTGCAGTGGCACTGGGCATAAACTCTTCTGTAGTTCTAAAAATATGCTTCCTCCTGGACTTAATTCTGACTGGCTTGGAAGGAAGTAATCAGAGGTTCTTAAAGGGAAGCTGAGCAGTGACACACAAAAACAGAAAGACAGCAGAGAAGCATGAAGGTTGGGGTTAGGATCATGGGGAATCTGGTGTGGCTGAAGGGCCAGGAGGTTGCATCCACATTTGAACCCTTCTCAGTCCACAGTGCTGACTCACGAGAGGATTAGCTGTGGGACCTGCTGCCCACAGTTCTTTCCCACAAGGGTAGCTGTGACAGGCATCAGAAGTGAAAGTGGCTGAAATGTACTGTGATGACCTTGCAAATTAATCAGTCTTAAAAAGGAAGCTGAGACTGCACAAACAGAAGGCAACAGCAAATCTGAGATAATGAATAAAACTTCTTATTGCAGGTGGAGCCACTAAATCTGTTTCCATCCTTTCAGTTAACAAACAGTTGCTTTAGGCATGGAGGGGTATTTGACCGCAGCATTATACATATAGAGTGTGCTCAGCACTTCTCTAGATCATCCTTAACTACTGCATACATTAAAAACCAAGAGCAGGACAACTAGCATCTGCAAAGTACTGCTGAATGTACCCCAAATCAGTCTGTAATGATTTTTGTTTCATAGCATTTTCATGGATGAACTCAAACTCCTGGCATCTTGGAGATGACCGGTCCCACAGTCACTTCCATACAAGCTCAGGAGGATCTTGAAAATTAGCTTATCTATCTAGTCTGCCAAAAGGGAGATCAGCCCCAGCATTAACTAGCATAAGCTGCAAATGAGAGAGGTGGGAAAGACACCTTAAGACCACTGCAGATGTCTCCCCAAGCGTGTAGGCACATTATACCCAAATGCAAATAAGGGATGTGCCTTTGTTATGTTGGGGTGCACTGTTAAGAGGAAAGATTCCCTGCCACATCTGTTACCATATTAAAGAATACCTGCTTCTTAGTACCACACTGGTCTTAAGGAGTTTTATTTGAGCCAGGATTTGTCTTGCAACACCTGGCCATACATTCCTGCCCAAGGTCTACACTGCAAGGCATCCAGAGACTAAGGGAGAGGACCCTGTTTCTGTCACTGTGACTCCCACCATCAGCCTTTATACCAATCCTGGTAAATCTTGTGAATCCAAGAAGAGGCTTATAAAGCATCAATTCCTTCAAATGCAAGTATTTCTAACCTTCATCCTTTCTGATCTTAAAACGGCAGCAAGAGCTCCAACCTTTTCTCGTAAACCCAACTGTCTTGGCTACCAGTGACACCACTATTTATGGACTGTGAACGTTCCCAGGGATACGTACCATCAGTCACGGACTGACCCAGGAACTTGGAGCCTTCCTCAGAACTCCTTTCCCCTCCTTCTTCATCTGCTTGCTCCTCTTCCACTTTATTCTCATTCTCTGACCTATACACTATTACTGACTCAGGACGGGACTCTTTCTTCTTCTTTTTCCTCCGGTCCATAGTGGCTTCTCCATCAAAGGTGACCGTGGTTGTCACTGCCCTCCTCACAGATCCATGGCAAGGGCTGTGACTTCCAGATTTCCTCTCTTTTGGCACTGTGTCTTCCAGTCCACTACTGCTCTCAAGCACCTCACTTGGCATCTTGTAGCACTTGTTGCCAGCCTAGCAGTTCCTGCACTTAGAAGTCATTCATTCAACAACAGTCCTACAGATGCTTTGTTTTGATAAGATGTCCTACAGCTGATATCCAGTTTATGCACTCCATTCCCAGCCTAAAATGAGAGACAAGTCAGAAAAAGGGTCTATTTCACATCGAGCAGAAAAATTTGACAGAAGTTTTGTATAAAGGTTTACTTCCAACTGGTTTAAATATCACCCGCTGATCTGATCTTCATTACTGTCATGGATACATATTATATCACCTAACCTTGATTCTTAGATTCCATTTTAAATATTAGGAATAAAAAAAGGTACTGGAAGGGGAAAGAGTTTATAACATTTATAAGATTAAAAAAGCATAGCTTATTCTATTTTTTTAATATGCTTCTGCAATGCTGCAAGCAAACAGAAGACAAAGGCTTTGGCCCACATGCATGAGAATGAAATATTGAAACCACAGACAAAAATCAAGTTGACTGATTTAAAGGAGTAGCCTAGCTTAGAAACAGCAGCAGACACATCCTACTTTGTGATAGTTGTATTGGTGCCAGCTTTTCTAATTTTACTTGTCTTTTAACTTAGTGCTCATTGTGAGGATATTACAAAAAGTAATCAAACGATGTCAAAATGAATTATATTTCAACGTTTATTAATTTAGTATCATGCAGTTCTGCCAAACCTTAAAATTTAGCATATATAGTAGATGTAAAGTAAATTACTACTCAGATGACTTCACTGAGGGGGATTCAGAATGACAGCAAAGTCTTCTGACTGTTCAGGGACAAAAGACCACAACGTTTCATAAATATTTATAACAATTATAAATTATTTCTCACTCAAGCAAAACTACCAGTAATACTAAGTGACATTTATCTACGGGAATGCCACGTAAGTAGAACTCAGATGATTAAACATGCATCAAGACAGTCAAGTCCTGTTCCATGAACCTACCAGACACAGGATTAATACCTCTCAGAATTCTTAACGTTTAGAAAATACAGCTGTGCCAAATATTCATGAAGTATTTAGATACAAATCTGACTACAAGGAATAACATTTTAACAACTCTGAAGAACCGTGCTGAACAATTACATATGTAAAAGAATGTGCTGTCCAAATGTTTCTCGAACTCCAGTGGCTTGGTTCTGTGGACACTGCCTTGGAGAACCTGTTCCGTGCCTGACCACCCTCTGCTGAAGACCCTATTTACGTCTTGCACACTCCCCCACACACACAGATGTGCAAACTTTGTATCACGTTAACACTAAAGACCATGACCAATGAACACTGTATAGCCCTTCGTGGCTTTAAGAAACTCAACAAAAAGCAATTCAGATTGTTTTTTGCATTGCAGGAAATAAATCTCCCACAGTGATCAGACAACATATAAAATGGAATCAAAAGTCATTCTGCATATCCTAGAAGTTAGACTGCTTCTGAATCACTGGGCACAGGAACATCTTGCACAGCACTGTAACATGACTGGCAACAGTCTGTTTAGATTGCCATCTGAGATCATACATGCCATGCAAAAAGCATATGCCTGAATTTGCAGAAAACATCCCCATCTGCAACCCCAACAGAGAATGGAGCAAAACCTGTAAGGGAATCTTGCCCCTTCTGAATATCTGTAGAGAAATATTTCACTAAAAGAAATAACCTGTCCCAAAGCCACGAAGAAACTATGAAGCAGCAGTTCCCCTCACTACAGTCCTACACCTCATCTGCCTGAGGAATGTGGTCTTAACATCTGTTTTCAGACAGCCAGTTTTTCAATACCACGATACGAAACAGCACACGCAAGAAACTTCACAGTAAAATTTAACACTTTGCTTCCAACTTCTCCCCTTTTATCTCCAAAGCAAACCAGCCATTGACTTCAAAGATAGCAAGCTCTGACTCTCAAATAACTAACATGAGCAGGACTCCACAATTTCCACACGTCCATGGGAATTAATGCCAGTTTTCATTTAATGTTTTTTAAAAATAACCTTTATGGGAGAAATTGAATCATTTTATTCTATGGAATAAATTAATTCTTTGTAGTAAATTTGTGCAAGAGGTACAAATAGATTCTAACATTTTTCTCTGACAGTCAGCAGTAACATATTTTGTCTTTATGAAATCACGAAGTCACCTGATTGATCCTTATGAGTCTGAGACCACAGTGATATTCCCCTCCAGAAACTGGAAAAAGAAAGCAGGCCCAGAGTCACCATGAAGCTGAAAGCATCACTACTTGAGTGACCTTCTAAAATCCTGAACACATGAATGTTAATCTGGGACTAGATCTCCAAATTTCCTGACTGTAGTTTCCATGCTCAGCTCCTACTACCTTGAATAGGGGACAACTTTCCAGTAAAATTTTAAGAAATCCAAAGCTAAAGGCAAAGATGTGTGGTTAGGCTTTCAAAAAAAAAAAAAAAAAAAAGTTTATCAAGCTGTGATCTTCATTAACTCACAGCAGACAGTAAGCTAACTTCAGTTCTCAGCATAATGCCAAAGCCTAAAAGACTATGTTAACTTCGACCATGCAAGGAGAAGAAATGTGATGTTACTTTTTGATTCGGCACAGATACAATTGCTTCTGGAAATCTGTGTCCAGTTCTAATCTTCATCAGTCAGACAGAATGCCAATTACTGAGCAGATGTGTATGTTCCCTACATCAGAATAAGAACACAGTGAAAAAGATCCCTCTAATCCAGCAAAGGAGGATGCAACAAGATAAAAAGCTGACAGAGAAATACAAAGCAGACATTAGGTAGGCATTTTAACAAATACATCCCTGAGGGCTCTGGAGAATTGAACCATCACTGCAAACTTCCAAATCTAGACTGGCTATCTTGGCAGCAGTTTCGTCCTGATACTCAACCAGAAGAGGTATTATTGTAGAGAAGCTCTGTGACTTGTATAAAGGGAATTATCAGATTAAAAGAACACAAAGATCCTTCCTGATCGTAAGCTTGTTTTCACAGTAGAGGCATTTCTTTTCTCAGCTGTTTCTGACAACACAGCAGCAAGGATACCCTCTACTGCCCAGTCCTGACCTCCGCAAGATAGCATCTCAAAGCACCACTACCAACCCCACATTTCTCAGAGCTGCTGCTAAATCAAACAATTTCACATTTGAGTCCCATGTTTGCTGGGAATATTTTCTCCACAGTTACGAACAAGAAATGGGCTCCTGTAGGGTATCACAATAGACATTAAATATAGTCTTTCCCTGTTCTTTATGTCTCCTGAGAATGAGGCAAGCCCTCAGCACTATACAACCATCCATACCACCAACTCTTTCAGCCATGCACACTGAGATCTCCAGCCCTCAAAGCCTTGCTGTGGGGCTGAAGAACGACAACTGCTGTGCAGCTGATACAAGTGATGACATCTCTCATGTGGGAGCACAGAGGGAGACAGGAACCAAGAAACTGTGTGAGAGAAGGAAAAAAAAAGTGAAATTTTAGGGACGGCTTATTAGCCAAACAATTTGTTATTAATCTCTCTGTGAAAACAGATGGAAAACCCCGGGGAAGTGGCTCTGCAAAAACACTCTGTAGAAGAATTTTTAGAAACACAGTCTTCTGTTACTATGCAGGAAAGCCACTGCTGCATACAATTCCCGTGACAGTAGTAGTTTTTGACATACAAAACAGGAGCCTAAAAGCTTGGTCTTGCACCACTGAGGTCAAAAGAAGCTTTTCCAATGGCTTTCAGCTGCTACTAATAGAAGAGAAATTATCTGGTTTGAATGCAGACAGGAAGAAAGCATTATACCACAAAATCCTTGATTTTAAATCCTTGCCACTGCATGAGTGATCTTTTTGATTGCTCAGAGGAGACATAAGAGGAAAAATTAAAGAGTAATGAGGAACATTGATCTTTATTTTTATAATCACATAACACACGTAAGAACTGTCACTGTATCTTCATGCACATCCCAATGGAGTTATCTGCAAGAACAAAAAACAACCTGTGACTTAGCATTGATGGTTACCCAGAACAGGGAAGAGATCAAGGGAAGTTTACACCAAACATCTGTCTTGAGAGAGCTCTCCAAACATAGGTTGCTCCCTTCACTCCATACCCTCCCCATCCCCAACACTGCTTCTGATTTTATATGTGTGTTTCATAAGTGCACATTAACCAAAAGGTTAGTTTCAATTCCTAATATTTTTAAAGTGTTTGCCTGCTGTCAGATCGTACACATGAAAAACAGATGGTATCTGTTTGGGGCAGATCTGCCATCAATCAATCCTGTTATGACAAAACGAAGTGGTCCAATGCAGGACATACATACTCAAACCCTACAAAAAGCATGGTAAGACCTATATAAGAAAGCACATTTAATTCAGACCTTATGCTAGGAAAGAGCCAAACAATAGGGCTCACCTAAACGATTTGAAATGATCTTTCACATATACATCCTCACCATACCCTGCTGAAACTGAGGACAATGCTTATCTCTATTTCAAGGTGAAATGGCACAAACTAGATCACAGTTCAACCTAGCAAACAGCAAGGCAGTGATGAACGATCTGTGAGAAGGCAAGGTGAGAAGAGCTCCTTCCTACTAGTAGCTGCAGCTGTGCAGCTTGCAATGAACTCATCAGGGTGATTTATCTTTCTGGTAACAAGCCTTTTGCATTTTAGAAGAAAGTAAAACATGATTTTCAGCTAAACAAATCCTCTCATCACATTTGCCATGTGGCCACATCCAGAAGAAGGAAGTGGAGGAAAAAGACCCCTTATAGCAGTGGCCCATCATAAGGCCACTTAAGTGATTGCATAGAATAGCAAGAGGCACAAAGAGAAACACCTGCTTACGGTCTCCCAGCAGGGTAGAAGAAAGCAAGCAGCAAAGCTCATAGATCACACCTCTCTTTACTTAATCCACAAGCTTCAAAGCATTTTTATTTCTTACGGAAAGAGAGACAGGAAATAAAAAAAAGAAGACCATACCCCTGAGTATGCATCAAAGATTCAAAGCTGGACTTTGAATCAAAGCTGCAAAATTCAAGCTGGACTGCCAAAACCACTAAGCGTAAGAGTAGAGAGCATAACGCAGTTAGATGACCTCTACCACCAAAACCTTTATGGGTATTTGCTAGTGGGGCTCCTTGCCAACCCTTCAGGATCTGGAAGTGCTAAAAGCTCAAGCTAAAAGCAAAAGGAGGCAAGTGACACAGTCCACACACTCAAGCATCCTGATTTATCACAGGCAAATGGCTGCCTGTCAACAGGCAGGATTTGTGCTAGTGCTGTCCCACACTAAGGCTGCTGAGCAGCTTCTGGACCAAAGCACTTGGTAACAAGAACCTGCCCAGCACAGATGCAACTATGCTGAAGCTGCAGTTCAGCAAGAATAGTCACTTGGATTTGAACGGATGGCTCACCAACTGTGCTGCCATGCTGCTTAGCTCAGGACCATCTCTCTCCCTGCCCTCCTCCGTCCTTTACGTGAAACACCCAAACACTTACTGATGGCTTTCTACAGATACAGCCAAAATTAAAACAAATGTAGGGAAGAGGAGCTTTCCGCTGAATTGCTTTAGGATGACATTTTCAAAGACTTAAAAAAAAAAACAAAACAAGATCCAATTCATAAAAGAGATTCACTAAAATGCCCTTCCCCCTCCCATTGTTTCATAACTTTTCCAAATGTCAGGGAATAATAACTGCTGCGTAGATCAGCATTACTGAAGTCACTGAAGGCAGATCAGCATTACTGAAGTCCAGGAAACAGGATACGAGCATAGCTATACATTTTTATATTTAAAAAATTACCTGATCATTTTTCTTGCATACTAACTGCAACACTATGGAAAGCACAAGAAAGCAAGCAGCAAGGACTCAGGCCACAGCAAATGATAAACTCATATACAACTACTAGTGCAGAAATAAGAGAAAACACTGTTTCCGTTCAGAAGGCCTCAAGACCTCCAGATAGGCAGAGACCTCCAGCAAGACACTCTCACCCACACTGCCAACCCTTAAATGAAGCCTGGGAAGGGATGGATTTTGACTCCACCCCTTTCAGTCACTCAATGCATTGCATGCACCTGAGTTGCCCCTGCCTTCCCACCAGGTGCCCATCACTGGTTCAAGCCGTGACTTAGTGTTTTCACTACACTTATTACAAATCCCCAAACTCTGCTGGTCTACCTTTATTAAGAGCAAACACCTCAAGTGCTGCATCTCCCTTGTCTCCTCATTCTTTGTCCAGATAGCTAGAAGAATGAGAAATGAAAACAAAGTACCCAAAGCTTCCCAGTACTTCCAGGGATGAGATCTGTTTCCTTACGTTAATTATATTTTGTGAAAAATTCAATGCATGGCACATGTATGAGAGTCTTTTAAAGAAACCAAGACTTTAAAAGGACCATGACTTGGAAATGGAGGATGGTCTGAAATCCTCAAAGCCCGTATCTTGAATAAATTTAAAAGATGTCCCAAAATCTCTAAATAAAAAAAAAAAGTGCTCACTGTCTTCCCCTAAGCTACCCCTCACTTAAGCATTTGCCCAAAGTGGGTCATCCTGCACCTTGAAACAACAGATGCCTGTTGTAATTCCTGGCTTATTTATCTGGACCTTGTTGGGCTATATGGTACCGTAAGATGAGTAGAAACAAGTCAGTTACACCCACATCCTACTTCCATAGCAATGCCCCAGGCTGAGATTGTCATAGCATCTGTTTTTGTGATACATCTTCAATTGGAAGGCTTTATATTAAGCAGGATTCGAAGATGCACCATGAGCTTCCTCCACACACCAAATTAGTGTTGTGCTTCCTCTGGGCATCTAAGCAGATGCCAAGAAAAGAGTAACAACAGAGCAAGGATTATCTGAAAAACACTTGCACAAAACTACATCTTTGAGTTCTTATTTGGTCAAGATATTTAGGGGTTTCAGATCAGAGTTTTATCTGAGCAACACCCAGCTGCATCCCGAGAGATGCTAAAGAGGCAGAGAGAGAGAGAGAGCTGGAAGGTCTCCTGGGGATGATTCAGGATTGCTTAATGCATTGCACAGTAAATATAATCTAAGATACTTAGACAGTATCCCCAGCAGCAGGAATTAGTTGGCTCAGGGGACTCTCAATTGGATACAAGTGCAGACACAGATCCATGATGCCAGCATATTAAAAATGCAGCACTTTCAATTGCAGAGAAATGAATGCTACTATATCATATGGTGTCAGTGGGGTGTGTGATTATTTAGAACATGTAGCTACATACCAATTTCAAGCTATTTGATACTGGTACTCTACATCTTGTGTGATTACAAACTCTACTTTCAGTATGGTGTCTCCTCTTCTTTTTAATCAGTGAAGTGAAATTCCTAGGGATACTGAGGAAAGAGGATGTAATCTGAAAAATCCTGACTATCTCCTAATTAGACTGCCACCCTCAAGATATTCTGGAGAGCAAGTCCCTTCCCAGTGGGGAAACTCATGAAAAGATGGATTGGCCAGAGAACCTGACCATCACATGGGACTGCCCAGGAAGCCAGAAGTCACGAAAGGCTCTTGTGTGCCAGCAGGAGATGATGAAAAGAAACAACCACCACAGCAGAGAATGCATAGACAGGAGGTGAGAGCGGCAGGACTTCTGAAGAGGCTCTTTGTGTTATTCCCAGAGAAGAATCCACAGAGGTAAGGGAACAGAAACTCATACTATTTTTCATTCAGTTTGGGCTCGGTCCAGATATTTCTTGTAATAAGCATAGCAGGGTAGAAATGCTTGTTGTTATATTTCGTGTAATTTGGTATCCCAAGAGACAAAAGACATAAACCAGGAGCATCCGTGGGAGTGGGGCCTGGAAAAGCAGCAGCAGCCAGAGCTGGAGCCTGGCATTTTTTCTGCAGGATAACTACCAGAAACTATGTCATAAACCACCTTTGAGTGTAAGGTTTTATTTCTAGCATTAGGATATTTTTCATTAAATCTCCTCTGCTTTTACCTCTCTGTGGTACTACTGGTCAGGATTTGGATCCTGCTGAGGTTTCTGTCCTGTCTGCAGCCTGCAATCAGATTGGTATTTAACTACTCTGAGACCTTCCCCCTTGCCAACATAGATTATGAGCTGTTGGAGGGCACAGAGTGACTGCACAAAACTGCGTGAAGGACTGCAGGCTATAAGGAATATTAAAGCAGAAAATGTTCTGCTGGGATTTTTAAAGCGTGGCAGAGTGCTGGACTGGCAGATGTCATCAGCTGAATAGCTGAGCCATAGGCTGGCAAAGCACAAAATCGGCTTTGGACAAAAGCAGCCTTTTCTAAAAATGCAGAGTTTCCTATTCATCTCAACAAATTGAAGTAGTTCATTCAAAGCTGAGACAATATGGGTTTTGAAAAAATAGGAGAGCTAGTTTTTCCTGTCAATCTATAAATACAAGAGGAGATGCTAAAGGATGATGTGCTAATTGCACAACTGAAGAGCTGACAAATGGAAAAAACAACTACTGATGAATTCTTTTTCCTAAGAGTGTCATTTTAATTTCAAACAGTTAATGTTTAAGTGATAGATACATCAAGGAAAAAGAATAAGTAGGTTTTAGCATTAAAAAAAAAATGCTTTGAGCTTTTACATGCAGATTTACTTTCTCCCAGATACAACCTGACATACTTAAGGTCAGAAAAAAAAAAGAACAAACATCTGTCTAATCAGACATCATTTCCTAATACACAAAAATTGAGAATCCAAACACTAAATTTATAGAATAACATAGAAGAATAGCTTTCTGCTTACTGACTTTACTGCTATGGCTGCATAGTGACAAACCATCACACTTTAATGGAACCAGCAAAAGGAAATGAACATTCCTTTGTGAATAAGAAAGTACAAGTGTAAGAGAAGATTAAAATTGATTTCAGCTAATAAGATTTTCTTCTTTTCAGCTTAAATCGTTCTGAATTTAAAACACAGACATACAACCAACTCACACAAAGATATCCTTGTTTTAAAGCCAACCCACACAACACTGTGAGAACCACTGACTTACAGAAAATATCTGTGAAAATTGGTTATCTCAGCTCAGCTGTTTGTGAATCGATCTTCTACCAGAAGGGGCTAAGTGCTGAGGAATGGCTGCCTCCTTTTCTTGCCCCCTTTATTCCTTTCCCCTTTATCCTCCTGCCCATCACTCACGGAACCTTACCTAATGTGTTAAGCCTCTTCTTTATGGCATTTCCATGGCTATTGAGAAATTCCAAAACCTCATGGGAAACGAGTTACTTATCTCAGTGTGGAAGAAAAACCCTCTGACTGGGCTCTCCAGGAAATCGAACAAGCAAATACTACAAACAGTACCCAGCCAGATTTTCCCTGCCAGCCCATGGCTGAAAGATCTAGTTCACTAGTACCAGTGAATGCTTCTCCCTGGGATTAATTAAAGATCTCTCTGCTACAGCCTGCTTTAAATATGTAGGGCATCCAGAGACAATTAATGGGGATTCTGTGGTACCTCCAGATTGTGGAAGATGATTGAAAGAGGGGGGAAAAAATCTTGCAATGTCATCCACCATGCCTTGCCTCCAGTAAGTAACACGTTTAGAACATCAAAGTATTCTGCACATTTTAACCCATCCGGAAGGCAGCTTTGGTGCTTCACCAGGCTAAGTCACCATGCAGAGATCTGCTTCTGGCTTCTCATCCTTTGCTGGGTGAGCATGGACAGGCCGCAACTTCTTCACGCCTCTCTTTCTACACACTTAAAAGAAGGGAATTCACCTTCCTTTGAAACCAAACTACTGAATAAAGGCGTTATCTTGCAATTTGCTTTGATTTAAAGTATGGCAAAAATAAATGAGATGGCTTAACAAATGAGAAAAACAGAAGAGACACAGCGAATCTCCCACTTCATCAATGCATGTTTCTATTCTCTCTCTCCACCTCTCCTAAGGGAAAAGTGACAGGATGCAACTGAAGGATACACTTTTAAATATCTATTGAAAAAGACACAGGAGATGCATGGAAGGACACACATCACACACACACACATCACTCACACACTCCTGGGCACATCAGCGATAGTTAAAGTCACCTGCAAAGCACCAAGATGCTCTGCCACCTCATCGTGGGACAGATGCCGACTGCCCCCTGTGCCAGTTGAGCTCACCATGCATTTTTGAACAAGAAAACACCACAGCACAAAATGGCTATGTTGGGGATGCATGTATGTATGCTGCAGCTGAGCTCTCCTGCTCCAGGAGACCTGAGATAACATGGAAGAACACGCAGTGCTGGGAAAAGTACACTTTCTTCACAAATAAATAGAAATGAAGCACAACGCGATAGACTACAACACAATAAAACGCTGACTTTAAAGCCAGCGCGCTACGGACGGATGCAGGTGGAGGGCTTTGTTGCAGGGAGGCAGCAGGCACGGGCGACCACGAGTCACCGGGATGCTCCGCTCGGCTCGCCGATGCGCCAGCACCGCTTCCTCCCGCAGTCTTGCCGCCAGACATACCGGGGGCCACCCTGGGGACGAGGAGGTGCCGCGGCCCGCCCCGCGGATACCCGCAGCCGCTTACCTGCCCGCTCCGCCCGCGGGGCCCCGGAGCGGCACCGCCGCCGCCCGCTCCCTCCCGAGCCGCCGGGGCCCCGCACACCGCCGCCGTCCCTGGCGCTCAGCCCCGGTGCGGGCGGGGCGGCGCGTCACGTGTCGGGGCGGCGGCGGCCCGCTGCGTGCGAGGGGGGAAGATGGCGGCGCGGCGCGGGTTGCTGGCGGCCGGGCTGTTCAGCGGGCGGGTGGCCATCGTCACCGGCGGCGGCACCGGCATCGGCAAGGCCATCGCCGCCGACTTGCTGGCGTTAGGTGGGCGGGTGTGAAGCGAAGACGGGGGGGTGCAGGGGTGGGGGCCTTGAGGGCCGTGGGGGTCTCGGGTTAACGGGTGTTAGGGCGTCCGGTAGGTAGTAGCGCTCGATGAGCGGGTCTGTGGTGAGCTTACGGGGCGTAGGTCACTCCTGCTGGGAACCATTTCCACGTATGCCTTGCACTGCAGGCTATGCTGGTTTATTTATTTATTTATTTAGAAGAAGGGCTGGTTGGACAACAAATACCGATGAGCAGTGGCTGGTCACGATGCAGGTTGTTTTTATAACCCACCTCCTTCAGAGCCTTTTGCAGAGATTTAAGCCCTTTGTCTGGAAGTGCATCTGTCCCTGCCCACCTTGGCAGTCACAGGAAATGGTCTGATCATTCTTTGTTAAATACAGACTTCACTGAAGTTTGTGCAGTAGATGCAGTCATCCTTATGAGTCACAACCTGCCCTCATCCTACATCAGCACATCAAGCAAAAATACTCTTCTGCTGGGCATGATTCTGTAGTGTGTTTATAAATAAACACTGAAGTGCTATAGTAAGTTAGCGCTTAGTGTTAATTGCTGATGACGATGACACGTGCCTCTCCATGAACTCAGTTTGTTGTGCAGGTGACCAAGACCCTCACCTAAAAAAAAAAAACAAACAGGAGACCTCAGTCTAACACTTGCACATGTGCTATTTCAAGATGGCTGGTGATCAAAGGTGAAGGCCCTTTTCTTGGAGATGCATAGTTGAGCACATCCTTCTGGAAAGAAGTTTTGCTTTTTTTTTTTAAAACATAAATTTCATGTATAATTTCAGGAGAGAGCCTGAGCCAAATGAACAGCTTGCTGCTCTTTACTCCCACAAGATATTTTGAGTTGTTTCTGGTGTTTGTTTAATCACGAGAGGCCAAATTCCACTGCAAAATAGCAACAAAAAGAAAAAAAAAAACACCTGGCAAAATGTTAACTTCATTTTTGGCTGGTTTAGTGCTTTGAATTCATTTATGTTTAAGCAGAGGAGCACCAGAACTAGTTTGAGGAATGGATGGCTTCTGTTGGGATACAAAGACTATATCAGGAGGAAGGTGGGAATGAGGCCTTCCACCTTGCCAAATGGATTTGTACTAGGGATTAATATGGTGGGATCTGTTTCAGTCTGTAGTGACAATCACCAGACTTCAATCTATCCTTAGTCCTCTGATGACAATAAAATAGTCCATTTGTTATGTGAATGCTGACTGGTAATTTTGTACTTAAGTTACATGCATGCAAAGCAGAAGGTCTGAGCACCTAAGCATTTTTTTCCTCTCCTTCCTGATCTGGGATTACGCAGCAAGTAGAAGTGCCCTAGGGAAGCCTCTGTTCCTGCTGTCTGTAGTCTGCAGATAAAAATTAATCTCACGACTGTATCATGCTTAGACTCTGTAGGTTATAAAGCAGAGCATTACATTTACTCACTCCTGGTCAAAATTATGGATAGAGTCACAGTAAGATTTTTGAGGTTTCAGAAGCAAGTTTTTGTAATCAAGACCAGCTGAAACATCTTTAAATCTCATAATTTGAAATAAGACAGGCTTGAAAAATAGCTGCAAAGTCATGCCTGAAAGCTACTCTGACTGCAACTCACAGGCTATCTCCCCTTCTGCAGGAAGGAGAGTGAATATAACCATTTTTATCTTGGTTGTTCCTTGCATGGCACACTGGGATCTTGTTGCTAAGAAGCATCTCACATCAGTCATTCTTTCTTCTCTCACAAGAATTTCTTCATTGTGTCTTCCAGTCAGTGGCTAATGAATGCATATCCTACAGCATATCTCCTCATGCTATTAGCCTGGGGGTAACTGCAATTTTGACTGTAAACTAAAAGATTTTTCATTCTCTCTCCACAGGTTGCAGTGTTGTTATTGCTGCTCGTAAATTTGACCGATTAAAAGCCACTGCAGAAGAACTGAATAATACATTTTCTTCAATGAGTCCTGCCAAAGTGACTCCTATACAGTGCAATATCCGTAAAGAAGAGGAGGTAACAACTAATAATCTTCTTCTGGGGCTTAACACATCAGGAGTATATTGTGTCTGTAAATCCTCAGACCCCCGAAGTTACTTGCTGACCCTCAGAAGTACCTTAGATCAGGAGACAGTTGCAGTAAAACACTTGATATGACCTAAATAAAACTGTGCATTCTAAGAGAAGGTAATTTAGCAACTACACAGGAAAGCATTTTTACTCTTAGATTTTTTCTGACTACACACATTTCTACTATTTTTTTTATGAGAAGCACACTTTGGAACTGTTATGTTCTTAGAGCTGACCCAGAGCCTACTTCATGGGGTTCTGTGTCATTTCTTGAGGGGGGAGTTACTTGTGAAGATGGAGTCATTCAGAGTCGTTCCTTCAAACAGAAGTCAGAGCATAGGATCTCAATTCTTGTGTCTTGACACAAGTAAACCTGAGATGTATCCTGTGTTTTCAGTTTTGCCCATATTGAAGGGAAAAAATACCACTTTCCTATCCACGTTTCACATTCTGGTTGCAACTTGAGGTGTGCAGAACTTTTGCTCTCAGTCCTTAGTAAGTGCTCTCCTATTGTCATACCAGATTTTTATTTTCCTTTCTTATATTACAAAAACTGGGAGATCAAGAGCAGAAGTACTTCATCGAGGTTCTTCAGAAGTCTGCATTCATCTTTCAATTTTTATCTGTGTAATTAAACATTAAGGAATCCAACAGCATGCCAGGCTTAACTTAAAACTGCTGTAAAACATTCCACTGATCAATTGCTACTAGGTTCTTAACCTTTTAAAGCCTCTGTTAAAATCTACCAGAACGTAAAGAGATATTAATAACCTTTAGAAGCTACATGGATTCTGGAAGTATCCTAACATACAACCATAAAGCAAATAAAAACTCCTCCCTCATGGAACAGCTCAAGCCATAAAATATTCACAATGATATTCTTAGACTTTTTTCCTGAGGGAGAAGAACCCTCAGGCTGTGCAGTATGTCACTTCACCTACGAGTGAATTTTAGTTAGTATTTACCAGCATCAGCAGTGTGATATAATAGGTTGTGACAGGTGTCAGAGGGTAACTTGCATGATTAAAGCAACAGGAAAGAGAAGAGGTTCTTTCCTCAAAGTCTTCTTGCAGAGGATAGTCTGGCATGCTTAACAGCCTTCTTATGAATCTTATTTTTGCATTAACTTGAAAATAAGTTAACAGTAGTGTTACATAAAATAGAAGAGGGCTTGGATGGTAAAGGAAGATATCTGTACCAAACAAATACTGTTCCTTGTTTAAAAACAAGGAATTGTCAGAGCAACTGTGGTAGCTTTAAAAGACTTCAAAGCCATTTTTTAATGTACTCAAAGCCATTTCTTATATAGTGCTTTGTGAAGTGTTCAGGCATTATCTGTGCTACAGGTAGCTATGCTTATATATTTAGAGAAACTTGTTTTCTGTCCTGTTATCCTACAGCTTCAACACAGAACTGTTGTCTTCCATTTATATTTAAGTTCTAATCATTTGTGATTACACCAGAACTTTCCTAGAGCTTTTTCATGCTATACTGGGGAACCTTTTATTGGTTATCTTTTGCTAAAGGAAATTCTTCTAAACCACTGTTACATCATATGCCTCATAGAGAGGATTCAGATGGATAAGGTAGAGATCAGTCTTGAGTTTTTCATTTGAGTCAATCTCATAACACAACTCACTGCAGTTCTTCTCCATCAGCTCTTACTTCTTTCTTTTGAAGAAAGAAGTAAGAAGAACTTTCTTAACTAAAAAAATTGCTATGAAAATTCAGGAAGCTTTTTGTGGAAGTTCTATAAGGAATGCAGTTTCTGTTCTGTTACATTTTAACATAAGAATACAAGTATTTAGCCATTTTACATACTTAGCCATTCCAAATGCTCTTATGCAAGGGCAGGTGTTACTGATTTGAGAACATGAAGCAATGAAAAGCAACAACGCCTTCTACTAGAATAGGAACATGCTTATAAAGATATTTGTTCAAATTTAGTTTAAAAAGCTAGGTAGAAGAAGGTGATTTACCCTTTCCAAGGACCAGCAGCATCTCAAGAAGAATGCAGTGTCTGAATTGAGATGTTGCTTCCTTGACTGCTAACCCTTAAATGATGGTGAGGAGGGGGTGGACCCTGAGTCCATCCCTTCTGGCTGCTCAAGTGTATTCCTTGCACCTGAATGCCTTGAGTTAGATGCACCTTCTCACCTGGTGCTCAATCATTGGCTTAGATCATGATCAGGCAATGCCCATAAAATGACATTTTATGGGTTTTTTTGTTTATCTCTTACTATTCTGGCTTCATCCTTGTCTGTTAGCTTTGTAATACTATCAAAATGGCAGAATTCTGGCCACTGGTACATAGTTTCTAGAATTGCTATTCAGTTAGAAGAAACACTTAACACATTTCCAGCTTTTAAATTTATAGGCAGAATAGTACTCCTTTACACTTTACTTAGTATTTGTAACTAAGATAATCTTAAATTAACAGTTGGTAACTGTACAATCAGTATATATATGGAAGTTAAACTTAATAAGATTATCACAGTAAAAAAATAATTGAAAATCCTCACCAGTGTTATAGGCTCACAGAAAACTCCACAAGGAGCAACCTCCAGAAAAAAGAAACCTCCCTTAGTTGCAGTGAGCATTTAAATGGGATCTAGGAGAGGTGCAGCCAGGCTCCACCCCTTCCAGTAGCACAGCTGAATTGCCTTCACCTGTGCTCCCACAGCTGACTCTTTGCTTGCCCCAGGTGGTCAATCAGAGGTTTAGGCCATGATCAACAGTTCCCATACACTATTATTTCTAAAGCTGTCAGATCTTAGAACTGAGGGATATAGCAGACTTTCTCACATCCAGTGCTGACTATTGCATATTTTGTCACATTTGCCAGGAGCAGCAATGGTGAGCATTTGTTTGTAACTTGGACATAACTGTCTTGCAGAAAACAGAGACAAAGTACTTTTGGGCTTTTACTTCTATTCAAGAAACATTATACATTAACTGTCGAAAGTTATTTCATTTGTAAACTGAGTGTAGTGCCTGAAACAATATCAATACAAAAATAGAAAGCAAGATTTTTTCCAGCCTTGGGGAAAATCATAAAAAAAAGGCAACACAGCAATGTAACTCCAGTATTTTCACAAATATGGAAGTAGCTTCCTGTTTACTGAGTGTTTTTTAGTTTTTCTTATTTCCCATTGTCACAGAAATGCTAAGTTACAGCTTGAAGCAGTGATTGAGCAGCTGGTAGGAAGGCAGGGCCAACCTAGGGAGCTCAAATGCATGCAATGCACTGAGTGAGAAGAAGGGGTGGTGCAGGATCTATTCCTTCCCAGACCTCATTTAAGGGTTAGCAGTGGAGGTAAGGATGTCTTGTTGGAGGTTTTTGTATATTTGAGGTCTTCTGAAGGTAAGTAGCTTCTTTATTTTTGGGCTGGTGGCTGGTGTTTTTGAACATTTTGTCATTTGTTGTAGCCTAGGGTTTTGCTGTTATTGTACTTTCCATCCTTTACATCTGTCTACAAAACAAGACTTGTACAATTACGTGGGTTCCATATGCTTCTTAAGCTTTAAAACTTGCTGTCTGCTTTCAGTTTATTTTAACTGAGGTATACCATCTTAAAAGCTTATTAAAACACGTGGTTAGGTAGGGAGGACAGCCTCTCAAGTGTTTCTGATGAGTCATTACATCTTTCTCAGCTGTTACACCAGATACTGAGAAATGAGCAAAATAAAAGGACTTTGCACATGTATTAACAAAAGGGAAAAAATAGTAATTCAAGCTTGCTTAGTTGTCAGAACTGTTCCATCACAAAATACAAAACCCAGAAAGATTTCTGATTAGCAGCGTAATTTAGTTAGTTTATCTTTTTTGGGGGGGGGATTTTGTTGGACCTTGTGTAAATCTCTTAATAGAAGATACTGCAGTTGCTGTTAGGAACACAGGCGTATGGGTCAGATGAAAGGAAATCTGTAGCTGCCTTCCAGCACTGGATGCGGATAATCCTTTGCTCATAGGATATATCACTGCATCTTAAATAGCAGACTTTTTTAATTTACTTTCACAAGTCCTCAACAGTGAAGAGCCTCTTCTTTAAGTGCTGGTATTTTATGTAGCTCCTGCATTGTACCAGAAAGTTTTCTTAAGTAAATGTAGGTACAATCCAATCTTTCTTGGCTGCTTAAACCTGTCATACTAAGCTTCTACTCTCTTTGAAGGCTCCTACTTATGTGTAGGAATGCGTATGAGAGAAAATGTCTGAGAGTGAGATTGGTTCTGTAGCTTAATCAGCACTTTGCCACACTTAAAAAAATATTTTCTTTTAGGTAGAAGCTTTGGTGAAGACTACGCTGAATCTGCATGGGAAGATTGACTTCCTGGTGAATAATGGAGGGGGCCAGTTTGCAAGTCTTTCTGAAGCCATTCGTGCTAAAGGCTGGAATGCTGTGATAGACACAAATTTGACAGGGACTTTCTATTGCTGCAAAGCAGGTGAGGACTTAACATTATGCATAATGGAATTTTGGTTGTTGTTTTTTTTTTTTTTAACAACTGAAGGCAAGAAAATGTAGTTTCTATCTTCTTTTTTCACATACTTATTTGATAGTGGATATTTGTTTTCACAAATGTCATATGGATCTTTAAGTGTACATTATATTTGTTCATATAAACAAATACATGGTTACACATCTGCATGCTTAGGGGAGGAATAATCTCTAGTTTAAAGGCAAGGTTTGGAGGCATCTGTTGGTTTGGATACTCACAGGTCTGTTGGAAAAACACTTAACTATGATGGCCAATATTTCCTGAGAAACACAGAAGTCTTTGCACCCACCATGGGTATAAATTCAAAGTATGTGATTCTCAGATAGTATTAGGAAAGTGGCAATGCTAGTAATTTACATGGGAGACACAAGGTCTTGATTTCCACAAGTGTCCTTGACAATCACTGAGCCTTACTTAGGCTGTACCTGCTGTATGACTGATCCAGTGATGAGGTTGTGGTATGAAGATCAGACTGTTAATCTAAATATGCAGAGGAAGTCTGTAGCATAATTGTAGTTGGACTCCAGATTTAGTGTCCAATTGGCAAGTTTGTTCGTGTGCACTTCTTCAGGTATTTATAGGTTATCTTCCTCCTTCGCACAGTGTACAATGCCTGGATGCAGGAACATGGAGGAGTCATTGTCAACATTACTGCTGCCGTGAGAAATGGGTTTCCTGGAATGTCGTAATATACATATATATATTTTTTTACACTTTCCTCTATTCTCCCCATAGAGCAATTCCTTACTCCTAAATACTGTGTTTTGGAAAGGTGTACAATGCACAGCAGCTGAGTAATAGAAATATGGTAGTTAATATCGAGAGAGAGAGCTGCATGTGAGTCTTTTTATTAATTGAATGGAGACTGTAAGAGTAAAGGACATCTCTGATAATTTCTGCTACTTTGTAAGAAACTGTGAAGCAAAACTTGCTAGTAAAGCTTTCACTGGGAATGAGATGCTAGTGGAACTGGTTGCCTTGAAATTAAACCTTTACTTGTTCTGATGGCTTTGCAAGAACTTGGCATCTGTTTTTTTTCTCTTGCTGTCAGATTTTGATGGCATAAACAATTACAGTAGAGATAGATGGGGAATAGGAGGAATGTACCTAGCATTTTAACATGTTTCCTCTTTGTACCTCTCTTTATTGGAGAAGGTCTCCAATGCAGGAAATCAGTTGTTTCCTCTGCTATTTTCTTGACTGGGAGAATGGTACAAAAAACATCATGTTTATGGTTCTTCTATACTGACAAAAAATGATCACAACTATCTGCATGAAAATATAGCATCTTCGTAGGCAGACGTTGAATAAATTTATTCACATTGTTTTTTTTTACCTTCAAAATGGATGTAAGCCTTCTGATTGAACCTTTTTCCAACAAAAGAGTTTTAACTTGTGTAAGACAAATATTTGTCAGAAAATGTTGGTTTAAATAAAAATTTGAAGTAGTGAGAATGCTGTGCATGGGCATTTTCCAGAGGGGGAGAATTCTGAGTTTTGAGTTTCTTCTTTGAAACTACTTTTTCTAATTTAACTCTGAGTTTCTATATATATTTCTTGAATAGAATTTCAACAGTGTTATATTAACTTCCTTAGGCCTCATTCAGGGTTAAATCTTTCAAAATCTCAGTTTCTCACTGGCTTATTCTTAGCAGCATGAAATAAATGTGGAGATCCACATGGTGGTGCTGAAGCTGCAGTCGTTTGAGTTTCTATGCTCTGGATACATCTGAATTGTCACTATGAATAGAATATGGGAGTGTTGAACAAAGAATAATAATTTTAAAAAATCTAAGTTACTTGGAAAAGTTCACCAGAGAACTTGTATGTAGGTATGGATGGCTAAGTAAGGCTACTTTCAAACTAGATTCTTATGATTTTCTTATAGAAGTGTCAATTATATAGTGTAAGCCTGCTAAATTTGACAATAACTTCACAGTTTAAGAACTAGAAAATCACAGTGGTCCAGACATGGAACACTACTACTTCCTAGTGAAGCTGCATGGATATTAATATTGAGCACTTAGCTGAGGGAAAAGGTGCTTCTTCTGCTTTCTTTTCTCAATAGGCACTCAGGAGCTGCAAGAGCAGCAGTGAATAACCTAACCAAGACTTTAGCTTTAGAATGGGCCCACAGCGGGGTGCGAATCAACAGTGTTGCTCCTGTAAGTAATGGCAAGTGATGTAATTAAACTTCCTACCATATGTGGTTATGGTTAACACTCTGAAACTGAAAGGAATTCTAAAACCTAGAGCTTCTGACTGTTTATGGATTTTTTTTTTAATTATGAATTTGTAGTTTCTTCATACGCTTCCCCCATATGCTTTCCATACATGCCCTTTTTTTTCCCAAGTGCCTTTGGGAGTGTTTTGTACTACTTGGATAACGAGACAGATGTGGGGGAAATGGTTTACTAAATATTTTGAATATGGTTCATGTGTGCTTGTGACTTCTGCCTGTGTTTGCTGTTATGTTGAGCATCTCTGAATGTGTCCTTTTAATGTTTAAATCTTGTCAAGTTGGGTTAGTTTTAGTGGTGAAAAGGCAGCGTTCACCTTCACTCAAAGAAATTATAAAAACACATTTTTACATCTGATATTCATTTTTTTCTTTATGAAGTACACACAGATAGGACACTGCTATGTCGGTCAGCAAAATATGCCTACTGTGTTTTTGAGGAAGTAGATGACATGTTGCAGTTACACAAAGCAACTTTGTGTAAAGGCCAGTTGTATTTTTGTAGCCTGTGATGCAGCAGTTGCAGAGGCTATATACAGGCCCAGCTTTGAGGTCTGAGATATGTCTAGTGTGGTTAAAGTAATCTTCATTCTTAATGGCTGTTTCTTTCTTTCACACTTGCTCTCTCGAAAACTAAACCTTAATCTAGCTACTTCCACATTCAGAATTTCTTATCTCACAGCTTAGTAAATCTCAGATTTATTAGTATCTTTCTAGGAAGATCTTTTTGCCAGTGTAGGATCCACAGCAGGGTATGTAGATGTCCTGCACTAAAACACCTGGTTTGCTTTCTCTTGGCACGCTTCAAAATTGCTTGATGGGAGACTCAGGAAATGGCTCTTCTAAATTGCCTCTGAGACTACTCTGACTTATTAAATATGAAGATCTGCTATCTTGTTTTTCCTGTTTGCTTTTTGATTTATCAAGACTTTAGGAAATAAGTAATTAGGACAGCATTAGTATGTGTGCATATTTTTAATGCATGCTAATTACGTAATGAATCATATTAATTATACTTTATAGCATCTGCCAAAGGAGACTTTTGGCAGGCAAACACTTGAGTGGTTTGGCTTTTTTGCTAATTTTTTAACTCTGCTAATGACAAAAATCTGTTTTTTAGTTATTTATACTTGATACCTTTGTGAATGTATTTTGTATTAACCATGCAGAACTTGCTGCCTCTCATGGGCCTGGTAACATGCAGGGAAAGTGTATGGTGAGAGGGTCTGTGGGAACTGCTGAATCATGGCCTGAACCTCTGATTGACCACCTGAGGTGAGCAATGGCTCAGCCTTGGGAGCACAGGTGAAGACAATTCTTCTGTGCTGTTGGAAGGGGTGGAACCTGGCTCCACCTCTCCTAGACCCCATTTAAGAGCTGACTACCATTGGGGAAGGATCTCTTTTGGAGATTGCTCCCCTTAGAGTCTTCTTAGCAAGCCCAGGACAAGAGTAAGCTTTCCATCCATTCTTCTTTGGGGTGTGGTAACTTGTTTAGCCTAACTTTCCTGTATATTTCTTAATTATAACATCTGTATATTCATTGGCTACATAGAGGGAAATAAGCATTCTGAAAAAATAAATTGGTTTTACAAATGAGGTTGTCGTAGTGAAAACACAGTTGTTCACATCTTAAAGAAATATTGAAATGTTCTTAATGAACAAATTAAATCGTTGTCTTGTTTAAACTTGAGTCCAAAATGTTCTGTCGGAACTCAAATGTGGAACCCTCTGTTTCTCTTACTGTAGCCTACATCCTCCCTATTGAATTTAAGATGGTTTTTATAACTATCAGAACAGGGGCTTCTATGACAGCTCAGTAGGGAGAGTTTGAAATCTGATTGCAAAATGCCAGTGTAATTCACTATGGAGTCAATCTGGTATTCTTGCAGACTATAAACAAAAATACGAACTCGTTCTTGGGGTTCTTGTAGCTTCTGTTGCAATTTAATTTGAAATGTTTGTTGTTTCGAAACAGTTGAGTTTAAGAGTTGTTGGTGTGGTGGTGAAGAATTAAAACAATGTGAATTAGTATATTTGAACAGGGATGTAACTATCAGTCCAATTACCTTCTTTTATAAGTTATACTTTCATCCAATTTAAAAAATTGTATTAAAGTCTTGTTTGGGTTGTTAGTCCCATAGAAAACCCCAGTAAGCTTATAATTTAACAATGGTCACAACTTAACGCATGAAAGAACTGAACTTTTTTTTTCTGCTTTAATACAGGGAACAGTGTTTTCAGAAACTGCGGTTGCCAACTATGGAGAACAGGGTGTAGATATGTGGCTGAAGAGAATACCAAAGATTCCTGCCAAGAGATCAGCAGTTCCTGAGGAGGTAATGTATCTCTGAACCGTTGTGATGTTCCCATTTCTATGTCTCTGTTTTAAAACCACTTTATATGGAGACCATTAAGGAGTTAATTTTGGAATGGTGGAGTATAAAGAAAGGAAAAAGCTTGTAGTAATGTGCAGTAGTGTCAACTGGGAGACTTTAATTTTGCGCTTGAAGCTAAAATGTCCCATAGTTGGCCTGTGCTCTTAGGAAAGTTTTTTTTTTTTTTTTTTATCAGGGAGGTCTGAAAGAATGAAGATTAATGTGAAAAAGTGTATCTTAAAAGTACTTGAAAGCTGTTACTCAGCTTTTACCTTGTTGGTGTTTGTAGCTGGAAGTGAGGTTTCAAGATTGTTGGGGCTTTCATAGTTGAGTAGAAAACGTAGCTGTGTCTCACCTGTGTCTGTTTTTACAAACATCCTGGGCATAACCAATTGCCAGAAGTTTAAGAAGTATTAAAATTGTCATGTTTGTTAGATTTCTCCTGCAGTGTGTTTCCTGCTATCTCCGGCTGCTTCTTACATAACTGGGATAACCATGATTATAGATGGTGGCGAGAGTTTATATGGCAGTAGCTTAGAAATACCAGGTAAGAAATGGGTTAAGAATAATGCCCCTCATGTGTTTGAAGTTGGGCAATAAGAGCATGCAAAAAGAAAAAGCTTTTTTTCTGTATCAGCTAAGTCCATTGTTTTGTTCTCCATAGATCACAACAGATGGCCTCCACCACCAGAAGGAAGAAATTCTGAAATGCTTAAAAAGCTTATTTCTGGTGAATTCAAGCCAAAGCTGTAGTACCGTGAAATTCCCAGTTTCACAGTTGCTGATAATCTCACTTTGTAACTTGGTATTACAATTACCAGTAACCTGATTTATTTTTTTTCCCCTCACATAACTGCATAGATTTTCACTGTCCCACATCCTCATGTTTAAAACTTGAGAATGTGCACAGGACATCTCTAATGCTTGCTGGCCCTTGGAAGGTGTAAAATCAATTTTTCATTTGCAGTGCAGAATGTTACAGAATCATTTACACAGAATGATTCTGGGGAGGGGAATAAGTCTTTGTTATTGGTACCTGCATCAGTAATCCTTGTGGTGGCTGTTAGCAGTATATTGTTTCTGTTCATCCACAATCTGAATGCTCACAGTGATGTAAAGGATTGATTAAAGTACTTATCTGAGATGGGAGGAAATAAAATAAAGCAGTGGTAGGTTAAATCACAGGGTACTGTTTTTTCGGCTTCAAACTAATGAAGCATATCAGATATTTCTAGTTGTTTGCAGATAAAGTGACTTAAGGAGATGAGCAGCTGCCACTTAAATTTGTTCATAGAATAATCAAATAATGAGGTATATGATACACTCATGGAGAACAGCATTGATTTGATAATTTCATAGCAAAATCTGGAAGCATAGGTTGTGGTGTATATTGCAGTGCTTTTTGCAATTTGCTGTAGTGGTGAAAGAAAAGCTTACGAATCTTACATTTACAAGTGTAAATGCTTTCTATCCATACTGTGTTCTCTACTGATATGCTGTTTAGGTAACACTTCTTTCATCAGCATTCCTGAAACAGGTGTGATTTTTATGCTTCATTGAGAGTTTCCATTTAAAAAACAAGCAAACAAGTAGGTCTTGGAATATATTACTTGAAGAGGCTGTTTGTTGTAATTACTTTAAGGCAAATGTTCTCATGTCTGATAACTTTGATTAAACTATTAAAATAAATGATTGTTTTAACTGAAATTTGTGGAGTCAAGTTGCTGCGTGGAAGTAACATCATCAGTACTTAATTTTGGATTGAATATGGGGGTGTCCACCAGATGTGTTCTCTCCAAAGGTGCTTGACTTTCTGTCTTAATTAAAATACTGGAATGTGGTGTTTATGGAGTCTTTAGTGCTAGTTTTTGGGGGTGGAGAGGAGGGGTATAAAATAAGATTTTTTTTTTCCAATCTGAGTGTTGTTTTTTTTTTTTTTTAATTTGTTTTGGTGATTGTACATGTTAGTTCAGGGTGCACAGAATTTCTGGAAGAAAATGCACCTTTTGCATAGCAAGTGTAGTAGCCCTTTGCATTTAAGTCATATTAATTTGAGAGGTTTTTCTATGTTCAGAAGTCTTAACCCTGTTTAACTACACTTAAATTATTAGGGAAACTAAATTTCACATTTGACTATGAGCTTCTATGACATTAAATGTAGATTTACCACTAAATGGAAGTGATTTGATGAAACAATTACTTCTATTTGTAAATTCTTGTTCTTTACAGGATTTGAGCACAAAGGTAGTAATATTTTTAACTTGCAAATCTCTTTAACTTTGGAGTGTGAATATTCATGAGGGGGGGAGTTTATAAATATTGATGATGAAACGCATCACTTTTGTCTGTGAAATAGAACATCAGGAAGGGTGGCATTCTGTGTTGTGGGAGATGTGTTCAGCTTCCTAGACGTAAGCTACTTCACAGGTAAGAGCTGTAACAAATTTTGGGCTGTGCTGAGTAAAAGGAACTTTTATTTGACCTTGTCTTCTTCAACCTCCAGGCAAAACAACAGATGTCTTCAGATCTAAGCCAGTTCTTTAGAAGAGGCTTCTTCCTGTGTGTCCTTTTCTTCCCTGACAAGAAGCTGAAACAGCAAGTGTGTGTGGAGCCATAATGCACTGCAGGTGACTGCAATAGGAGACATACTCAGAACACTCTAGAGGTAGGTACAGCATATGAATACAGAAAATACACCCTTGAAAGGTGAAGGGAAAACATCAGAGTGCTTTCTGCAGTATGTTTTTCTATTTTTTTTAAGCTCCCCTGAGGTTTGCTGTGAACAATATCAAAACATTACATTATTTAGGTATTACAGTAGTGGCTGCCTTGCTGTAATGATTTGGCAGTGCTCACAGCCTTCCCCTCACCCCCAGCTCACCACTTCTTGCATCAGTAAGGTAATGAAGTAATTAGCGTTCAGAATGGAGAATTACATTGGTCCTTGGCACTTCAGTGACTCTGTATGCAAACAAAAATTATTCTAAAATTATTTTTTTTAAAGTTTCACAGCACCTTGTGGAAACAGGTATTTTTTTCAGCTGGCAGCACAAGTGTTTCAGATTTCTGCTGTGCATACTGCAGATAATATCAGCTGAAGCAAAGCTCTTCCTATGCTACTGTGACAACAACTCTTGATCAAAGGGCATTCAGGGTTGTGTGGCTTTTTTTTTGTTTTCTTTAAAGGGAAAGAAAGGTGATAACAAAAACATCACTGACCTGTATAAGATTTGGGTGTCTGAAGTTCAGGGAAGATTGTTCTGTTTTTATTTATCTTACAAGGAGGGTGAATGTGGGGGGAAAAAGACTGAGAAACCTTAGGAGACATTGAGGAGACTGATGTTTCAAACACTGAAATTTAAACATTTACTGTCCAGTGCAGATGAGCAGAGTAGAATGTCAGAATGTTACAGTCCAGTAAAAATCTCCTAGGTTGCTTTGACATTTACCTCTGGTAAACTTTCTCCTACTCTGCCTACCTACTACCATATAATCATTGAACTGATAAATGGGCGCTTAATAACTGCTACCTTGCTGTGTGGTCCACTGTTATATCTGAATATGTTGTAGAGCTTTACATTTATGAAAACAGTGTAGTTCCTCAAAGGGGATTTTTTATAAGCCTTCTGTCTTATGCTTTGCAGGAATATTAATTATTCAGATATAGACTGATCAGTTTTACTCTTCAGTAATGTGTGCTCTGCCTTAAAGTAAACAAACAAATGAGGCAACAGTTGCCTCTTACAAGCTTTTGTAGCTTAGTCTTCTTCTGAACAGTTGTATAGAACATCCTATACAATCTTTAGGAAAGTATGCACATGTCGCACTTAGCAGGAATGCATTCTAAAGTGAAAACTGAGTATGATGGGAGATGTCAGTCTTAGTAAGAAATGCATCTATTAGGTGGGAGGAGGAAGTCCCTTGTCAGATATTTGTGTCTAAAGCAGTCTGAATTACAACCAGGAATGTTGATATTTTTCTGTATCATTGCTTTTTGTTTCATCTTAAGTCTCAAAGTGGTGGTAGATAGGAGCTTCCTTAGCTGTCATCTCTCAATTGAGATCTTTTTGTTGTCTTTTCTGTCGTCATGTTGAATAACTTCTTTGGGTGGTAAAGGAATTAGCTGCTATAAATGCTAACCATGGCTTTATGCAGTCTGAAGAATTTGTTTCTCACTTCAGATCTCAAGTGTGGGCTTCTAGGTGGAAAGGTGTAATAAAGAACTGTTTGCTCTGTCTTTTGGCATCAACCTGACAATGATGGTGTACTTGCATTGGAAGTAGATGGAATTACAGAAATCCTCCTGTCATGGAAAGACAGAGCTGCATAGGAACCAGGTAGGACCAACAAAGACATGAACTAATGTGGTTTGAATCCTTGTGGGCTGGACATAAATTTATAAACAGTGTTAGCTCTTCTGCTTATGAGGGGGGACTCTTCATTGTGCAAGGCATTCTGGCATCACAGTCTTTACACTAGTGATAATTCCTAGGAGAAGCTGTCTTAACTTCCCTTACCCACTGAGTTTCGAAAAGCATGTTCCTTTGCCAGTTATTACACCTGATTAAATCAGCAATTTCAAAGATTTGTAACTATTATTTTATGGTTGTAGTAAAAAAGATGGTAACAGCATGGTAATATAGTGCCAGCTATGGGAAGGAGTGGCAGGGAGACAGACCTGGCAGGAGGGGGAATGAAGGATAACAGTGTAGCCACTAGAAGGAGCTGGTTTATGCCTATTTGAAGTGTTTAAAAGCTATAGCTTTAGTGTTAACTAATAGAGCCACTTGTCTCAAGCAGTGTGCTAGGTGAGAACCTCTTACTGCAATGAAGCATTGATTCTGGAATCAAGATAGAGCCATGCTGCCAGATTGCAGTCAATTACTTGAGTAGGCTATCCTAAGATGTGCTTACCCTGTAATTTCCACCCTCACTCCTCCCAACATCCATTGCTTATGTAGTGTTTGTACTGAATGCATAAATAACTAATATGCTTTATTGCAACTTCTGTCATCTATTTTTATCCTCTTCTTTTTCCATATCAGCAATCATACTGTTTTGATAAGCGATTTTTGCTCCAGTGTTGTTACACCTTATCTTAGAACCATACCCCTGGGTTTGGACTGAGCTCAATATGAGTCAGTGTTGTAAATACTGTGGTGATTTCCTTATATATGATATTGTATATAATATACATGTATGTGTGTACATTAATTATAAACACTGTATGCTTTATATGCATATATACACATACATACATTATTATATTCTCAAAGTCAATATTTGGCTGCTAATCTCACTCCAAATGCTGAAAATGCTGTGTTCTAGATATTATCCCACATTACTGTGGCATACCTATGGGGATGAAGTAGAGCACCCCTACATGGCTCTGGTGATGCACTGAGAGTGTTCTGTGCTATCAGGGCTTTGTGCAGAAATGCAAAGGAAAGGGGCAGACATTTTTCTGCAATCTTTGCAAGCTTCATGTGTAGCAAAGGAAAGCAGTCCTCAAAAACTACTTAATACTAATCCTTCCGTGAATGAAATCAATTTGCAAGATACTAAAACTGACAAATAGCTGTGAACAGGAACATGAAGGCAAGGGAAGCACTGGAAGTATTCTCAAAGCTGTGTAAGGTGCTGTGGATCACTGATTGTGCTTGGTGGTGCAAGTGCATCACATGCAGTCAGCATTTTTCTTGGCTCTTTCCCTGTCATTTAGCACAAAAGGTCACCTCTTAAGCTTTCTAGTTGAAGACTTTAGGTCACAGCAGGCATTTCATAAACAGGCTGACAATTTGGCCAATTGTAGAACAGCATGTCATAACATAGAAGGATGACTGCATCTCCTTCATGTCAGTGTTGCAGTTCTTACTACAGTATGATTCAGAGCCTTGTGCCTTTCTTGGATATGCTCATCTCCACGTCTGTCTCCAGCGCACTCCTGTTTTCTTAAGATGGTAACACTTGCTTTTATTGTTCTGCTGCATATATCAGTGGCAGAGCTACTTTGCAGTCTTTGCAAGCTTTTTGTGTAGCAAAGGAAAGCAGTCCTCAAATACTAACTCCCAATACTTCTCATGGGAGACTTTCGTAGTTGTAACCGTCCTTGGCCCTGCTCTCTGGTCGCACGCTGCCCCTCCCAGCAGCAGGTTTGGTACACCTGTGTGTAGCACAGAAAGCAGCGTTACGTCGAAGCCTTTCCCCCCCCGCGGTGCGCGCGCTCCCTCAGCCGCGGCTTTGCGCCGCCACTTCCTGCGCGTGCGCAGAAGCAGCCGGCCGCCCTCAGGCCGTGACGCGCTCGGTGACGCCTCACGTTCCTGCCCTCCTGCCGGCGGCGCGGCGACGTCACGAGTTTCGGCGGAACGGGAGGCGGGGCTTTCGCTTGGCAGCGGCTGCCGTCGCCTCACGCTTGACGGGACGCCCTCCTCGGCCCGACCGCGGCCCCGTCGGCCCCCCCGAGGGCCCCGCCGCCTCCTCGCCGACCGGCCGCTCCGCGCCTCCCGTCCCCTTTCCCACCGTGCGGGCCCGGGGCCCTTTCCCCCCCGCCTCCCGGGGGGGGTGGGCTCCTCTCCGGAAACCTGGCCGCTCCCTCCGCGCCGCCTGCTCCGCCGGGCCTGCGCCCGCCACCGCGGGGCAGCGCGGGGGGGCCCTCGCCGCCGCCCGGCCTCCGCCGTCACACAGGTCGGGCCCGGGGCCGGGGGGCCGTGCTGGGCCGGGTTGGGCCGCGGGGAGGCGCGAGGGGGCGGCGGAGTCCTGGGGGTCTGAGAGCCGCGGTGCTGCCGTAGCGGAGCCGTAGGTGTGGGTCAGAATCCGCACGGTGTTTCTGTCGAGGGATAAAAAAAAAAAAAAAAAGGAAAAAAAGAAAAAAAGTGAATGCGTGGTGATTATTTTTCCCCCCATTTGCCTTTAAGGTGCACTGGGGTATCCACGAGGGTTTTTTTTTCCCTCTGGTTTCCTCGATTCATAAATACGGTTTCGGTTCTTGGCTGTGGAATTATTGCGTTAAATAAGCAGGGTGCTGCTCAGCTGCATTGTGTCCTCTCTGTGATGGTGGTGGAAGGCGGCAGGGGCTGCCCTGAGAGAAGGGGCCTTCGGGCCATGCGGGAAGCGTTTCTCAGATATTTTTCCTCCTCGAACAATGCAGCACGTTGCGGGGTGCAGGAGGCCTTCAGAAACGTGTGCCTGTGCCTATGGCAAAGCCTGTGTGTGCAGAATGAACGTCTGCACGCTGATCTCGCACAATGTCTCTGCCTCCTCCATGGCGTAGCGCTTATTAGCAGAAAGCCCGAGGAAGTGTTCTGTCCTATGGAATTCCTTTATGGATCGTTTTATGGGGGTGGGCGGTGATGAGTTGGGATTTATGTGACACTGCAACACCTTGGAGGAATTTTCTTGTATTTTTGTTCCTTACCCTTCGTTGTCATTTAGAAATAACAAAAGTATTTTACAAAAAAAAAAAAAATCCCTTCTTGCTCACATTGTTTATTTTATCTGCTTTCTTCCACATATATTCAAAGATGAAAGCTTAACTATGTTTCTGGTTTTCTTTACACGTTTTGTTCTGTCACAGTTGCCACCAAAATGTATTGAACGTGGTTATTGATTCAGATAATGAGGCCGTGTGTCATTGATTTGGGTTTGCTTTTTTTTCTTTTTTCCAAGGTTTCATTCTGTTTTGGTAAAGCAGAATAGCAAAGTGATATCAGTCAAATTGACTCATTTCTGGAGAGAAATGCATGCACAGTCTGTGTTGTTGAGCAGCCAGTCGGTGAGCCGTCTGTCTCCATGAGCTGTCAGTGGTTTACCTGATACTAATGGAAGACTATGGGGAAGAAAACAGATGTTTCCAAATTGCTTGCCTTGGCATGCTGAGGCTTGTAAACTGTCAGAGGAAACTTTCTCTAAGAGAGCTGTGGTATTTGGGAACCCCAAGAGCTCTGCTGACACGTGTAAATAGACAGGTGCTTGGGACAAGTGGAGTTTCTTTTAACATAGCATAAAGAGTTGTGTTTTGTTGTATAAGGTTGACAGTTACAGTAAGAAAGCTCTTACCTAATTTTTGCTTGTTTGTTTTCTTTGTTTTGACGAGCTCTTAAATGCTTTTCAGCAAAAATAGCTTTTCCCATGTGGCTGCAGATCCCTCAGTGTGCTCTGGTTTGCAGGAGAGCTGCTCAGGGTGCAAAGCCACAGCAGTTAAAGATGACTGTGGTGAGATGCAAAGGGTGTTTGCTTTATTATAACAATACAATTTTATCCTGGAGAAAGCAAGAAAAGTAATCATGCTGTAGGTTTAATACATGCTTCTAGTTTCGACTTTGCATTTCTTTTCTTACAGTTTCCTAAAGTAGAGTGTTAATATTTAGACCCAAGTCAGTTTTTTTTAAGTCATTATTAATTTTATTTAAAAAAAAAAAAAAGCTTTGCATATCAGCAGCATAGATATCAGTTTTTGTCTTTCATCTGAGTTATCTTCCTGCAGGCTGGCTTTTCACATTGGCAAACTCAGCTGGAAGTAATGAATAACATGTAATTTGTTTTTGCTACATTGTTCAGTGCCTCCTGAGCATTCTCTGAGCTGTAAACCCTGCGTTCTTATAAGCTGCTACATGGGAATGATGAGAGCGATTTCCTCTGTTGGTTTTCCACCTCTCCCTCCAAACACAGTGAAAGGTATTTGTGCCACCAGGGTGGGAGCAGAGCAAAGGACAGATGATTTGGAAAGCTTATTTTTGGATCATTGCTGTTATGTTTGACATCTGTATTGGCCCATCAATGTAGTAGGCAATCATTAATTGCACTTTGTTATTTTTGGGAAACTTAGTTTCATGTTTATGACAAGCCTAGATGGGGTTCCTTGCTAATGTACATATTTCTATTAGTTTATTTAATTACCAAACATTAAATTTGCTGTTGCCAAAGTTTAGAAATTAAGTTTAAGCTTTGGCAATTCAGACACATAGCTGATGTAGTATTACATTTAACAAATCTTAGTGACATTTTATTAACCACAATTTCTGTGTAGGAGTGAAGATAATTTTATTTTTTGAAGCCATAAATTGCTGGTTTAGCATTCTGATATTTTGTGGTGTTAAGAAATAGGTCACACATGCTCTCATTGTTCATCTGTTCCCAATGCTATTTTACAAGATGCAGCTGAGCACAGGGAGCATCAGTCAGAATGCAGTGTGCAAGTTGTGCTTCTCACCAGTGCACATCAGTGTGAGATCTTGATTTCATACTGACACAAGTAGCTTGTGGGTGCTCATTAGCCCGAGTGTTAGATTTAGAACACTTTTGCATTGTTTTTTTTTCTGAGATGTCTTAAATACATCCACCTTAACTGTGTCTTCTGAGGAGCTGCAGAAGTTTTGGTATCAATGAATGGAGGAGAGGCGGGATCCTGTTGGGATCTTGCACTTCATTCTTTGCTCTAGGAGATGCTTTCCCTACAAATGCATCTACAACACAGCTTGAAGCCCGGCTTTGTGAGGTCACTTGAAGTTGGCCTTACTCGAGCCAGGCCAGAGCATTGTTTGCAGCATGCTTTAAAACGGTGCTGGCAGACATAACCTAGTTTGTCATACATGAGCAAAACCATTTTCTTCAGGCTGATGTTTTTTCTTTGCTGTAGCTTTGTTTTCAGCCTCTGTTTCCTCATCTTCTTCACTTCCTGGTCTTTCCTCACTCACTTTCCATATGCCCATTCAGTCACGTATGTGTCTGCTTCTGTGCATTATCTGCAGTAGTAAAATATGCTGCTTTTGTGTTCCTGAAGTATTTTCTGCCAAGTAACAGTTTGACAGCAGTAGTGCTTTCTGTAACAGAATTCAAATGTTTCAGCTGTTGAAGTTGCAATGGCTGTAATTCTGAAGCTCAGGAATGATAACACTCATAAACATTTCATTTTGATAAAAGAAGGAATGACAGATGTGTAAGAAAGGATTTTATGAGGTCACTCCCTGCTCTGAAGCAGAAACAAATATTCTGATATTATATCTGATAAATGTTATTCTGATCTGGTCTTGAAAAGCTCCAAAGAGGGGAATACCACACCTCTTTGCTGCTCTATTTATAGCTGGCACATAACGTAGCTGTTGTTTCAGTTAGGAGGCTTTTCTTAATATTTAACTTATGTCTGTCTTGGTTCTAGTTAAGCCAGTTAGTCCCAGTGCTCCTGCTATTATTCGTGCAGGATGATGATTTCTGTACTGTTTGTGTTGTTTGCAGACGTGAGGACCGTTCCTCTGTCTCTTATTTCAGACTTCACAAACTCTACCAAAAGGTCTTTTCTTCACCAATCGTATTTTCTCGTGTTGTTGTCAGCTCCCATTGGACTCTGATGTGTCTGCATCTTTCTGCAAAGTTCCCCAGTCCAAGACTTACTGCAGCAGAATAAATAACTTACTCTATAAGTTCCATCAGAAGTGAGGTGGCAGCCCCATTAAAATGTCACTTCAGGGTGTGTGCACGTCTTGGTTTTGCGGTTTTAGTTTGGTTTTGGTTTTGGTGGTTTTTTTGATGGGTGTTTTAGTTTGGTTTTTTGTTGTTGTTGTTGTTTTTGGTTGGTTGGTTGGCTTTCAACAACATCATTGGCTCTTCCATTTGTTAACATGGGAGCTTGTATTAGCATCTGTAAAATCAGGTATCTTCCTTCATAAATGTGCATTTGAGTTATCTTCTTCCCGAAGGATAGCACCTTATCTGTGGTGAATTTAATCTTCAGGTTAGTTTTCTTATATAGGCCGTACAGGACCAGGGCTCACTAAGATATTTTTCAGGAAAATGGGCCTTTTCTGCAGTTCCACATCTGTTTGCCAGCACGTGCAATCGCCCTGGTTTGAAATGCGCGTCTGCTGCGTGATGGGAAGCCTGACTGAAAACAAGTTCTTCTGGGGTTCCACGCAGCTTCTGTTGGCAAAAAAAAAAACATATCGTAACGTGGAAGGATTTTATACATTTTATTTCTTTGAAGTAAGTTGTTGTGGTAAGGTAGTTTATGTCGGTGTTACCATACCTGAACAGGCCTTCTGCCTTTTTGTCACACACTACCACAGCCCAGTGATAAAGCATTCTCTTTAGAGAATATTTATGAAGTCTCTGTGCCTGTGGTATTACTGCTATCATGAATACCAAGTGAGACTTTCAAAGGAGAATTTACACGTTACTGGTGCTTTGACTGACAGGTCTTAGGTAAAGCCTTAATCCATAATGAAATCAGAAAAAGCATACTCCAGCGTTCTTCTTCCAGTAATGAGCATGAGCAGATGCTTAGGGAAGGGTAAGAACAAGGCAAGCTTATGTATAAGAAAGAGCTTGAGTGAGTATTCCTTCATCTCTAGCTGTTGTCATTGAAGGGCTGTTCTAGATTTCAGTTGCTTGTTGTTGGTTTCATGCAACCAGCCCCTTTCTTGTATGCAGCCAGCCCGTGATTCTTTGGGAAGAAGTTCTTTGGGTACACTGCTACTTGTTATGTTAAAATGTACCTTCTCTTTGTTCAGAATTTGGCTTGTGCTGTTTTTCTTTGGTACCATGTTGTGGAAGGGAGTGAGCAATCCATCTCTAATACAACAACCCATCTCTGGTCTGTCCTGCCATGATTTTGTGAACCTTGATCATTTTCCTCCTTCTCCTGGATATTTCTGAAATAGAAGAGTCCTAACTTGCCTATTTGTACCCTACTGTAGAACCCATTCTTATGTCTTTGATTGTACTTTATGAACTTATCTGAAACTGCTCTATTTTAATACAACCTCTTCTGAAGCTGAGGTCTCCAGAGCTGATAGTTGTAGTCAAGATGGGCAGTGTTCTGTTTTGTACTCATTTTGTTCATAGTAATTCCTAACATTAAATTTTCTTTCTGAGTGCAGGCAGACTTCAGTGCTGAGCCCTTTAGTTCTTTTTCTTCTGTGTAAATTTGTGACTGGTTCTCCCCACACCATCACTTCCACTCATCTGTTCTGTCTCTCCTCCGTTCAGTCTGTTGAAGACCACTTCCACCACTTCCCCTGGTATCCATGACAGGCACAGTGTTGGCAGGTTTTTTACCTTGTTCCTGTTTCTTGGATAATTCAGAATCTGTTGAACAGCTCAGAGCCTTGTGGAAGCCTTTAGCACCCTGGTTCCATTAGAAAGCACAAATTTTGCTTGTCCTATATTTTAACCAGTATGTACATGCAGGGGTCTTTGCTCTTTGATATGCCATGACTTACAAGAGCTTGTGGTCAGATTTGTTCTGGTACTGAGTATCTAAATCATAGTGACTCTGTGTCATTGTGACACAGTGAAAGTGAGGACTGCTTCATGCCACAGCCTACTCTACTGAAATTATGCATATGTCCATTCTTTTTAGTTCATTTGGTACAGATCAGACCAAGGTATCAAGACCAAACAGCCCAGGATCTCTGTGTCACACATGCCATCTTTCAAAAGATCTTTTAAAACCCAGAGCTTCTCAGTGGGCAGTTTCAGCAGGAATTCCTGCTCCTGCCTTTGTGTTGGAGGTCCTGCGATGGCTGTGTGAGGTCAGATGGTTTGGCAGTTTCAGTCACCTCTTTGCCCTGGATCTCCTGCTTGGCTCTGCAACTCGGCTGGAAAGCAGCGGTTACAGTGGGCAGCAAGCTGCTCCTTTGACAGAAATGCAAACTTAGAGGAACTGTAGCCATAAACAGTGATGAGATGTGCTCTTGCACAGTGAACCTTTCCCTCATATAATCTCCCAATTTTTGAGTCTGTAAGTTACCTCACTGACTGTCTTTATGAGGATTTTTTCATTTTCTCTGTTGTGGAAAAAAAATATTGACACGTGGCATCTTAGATGTTACTGTAATGGTTTGGTTCCAATTGCTGAGCTGTGTGCTGTGAAAGCAGTAGGCAGGAAATGTTCTGTAGATGCACCATCTTCATGCATTTGCTTTGGATGTGCAAAGCTAGTTTGTTTGTTTGTTTCATTTGGCTTCAAATGTGGTGAAAAACTGCAATGAATTATTTTCTGCTTCATCAGAAATACTGTTACCAAAGCACAAAATGAGGAAAGGCTTCTGTATTCGGTAGCTTGGTGGTATTTTATCATATTGGCTTATGTGTGGCATCCAGGTTAAAAACAGTGCCTACTGAACGTGGATAAAAACTTCAAAGCTTGTCAGCTTACACCTGCTCTGTTAGGTGAGGCTGCTTACCAAAGTGATGCACCAAAGTGGTTTAAAAAAAAACTCTTTGGATTTTGTGTAGCATGTGCAGTGCGTGTGCACAGTTCTCCCCGCTCCACTTAATGTATGTAAGAATGCACTTGGTCAGTGTTTCAGTGCTAATATGGGGCCTTGGGTGCTGTTCCAAGCACAGGAGGTCTGAGGCTGTTCATCCCTGTGGCTCCTTGTTGGTTTTGCTACTCTGCGTGTTTGCTGTTGTTATTGGATGTTTTAGTGTGGAATTGGTGGTTGATTCAGCAGTGGTGTTTTTTATACCATGTTGGAAATGTGAGTTCCAAGGAATAGCTCAGGTGGTCCGTAGCAAAGGCTGTTCGCTAAGGATTCCTTGATCTGTTGCAAAATTGAAATGGAAAATGAGGTATGTATTTTCATAGTGAAGATGTGAAAACGTCCCTAGAATGAGATGCTGTCTGTGCTGGTGGCACAGCAGGAAGACAGGCAGGTCGTGTGAATCATAGTAGCTGGTGGGTAGTGCTGTGTTCAGCTCTCTTGGTGCTTGATTTGAAATGGTAATGGTGTGATTTTTCAGCTGTGATTAAAACAGCTGCAACTGTGAAATCAGTGAGCGTTGTTTTGTGTGAAAGGTGCTGTCAAATACGATGATTACAGCAGTGAAAAAAGAAAACTTCTCAGCTTAGTCACCTGAAGACAGATTCTAAGACTAGCTGTGGAAATAGATGGTGACTTTTATTTATCTGGTTCGTTTCCCCCTGGCGGTTGTCTTTTAGCCCATCCTGGTCACAGAAGTGAAGGATGCACTGAGGAGGACAGTTAGTTATTGGCATTCAGGGATGTGCTTCTGTCTGTGTGCAATCAGAAGTGAAATCCGACGGTGCTGTGTGTAATTGCTCTCGTGTTAACTGGCACGCTCTGGCTGTGAGCAGTACTACTCAGTTGCTTCTGGAAGCCAGCTTTTTCTCTCAGCTGTTTTATTTTTGCTTAAGGAATAATATGTGTAGGGTATGTGTGGTTCACTCCTCTAGTTCATGGGCACTCTTAACATTGAATTTCTTGCTTGTAGCAACATCTTATGTTCTTAGAGCTGTGAAGATGGCAGGAATTGGTAATGCCATTAGTGCAGGTAAACACAGACAGTAAGCAAACTTAAGCATTTCTGTGAACTTTGGCTTAACCAGTGACCTTGAGTGCTGTCATAAGGAAGTGAGAAGTACCGTGTTCTTTTAAGGTGTGTGCTGTGAATTCTCCTTGATGGAGGGAAAAGCAGGGTTTTGTCTGCTGTCCCAGCTTGGATACAAATCATTCCGTTACAGTTGTGGTTGGTGATGCTTTTAATTGTAACATCTTTAGTCCCCGTTGTAAATATTTTGACTTTGCAGTTAAAAATGGAACTTAAAGTAACATTGGTGCCCCTCCTGAGAAGCAGCAGGAGGCCTCCCAAGGGGAGCAGCAGCTGCCGGGAGCACCCTGAGACCTTTGGAGAAGAAACAGAAGTGTTAAAATCCAGCTGTAAGGGTTGCTAGGACGCTGGCCTGGAGAGATTGTAAGGGTTAAAATTTCACCTGTTTTCTTTGAGAAGCCTCATATGGGGGGTGTTTAATTCATTTCGAGCAGTGGATTATGACAAAGTTACCAACATCCCTAAGGTATTTTGGTCTGCATGTGTGCAGTTGTTACAATTATGTCTTGCTATACTCAGTAACAACGTAAACTTTTGTGTGATGTTAGCAGCCTTAATCTATTTGTGTAAGGCACATCTTTGTTACTGGTGAGGAATTGTGAAGGTTGTGATGCTGTGAGACTTCCCATCGCTGTGGTGATAATAGATTTCAGAGACAAGGGAGTGATTTGGAGGCAGTGATGCAGATCTCTGGGGCTACAAATAACCATGTCTAGTGCCTTTTTATCACGTTTCATGAGAAAATGTGCTCTCAGATAGAAGTAGGGCTGGGCAATGGATAGGAGCAGGAGCAATCAATTTAGCTAGTATGTTCTACTGTAGAATTAGCAGTACTGAAATGTTCTGCAGGGTGTCACTGTGGTGTTTGTCCAGGAGTTTCATCTGCTGTGATCTTTCTTTAAATTAAAATGCATTTCTTTCTTTTTTTTTTTTTTTCTTCTTTTAATTATTATTTTCTTGGAATGGTGAACAGCTCATAAGAAAGCATTGTAACTTTTCAGGCAGACTTGCTTGAAGTGAAAGCAAAGTCCTTGTTCAGTTAGGTTGAGAAATTAGTTGTCAGAGAGGGTGCTTTGGCTGCTGCTGAAGCAATAACAGGTGCAGGAAATGAACTTCTATACAAGTTGAATTAGGTGAAGAAAAAGATCTTGCTGAGGAGAGTAGATGTTTTCTATTTGGGGTCAATGATTGCCTTATCTTTTTTGTGTACTTGAAGTGGAGTGGGTTTATCTAAGGCTGTATCCAACAGAGGCTGTGGATGCCATTTGGAAAGAAGAGCTTCATTCAAAGCAAGGAACTTGTATTTAAGTGCCTTGGAACTCTAAATATTCTCATCTCCACCTATCAGCTGTAAAGGAAGCGTAGAGAGATTAGCATTCCTAGACTGCAGTTACTTCATGGATAATGCTCTAAGTGCTGAGATGCTTATCTCAAAAGTATCACTTTTCTATAAACTCAACAGGAGCTAAATTACCATTTACTTTGCATTTTTATGAGAACAGTCATTTAAGATCTGTGCCCTTGCTTCTCATGTCTTCCAGGACTTTTAAAACTCTTTCATATCACCATCATTGTTCTTGGAGCTGATCAGTGGTACACGAAGGTGTCAAATCACGCCAGGAACCAGCAGGTGGAAGTCTCACATGTGTCACTGACCATTGAGTCTTTCAGTTTATTCTCAAGTTTGCTTTGCAAAGCACTTTGAGAGATGAGCTTCTGTGATGTTCCAAAATGGACAGCATCATTTATACAAAGCACCGCAGTACAACACAACAGCATCTTGTGATTTGTGGCTGCCTAATCATTGCCCATCTGTAAGGAGTCCTTTTTATTGGGATTTTCTGCTACATAAGAAAATTGATCTCAGAATATTTTAATCTGTCAACTGAGTTTTCTGTTACTTAATTCAGATTTTTAAGCAAATAATTAAAATAACTGTGTGGAAAAGCACTAAATAGGATAATTGCTGTAGTTAGTCCTGTTAACTGATCTCTAATCATTTAAAGAAGCTGTATTTTGCTCAGCACTAATAGCAGACCTTGAAACCAAAACATTTACTGCATTTTCGCTTTTAGTTTGTTGCAGGTACCAATTATTACAGTATTTTATTCTCAACTGATGTGGGGCTAAATATCAGCTACCTTTGGCCTCTTCCTTTACCCTTTTCAGTTCTTTACACAACATCTGCAGTTTTCCAGGTATATGCAGATGTTTATAGGAATGGTCCAAAATGCTGATGCACTCATTTTGGGAGCAGTCTTTGTTAGACTCCTCTGCATGTCTGGGTCTTTATAACATTTCATCTGACATCTGTTACCAATAGTTCATTGTATCTCTGAGCTGTTGCGGGTGGGGACATTTCTGTTCCCTTAACACAGTGCTGTGCTTTGGATACATCCTTTTGGTTTGGGTTGTTTTGGTTTTTTTTTCCCAAAAGCATTCCAAAAATGGACACTGACCATTTCTTCCTATTTTGTAACAGCAGTTGCAGTCTCACCAGCTCAGTTCAATAGAACGTGTATCTGAGGATTTGTTGTCCATCTAATGTAATTTGATTTTGAAAAAGAAATGGTGGTTTTGCAAGAGTTAGAAGTCACTGATTTCTGAAGCCTGTTGTGCTGATACCAGTAGTTGGCTCAGGGTATGATATGTGTTTCAAACTACTCTATCTGTACAGTAGGTTAAAACAGCTCAGGGTTCTGAATAAGCTTGTTTAACTATGAGAGAGTGAGAAATTCAGGACAAAGTTTAGTGCTGACTAAGCTATAGAGTCAGAACAAGACTTGAGATATCTGGAAAGGCAGAATCAAAGTGGTTTTGCAGGAAATGAATGAGGGATCTAATTTCTCTTTCTGCAGAAGAGCACTGCATGTGTTTTGTGTTTCTTGTCCTGTCAAACATTCTAGTGGCAGCAAGGTTTAGGTTAGCTGTTCAGGTTCTAATGGTTGGATGATGATGTCTCTGAAAATATGGGTAGGTAGTTGGAGTGGGGAAAAAAAAGCAGGGAATCCAGTTTGTGTGTTGTGCTGTGAATGGAGGACAGCAAGTCAGTCCTGAATTACTGCCCTGAGCTGCCAGTTGGCTGTGGGAGGTGCTGTGCCACACTGTCCCTCTTTTCCTTGCTCTGGGCATCACCAGGCAGCCCAGCTGTGGGTTTTGCTCTCTGCCAGCCCTCCTTGGTGCAGCACAGCGCGATGCAGCCTCTGTATCTGCTGACCAGTGCAGCTGATCTCCCAGGTGGGATAAGATAAAGGCAGAGTGCTTCAGAATCCAGAGGGACGTGTAGCAGAAGAGCCTAGGAGGGAGATATTACTGTTTTAACAGCTGCTTGGTTTGTTGTAAGAGTCTTTCACCAGTTCATTTTCAGTACCTTTGCATTTTAAAAGATCTCATAATGCTGTGTGTGAGAGAATATTGGTTATTTTATTCACCATTTAAGCTTAGTTTCTTGTTTTCAAGAAGGGAATTTTTCTGAAGCAGAGTTAACATCTGATGTGTAATTGTTGGACTCTAATTATTAACAGAGCTTTATGTTACCACCTTGATATTTTTCTTGTTACTGCTCTTTGCTTCATTTTTCCTGCCCTTTATGGTTTGGGGTTGCAGCTCCTTGGAAAAGAACAAAATGTTTTTTTGTCTGATGTTTGTGTTTACATCTGTATCAAATGTTCTCCTCTACCTCCCTTTGTGTGCAGTTACCTTTTTTTGGGTATCTTTAAGAATTTCAACAATTCTGAATTTTCACCCATGCTTGCCACGCTAAGTTCAGGTCAGTTATGCCAATGGATATTTAGAACTGTGATTTCTCTGGGTGATTTTATGTGATCTTGAACTGCTGGTTCCTCGTATCTATGAAGCTTTTACATTTATTATAACTGTACTCTGTATCTGCTGAATGCACCAAGACAGTTCATTGGAAGTAGTTTTGGAAGAATCTGTCCTGTCTGGATTATCTCTGCCCCAAACCAGCTCTCAGTCACTTGTCCCTGGGCTGCTGACAGAATCAGTGCCTGGCAATGCAGCTGCACAGAGGGGGGGAAATACACCCTCCCTATGTCTCCCGTGTGTATTTCTGTACAGGTAGATAAGGAAATAAAAATGAAGGGAAGAAACCATGAAAGCAATAAAAGAGCATTAAAAATGCACTCTATCTTTGTTTGATTTTTAGATTTAAAGCAAGAATGTGATGAGCAGTGCTGCACATTATTTTTGGCTAATGGTTAAGTAGGCATGTTTGACAAGGTGACCATCTGAGGTGTTTCATTGGCCTTGCTTTCTTTGGTTTATAGGAGTTGGTGTGAGGCTGAACACTGGATTGTTTAAAAGCAATATCTGGGGGTAAAACCACTTTGCCTCATTCTTCCTCTGAGTTGTGTCAGTCTTATCGTTCTGATTACCTGCTGTACAGTGCAGAGTTACTTGTGAATGCTGTTCTTTATATTTACCTGGTTCTTTCCGTCAGGTATTTTGTACATGTCTCTGAGAAGCAGTGCTAACAAAGTTTGATTTCTTGTTCTGTTGGTTTAACTGGCTTATGCCTAATGCAGTGTAATCACCAATTTAATCTTAACCTGTGATTAGGATGATTACAGTGCATCTCCTTTGGAGTTCACACTGCACTGTTTTACTTTGGTGCAGTGACAGGAACTGTGAAGTTGTATCTTGTACCTAGCTTATGTCAGCCTTGCTAATTTTAGTGGAAATTTGTATGGCATTACTATCCTTGGGTACCCTGAGCAGTGGTGGTAGCAGGGTAGTGAGCTTCAGAGGTGTGAAACAGCTTTCTGTAGAGCAGAAGTGTTACTGTATGCATTGGTTGCTGCTCTGCTTTTCTTCTTGACTTTGAACATAGGAGGCACCCTGAAAGCTCTTAAGTTGTTGAGAGCTTGTGCACTGCCTTTACTGCCTCCTATGCTGGGGAGCTGGTAGCTCTTACAGCAGCTGTAGGGACTAATGCCCCTCTTTAAAAACTGAGCTTGTGCTATGAAGTTGGATGCTGTAGAAACCATTTCATTTCTGCACATTGGATGTGTCTGTTTTCCACGGGGTTCAAACACTCCTGCTGGCTTGCTTAGTGTGGACATCTTACAGCATCTGCTTTCTTTCTCCCTCCACTGTGTGAGGTCAAAGCTTTTTTTATTTTATCCTGGAATACAAGCTGTTTTAAAGTGACTGAGTAAGTCCTGAGAGAACATGTGGTGTGTGTGTCACTGTTCGTGTGCCCTTATGTAGCTTGACCCTGCTGCAGTTATTGTACAAAACCGAAATGCACATGGACAACTAGCACTGAGTGTTTCTACAGCTAGATTACTGCCTGCGAGACTTACCTGCCCTCAGGCTTTGTGTCCTTTACCATGAGAAGGCTAAAAGCAGTTTCTGAGCATCACCTGGATATGTTCTTCCTGCAGCAGCTCTCCTGAATCCCAAAAGACTCCCAAGCTCCTCGGAAGGCCGCTGAGGGGAACTGAGTCATGAATATGAATGGCCTTCTCTCCGCCCGATATCCCAAATGCTGTTGCTAGGATATTCTTTGTTTGCCTTTCTTATCCCTTCATCAACTCTGTCATCCTTTCTTTAATTACATTCAAATTCAAGCTGCAAGACCTTGGCATAATCTTATTTTGCTTTTCTATCTGTTGTTGTATTTTGCTGCTTTTGCTTCTCTGGAATCTTTCTCCAGGTTCCAGTTTTCCCTACATACGCTCCCTTTTTGTTCGGGATTGTCACCGTACTTTGTGTTGGAACAGGATTTCAGTTGGAAATGATCATGTGAGAATTTCATAAATTATTCCAAGAAAATTATATTTTCTGTTCTTATCTTCTCAGGACTAAGAAGTCAGGAGGGGAAAGAAGTGGTTGCTTATTCAGTGGATTACGTGTTTCTAATGAGCGAGGCCATAGAGTAGGCCTAAGGAGTGAATTCCTGTAACTGGAAGAACTCGTGTATTTTTCATAAAATGTTTCTTCATTTTCAGTTTGCTTGCTCTGTATGAGCCCTATAACTCAAATTTCTTGAGCTTCCAAGTTCAGTTATTGCAGCTACGTCGAGGAAAAATGTGTGGGGTGTTTTTGTTTGGAGATGGAACCTGTTCTTGTTTTCTTAGATTTGAAGTGGCTCAGAACTTCTGGTTTTCTTTGAAATGCTCACAAGAAGGTATTAAAATACTACATTCAAAGTCATGAGCCACATTTTTAAGTTTAATGTATCAGACAGATAGTAAAGTCTGGCGTTTATGAAAGTGACACCAGTTCTCATTTCAAGATAGTTGGAACAAATACATAATTAAAAATGTTTTATGAGCACTGCAATGACTAGTGAACAACTCTTTGGAAAATCCCTGAAGAGAGCTAACAGTACAAAAAACACAGTGTATGGAATGATAGAATACACATTCTTTTTTGCTTTTTTGGCTCTTTGGAGTGTAGAAGACAAAGAATCAGATGGGAGAGGGGAACTTAGGTTATTTCAAGCTATGTAGGTAGAACGGGTTAAGTAGGCAAAGCTGATCTCCTGGCATCTTCCAAGAGCAAGGCTCAAAGATTCTGTCTTCATGTTGGCTACTGCCGGTTTTGCAGATAAAGACATTGAGGCCCTGGAACGTGTTCAAAGGAGGGCAGCAAAGCTGGTGAGGGGTCTGGAACACAGGCCATATGAGGAGAGGCTGAAGGAGCTGGGAATGTTCAGCCTGGAGAAGAGGAGGCTCAGGGGAGACCTCATTGCTCTCTATAACTTCCTGAAGGGAGGTTGTAGTGAGCTGGGGGTCGGCCTCTTCTCTCGTGTCATTAGTGATAGGACCAGAGGGAATGGCTTCAAGCTACGGCAGGGGAGATTCAGGCTGGACATGAGGAAGTATTACTTTTCAGAAAGGGTGGTCAGGCACTGGAATGCACTGCCCAGGGAGGTGGTGGAGTCACCGAGCCTGGGGGTGTTCAAGGAAAGGCTGGATGTTGTGTTGAGGGACATGGTTTAGTGGGAGCTATTGGGAATAGGCGAACGGTTGGACTGGATGATCTTTTAGGTCTTTTCCAACCTTGGTGATTCTATGATTCTAAATGAAAATCCATCCCCTGCTTTTCTCTTTGAAGGTTGGTTCGAGATCATTGCTTTTGTATCTTCACAGCTTTCTCATTCTGATATGAAAGAACAGATTTTTTTTGTTTGTTTGTAAGATTTTTGTTTCCTACTGGTGGATGCACAAGGAAGGCTGGAGCTGATACCTGGGAAGCTGGGTTTGCTGTCTTGAGTCTGAGGGCAGCCCAGGCCAGGTGTACTTCTCATACTCTTGCAGACTTTAGTATTTTCCAAAGCACCAGAGGGTAATTTCTTTCCCTTGGGAGTAGTACAAGAGAGTGCTTGAGAGCCTGCTCTCCTGTTATAGAGCTTGAAATAGACACAGCAGATGTGTCAGTCATCTGTTATGTAGGCAGAAAGCAATATATAGGGGAAAACGTTCTATGGCTCTCCAGTGCAAATTTCTTTCTGAAAAATACAGTCTTTGCAGGTGCTGCCATAAGTACCTGAAGCTTTCTATTTTCCCTAATGAAATGAATGCTATTTCTGTGAAATTGGTATGTAAGAGACACGATGGCAGAAACTCAGAATGAATAGACCTATCTAACTGAACTGAAATTACTTTGAGATTCAGAAATAGTGTTTTTTGCAATGGATGTATGTAGTAATTAATTTAATCATTAGGACTGTTACAAATATGACAAATATTCTCTTGTCTGTGAGAACGGTAAATGGATAAAATCTTAAGATAAATCACTTCTGTTTTCAAGGGTGTTGGAAGTATCTGTAATGTTCTTTGTTCTGATGGGTTTTCTAGTTCATATAAACAGGAGATACTGATGGCTCTCGATTTATTCTCTGTTTCCTGGATTTCACGTGCAGATAGCTTTGAACAGCAGGTAACAGAATTGTATAGTAGGAGAATCTCAGAATGGCTGAGGATGGCAGGATGGCCTCTGGAGCTACTTGTTTTGCACACTGCTCAAAGCATGACCGTGCAGGGCAGGGCTCAGCACCAAATCCAGGAAGCTGTTCCAAGGATGGTGCCTCCATCCATTATAACCTGGAGTAGCAGGTATCTCGTGTAGTAGAGTGATATGACTAATTAAGCCACTAATTGTCGTTTGGGGATGTAGATAGAAGCTAAAATCAGCTTAAGTTTGGGAGAGTATTTAGGTCTTTGTGCCTACTGAAAGTCTGTATGCCTTGCTCTGAGACCAGAGAAGCTTTGGGGATGTTACCTTTCTTATTTGCGGATGATATGCATGTTTGGTATATAGAATATTGGGGGAAAGAAAAGCTTGTAAAAAGTGAAAAGCTGACTACGTTACATCGCTTTGCCACTTCAGTAATTGTGTCTTTTGGATTTGCATTGTAGGAAATAAAATAATGCTAACGAGACAACCGCATCCCTGAAGTTCAGGTTTTCAGGCTCGCTGCCATTATGGGTAAGTTCTGAGTGCAGCTTTTATAAAAATACAGTTACTTCTCATTTCTCTTGAAGAGCGAGAACGTTCACATAATGCCTTTTTTTATATGTTCTTAGGAAGTGTTTGTGTTAACTCATGTAATGTCTACGTGACAGGCAGCGCTCAACTGCTTTACTGCTGTTCAGAGTACTTCTCTTTTTCTTTTTTCTTTCTTTTTTTTTTTTGGAGTAAAGCATTTTCTTCTCACTGTGTGATAAATGAAAAATCCAGTATGGGAAATAGAGATTCGTGGCATTAGAAACTGAGCAATACTTGTGCTCTGAATGGTAATGACTGGGAGAGAGTAGGGATGACAACACTGAGCATGTGCTAAAGCATGTTATCACACTGCCTTGTGTCATGGTAATGCAAAGCCGGGGCTCGAGTGCTATAACTGTAATTTTCTAAGTCTGTAGCATATTTGGATTATCTGAAATTTGATGTCAGTTTTTCATGTCATACTGGCTCTTTTAAGGAGTCGACTGTCAATCTTGGCATCACTTAGTTGTGCTCATTCTCAAAGGGGAAACAAAAAAAAAAAGAAAGAGTGGGGAAAGTAGAAGCTTTTGTCTGTCTTTTATTGTTATGTGAGTGAAGCCTACCTGGTGCTCAGTAACAAAGTAGTAATTAGATTGGTGATGTTTTTTGTGAGATGACTACTGAATCACACTGGGTATTCAGTAGGCTTTTCTTTCCTTTGTATGAAATATGCTACCCAGTGAATGTTAAGAATGATGTCTACGCCAACTAACAGCTAAGAAGTCTTTTTTTACCTTGCTGAGGGCTAGAATGGGCTATGACACCATGAAATAGTTGGTTTGTGGCAAGTTATGAAGTGCATATTCATTTGAAGAAGGAACAAGTGTTAGCTGCAAGAATGCCACCAGTTCTGGCATTGAACATTTCTACTAAACTCTGGGATATGTAAATCTATAAAAGCAGCTTTATGAGTAATGACAACATGACCAATGCTCAGACCTGTTAAATATCAGCGCAGCTTTCTGATTTGCTAGGAATCTATTAAATTAGAACACTGAAATCCCACCATTTCCTGATTTGACAAATTTGTTTACTGATTTGATTTGTCTAACCTCTTGCTCCTAAATTGTCCCTTGGTTCAGTGCTTGTTTCTCCCTGTGACTGTCTTGCTTTTGATTGGACCTACCCTACATGCAACAGGGGTACATGGGACTGGACATTTGAAAATCAGTGTAAATTAACAGTTTAAGAGTAAGTTCACAGTTGGTAAATTAAGATAGACCTCTTTTAATCAATGTTTTTTAGGTGGAGGTGGAGTTTGTTCAGCCTCGATCAGTTTGTTCTTAGACCAGAATAATAGTAAGTCAGTCATTTCTTCAGTGTGAAATGAGGTGAGGTTAAAGATTGGGTTTTCCTACTGAACAAGGCATCTTTCTCCTTTAAGAGAATATGTTCATGTTCTTATGGTTTGTTTTTTTACCTGAATGAGGTTCTCTACCCAAATTAGGTAGGTTTGCAGCTTAGTTGTATTATAAATAAAGAGTGGTGTTTTGAGATTGTAGAACTGAATTACCATTCATTACTATTGACTTTTCCTTAAAGTTCTAATAAGGTTGTCGTTCATAAGATACATTGTCAAAGGTAACCCCTTCCTTGAAGCTTTGCATGCTTACACAGAACTACGGGAACCATTTAGATATTGTACATTTGATAATTTATTGTGGGACTGCCATAGGACTGAGACTTCGTCAAATGCCATCCATTGCAGGGAGACTCCACTACTGTTATTAAGGAGTTGATGAGATCATTCAGCCTGAACAGCTAGAAGTAATCTTACTCATGCCTTTCAAGTGTGAACTTCCAAGAGCAATGACATTGTAATGTTTGTACATCACATGGCTAAATTAATTTTGCCAGTGGTGGAAAAAAATGGCCACAAAAATGGGGAAGTGTATGGGGGGGGGGAAAGGAGGAGAAAGTGAGAAAGAACTTGTGTACTCCAGAGCACTTCCCCACGCAGCAGCATTAGTCATCTGCTACCTTTGTTTTTGAGTTTCTTAGGAATGAGCATTAAAAACCAGAAGCTCTGGTATGTCGCTGTGTAGCTGGAGGTGAAAAGTGAAGAAGGATTGACCTGTAAGAGAAAGAACAGCTGCTGGTATTAAAATTATTTCAGGGAATTTTTTTCATCTTTTATTGCTTCTGATGTTTGCCCTTTGAAATATCATTGCAAGACTGAGGAAGTGGTGGCTTTTGTCTCCAATTTTTAAACAATGTTACAGTAATGCACAGTTCTGGTTTCTTATCATAAGGTAGTGGTCTTTGATTCTCTAAGCCCCCCCAAAATATGCAGTCCTACAGAACAGGAAAAAATTGAGACTGTGGGTCTTCAGTCGGTGCTCAAACAATTTAGCTGCTTAGGAGATCTCTTGTGTGATGTGGCTCTACTTTTTAAACCTGCCATTTAAGTATATTTACTGATCAAGCTGTTTATTTCCTTGAGCACTGCTAACGACAGACTGTATGTATTGCAGCATGGCAGTAATGTAATCTGGCAATTATATATTGCAATATAGGATGGATTTTAGAATCACGCCTGCCTAACTGGGAAATAAGTCAGTGCCGTACTTCCAATTTTAACAGTCATTTACATTTCTCTTTTTCTTCTGAGCAGATGAGCAGCAAGCTTTGAATTCAATCATGCAGGATTTGGCTGTGCTTCATAAGGCCAGTCGTCCTGCACTGCCCCAGCAAGAAACAGGAAAACCAAAGTCATCTTCACCTAAAAAACAGGTACTCTTCAACGTCTTTACTAACCCAGTGAAACCTAACTGGCCTACTGTGACTTGTGTAATTATTCTTCATGCCACAATGAGCTATTGGTTTCTTAGCTGCCATTTCCTTTGTTCATGTTCTTAAATTAGCAGCCAAATGAAGCTGTAGGGTTTCAGACCAGACGCAGCGTATGCTTCAGTGACTCTGATCCTGATAAACTGAATGTCACAGAGGTGTTCTGACAATGTATGGAGATCTCAACTATTTTTAGAATATTTTTAAATGTTGAGCTGTGGTAGCATCTTCTATTGAGAATGCTTGTGTAGAATGAATTTCACAGGCATGTTGGGTTGTGCAAATGTCAGCTGGGCACGTTATTGCATGTCAGCAACGCAGCTGAAACATTCTTACAGTTCTTTACTCCATCTGTGGTCTGTATGTTTTGTCAGCTTGTTCATATGCTGGAGATGAGAATTCTTCTTAGTTTTTTCTACATGTATTCAGTTCAGCACAACTGGAAAAACAGGAAGTTATTGGTAGGTTGGAACTGCTGTACAGAGAGGCTCAGAGAAGAGAAGTTAGGGCTGTTACAAAAGTATGGGTAAATATCCAATTAGCTGCATGCTTATGTGATTGGACCCTTAATTGCCAAACCACAATTACATGAACCATTAATTAGCACAGGCCTGTTTAACCTAGTAAAGATGAAAGCGTTTGAGTATTTTTGGTTCTTACACTACAAAAAAAAAGCCGTGTCTTATCCTTACTATTTAAGTTCAGTATGTGACAGTTGTGTGTTGCTGGTATCATGAGAGTTCTCAACTCTGACTGTAGATGTTGAGGTAATATACAGACATGATCCATAATTATCTGAATATAAAAATATTTAGAAAGTTAGGCAAATATAGTTGAGCCACTTCTGGGTTTAAACATTTTGTACCACAATTTGATAACCTTGTGGCTGTGGATATTTATAGATATGTTGGTTATTAGGAAATTGGATGCATGGATGCTAGCTTGACGTGGGTTTAAATGGTAATATGTATGAAACAAGTTGTGTTTCTTGCACACAACATTCAGCTATGTTAAAACCTGTCCTGATAGCAAAGGCATCAACTTTTTCTTTCAAGAAAGTCATAAGCAAGCAACTGATGCTGATGTCACAGATGGAAAAGGAGTTTTTGTCTTTGCTTTTCATTTTGAAATAATGTTATCTTCTGAAATGAAATAGTTGATGTATTTCTTGATGTATGAACAGCCCAAAACTGTGGGAACTGTTATTTTGTCCTCATTTATTTGTGCGTTATTCGTCATTTGCTGTTACTGTCATGAAAAAACAGGGAACAGGACAAGTGAAAATCATTAATTAGGTATATATAAAAATATCTTGCTGCTGGAAAGCTTGTTAGCTGTTAGAAGCTACTGTAGTTGTCCTGGTTTTATCAGTATTCCATACCATGATACCATGCAACAGGCTGCTGGGTGCAGAGGCACTGTGCACTGCTTGGAAAGGTATCTTTCCAAGTAGCTTAAAAAACAAGTATCTTTGCAGTTCATTTTGTAAAAATAAATGATGGTTCTGATTTAAAAACAGAAAGGAAAGCTTCTTTGCATACAAGGAAAGCAGCTGCATTGTTCAGCTTGAAACTAAAAAGAACAGGCAGCTCAGTAGTTGAAAATATTCATCAGCTGCACAAATGAATGCTTGAAAGAATAGTTGTCTTCTGTCCATTTGCAGAGAGGTGCTGTGTTTGTGCCCACGCATCACTGAGTGTGGAAGAATGGCTGTGACAGAATCATTTAAAAATATGAATTATTTCCTGTTGTTTCTCATAGCAGTCATGTCAGTGTGTGTTTGTGGTACATGATTCTTTGGGGCTCAGTTTCATGCTGAACTTCAATCTACACTTCTGTTAATATTAAAATATACTGATTTTAAAATAACATGTTAACTTACAGAAGCATTAATTCTGTATGTTTTACCCAATTTTAAGCCTCTCCTGATATCTTAGCATAAGCAGCTTATTAACAATGCTGGGAAAATCAGAACAGGAAGGTCATACAGAGTGCTTAATGGTTTTTCTTATGACTTGGAATTATTATTAAATGAAATTCCATTGCTTTCATTACAGAAGGCAGTAGCAAACTAATAGTGGTCCTTCTGTATCCTTTTTGTTACAGAATGATGTTAGAGTCAAATTTGAACATCGAGGTGAAAAAAGGTAAGCTGGATGCATAGGAAACAATCTTGGTTTTTATCATGAGAACTAACTTGTTTAGTGTGTTGGGTTATAAGTATGCATGAATATATCTTTTATACTTTTATATTTAATATATCTTTTATACTTTTACCCTTCACATTGCTACTTGCAGCCTGAAATCTTAAATGTGAACAGAACAGCAGATTTATTTTTTGCTGCACCATGCAGTTACCACCTACATGGTAACGTGTTGTTACTCTGACACCTGGAGCCTCAATCCTTACTATCAGCAGTGGGTTGTGCTGTGAAGGAATGAGTCTGAGTACTGTAATAGGAAAACACAGTCAAATTTATAATTATTATAAAACTTTTTTTAACGATCAGAATTTATTGTCTTTTTGCTTATGAGAGGTGAATGATGTGCACCCTTCAACCCTGCTGTGATGAGTGCTCAGGAAGTTTTGCAGAAGTCTGTCACTGATTCTGTGCAGATCTGGTTTGCAGGCGACTGCAGCTGTCTCTTTCAGAAAGGATTGCACCTGTGCAAAAATAGTTCTGAGGTCTTGGAAAATACTTAATGAAAGGGGAAATAACACCGTGGTCACACTATTTGTCAACAGAGATGGTAATCCCCTTAAGCACAGATTGCTCTGCGGTAAAACCTCTGCTACTTCTTGGCAGTCCTTAATGGTGTGCAATAGAAGAGTGTCTCCATGCTGGTTACAGTGTGCGATTCCTCGTTAGGCAAGTTAGGAAGAGATCAGTCGATTCCCTGGATATTAACGTTCTTCAGTAACTTTCTATCATTGCTTCTGAACATCTCAGCTAACAGACTTGGTAATGGCTGAGTGTTACAAGTACTTTGGAGGAAATAAGTCTTTAAAATGTTTTTAAAATGGGGGACTTCTCTACCTTGGAATCTCTTGTGAAATAAGCAGAAGTGTGTGTGTAAAACAGAACTGCTTACCTGCTGCCAGCCTGCTCAGCCATGCATTTCTGCATTCCACCTTAATTCACTTTGGCAGCATTAAACAATTCCTTATGAAAGAAACATGAAGTGAGTGCATGCACCAGTGTATTCCCCAAGCCTTAGTGGTGATAAGTCTGGCTGTGTTTGGGTTTGTTCCAAGCAACTTGAGTCTGCTTGTCCAAGGGTGCCGGGCAGACCAGGCTCATTGCATGAGTTGTTGTGCTTTCACTACCCAAATATGTAGATTTAAAGATAACTTATTTTTCTTGCATCATTTCATTATTTTATGCGATGGCTTCTCACTAGTTCTTCAAATGGGAAGTAGGAAAGGGAAGTGATTCCAGAGTTCCTTTGAGTGATGAATGGGGCACTCTGTACCAAGGAGGATGCACTGTGATGGGCAGATCCAGAACTGCTAAACAAATGGTTAAATACAGTGGCAATTGATATGGCTTTTATTCCATTATATTGTTTTTTTTGTAATAATAATAATAATATATAATGTAATAATAATTTCTAACTGCAAATGTCCTGATCTGTGGGCACGTTTCAATAAGAAATAGTTACCTAACCAGTGTACCTGTTACAGCAGGGATAACAAAGACAATAATGTTTGCTTTGTTTTCTGCCAAATAAAATTTAAGTACATTCTACTTCAAATGTGAGTGTACCTCACTAGCTTAGTCACTTGTGTAATCGTGTTCTGTTCCAAAGGATACAATAGTTCTCTATTACAAAAGGTCAGGTAAATGCATGTGGGGCTTTTTTGGTTTGGAGGGACATCCAATTAAATGAAAATTGGAAATTTTGACCTACAACTGAATCATTCTTTTGGGAGTACATTGGCACAGTTACTTAATGAACTCATCATTTGAATGTGTAATTCATTATTGTAAAAAATGGCAATCTTTAGTTATCTTCCTCAGATGAGAAACTCTTTTTAATCTTCAGAAAACGAGGACTGGCCCTCCTGCTTGTCAGCCCGTCAGTCTGCTGGTTTACTTTGTTTTGTGAAGTAGGGCATGTAGAAGTTTTTAAGAACTTACCTTTGAAATGGAGGCAAAGCATTGAGAAAGAGGCCGTGTGTAGGCAAGTTGAGTACTTCTTTTTGAGTCTAATTTTATGCTCATTTTTTTACTTTTTCTTTTTTTTTAGTGATACAAAGCATAAAGAATAGGAAATAAAGCAGGTCTTCCTTTGATCTTTTTAGCAATAAATTTTATTCTAAGAGTATTTTTAAGTAACGAGACAGCAGATTTTCATAAGTAATGGATGAAAATTCTCTGTAACCGAAATTGTGTTTCAGGATACTCCAATTACCCAGGCCTGTCAAACTTGAAGATCTTGTAGCTAAAGCTAAGGTTGCGTTTGGACAGACTATGGATTTACATTACTGCAATAATGAGGTAGTGGTTTGTATTTTCTAAATCCTCTGTGAATTGTGCACTGATTATTTTAAGGCAGAAACTTGCCCTTGTTAGCATTGACAGCCACTCCTGTGACAAAATCCCAAATTTTTGATGTGTGTGTTCTCAAATATAGGTCTTGTCTAAATCATGATAGGCATGAGATGCATGAACTGTTCAATGGTATGGAACATATCTCAATGAATCATGTCTCAAACAGATGGAGCTGTAATATTGTGCAATAGAAAAATAAGCTTTATAGCCTAGAAAATAAGACTTGTTCTTACATACTTGCATAATTTCAATTGACATGGACAATACATTGACACTGTTGCACACATTTCTCTGAAACTGTAGGAGAAGTTGTGCATATGTGAAGTGGTTGTTTCCACACTGTGAAGACTTGGTCTGACAGGCTGTGGCTGTTGAAGGCCCTAAAAGAAGAGTTAAGGTTGAGCTTCAGGCTTTTGATTTCTGTACGTCTTGATGGTAACTTGAGGGATTGTTGGTGAATCTTATTGTTGGCTTGGAATGAAAGGGAATAGATCAGTTATTTTATGTGTCTGACTTGTTAATTCTTTCTTTTGCCCTATTTAAGGCATCTGTTTATTAACAATTTTTCTTTTTTCTTTTTTGTAGCTTGTAATTCCATTAACCACACAGGATGACCTGGACAAAGCTGTTGAACTGCTTGACCGTAGTGTTCATATGAAGAGTCTCAAGATATTGCTTGTAATACATGGAAATACACAGGTATGAGTTGACATTCGTAGTGCCTTTTTCCTCAGTTTTCAGACCAAAGTATAGTTTGTCTTAAAGATGAATTTTTTCCAGTTGAAAATATTCAGGATCATTTCTTCAGTTCAATGAAAAAGCATCTATTAGCATTTTGTACTGAGTCGTCTGAACTTCCCCATAGGTACTGAGCCTCCTTTTTTGTGTGCCTTCTTTACAGTGGTTGACACGTGCTCCTTAATAGGATAATGATGTGATAGAGAACTGAGAAGTGCGTAGTTTTGATGCTACTTTGGTTGTTTGAAACCATTCTTTAAGTTATGTGGTTTTGTATGGTGTGTAGCAGCAGACCTAAATGCTGAGTTACTTCGTTAATATCTAACAGCCTCCATGTTGCTAGCATTCTGTGTAATGGTATATATTGATGATGATTTCAAATATTTAGGGTGAGCTATTAAAATAGATGATTTTTGGCATAAGTTCATAAGTTTGATTTTGACTTATTGAAACAAATGAATACTTTGTTCAAAAGCTTTAAAAGTTTGTGAAGTGTTTTGATTGTTAGGAGTATAAAGTGATAATTGCAGTGCATAATATGTACTCTTTTTCAGTCACCCAGTGTAAATAATGTGGAACCCCTACCCTCACTGGAAGATTTAGATAATACAGTGTTTGGTGTGACAGAAAGAAAAAGGAGGCTTTCTGTATTAGGTGAGCTACACTTGTCAACAGCTGTAATTGTAACAACTTCAGTAATATTCTCTTCCTGAAGTTCTTGTTCTCAGCACAGCCTGTTTATGTTTCTCTTACTCATCAACAAATATTGTACTATAGAGTTTATATGGCAGTACATTTTCTTGCTCAAGTTAAGACTCCTGTAATTTTTAATCTTAATATATAAACATTTGTTTGAGATGCTTTTCTTGGCATCAATCTAACATTTTTGCCTATTTGTGTTTTTAAGTTGGCGTGATGAAAGCTTCCAAATCTGACTGAAACTACAGGCAGTTTTTCCAGACAGTTTATGTTGTTATGAATGCACATATTTGTGTTTTTGAAGATAAAATATTCTACAAAGGAAAACCAAAATTCTCAAGAGGTAGAAAGCATTAGTTGGCATGGAAAAATAGTGGTAAAGAGTGCTTGGCTTTTTGTTTTGTACCAAAGAGGAAATGTGTCTATATAGCCAAATTATATTTCTGTTCCTGTATATTGGGGGGGGAAAAAAAAAGCAAAACATTGAACATAATTGAGACAACCCTGCCCCACATGTTTCATAATTCCTGGTTTATAGCTTATGGAACAAGCATTCGGGAAGTTTCTCAAGCAACAAGTTATCCAGGAAGGCTGGATCATTGAGAATAAATCCAGGGTCATTTGAATGAAGTCTCTGCATTTTGTGTTGCTGCAAGGACGCTTACCAGCCCTTTTCTTTCAATAGGTTCTAATAATCGTGACAGGAGTTCACCTCCCCCAGGATACATTCCAGATGAGCTGCATCAGGTGGCTCGAAATGGGTCGTTCACCAGTATCAACAGTGAGGGTGAATTCATTCCAGAAAGCATGGATCAGGTAGTGTGTGATTTATGGAAATTAAAGATTTTCAGAGCAAGATAGATTTACAAAGTCCTGCTGTTCAAGAAGGATATGGAATTGCCACCCCTGGAAAACGTAATCTGTGAGAGAAGGTTAATTACAGTTATTTAGACCAGTAGGAACCTTGTTTTTCTCTGTCAGTCTCTTAAATAATTTAAGTTGTTGCTACAAAAGGATTGTATTCTTTATTTTCATGACAGATGAGTTACTAAAATAAAAATTACAGCAAGAGGTGCCCGTGTTAGAAAGCACAAAAACATTTATTAAGAAGAATATGTAAGTAGTAACAGTTCTGCTACTTGTGGAAATAATCAGGATGCTTTAAAGAGAATTTTGGATCTGTCTGGATTATTTGGACTCAGCTGATAGCGTTTTGGGGGAGAGGCAGGAGGACAGCGAATAAAATACTTAAATAGTTCCGTTTTTGTGTGAGGATCACACCATGTTTGTTCTCATCTCATTTGCGTTGTTGGCGTGGGCTTACTAGCACACTTAGCATTTATGGAAATCCTGCTCTCTGAATATAAGAAACATCAGGAGAAGGAGGAGGAATGCTTCTCAGAATTGACAAGTAATATATTTTAGGGAGAGAAAATAGTGCTTCGGGTCGAAATCATTTCAATTTCTTGTTGGTGTTGTAATGGTATTTGCAAACGGCAAGAGGCGGTTGTTTAAATGAGCTGAATAAATGAGAGACAGATGACAGAATAAAAATAGTGGCAGAAAGATTGTGCAACTTGTTGCACAATTTTCATGGCTGAACTGGGAGTAGGGGCTGAATCTTCTTATTCCAGTCCAGGATGCTATTCATTATTGTAACCACATGGTCACCTCCAGCCTGAGCCTGGATTTGTTCAGTGAAGCGATTGCTTTTGGCCCGGGCTGAGTCATTCTGGTCACTGACTGGCCCAGTGGATGAGCTGTGAGGACCATTTCTCTCCTGAGCACGTGTAAGCTGTTGTGTAAATGTTGCTATATGAGTTGTCAGCAGGTTTTAAATAAAGGAATTTTACTTCCATAGGATGTTAATTCATACCAGGCTGCCTCCTGGACTCGTTGCTCAGCCCAATAAAAGAGAATATAATCACTGAACTTTTGGTGAATTTAATCTTTCCAAATAGAGAGTTCATTTTAAGTGTCTGAATTTGTAAAGTACAAACTCACTTTCTGTGCACTATTTTTGCAGCAAGACCTCAATGAGTCTTAGGGAAGTTATGGATCCAAGACTTTTAAGAGGCAGCACAGGCCATAAAAATTGGAGGGGCAACTGCTTAATTTACAGCAATAAACTGTCATCCAATTCATAGGGAGCAGCAGATGTTGTACAGAATACTGAAACGAACTGTATTTGAGGAAGAAGCTCGTTTAAAACAGCAGATGAGCTTTTCATAGTTTGTGAGAGGTAGACTGGTTTGTGCTGCATTCAGGATTTAGATACCTCTTCCATGTCTCTTGAAAAAATAAAGATATGAAAATTTCAGATTGCTTTACTGCCAGAGACAAAGAAGTAATGATTAGGACTGAAGGGTGGTAGTGTGGCATAAACAAAATGAATATTAGATGGGGGAAAACAGCTGGTTGTCAGGAGTGCCCTTTTTATTTTTCTTTGGATTCAATTTGAGCAATGAAAAAGTGTTGGTATTTATTTTCATTACGTAATGGGTCTGGCCTGGATACTCAGTTTTATCATTTCTTCCTCTTGATGCGTGGAAGATTTCACGCAACTTGGGGGTGCTGCTTACTGGGAAATCAGGACTGTTTAGAGATTAAAAAAAAACCCTGTGGTGTGTCTGTAAACTGCTGCTTCAGGTGGAAGTTTATTTTATATAGAACGTGATTTGATTTGGGTGAAAAGTTGTGCTCTTTCTCCTATCTCCTTTTCTTTACTGTTTGGTTGTATTTAAAATTCTGCATTCCTTGCTTGGAGTCCCAACTAGAGATAGATGAGTTAAAGCTTTTTTACAGTGTTTTATTTCTGCTGTTTTCTGTGGGTTCTGGTTGGTCAAACTGAAAGCAATTAGGAGATTATATAAATTGCATTCATTATCTGTGTCACGTTTGAGGCTTTTTTCTTTGATAGCGACAAAATCCACTTTTTTTCTTTAAGCTGTTTTAGCTTCTTGTCTCTTTGGAGGCCTTGTTGTTGTTCTGTTAGGCCAGATTGGTGCTGGTAATATTGTGATAATAGGAGACAGTGGTGTCTACAGGAAGAGTGTAGGAGTGCAGCTCAGTGTGTGACGAGCATTGTTGAGTATGAAATGCCTTCACTAAATTCTGCTCGACAGAGTGATGGAATCCTTTCAGGGAAAAATATTTGATGCAGGTTTAACTATGGCAGTCATTCATTTCCCTAGTAATTCCTGTTTGTTTGTTACTAGTGTTGTCTTTTTTTTTTTTTTTTTTTTTAATTCAGAGTTTCAAAGCATGAATGTTCAAGCCATTAAAAAAACAAACAACTTTCTGATCTTTCTGTACATGGTTTTTATTAGATGCTGGATCCACTGTCTTTGAGCAGTCCTGAAAATTCTGGCTCAGGAAGCTGTCCCTCACTTGACAGCCCTTTAGATGGGTAAGAACTGCTTGCATTCATTAGTCATCTTTATTGGCTTGCTTAATGTGTTAATTAGTGTGACATATAATAACCAAAAAATTCTACATCATTCTTTAACTCATTAAAATTACTAACTTAATCCTATGGCTTCTGTGGAGAAAAGAGGAAATATTTGGAGGCATTAAAACATTCTGCATTTCTTTGGTTTGAGGGATTTTTGCAGGCTGTGTAAGAGATTTTGCATTTATAAACCCTGTGTTCAGCCATCAGAGTGGTAAACTTGAGTGTTCCTTTGTGGCTTTATTGGTGTGAGTGGCACAGTCTGCTGGTGTCTTACCACACTGAAGCCAAAGAGCAAGGTTTTCCATTGCTGCTGATCCCGAATGATTATTGATACCAATAGATTTGATGTTTAGATCAAGTTCCACATTTGTGAGCAGCAACTTGTATAGCATAAAGCTCTCATTGGCCATAAAGCATTGTAATGCAGTGGGATTGTTTAGATACTGTAGTTGCAATTTTAAAATACTTTGCTTTCACATTTTTAGAGACAACTATCCCAAATCTCGGATGCCGAGAGCACAGAGCTATCCAGATAATCATCAGGAATTCTCAGGTAGGCAAAATTGGCTGGCCACAATGGCTTTCCCAGGTACTTCCTCTTGCTAGTAACCGAAAGGGAAGTTCATATTAAGGGGTGTTACTTTACATAAGCTTGTAATGGTAGCAGAAGGCATAGCAACAAAATGCAATCCAAATAGACACAGTGAAAGATGCAATGAAACATATCTTGTAAAGTTTTTTTTCTGATCAATGTGTGTAACACCAGTGCTGTTGTGTTTAGTAGGACGTACCTCTGCTGCTGGGAAAAAAACAACTGATGCAGTGCCTACTGGCACGCAGGTTGGTTAAAGTGGACTGCAGTGTCCATCTTTAAATTGGTGCGTAGTCCTTCAGTAATTTTCTTAGTGTTTAGCTGTTGTTTCATCCTTTGTAAAAAGAGAATCGTTTTTAAGTGCTCATAACTGCTGTAACTGAAAGCATTCCAAAGTGCAAGAATGAAGGAGAGCTGTTTGCTGTGCCTATAAATTAATGAGTCATCACCACTAACATTGCTTTCATACCGTATTCTGGCTTGAATCCAAATTGCTGTGCACGATTCAGGACACCAAGTGCAATGGGTAACCTTGAAAGTTTTTTCAGGTATCTTTGTGGATGTGCTTCAAATAACATACTTTCAAAATAATTTTGTCACCTCACTATTTGTTCTGTCTGCAGAACTCATGTGCAGTTAAACTGTATGAGTTGTAGCCCAGATTCTTGTGGAACTACTGAGCACTGCTTCCTCCTTATGTGTTCATTTTCTAACCAATTATTTATCTGTGAAGGAGTTGCAACTTAAATATGAATACGTAATAAATTATAAAGAAGGACTTACTGGCTGTGTTTTAGTAATTGAGGATGTGTTGACTCATTTACCAGCATTCTGTGTTTGTTCATTTTTAAATCTTAAACTAAACTGAATTTCTGTCACTTCTCCTGTTGAGCTGTTATTTTTCAGAACGTGTCTATTAATGTCTCTAGTAACTGGGCATGCTGCAGTCCTCTGGTACTGTTTTAAGCAAGAGATTACAAACAATTTAATGTTATATTCTTGAAATCCTTTTGAACTTTTAGCTGGATTTGTTGGTTTTGTGTGGATTTTGTTCTATAGCATTCTTTGCCCTGAAGCTTCAGCTTTGAAATATATTCTGTGTTCTTACCCACGTTTAAATTTATAATACCAGAATGATTAATGTGTATGCCTTGGTTGTCTTTTTAACTTTGAAATGTATCTTTGTATTTTCTAGTAGATTATGATATCCCAATATTTGAGAAGTTTGGAAAGGGGGGAACTTATCCCCGCAGATACCATATTTCATATCATCAGCAAGATTACAATGATGGTAAGTGTGAAAACTGTAGGAGTCCTACATAATTAACTTGCTTTTCTCTTCTTAAAATCTAAAGAAGAAAATCTATCTAATGAAATCTTAATGGTGCACATGCAGCGCGTAACTAGTTACTCCTTTGTAACAGAGTTGAAAAGTAATTGCTGCCTGCAGTAAAATTAAATCTCACAAGAATCTGTTTTGTTTCTCCTTAACTTTCTTCTATCAAACCTTAATACATTCCTTAAAGATTTTTTCAAGCATTCGTGCAAGGCCCTTATTTTATATTCTCTTCAATCTTGTGGCAGCCAAAACTCTGTGAGTTGGCTTGAGGAAATGTCCTCTTGAAATGGTGCATTGAATTAGCTACATGTGACAAATCAATTTTGGCTGTTTTATCATGTCTTCTCAGTGATTTTTATAACACTGCTCAATAATTTGTTCACATATCACAGCACTGAAATTAGCCTGACTAGTGTGTAAATGAGTCCACTCCTTCAAGATGTTTCCCTTGCCTTCTTCAGTCCTCTGGGAACTCCATCTCTGGTGTAATACTTAATGACTCAAATGTTTCTTCAGCGATTTATGCTGAAGCTCCCTTGGATGAAACTTCATCAAGCTGTGCTGACCTAAAAATGTTTGTTATCTGAATATATTGATGTTATTCTAAGCATCTGGATGTAATTTACCTTTTTGAGTACGTGTCCTTTTTTATTCCAGCACTGTATCCATTGCTAAGTCATGCTATATTTATGATGTTTCTTTTGTGCTTTCCCTGTTGATTCCAAGGGTAGAGCTTTCTCTACTTTTTATTCTTATTTTCTTTAAAGAGCGAATATGGCAACCTGGGCATCCTTGAGATGTCAACATCTGTCTTTTTTATCAGGAATGTATTCTTCCCACCTTGTTAGTGATACAGATGTAGGTGGGGCATTTCCCTTCCTGCCCTCACAGCCTCCTCTCTGTTTCTGAAGCATGTCAGTTAACTTCAGGACAGCTGTAGAAATTGCCCTCATTTTGCCACTTGCAGTTTTGGACACTCTAATTTAAACCATTCAGTCCAATCTTTATGTAACATCTGTATTAATTTCTAGTTTGAAACTTTTGTAAAATGTCATCGTTGCTGCATCACATGATATGGCGTGGGAGGTGTGAACCATGCTGTGTAGAATTCATAAAGCATTTGCATACACAGATGACATAGTAGTGTTTGTTTGTAGCGTAACGTTGGTATTCTCTGTGTAACACTGAAGGTCGTAAAACCTTTCCAAGAGCCAGGAGGACGCAGGGGAACAGCTTCCGGTCACCTGTTAGTTTCAGTCCCACTGATCACTCGCTGAGCACCAGCAGTGGGAGCAGTGTCTTCACACCAGAGTACGAGGATAACAGGATGAGGAGAAGGGGGAGCGACATTGACAATCCTACCTTGACAGTCATGGACATCAGCCCACCCAGTCGCTGTAAGTTAAGGAACTTTGTGACATCTGCTGCAAAACTCTTACCTTTCAAGTTTGTCATGTCGAAAGAAATGTGGTTGAACAATGTGCTGCTCTCTTCCTAATAGGAAAAAGTCAGGATTTCGTGCTTTCTATTTTTTTTCATTGCTTGCTGTGCCAGTCTTCATTTAGATTTTTCCATGGAATATACGTCTATGGTAACAAATCACTATGAAAATATTTTTGATGTGTTAAACTTTGAAGCTTATGTAGGCTGGAGTAACTTGTTGGCCTTTGTTGCTAATGTTATATGTCTGTGGTGGAGCAAATATTCCTTGCAATGACTTCAGTAGTTGGCAGCTTTTGATTAAGCCTTCATTTTTAAAACAGTGTTACTAAGTTTGGTTAACACACTTTGTCTGTTTTTCAGCTTAGCTGTTGTTAACTGCTTAAGTAGGCTTAACTTTGCAAGAAATTGATTAACTTGTAGTAAATTTCCCATCTTACAGGAAGTTTTATTGATATTTGCAACTTATATAGAGAAAGTGTGATCTTCCTTTGAAAAATGTAGTCCTTGAAAAAGTTATTTTCTATGTGTTGTTTTTTCTTTTAATCAGCTGAATAACAAACTTACATTAAAACAGAAATCTTGTTTACTTTTTCAGCACCACGAGCTCCAACTAATTGGAGACTTGGCAAACTGCTGGGTCAAGGTGCATTTGGCAGAGTGTATCTGTGTTATGATGCTGATACCGGAAGAGAACTGGCTGTTAAACAAGTGCAGTTTGATCCTGATAGTCCAGAAACTAGCAAGGTATGAGGTACAGTGCAGAGGTGCTGTATGATAAGCTAAAGTGTTACAAACTAAACTGTTCCTTTTCTGTGTTCTAATACGTGTTTCCATGTCTTCATTAGGAATTCTGTCTTGTTAATAGCTGAAATGAATTAGTTTGGTTACTGATTTTAGTGTCACACCACATTTAAAATTGTTGGGCAAATCCTTATTCAGTGAACGCATTTGATTTTGTTGGTTTTTTTGTTGTGGTGGTTTTAGGAAGTAAACGCTCTTGAATGCGAGATTCAGTTGCTGAAAAATCTGCTGCATGAGAGGATCGTTCAGTATTACGGCTTCTTGAGGGACCCACCTGAAAGAACACTCTCTATATTCATGGAATACATGCCAGGGGTAAGCAAGGAAACAGTCACCTCACCCATCATTTCTGTGGGATACAGTAGGCACCCAAAAAAGTGCCAAAAGTGCAAAAGGGGGCAGCTTTTGCAGAAGGGCACACAGGTATTAAAGAAGCTTCCAAGTTAAAATGAAACAATAGCTGGGTACCAACAAGTATTTGTAGCAGTCCCTCCATGTCTTTTACATTGTTTGCTTTTTCAAAATTGTTGTGGTTTGTACAGAATGTTTTTGCATTTGATTGTGGCATATGAAGTGCTGAGCAACCTTTTGAAAAGCCTGCATCGTTTATATACTCTTGAGTCTCCTTGAACTTAATATTTCGTTTTGTAATGCTTTGTGCTCTTGGCTTGTCAACATATCAACTGTGGAATTGTTTTAAAACAAGAAAGCTAGCAAAGATAGATGTGGGAAGAAGTGCATACCAAAATTTTTCTTTGTTTGTGGCACTTGGATACATGCAGAACTGTTCTACTGTTACCATTATAGTAAGAAATGTACTCAGCTCTGAACAGTGCCAATTTTCATTTTCTCACCAAGTGGGGTCAGCAGAGCTAAATAAAATGTGCTTTATACATAGGATTTGTATTTCTGAATAGTTGCAGCACTGTACTTAACGGAAGAAAAGTGTGTTTTTAGGTGAGTTTTGGGCTTTGTTTTGGGAGAATTCTTGAATTCATCTGAGATTTGAAAGACAGTATTGCAGCAATAATCTTTGATTAAAAGAGCCATGTTATGCAACGATGGTTACAGAACTGAATTTTTGACTCGATGTTCTTTTAAGCTTACTTTTTAATTTTTATTTAGCTATAAAGCATCACCCACCAGCTTCTCCTGTTGTTTTTTTTTTTTTTGACAACCTTTTTTTTCCCCTTCAGATATAAACTAACAATGTAAACCGACCTGTTGACCAACTTGAGTATCACCATTTCATTATCAAAAGAACCAAGAGTGGTGCTTACTTACTCGTTCCCTTTTTTTGTACAACACGCTGTTGCTGTTGAGCTACTCAATAGTTTTAGAGTTAATGGCTTAACGTTTTAACGTATGACTTCTCTGTTCAGCCTCTTTTGTGTAGAAGCTTTGATTAAAAATATTTTTTTAAGGGACACAAAACTACATCTGTGCTTTAAGTTGACCCAGAATGCCCTGCTGCTTAAAATGTCTGTGTTTTGGCCATGTAATCATCATTGAAGTTCAGCATGAGTGTATCAGACCACTTGTGATCCTAGGAACATTAGTGTTCTATACTTCTTTGCCATAGGGGTCCATCAAAGACCAATTAAAATCATATGGAGCACTCACAGAGAACGTGACTCGCAAATACACACGGCAGATCCTAGAAGGAGTTCTCTATTTGCACACAAACATGATCGTCCATCGAGACATTAAAGGTAAGAAGGAGGACAGTCTTGGGCACAGTTTTGTGCTGTTTACTACAAATTCTTTTTCAGTCCTGTCAGCCAGGTGTGACTAAATTAAGCATGGGATACTGAAATACTGACTCTGATGGAAAGCAATCATGATTCTTTTATTCTTGTCACTGTTGTAAACTGAGTGTTCTAGCAGACTTCTGAAAAGGTTTCCCTAGTGTCTGCAAAGCATTCATGATAATATTCCCTTCTGAATTTAAGTAGCTTTGAATATACCAAAAGATCATGACAAGCGGTTGGAATGTACAGAGGAAAGCATCATGACACAAAACTGAGTTTTGTTTCTATCAGCTACGCAGAAACTGCTCAGCCTTTCACTGTCACAGAATTGCCTGGCAGAGGTGACTCCCCTGACCTCAGTGACTCACACTTCTTGCACTCTTCTGCCAGGAAATTGATGTACTTACTTTTTGCTGATAGATAAAGGGGATGTGTAAAAGCTGCAAGAGTCATATAAAGAAAAAGAAAAAAAAAAAAAAGAAGCTGCAAGAGATATGTGGGAAGATGGTGGTGATGTGCAAAATAGGTGTGGTGAACAAGCTTTGTATCCTCTAAAACTCTTACAATTTTCCTTTTGCTTTGTATCAGTAATGTTTTTTTTCCCCAGAAAGGTGAAATAACAATGACATTTCTGTTATGCAGATGAGTATTTTGAGCAAGTCTGTGACACAGTTTGAGATTTTCTTTCAGTACCGACTCGAGGCATTTTTAGTAGTGTGAGAAGAGAATTCCCTGTTTCAGGTTGTTGCCCTCACATGGCACACTTCTTTTCTTCGTCAGCAGTTCCAAAGTAATTGAAAATTTCTGGGAAAGGCCAAGGTTGCAAAAGGCACGTTAACAGTTCATTTTACCGAACCTCCAAATAGAGTAATAGGAGTGGAGAAATCCTCTGCGAGTGCCAGACCCATCTCTCACTGTATTACTGAACCCAAGCTTTTTTAATACTGCTGTCTACACCAAAGCTGCATTCTTTTCCTTCCAGGAGCAAATATTCTGCGAGATTCAGCAGGCAATGTGAAGCTGGGTGACTTCGGTGCCAGCAAACGACTGCAGACCATCTGTCTGTCTGGTACAGGAATGAAGTCTGTCACAGGAACTCCATACTGGATGAGTCCAGAAGTTATCAGTGGAGAAGGGTACGGCAGAAAAGCAGATATCTGGTATGTTACAAAACTTCTCTAACAAAACTCGTGATGATTTCAGGATGGGTGGTTTCTCAGCAGAATGCGAGTGTTTGTCATCTGAATTGGAGTGTTTTATTCTGGGGTTTAAGCTGAAGAAGATAACACACGAGAGCACTGGCAACCACATGTGTGCATTTAGAGAGTGTAGCACTGAAATCTTGGGTTTGTTGCTGTGGCAGTTCGTGAGCCCGCTGGTTTAGCGATGACAAGAGAATTCTTTGAACCAACCTTGCATGAAGGTCTGTGTCAGCTGCTGAGCACTGAGATGTCAATGAGAATAGTGGCAGTGCCTTCACTCAACCATTAGTGCCTGGATAAATACCTCGTTAGCTCTTCACTGAGGTACTAGCGTTTGGCCCAGTGAGGCAATGCGTTGGAGATGCACAGATAGTGATTTGCTGAACGCTGTGATAGCGGATAGCTGCATTCAATCAAAGTTGCATTGTAGAGATGAGTGAACACTGCTTCCTTGTGGTACTTCAGAAGCTACTTGATATTTCCTGTGTTCCTACAAGAGCACGACTCTGTTGTAACCTGCTGTCTTGCTTTTGCCTCTGTTTCAGGAGCGTAGGTTGTACAGTGGTAGAAATGCTCACTGAGAAGCCCCCATGGGCAGAATTTGAAGCAATGGCTGCCATCTTTAAGATTGCCACTCAGCCAACCAATCCCCAGTTACCACCTCATGTCTCAGACCATGCTCGGGATTTCCTGAAAAGGATTTTTATCGAGGCCAAGCTGCGACCATTTGCAGATGAACTGCTAAGACACACGTTTGCACACTATCACTAACAGCCTGCCTCAACTCAGCTTGCGTCTGCTGCATTTATTTTCTATTTGACTGCACTTTTATTTTTTATTTTTTACAAAAAGGAGAAAAAAGACAAGAGAGAGAACGCGTTCTCTTGAATCTTTGTTTCACTTAGATTGTAAACAATCTAAATTTTGTATCTAAAATGAGAATCTTCCCTTCCCTGCTCCCACCGGGACTAGAACTTCTTGTTTCTATAATGTACTGATGTGGTTCATGTAGATAAAGCACTTTAGTACACGTTTGTTCCTTATTTAAAGAGGGAAAAATAATAGAAATGATTGGACAGTCAGGAACTGTGTGACTTTTTTTCTGACACCGCTGACTGACTCAGGGTGCAGGGAAAAAGACACGCAGCCAGAGGACAAGAAGGTACTCCTCTGTGATTGTTTGTTACGTTACAGGTACTTGCAGCAGAGAGTTCTAAGTTCTTATATTTTAGCAATTTAATGAGTTTCTGCATTGTGTAATTTAAGTGGGATCACACGGTTCTGAGAGTTAATTATAAAGCTGGAAGAACTTGGAATTCTTTGTACAAAAGCGTGTCTTGACTGGTACTTCTGTGTGACCAAAAAGAAAATAACAGTAACAAAAAAGAACTCAACACTGATGAGATAGTTTTAGAGCAAAATCTCTATCGTATATTCTTAACAGGAAAAGAATTACAGGTAAACAGATGATGGACCCGATCCTAGGAACTGCTGTACTGCAAGGGGAATATTTCCATAATAGAAAAGAGTCAGCTGTTGGATGTAAATATTTAGGAGAATGTCTCCTGCTGTATCTGCCAAAGAAAATCCTCTGTTACATACACTTGCAGGGAGACTATCATGTTAGATAAGAAATATTAGAGGTGTTGAGAGAGAATTCTCCTCCATGATGCCGTGAATGTCTGGGGGAAAGAGAGTGGCTGATCCTTCTGCAGTATGAGTTACATGATTCAGAATGATCCGTAGGAAATAACATCTTCAAAGCTGTTGAGGGGCGCTAGGATGGAATGTATGTCAACATCAAGTGCCTAAAGAATATAAAATCCTTCCCCTTATGCACTGTAAGCATTGGTTTAGTAACACAGTTCAGTCATCTAGGATGTGCTAAAAATTCCTAAAATAAAATTAAACTTATTTTAGCACCAGGAATAAATCACAGGGAAGAAAGACCCTGCTTTATTTTTCATAAGGTAACGATGATCAAGGAGGCACAGCACAAAGCTGTGTGAAGGAGAGGCCCGAAGCACAGAGCCCCAGCAATCGAATAGCATGAGCGTGCTTAGTCCAGCCTGGTAACCCAGCTATTGGTGTTCTTCAGCTTTCCAACTGTCATGAATTCAACATGAATCAACTTTTTCTTTTTCTCAAAGAAAATAATAAAAGAACAAAGGAGAAACTCTGAGCTTCTCAGTCGAGAAGTGCTGGTACTGATCAGAGGTAGTTAGTAACTGAATTTTATAGCAGAAAAGTCAAACTTTCATATTTCTGTGGAACACAACATAAATAACTTAAAAGGGAATTTGGAAATAAACGATTGGACTACAGAACTGAGTTAATGTATACTGTTTGGATGATTCATTGTTTGCTTTTGCTTTATAAAAACAGACCAGGCTGAGACTGTGACCCTTGTCCACTCTGACAGGACCGCATTATTGTCCCCAGGCTCTGCTCTGTTTGACATCTTTAGGGGAATAGAAGAATTATGAAGTGCATGGAGGCAGAGTAGTAAATTTACCCATTCTCACTCTAATAAACTCATGGGAGTTCTGCAATTGTTCTGCTAACTTCCAAATTTGGTATGTGAGCTTAAGTAGGAATGTGAATCTATCCTAGCTGCTTTGCCTGTAGAGGAGGAAGAATGAGTTCTTGGCCGTCTCCTCCGTGGCTGAGTGGTGCCCTGTTCCGTTTATTAGAGCTTTCCCTGACTTCAACCTTTGTCCGTCAGGGGACACAACCATGCAAGGTTTTCCCAGTGTGGAAAGGACAATCCTGACCAGGGAAGATTTAGAAAGCTGAAAGGAAAGTCTGCTTCTGCTGACTGACTGGATAAAAGCTATGAAAGCAGATTGTGGGAAGAATCTGTGCATGCTCTGCTGTAAAGGACCTTTGCTTTATAAACAACGTTTAATGAAAGCAATGGAGGGAGGTTTAACACAGGGCCTAGTTTATGTAGCTAATTTAAAGATCAGATAATTGAAATGATTGCTTTCAAGCTGATCAGGAGGGTACCAAGACCAAGTTGAAAGTACATGGAGAGAAATCAGTTGTGGACAGTGATATCTGCAAAGGCAAGGAAACTTTGTATTACCAACAAAGGACTTTAAAGGGAAACAACCAGGTTTACCTGTAACATTCTGAACATTTCAAGATGCTCTTCTAAAAGGAAACTGCACTCTCTGAAGCTTGAAAATTTTCAGAATCCTCTTTTCTAATAGAGTCCTTTTTGTGAGACAGTGCTGGCTCATGTGTATTGTAATATCACTTTCTCGTGATCTTAATACTGAACAATCGAAGTCACTGCTTTTGTGCCTTGTCTAAAAGTGGCATTCAGTCATGACAGTGGTAAGCGTTTTGGAACCTGGAAAAAAAGAAAAAGAAAGAAAAAACCAATTTGCAGAATGCATTTCTCTTGAAATATCCAAAAGCTGCTGATGTGGAGACAGCACTTTTAAAATGAAGATGGCTTGTGGCAGTTCCAGCAGTTTTAGCACAATGTTACTAACTTAGCCAGAATTAGGCCTGAACTGTTTTATTTACCCTACTGACCTAAGAAACTTGCAGGAAATTGAGGTGATGATTACCATACATACTTTGAGCTAGGAGCTAAACCAGACTTTGACCAAGAGGTTTGCTAATACTCAGACCCTTGCATGTTGTACTTCAACACTGTTGCGCTGGGGTGATGTAGGAAGCCAGTTTGCATTAAATAATGTTATACATCTGTATGTGGTGTCTGCAAAACACTTCACTGACTACTGGCATGATAATGAACAAACCTTAATTCTAACATTTCAGAGGACGTGTGGAACGGCGTGCTTACAGCTCCGTTGGCAGAGGTTTGCAGAAACAAAATCCCTTCTCACCGCTTCTGGTGTCTTACTAGTGAAGATAGCAGCATTTTAGAGTCCTCAGTTGTTCTTAGTTGTGAAGTCCAATAACCAGATAATGCCAGTAAAAGTGACACTGCTGCAGGGTTATGTTTTGCTTTTCTGTAAATGCTGTTGTGAAGCTGTGCTCCCCAGAAGTAAGAATCCAGGTTCACAGTGAGTGCAGAGGACTGACTGACCTGCTGAGGAGTTTTAGTATCGTGTCTCACACATTAAGGAACAAAAGTTCAGCTGTTTCTCTAATATGGCTTTACTGGTGTAACTGTCAGTCCTGTCAAACTAACCGTGCTGGTAGAGTGGGACTGAAAGCTTCAGTCATATCAGAGCAAATTGTTTCATTTTTAATTTGGGTGATGGAAATATCTGTGCCAGGGCTTACTAGATCCATATCTTGTTAAGTGAATAGGTAAATGTACATCGACTTCTTTTGTTGACAGCCTAGTCTTTATTAGTTTGATTTGCAGCTCTCATTGTAGCTTAACAGCCTTTTCAGCGTAACAGAATGGAAAGTTACTACTTTTCTTAGCTTTTCCCTGTTGAAGTTGGGCTTTGATGATCCTTATAGGTCCCTTCCAACTCAAATGATTCTACAGTTCAGCTGTATGCCTTAATTGTATCCATATTGTAATATCACATCGATATGCTATGGCTGTCATACAATTCCGTGTCACCAAATCGGTGTTAGAGAATACCCTGAAGTGCCTCAAGCAGGTGTCACGGATTTGACCAGATCAATCTATGTCCGTGACAGGGGCGACAGGCCTCTGCCCTCCCCTCCCCCCACCCCAGTCCCACAAAAATGGGAAGGAAGGAAGGGAGGAAAAGAACAGCGGCAACAATCTATGGAGGAAAACTTATTTTACTATAATATTGGAATACAAGATAACACAATAGATACAATTTAATTACAATTGAGATTAATAAATCAGACAAGATGAGAGAGAGAGAGAGAGAGTTCCCGGGACCGATTCAAACCTGAAAAGCTTGGAACGGCTAGGAAAGCTCCCTCCAGCACCCACTGCAAGGCAGCAAGAGAGCGCCCCCCCCACCCGGAAGGGCCAGATCCCGTGACTGCTGTAATGTACAGGGATAGGTAGCTGGGATTGGGGCAGTGACACTTTAATGCCCCGTACACTACATGATGTTTTGATGTGGAATACTGAAACCCAAAAACAAAAAAACAAAAACAAAAAACATAGAACCATGACATTCCACCCCTTATTCTACATCATTACATCATGCTTAAAATATATATACATATATACAAACAAACAAAAAATGATTAAAATGCACACATGGCTATATACATATACATAGAATTAGTAACTGCACTCCCCCGGCATCAAGTTTCCTTGTGGTACACATTGGACATCCCCATTCTTCTGCATTACCCACCAAGTGGATCCTGGTCCCTGGGCAAAAACTGTACCACGGAGAGGTTTGCCCAGAAGCTGGAAGAACCCAAACTGCCTTTCCTAACATGTTCTTTACATGTACAACAGGGACTTTATCTCCCTCTACGGTATGTAGGGAACTGGATTGGTTAGGACCATCACGATTGATAGATCCTCTGGTATTGACTAACCAGGTGGCTTCTGCCAAATGCTTCTCCCAGTGCTTAAATGTTCCGCCACCCAGTGCTTTTAGCATCGTTTTTAACAATCCATTGTATCGTTCAATTTTACCAGAGGCTGGAGCATGATAGGGAATATGGTAAATCCACTCAATGCCGTGATCTTTGGCCCAAGTATTTACAAGAGAATTTTTGAAATGAGTCCCATTATCTGACTCAATCCTTTCTGGGGTGCCATGTCGCCACAGGACTTGTTTCTCGAGACCCAGTATGGTGTTTCGGGCGGTAGCATGGGGTACTGCATATGTTTCAAGCCACCCAGTGGTTGCCTCCACCATAGTAAGCACATAATGCTTACCATTGCGAGATCGTGGCAAGGTGATATAATCAACCTGCCATGCCTCCCCATATTTGTACTTTTGCCATCGCCCTTCTTCCCACAGAGGTTTCATCCTCTTGGCTTGTTTGATGATGGCACATGTTTCACAGTTATGAATAACCTGTGCAATGGCATCCATAGTTAAGTCCACCCCTCGGTCTCTAGCCCATTTGTATGTTGCATCTCTCCCTTGATGACCTGAGGTCTCATGGGCCCACCGAGCCAGAAATAATTCACCCTTGTTCTGCCAGTCCAGGTCTATTTGAGCCACCTCAATTCTGGCAGCTCGATCTACCTGATGGTTATTTTGCTGTTCTTCAGTAGCCCGACTCTTAGGCACATGAGCATCTACATGGCGCACCTTTACAATCATATTCTTTGTTCGGGCAGCAATGTCTTTCCACAGTTCAGCAGCCCAAATAGGTTTACCCCTTCTTTGCCAGTTATTTTGCTCCCACTGCTGTAACCACCCCCATAAGGCATTTGCTACCATCCATGAGTCAGTGTAAAGATAGAGCATTGGCCACCTCTCCCGTTCAGCGACATCTAAGGCCAGTTGGACAGCCTTTACCTCTGCAAATTGGCTTGATTCTCCTTTCCCTTCGGTGGCCTCTGCAACTTGTCGTGTGGGGCTCCACACAGCAGATTTCCATCTGCGATGCTTTCCCACAATACGACACGATCCATCTGTGAACAGGGCATATTTCTTTTCATTCTCCGGTAGTTCATTGTATGGTGGGGCCTCTTTAGCACGTGATACTTCTTCTCCCGGTGGTGTTCCAAACTTTTTACCTTCAGGCCAGTCCATGATGACTTCTAGGATTCCTGGACGGCTGAGGTTCCCCATCCGTGCTCGTTGTGTAATCAGTGCAATCCACTTACTCCAAGTGGCATCAGTAGCATGATGGGTGGAGGGAACCTTTCCTTTAAACATCCAGTTCAGCACTGGCAGTCGAGGTGCCAGAAGGAGCTGTGTTTCAGTACCGACTACTTCGGAAGCAGCCCGAACCCCTTCATAAGCGGCTAAGATCTCCTTCTCAGTTGGAGTGTAGTGCTCTTCAGACCCTCTGTATGCCCGACTCCAGAATCCCAGGGGTCGGCCTCGTGTCTCTCCTGAGGCTCTTTGCCACAAACTCCAAGTGGGACCGTTCTCTCCAGCAGCAGTGTAGAGGATGTTCTTTATACCCTGTCCAGTCCGTACTGGCCCTAGGGCCACGGCACGGGCTATCTCCTGTTTAATCTGTTCAAAAGCCTGCTGCTGCTCAGGGCCCCATGTAAACTCATTTCTCATTCGTGTCACATAATAAAGAGGGCTTACAATGAGGCTGTAGTTTGGAACATGCATTCTCCAAAAGCCCACTGCACCCAGAAAAGATTGTGTCTCTCTTTTGCTAGTGGGTGGAGACATAGCAGTGATTTTGTCGATCACGTCTGTCGGGATGTGACGACGGCCATCTTGCCACTTTATACCTAGGAATTGAATCTCCTGGGCAGGTCCTTTCACTTTGCTTCGCTTAATAGCAAAACCAGCACTCAGAAGAATTTGGATCATTCTCTCTCCTTTTGTGAAGACTTCTTCTGCTGTATCGCCCCACACAATGATGTCATCAATGTACTGCAGGTGCTCAGGAGCACTGCCCTGTTCCAATACAGTTTGGATCAACCCATGGCAAATGGTCGGGCTGTGTTTCCACCCCTGGGGCAAACGGTTCCAGGTATACTGAATGCCCCTCCATGTGAAAGCAAACTGTGGCTTACATTCTTTGGCCAAAGGGATGGAAAAGAAGGCATTAGCAATGTCAATGGTGGCATACCATTTGGCCGCTTTTGACTCCAGTTCATACTGGAGTTCTAACATGTCCGGCACAGCAGCACTCAGTGGGGGTGTGACTTCATTCAGGCCACGGTAGTCCACCGTCAGCCTCCATTCTCCACTGGCTTTACGCACTGGCCATATGGGGCTGTTAAAAGGCGAGTGAGTTTTGCTGATCACTCCCTGGCTCTCTAGTTGACGAATTAACTTATGAATGGGGAGCAAAGAATCCCTGTTGGTGCGGTACTGACGCCTGTGCACCATTTTTGTAGCAATCGGTACGTGTTGCTCTTTTACTCGCAGCAGCCCCACAACAGATGGATCTTCTGACAGGCCAGGCAAAACAGACAGCTGCTTAATGTTGTCTGTGTCCACAGCAGCTATTCCAAAGGCCCATCGATACCCCTTAGGATCCTTGAAATGCCCCCTTCTGAGATAATCAATACCTAGTATACATGGAGCCCCTGGGCCTGTCACAATAGGATGTTTTTGCCAGTCCTTACCAGTGAGGCTTATCTCGGCCTCCAACACAGTCAATTCTTGAGAGCCCCCGGTCACTCCGGAAATATGGATTGATTCTGTCCCTTCATGACTCGAGGGTATCAGAGTGCACTGTGCACCAGTGTCCACCAGGGCCTTATATTTCAGTGGTTCTGATGTGCCAGGCCATCGAATCCACACAGTCCAATATACTCTATTATCCCTTTCCCCCCCCTGACTGAGGGCAGGGCCCCTCTATTCATTACCTGTGGTAACTGGAGCAACTGCACTGGTGGTTGATCTGCCTTGTAATTCTTTCACCCGGGCTCGTAGTACAGGAGTAGGTTGACCGTGCCACTTCCCCATATCTTCTCCATGGTCACGTAGGTAATACCATAAGGTAATTCGCGGTGTATTATTCCTTACTTGAGCCGGAGAGCGTCTGCCTCTAACAGCTGAGATTTTTGATCGTGCACGTAAGAAGGAAGGTTCATCGTCTTTAGTTAGGTGGGCTCGCAAAAGTCTCATCGTCTCCTTCATCTCTTTCACATCCTTCGCTAGACTTGTTTGATTATCCTGATCTTCATCCAGCGTCTTTGATACTGTTACAGGTTTGTCACGGTTAATCAGTTGAGACACTTGCTCCGTCATTCTTGATATTGCAGCAACGGCAGAATGAATTGGGGACAGCAATTGTTCGTAGTTTTGAAGCGTAACAATTAATTCATAAATTAAGGGTGTTCTCTGTTGTTCCTGGTATCTGTCACACGCTGACGTTAGTGTAGCGGCATATTTGTCCGGCGCTGTTGTCACGATTTTCTGCCATATCTCAGGCGTTGTCCTCACTCTTTCAGGGTCGCGGTTTTGTTGTGGGTGGTTAGGAACAAAGTCAGGGTCATACAGCATTTCCACCACGCCTATTTCCCTCAAATACTGGATACCCTTTTCAACTGTATCCCATTTTTTCATTGCAATCTTCAAGCCATTTTTGAAGGGATACTTTTCCTTCACAGCTGTTAACACTCGTTCCCAGAGGGAGGCAGCCTCATCCGAACACCGACTAATTCCTCTATCAATAGCTGGATCTCTGGCAATGGCACCTAGTTGGCGAGCTTCATTACCATCCAGAGACAAGCTATGGGCCCCACTGTCCCAGCAGCGAACCAACCAGGAAACAATACTTTCATTCAGGCGCCGTGTGAACTCCTTTCTTGAACCTTGGATTTCAGTCATCTTTAGAGGCCGGCGAGTAGTAATAGAGACTTCCTCTTCATCACTCTCTTCTGCATGTCTCTTAGTTTTTGCTTTTGCCTTTCGCGATGGTGGTGGTTCTGAGGAGGGCCCCTCGCCTGGATCTTCCTCCTCCTCTTCTTCTCTTTTTCGTTCAAGACGCGAAGACACTCGTTTCCATTTCTTGCCCTCCACAGGAGCAACTGGTATTGTTACTGGTGTCTCCTGTGATTGATTAGATTTGACTTGGGGATTTTCCCCTTTGGCTTGAACCTCAGCTCGGAAACTCTCTCTCTCCCGAATGGTATTATATAGGGCACGATAAGCACAAGCCAAACCCCAAATAAGTTGTACCTCCTTAGATTTATGTAAGCCGCATAGTCCCTGACTCAAATACTGGCTTAGTTTCTCAGGATCCCACAGGTGTTCAAGAGTAAAATCCCATGACACTGCGGGTCCCCATGCTTCTAAAACCTTTCCTAAACCTCTCCATATTCCCTGCCAATCATCATTCTCTAGTTTTGGAGAAGACTCCTTATTACAAATGCGTTGGAGTACATTCAGGAGAATTAATGACACGCACACCAACATGAGTATTAATTCAAGATTCGAAAAACGTTTAACAAACCGAGAAGAAAAACTGGAGACTGGTCTGAACATCGTGTTGTTTGTAAAATTAGCTATTCCATTTGGGATGTAGCTGTTTGTGAAATTAGCCATTCCTTCTGGGATGTAGTTGTTTGAGAAATTAGCCATTCCTTCTGGGATGTAGATGTCAAAGTTCAAATCATACCACATTGCAAATAGGTAAAACATAGGTGTCTCCATCAGTGCCCTTAGATAGTTATATACGGATGCAATTCCAAAACACACAAGTGTGAGATGGATTATTGGCCAGTAGGTTGTGACTAACACCATTGCTTTAAATCCTTTACCCAGCACCCCCACGATAACGAGTGGGTTCATCGCTGGTGCTTGCTAAAAAAGGGTTAATGAATTGAAGCTAACAAGAGGAGGGGAAAAAAAAGGAAAAAAAGGCACTACTCAGACTAAGTAGTGCTCAAAGTTTACAAATATCCCAGAACGCTGGCAGTACGCCTAATCTTTCAAGGTCAGGTTTTCCAGCATAGAAACCTGAACTACTGATAATGCTCCCTAACGAAGCTCTCTAAGAGCAGAGAGAAAAAAAGATTCGTTCTAAAAGCTAAAAAGCAGTCGAGCCCCACGTTGGGCGCCAAAAATCTGTCACGGATTTGACCAGATCAATCTATGTCCGTGACAGGGGCGACAGGCCTCTGCCCTCCCCTCCCCCCACCCCAGTCCCACAAAAATGGGAAGGAAGGAAGGGAGGAAAAGAACAGCGGCAACAATCTATGGAGGAAAACTTATTTTACTATAATATTGGAATACAAGATAACACAATAGATACAATTTAATTACAATTGAGATTAATAAATCAGACAAGATGAGAGAGAGAGAGAGAGAGTTCCCGGGACCGATTCAAACCTGAAAAGCTTGGAACGGCTAGGAAAGCTCCCTCCAGCACCCACTGCAAGGCAGCAAGAGAGCGCCCCCCCCACCCGGAAGGGCCAGATCCCGTGACTGCTGTAATGTACAGGGATAGGTAGCTGGGATTGGGGCAGTGACACTTTAATGCCCCGTACACTACATGATGTTTTGATGTGGAATACTGAAACCCAAAAACAAAAAAACAAAAACAAAAAACATAGAACCATGACACAGGTTTCCCTTAACTCTGTTGGAAAGCATGCTTTAGTTATCACTGCATCAGACTTTTAAATTGAGAACTTGTAAAAGCGTTTTTTGGAGTGCTTCCAACTCGAGCACAGGTTTCAGATGGGCACGTTGGAGACTGTAGACTGCTATGCAGACCAGGAAATGACTTTTCTCTAGCTTACAGCAGTGCTGTCACAGCTGGGATTCGGCCTTCCAGCTCTGGGTACCAGACTCTGGTTTTCCTCTGGACTTCATAGTGGATGTGAAACTATAGCTGGTACATCTGTAAATGTGGTGCTGTATTAATGGCTGTCTACTTTTGGTGCACAGGAGCATTATCTGCCTAAGCAAATCAACAGATCTCTCAGCGACGCTGATGTTGTCCTACTAAATTACTGCCCGTTTCTTTTTGGATGATGCCAATCCTGCCGTTGTCCTGACTGAAAGCCACCTTGCAGCACCCATGGGTGCATGCAGCAGGTGTAGCAGGCAGACAGCAGCAGACAGCACAGAGCAGTGTGTGACTGCAGCTTCAGAGACTTGAGCAAATTGGTCAGAGATACAGTTAGTTATTAGTTTTAAATCTTTAAAATCTGTCCTGCGTATAGAAAAGCTTAATAACTTGTGTGCTGTAGTGTGAGTCCATAACGGTGTTTCTGGAAAAGCAAAGTATTACTGCCAGGGCTATTTCCTCCTGCTGGTAACTTGCTGTCTTGTGTCAATGACAATTCTGCAGTGTACAACCATATAGGATTACCAAAGCTTTTCTATTCCCATAGACAGAGTCACAAGTGACAGTCCATGGGTTAGTACTGCTACTTGTGGGCACACATATATCCACCAGGTACTGGTACACAGTGACAGACACTTCCCATATTTAAAAGATTGGTGTTAGATGCTGCTTTGGTGTGCAAAATTCATGCACCGTTAAAATCAAGGGTTTGGTGTGGTGTTTTTTTTTTTTTCCTTTTTTCTTTTTAAACTCTTTTTAAATTAATCATATTGTTGTTATTCTGAAAGAAATGGGTGAGAGGGGTGACTAAACCTGGTGCCTCTGCAGCCAGGCCTGAGCTTTGGAACATCATAAAGAAGGGGCTGTGACCTGCACTGCTGTGTGCCACAGCATCTCTGAGCTGCTGGGAAGCAGCCTTACATGAGATCCAGATGTCACCCACAGCCACATGGGTGCGGGGGCAGAACTGCCACCAAGCTGGCTTCTAAATCTTGATCAGGAACAAAGCAACTCCTTTCTCTTTTTATTTTCCCCACTTGGCCTTCCTAATTGGCGTGACTTAACACTGCTGCGTGGTGGCCACTGAAAGCTCCCAAGGAGGCTTTGAGCCAACCTGCAGCTTTGTGTGCCTGGCCCGTGCCTCGTCCTGCAGCTGCAGTGAGGAGCTGTGCTGTGCAGGGCTGCAGCTCCAGGGCAGGGCTGAGCAGGGCCCTGATGCCCGGGGGTGGCAGTGCGTGGGTTTGGTCTGTCAGAGGTACATCGTGTACTCTGGGGGCAGGCAGAATGGAGGAGGTCACATTTCTCATGTTCCAAAGGAGCAGTGCTAGCGGTCTCGCTTTGGCTAGACCTTAGGTTTTTGTGAAGTTACCTTAAAGGGAGAGGAACTGGATTAATATACATGAAAATTGTATCTCATGGTTCAGTCCTTGCTCTGAGTCCAGTGATGAGGAGTGGAGGTCAGGGCCCCTGTCGGAAGATACGAGGACACTTCACTCCACAGTGGATACTCCCAGGAAACACTTCAGAGGTTTTTCTTACTCCAATCACAGCCCATCCTTTTCCTGAAAGGTTATCCCACGTGGGTTTAAAAACGAGGGTTATTGTTTTGGCTGCTGAGCAGGCGGTAGGCTGTCAGTTCCCAGTGTTGGTTTCTCATGCTACCAGCTCACAGTTGGTATCAGCCCTCCAGTCCCACGGTCCATTACAGCCTCGCCTCTGTCATCTCAGCCCTCCCGCAGTCATACGATGGAGAATCACTGTAAATACATGGAGGAGACGTAGATCAGTCGGAACGTAGACTTTGTTTTCATGAAGCTATGAATGAAACTTTGTAAATTTCTCTTGTACATTTTTACGTAGCCATTAAATTCTCTATTTAATCTATCAGTTTCTCACTGTAAATGTTTTTACTCTCAGTTGAATGCTGGGCACAGTTTGTAATGTATGTACACAAAGGTGTTTTTTTCTATCAACGTTGACTTTTTTGCACATTTTTGGAACTATTTAATTTGTACACTGATTTACTACTCTGACCAATTGTGGATGGGTGCGTGCGATCCACGTGTGTGTGCAATGTACTACTGCTGGGTGGGGGGGTTTGCTTTGACTCCGGACACGTCGCTGTCAGTAACGGCATTGCTGGTGCAGCTTTCCGTGGAGCCTTGTTTGTGAAAGCGGGATCTTAAAGGAGGGCCGTGCAGTTCCCCGGCTGGGCGCCTCGGAGCGCTGCCGTCGGGTTTCCCTGTGCCACGGCTGCTGAATTTGAACGGAAGCCCCGAACCCTGTAATTGTGTATGCATTGAATGTGTGTGTATATATCCCCGTGATCTTATTCCACAGTTTCATTTCTACATTTTTATGAACTTGTTTTTTAAGGGTACTATGTTTAGTTAGAATAATTAAATATATAAAAGCTTTGAGAGATAATTTACTAGATAAATATATTTTCAGCTGGCTGATGTTCAAAATATTTTTTTAATTTTTTGTTTTTAACCATTCAAAATGTATTTGTATTTCCGAAATCAGACACGAATTGTACTTAGAAATATATTAAAACACGCTGTAGGGACAACGATGTCCGCCCTTCTGTCTTTTGTACCCAGGCCGCCCTCCGCCCCGCCCCTCGCCGCCCTTCTCGCCGCTCCTTCCCATCGCGCCGTCGCACCGCGCGGCGGAAGTGACGCAACGTCCTCCGGTCGCCGCCGTTCAGCCGGGAGCGGCGCGGCGGCCATGGGCAGGAAGGAGCGGGGTGAGCGGGGCACGGCGGGGAAGGGAAGGGAAGGGTAGAGAAGGGGCGCCGGGGCCGTGCCCGCCGCGGGGCGGGGGTTGGCGGGAGGTGCGCGGCTCTAACGCCGCGGTGTGCCGCAGACAAGAAGAAGTCCAAGAAGCGGCACTATGAGGACGAGGAGGAGGAGGAGGATGACGCTCCCGGGAAGGACTCGCAGGAGGCCGTGCCCTCGGCGGCGGGGAAGCAGGTGGAGGACAGCGGCGCCAAGCTGGACGAGTACGGCGCCAAGGACTACCGGCTGCAGATGCCGCTGAAGGCCGACAACGCCTCGCGGCCGCTCTGGGTGGTACGTGCGGCGCGGCGCTCCGGCGGCGGGGCGGCCGCGTGCGGGGCAACGGCCGTGGGGCGGGCTGGGCTTCACCGTGATTTGCGTAGGACGAAAAGGGCGCCCGTGCCTTTGTCGGCGTGTGCGAAGTGAGGCGAGGCGGCTGGCCGTAACACGGGGTGCTGACCCGGGCTGTGTCAGCCCGGACGCGTTGAGCTTTGTTGCCATAGAAGGAACGCAGACGAACCCGCGTCTGGTCCCGTTTAGAAGACGACTTGTGTCTTCCTGTGGCTGTGCCGGCACCTCTGGTCCGCTTGTGCCGTCTGCTGTCATCGAGGCGCTCCGTCGGCATGAGCAGGCCAGTGCCATGAACTGGATGCACACCCCAAGTCTCGCTGCCTGTTTGGGCTTTCTTGTTAGGTCGGCCCTTTTTCAATAAGATTACCCTTTTTCAATAAGATTATCTTTGTTATCTCATTGTTAAGGCAGATGCCTTAAGTTTCAGCGCTGGATGAAACCCAGTGATAAATTACCACCTAAATAGAGGAGTCCATATCGCAATGGCTGCGTTGTAGGAAAATCCTGATTTTCTTCAGCTAACACTGGCACACCTTCTGTGTTTCCTTGTGTTTCTGTAGGCTCCTGATGGCCATATTTTCCTGGAAGCCTTTTCTCCTGTTTACAAATATGCACAGGATTTTTTGGTTGCCATTGCTGAACCTGTGTGCAGACCGACCCACATCCACGAGTACAAACTGACTGCTTACTCCCTGTATGCCGCTGTCAGCGTCGGCCTGCAGACCAGTGATATCACAGAGTACCTGCAGAAACTGAGCAAGACCGGTGTGCCAGAGGGAATCATTCAGTTCATCAAGGTAGGTCTGTGTTGTATTGCAAAGCCCTCTGATGTCCTTATCTGCTGTATCTGCATTACTGCTATGTTTCTATAGACATCTTTTTTTTACTCAGTGTTTTTACCGTCTTACTCTATTCTATCATACTGTTATAAGAGAGCAGAGACTTTATCGTACTTTTTCCCTTTTTCTGTTGCATATAGCTCCATAAAAATTGGTGCATTCTGAAAGTTTTTCTTCGAGGTTGTTCCATAAGCAAAACAGCACTGCAAATAAACGAAGATGCGGTGTGTTCTTACAAGAAACTGAATTGCACCCAAACATAGAATCACTCTTTTGGCTTTTCCTAATGACTGCTGTTGTCTGTTTGCAGCTGTGTACTGTCAGCTATGGGAAGGTGAAGCTGGTGCTGAAACGCAACAGGTAGGCTGTGTTTGCCATAGATGGTGTTAAAGAAGTGATCTTCCAAAGTCTGCTTGAGAGTAGCCCTGCTGAGGAGAATGTAGGGGTCCTGGCAGATGGAAAACCTAACATGAGCCAGCAGTGTGTGTTTGCTGCCTGGAAGGCCGGTGATATCCAGGGCTGCAAGAGAAAGGGGTGCACGGAACAGGGGTGACCAGCAGGGTGAGGGGGTGATTGTCCTTGTGAGGCCCCATCTGAAGTAAAACGTCCAGGTCTAGGGCCTCCAACCCAGGGATGATGTCAGGCTTTTGAAGAGGGTCCAGAGGAGGGCCACAAAGATGTCCACTGTGCTGGAGCACCTCTCCTCTGAAGACGGTCTGAAGGAGCTGGGCTTTTTTAGTCAGGAGAAGAGAAGGCTGCAGGCAGAGCTCATCACAACCTTCCAGTATTTAAAGGGAGATCATAAACAGAAGAGAAATCAACTTTTTACATGGGTAGATGGCGGTTGGACAAGGGGAAAAGGTTTTAAACTGGAGGAGGGAAGATTGATAATGTGAAAATCTGCAATGCTTTTGAAGTGAGGCACCTCTTAAAATTTTTGATGGTTCTAATTTGTTTATTTTTAAATTACTGCCTCCAAAGTGGGATACATGCAAGTGTATCTGGGCCTGTTATACATCTGAGCACTCACTGCTTTTTACTGTAAATTCTTGTCTTAATTAGTTCATAGAGATGTGGGTTTTTTGTTCTTTCAGGTATTTTGTGGAAAGCACCCATCCTGATGTCATTCAGCAACTCCTGCAAGACCACGTTATTAAAGACTGTCGCCTGAGAAATGCTGAAGGTGAAGAAACAGAGCTCATTACAGAGACGTTCACAAGTAAATCAGCGGTACGTTTGGCATGCTTTAAAATGATGGAATTAACATCAGGTAAGCTGTTGTGTAGCTTGGAGTCGTTACTGTACGTCAGTCATGTCAGCAGTTTTCAGTTTTGTCAGCCATGCTCTGCCTTGTTAATTAGCCCCATTCCAATGAGTGCTGGGGGGGGGGGGGGGGAGCATCTCTAGTGAACCTTTTGGTGGAAGTTCCTTTCTGTCTTTTTCAGATTTCCAAGTCCAGTGAGAGCAGCTTTGGTCCTTCGACATCACAAGAAGCAGATGTTCAAAACAAGCCGGATGTCCCAGCTGACTTATATGAGTTTTATGAGCAGATGGACAAAGATGAGGAGGAGGAGGAAGAAACACAGACAGTATCTTTTGAAGTCAAGCAGGCATGAACACTTTACTCTCTTAGCATTTGCAGCTTTAGGGGATGTGCCCCAGACTCAAATAAGCATGAGAGATAACTTAAAGTCTAGTATAGGTTCCTTGTTTAATGTAGGTTACTGGAAGTCAGTGATGTTTCTTTCCTTTTGCCTTCCAAAATCTTGGGATATTCCTTCCCAGTACACAGCGAGCAGACTGCAGAATGTTCCTTCTCTGCCCACAGAGTGTAGTGGCTCACAAGCTAGAGAGGTTTCAGAAGCTAAAGGGGGATCTGTTTGTGCTCACCTTGACTCTGCTTTGTGCAGGACTCATGAGAGTTCAGTGGAGAGTAAATCTGTTAGTTTCAGAACTTTTTTTCCTCACAATTGATATTTACAGAAGAAACTCTTGGTGGCTCTGTTTTCCTAGCTTGAGAAGCTGGAGGTTAGAGTGCAGTCCTGACTTGGCCCTCAGAGAGCTTTTGTAAAGCTTGTCTTGTTGCTGCCTGGACTTGGTGATTCTAGTGAGGCTTTTCTGGGGAAAACAGAAGTAATAAAAAGAGAACTTTTTAATAACCGGAGAAGTAATTGAGAACTGGAGACAGTTATTGGTGATTGAATCAACCTGTCATGGTGATGGAATAACTGCATTGTCAGGGTATGAAGCTTTTTCCTATAACAGGTGTGCAGCTTCAGTAGGTCTTTCCATGTAGTACACAAGACCTTTTGTGTCTGCTATTGAGCTTTTTGTTGAGGGGCTTCAGAGCGTAGTTCAGTCACTGCCAGATAAAGAATGCATTTCAGATTAATGTGTCTTACACTTCCATGTGTCAAAATAGCTCTCTCTAGTAGGGGCTGTTATTTCAAATGTTGGAGCAGGAGGGTTCTCAATACAGACCTCAATACAAGGGGGGTTCTTCAGTAACAAAGTTATTGAAATGAACTTCAGCTCTTGCAGACTTAGTGAGCATAAATGTTAAATGTGACTTTGACCTATTACTGCATAATCAGTAATTGTTAAATTATGTAATAATAATTGAGATGTGGAGAATTTAGCACCTGAAGCTTTGTCTCCTCCTCAGGAGATGATTGAAGAACTCCAGAAGCGTTGTATCCAGCTGGACTACCCATTGCTGGCAGAATATGATTTCAGAAATGATTCTGTGAATCCTGATATTAATATAGATCTGAAACCTACAGCTGTCCTCAGACCCTATCAAGAGAAAAGCCTGAGGAAGATGTTTGGAAATGGGCGAGCCAGATCTGGTGTTATTGTCTTGCCATGTGGTAAATTACTGCGTTGATTTTTTATTTTTTTTTTAAGGGTTTTCTTCTTTAGGGATTTTGTTCTTTATTTGCCTGCAATAAAGTAACTTTCAGATCTGTCAGCTGTTTAGACTTCAGACTGTAATAGGGACTGGTCTGGGTAGGTGGAGGAGCTTGGGGTGCAAGCAAGAAGGTTGAGACAACTCCCAAAAAGCAATTAAAGAGGGAGAGAATGGGAGACTGCTTATGGCAGTGCAGGAGGTAGCAGGAGGGCCTGAAAGAGTGCATAAGGGATGTTGGAGGAGATGTGAAAGAGGAACGGAAACACATAAGGACTTGCTATGTGGTGTAGTGTACATAGCTTGCAGGGCAAGTATGGGGGAGATGGCCTCTAGTAGAAGCTTTCTGTAGCCACCTGGAATTTATCCTGTATTTGAAATGAAGAAAACAGTATGATTGCTTCTCACTGGCAAAAGAAATGTTGGCAGTGATTTTCTTCAGAAAGCAGCTTGTAGAAGGCAATCCAGCTGTTTTTATACAAGTAGACAATCAATTTCCTTAAGACTACTCTAGTAAAGAAGCAGCGAAGACTGCACTTATGTGATTTCATGTCCTCTCACACATCTCCTATTGTCCTTCACTCTTTTTCCATCTATTCCAATGATATCTGTGAGATAAATAGTGAATATCACTCCTTCCACAGGTGCTGGCAAGTCTCTAGTTGGAGTGACAGCTGCGTGTACCGTGCGCAAGAGGTGCCTGGTCCTGGGTAATTCTGCAGTGTCTGTGGAGCAGTGGAAAGCGCAGTTCAAGATGTGGTCCACCATTGATGACAGTCAGATCTGTCGCTTCACCTCTGATGCCAAAGATAAACCCATTGATTGCTCTATTGCCATCAGCACGTATTCCATGTTGGGACACACGACTAAGAGATCCTGGGAAGCAGAAAGAGTGATGGAGTGGCTTAAAAGTCGAGAATGGGGCCTTATGATACTCGATGAAGTACATACTATCCCTGGTAAGGAAACGGTGTGCAGGCTCTTATGCTGTATGTACTGGTAACCTTGCTTCTCTCTGTAAAAGCTTGTGGGGTTGTGTATGGGAACTGCTGAACCACGGCCTGAACCTCTGATTGATCACCTGAGGCGAGCACTGAGTCAGCCCTGGGAGCACAGGTGAAGGCAGTTCAGCTGTGCTGCTGGAAGGGGTGGAGCCTGGCTGCACCTCTCCTGGAGCCATTTAAGAGCTGGCTACCAGTGGGGAAGGATCTCTGCTGGAGATCCATCTGGAGTTTTGCAAGCAAGCCCAGGATGTAGGTATGCATTCTATCTGTTCTCTTTTTGTTATTATAACCTGCTTAGCCAAACTCTCTTGTTTATTTTGTAGTTATAGCATCTTTATATTCATTGATTATACAGGCTGTTGGCTTGCTCATGTTTAATCCAGCTGGTAAACCCAAGGCATAGGGTTTTGAGACAAACAAGTAAACTGCCATCTTTCCCCACTCCCCCGGCCCAGCGTTGTGGAGTTTAACTGACCTTTGATTTTTCTTGTTTGTTTTTTTTGAAACCTTTCTGAAGTTCTGTTGTTCTCTACAGTGGCAGTAGAAAATACGAGTGGCCTTCTCCTTTTGTGTGAGTTGATAAAGTGCTTGAGAGGGCACACAAATTAAATGTGTGTAATTTTGCTGTGGAGAGATTTGTTTGCAGATGGTAGCGCTCTCTTTGGGAACAGGACAGAGTTAATCTGCCATCTTTGGTTTTGAGATGCAATTGCAGTGTGGACTTGGGTGTTACTGTCTATTTCTGGTCCATAAAATTTGAGTAACTGCAGTAGTAACTGTCCAGAAATAGCTGTTGTATTTGAAGACTATTGGAAAGCAGTAATGTGGTATTAAAGCATCTGTGGAGTTATCCTGGTGAAGTGTACCACCCAGGTTCTGTCAGCTGTTCTATATTGCTGTTGTTTAGATTTGAGTGTGATTTGGTCTGTACTGAAATGATGGATTTCTGGGATGGGCTTTGATTAACAAAGCAGCACGTTGCTGGCACGCTTCTTTCACATTTCTTCGTGTCATAAAAAATTAAGGTATAATTTCTTCTATGCCTGCAGACTGCAATCACAGGATTTGAAACTGTACTAAAGATAAATAATTCTGCCTTATGTTGGTCCTGATCGTAACCAAGTCAGCCAAGAGTACTCGTGTTATCTGTCTTTTTATGAAATGCTACATGGCTAAGATAAGTCACATAACCTCATCTCTATTACTTTTCTTTTTGGGGTACAGGAAGTAATACAAATGTAAAAGGTTGGAAGGGTTTTTTAGAGTACACTGAGGTGCAAACAAAGGCTGAAATCAATGTGAAGTTTTGCTGGGCCACAGAATACTGTTAGAAGTGTATGTAAAATGGGATGACAATTCCTAAGACCGTGCTTGCTTTGTGTTTGGGAGTCTGTGATTTATTTATTTTCTTATTATGTGACATTGCAGTACTTGTATTCTAAATCCATTTGGGAAAGTAAACAGAAAGTGTGTCTTGTGTTTCTTAGCAAAAATGTTCAGACGTGTGCTCACTATTGTACAAGCTCATTGTAAACTGGGACTGACTGCTACCCTGGTCAGAGAAGATGATAAAATTGTTGATCTGAACTTCCTGATTGGACCAAAGCTTTATGAGGCCAACTGGATGGAGCTGCAGAACAGTGGCTACATTGCTAAAGTCCAGTGTGCCGAGGTGATGTTCTGCTTTTCAGTACTACTGGTGTATGCTTGGGGGGGGGGAAGAACTGTAAGTATTGAACTGTGTGAGCAGGAAGTACCCTGTTGGCTTTTCACTTAGTAGCTCAAGAAGGGCTGTCAGTAGGCAATATGAACATGCTGCAATCCTGTAGCTGTCTTCAGCATTGTTTCTCTTTTTGGGGGGTTGTGGTGCTTAATGAGTTCTCTCTAATTTAGCATTTGCAAGGAAAAAACAACCAGCAGCTGCAGTGTTGTAGACTTACTCTGATGCAGCTGGCATTTGCATTGATTTCATTTTGTGTTTTAAGCTCAGTTCTGTATGACAGCATTGGTCAGATGGTAGACTTGAAGCTGCTTCTGAGAGACTTCAGCTGGTAGTCTGTAGTCTTTCTTGAAAAAAATTCTTGTAACTATTAGAACAAAGAAGGATAGCAGGAAGCTTAAAAATGAAGACGATGCCTGCTTATTTTAAGCCTTAAGGCCTCAGGATGAAAACAGAAAACATGGCACTAGATCTTGCTATTTCTTTCCAATGTAATCATGTGTGATTACAATGCTTGATTCCAGTGTAATCACGTGTGAGCTCTTCTTTCCAGCAAATGGATGAGATGAAAATCTAATGTCACATAAGTGGGAACATGGGAACGTTTCACCCAGGCATGCTAGAATGTTGGGAATAGCCTTTCTGGGACAGACTGAAGGTTTGGCCTAATCCATTGTCTGTGATAATTTTTAAGAGCACAGAGCAGATTGGGTCATTATATAAACTCATACAGATTGTCACCGGTGTGAATAGATTTTTTGCTGAGCATCTTTTTAACCGAGGAATAATTATGAGAGGCCTTTTTAAATCTTATTTGTTAAATTTGTATTGTGTGATGAATATGTCAGAAGAAGCCCCATACAGAACAAACGTATGTAATTTAAATGAAATTATGCATGCTGTCATGACATGCTGTAGTGTCATTGCATTTGCATAAAGTTCATAATTTCTTACATTTTCAATCTCTACTGTGAAGAAAAATTATCACAGTGACTGAATCTGTGCAGTGCTGTGATATGTATGTCAGCTCAAGCACAATGCATGATACTGTGCAGATAAAGCCATTGGAAACTTCCAATAAATTCTGTTTTGAAAGATGCAGGCTGGAGATGTCTTAAAGCTGATTATATACGAGGAAAGGATTGGTAAATGTGTTCTGTAATGAGGACTAAGTATATCTAGGTTTTCAGAACGTGGATGAAAATGAATTTTTAGGGCAAAGGCCTTGACTACAGTGACAGAAATATTGCACGGTGAATTCCTTTAATTCTACTTCTGTAAAACGTAGTAGCATTCAGTGAAACTATCAGATTTTAAACAAAGGACTTCTGTGTCCTGTTCCAATCCCACTGCCTGTTTGTTGTGGATCTCGCTGCCCCAGCGTTTTGGAAGATGATGATATTAGTGAGGTAAAAAGAGTTAGCGGTTCTAGAGGCTAGACCAGTCAATACTTCATTTTAATACAGAAATAAATCACGTTAGGATTTGTGGCCCCTGCTGCATAGGAAGGTATAATGCATTATTATCCCCTAATATTGTTTAAATTCTTCCTGGAGTTAAATAGATAACTGGCATTTACTCAGTGTGTATTCTCTAATTCTAGGTTTGGTGCCCAATGTCACCTGAATTTTATAGAGAATACGTAGCAATCAAAACAAAGAAACGGATACTGCTGTACACCATGAACCCAAATAAGTTCAGAGCTTGCCAGTTCCTGATTAAGTTTCATGAGCGGCGGAATGATAAAATCATTGTTTTTGCTGACAATGTGTTTGCACTGAAGGAGTACGCAATCAGACTTGGGAAGTAAGTGTTCACAACTAATGATGATGCTGTTGCTTTCCTCCTTCTTGGAAAATTAACTTGTGATCTTACAGATCTCAGTAACCTCCAGACATTTGTTGTAATAATTCAACTACAATTCTCATGTAGGAGGAGTTCAGGAAACCACTCTTTGGATGGATTTTATGGGCATTGAAAATTCATTCCATTGTAGAACTGTTTGAGAAGGGTCTCTGTTTAGCACTTGGCTCAGAGGAGTCTTCATCCAAGTTTTCTCTGAATAACTTTTGTATTTCTCCATTTTTTTTAATTACTGTTGAGAGCCGCTTGGCAAAACTGGGGAGCCTTAAAAAATCTTTCCAGAACTATTTGTGTAATGGACGGTAGCTTCTCTCCTGTCTCTCTGACAGGAATGTTTCCAAATGTGTGCTTGGGATCTTTCAAGATCAGCAATCCTATGTGTCAATAAAATTATCTCAAGTACAGTTTGCTGAGGGGTTGACCTCAATGTGTTTGAATGGCTTGGGAAGGGATGACCAGGGAGAATGTTTGCAAGGATCAGGCATACAGCAATTCCTCGGGGAAAATAAGCATTAGAAGCTGGCCTCATGCTTTCTGTGTCAAGCTCAAATGTGTTGATGACTGGAAGCTGCGGGGCATTTTGACTGTGTGATTTAATGTCTAGGAATTTTGACAGTACTCAGCAAAACTGCAAACAAATGTTTTTGCGCTTTCTAAAATTAATGATCACTTTTCACTATAGTTTAATGGCCATGTTGTTTTGGCTTGCTGTGCATCAAATAGCAGAGCTAGTAGTTCCGGATGAATTCCAACACCCGTAGTTTCTTTCATCATTTTTTTTTTTTTAATCTGTCTGGACAGAGATTAGCTGTAATGATGCCTCTGGAATGTTGCTAGCAGTGTGCAGCGCACCGCAGAACAAGAGCCTTTAACAAAGGCACATGCATAGAAGGGGTGCTCGCAAAGTAGCCCTCATAGCCCTTATAAGTATGGAAGATGCTGTCGAAGTACAAGCAGGCAGGAGAACTGTGTGAACATCAGGTGCTTGTTTTTCACATTCTTGACTCAATTCTCCTTCCCACGTGATGTGGATGGATCTCCAGTTCATACAGCTGTAGTAGCTGAGAGAAAGAGGGGTTGCAGTGCTAGGTGAAACAGAACATTTTAAACAGGAAGTTCTCGAATTGTAGTTTGTCATGGGCATGCTCAGAGTTGGCTTTAGGCATAAACAGGGGCTGCTAGTTTGGTTGTGACATGAATGATGGGTCTGTGTAGGAGGGAGAAGCCCAGTGGGTGCTGCAGCAGTAGCCCAGGCTGTGCCTGGCTGTGCTGGCTCAGCAGGTTGGTTCCACTGCCTGGTTCAAGTGTGTGGGGCAGGTGGGCTCCCAGTGGAGGGGAATTGGCACTGTCTGGTGGCTGCTGCTGCACCAGCTCCTCTTCTACCCCGTTTCATTCCCTTGCTACCAGCAGGGAACAGAACATGCATGTGACAGAAATTATTTTTTTGCCTTTAACTTTGGAGGCCTCAGAACTCAAATTTCTTAAGCCAGTTTTTACTCTGTCCTGAGACTGTCATCCAGAGTCATGTAGCTCATGCTGCTTTTTTCTTTGGTGGTATTAATATGTTTAAATCGCTGTGTAACGAGCTCCCTGCTATGATATCTTGGTGCCTGTTAATAAATAAGAAATTTTGAATTGGTTTAATTTGCTTATGTTCTGTTTGTTTTTTTCAGACCGTACATATATGGTCCCACTGCACAAGGAGAAAGAATGCAAATTCTACAAAACTTCAAGCACAATCCAAAAATCAACACTATTTTCATTTCAAAGGTGAGGATGTAGTATGTTGTTGTACTCGTCTTCAGAGTGCTCCTTATATAGGAACAAGTTGTACATGCACATTGGGCATTTGACATTATTGCAACTAATAAAGGTGCACTTTGTACAGAGTTGTTACTGATACGTGGCAATCAGATGCTGCTTCTCTGTGGTAGGTGGGTGACACATCCTTTGATCTGCCTGAAGCCAATGTTCTGATTCAGATTTCATCCCACGGTGGATCTCGAAGACAGGAGGCTCAAAGGCTGGGGCGAGTACTGAGAGCCAAAAAAGGTGAGGTAGTGCTTGGGCTCTGCTCGTTGGAACGCGGTACGGCGTTCCGGTAACTACTCAACTGTTTAGAATACTGGAACATAGACTGAATGAATGGCAGTATCATGAATAAGAAGGTGGTTTAAGATCCCGTGTGAGAGAAGTGTTGGGGGTTTTTTTGTAATAATGTGGATGCTGTTCTGTTTGTCATTTGCAGAATCTCTTTCTTTTCTCCATTCTTTTTATTCAGAAATGAATTTTCTTGAATGCTTTCTTGCATTTTCCTTGCCTTCCTATTATGATGGTTTACTATGCCAAAATAGCATTGTTTCCCCTTTCTGTTTTAAGAAGTTACGCTCAGCTATGTCAAATCTGCATAGTATTACTAGAAGCATTCAGTGTTCCAGGAGCCAGAATACCCAGTGATGTTTGTTTTTTTTTTTCCTCCAAACTTGTGAATTTGTATATACTATGTTACAATAAATCTAGCATTGTTTCTATGAGGTATTTCTCTCCTCTAATGCTTGTTTTATTGAAGTTGAGTAGTTGCTGAATGTTTATTAAAGTGGAGGTTGTAGAAAGCTGTATCACTAACAGGAGCAGGAATCCTGTCCATCCATAGCAAAGTGTAAATAGAGTGCTGTAGTATTCACTTCCTACCCTAAGACTGTCAAAATCACGTTTATATTATCAGATTGAATAGTTCATCAGGTTTGTGCTGTTCCTCCCCTCATCCTCCAGTATATTTCTAGAGGATAAATAAACTGTAGACTGAAAAGCTATTTGTTGCTCTGGCCTGGGATATCGGTGGAGTTGCAGTGTCACTGTAGCTTCAGTGATGGTGAGCTTTGCTTTTTGTGGTATGTTCTGGACTCAGTGTGGAGATCACCTAGGAAAAAAAACTGTCCAATTGTACTGGCATTTTTTTCTCTGCTGGGTATGTATGTGAGTAGGATTAAAACTTACTGAGGGGTCAGGGATGTAGGAATTGCTTCATTGGTTTGAAATTTATCTGTGTTTCAGTTTGAAGAATGTGTGTAAGTGCTATTGGGATGCTTCTGTCACTTTGTCTTCTGACGTTTCTATTGGCCTTGAAGTAAGCAGAATTGCTCTTAGGCAGAATTTGCTGGTTGACTTGATTAACTGAATGTTTCCTGAAAGACACTCACATAAGTCTGTTCTATTAACTGATAAATAGGAGATGTTTAATCTGCTCTAATCCCATTTATATCTTCTTGAGATGAATTATGATGTAGCTCAAGGTGAAATGGTTCTACTTCAAGAATTCTCTCGTTAAGGTAGTAAGAAGCTTGAAAATTGTGTCACAGCCTGTTGGCACTTAGTTTAGATAGAATGAGTATTCCCTAGGAAGTGGTCATACTTCAGAGGAAATTATTGGTAACTGTCAGGTGGAGAATAAAATTGCAGTGCTTCAGTTCTGTTGGTTGGTGGGGTTTTTGTTTGTTTTTCGTTTGTTTAAAAAATGCACAGACTGGTTTATCCTTTTATCCTCCTTTTAATGCAAACAGATTGCTAACTTTGGCTTACATTGATAAATTTCCATTGCAGTTTCTGTTTAGCTTTTTTGACATCTATTACAATCTTTGTTCTTCTTACTGCTTGTTTGCAAACTATTATGTAAGTAATTTTGTCTTTTACTTTGTTTTGCATGGTTAAGCAGCAAGTTGTCAGGGTACCAGCATAACTGGGTTAGTCTGAATTTCCTTTTCCATTTAAACTTATGCTCAAGTTATTATGAATGATAGTAGGGATTTTGGCGTGGTGTGCTTTGTCACTCAGTTTATGTAAGCTCAGGATGCAGCTTGTATTTTAAATAAACCTTACAAATTGATTTTGTGGAGAGAGTTCTTATTGGAACACTATTTTTACAATTTAGTCCTCTTTTCTTCTTGGTTGTAGTAATCCAAATGGAACTAATCGCTTGGTGCCTTTGTCTCCTAGGCATGGTTGCAGAGGAATACAATGCCTTTTTTTATTCTCTTGTATCTCAAGACACTCAGGAAATGGCATATTCAACCAAGCGACAACGGTTTCTCGTAGATCAAGGCTATAGCTTCAAGGTAATTAATCCATTCTTATTGTTAAACTATGGCCTGTGGATATAACTTTAATTCTTTCGTTTTGTGGCTAGGTCAGATACTTGAGAATTACCGTTGGGAAATGTATTAACGAAGGTTTTGCTTGCAGGCAAAAAAAATTTCCTGCATTATTCTGTTAACTGTGTTACTGTGAGGGTAGATACAAGTATTTTAATACAGCCTTTAGGAAGGTAAGTATTCAATAAGGGCAGATCTGAAAGTAATGCTTCCTATTGTATTATGTTGGTCCATAGCATCAGAGGTAGATATTGGTGGAATGGCAGCACAGGCTGAATGTTCCCACCAATACTCCGTTACGTGTTGTTGTGCGACAGATGGCAGCAGAGGGGCTGTCTGACAAAATAGTGCCTGCCATGGAAGTGCATATGAAGCAAAGCTGCTGCATATGGGAAGCAGGAAAATTTCCATGCAGGAAAAAATGGCACCCATGGACTTCATTGAGGCTTGCTGAACACTTATGGAGACTAAACAGTGGATGTGAGCACAGTGAGGTGGTGCATTTCAGCAGTGGTGACAGTGACGTGAAAGACAACTGATGTTCCAGATGGCCGTGCACAGCAGTCACACCTCAGATTGCACAGGGTGAAAGCAAGCAGCCTCAACTGGACTGCACTTGAACCCAGCTGTTGAAGATCATTAGAGACACACGTGCATTTTGGGACATCTGTGTGGGTAAAACCTGTATGAACTGCAGGTATTCTGAATTAAACTGCTTTGTTATCATTGGCCCTGTTAAAGAGGAGGTCTTTCCATCAAAACAGACGTGCCATAGGCTTTAAATGTAAAAGCCTTGCTTTGCTTTGTAGTGAGTGTATCTTCACAAAATTGTAAGTCAGTCACCTGCAGGTAATTACAACAGATGAGTCTCTGTGGCTATAGCCAAGAAGATTAAAGAAATCCCTTTTTTATTTGCTTTTATTTGAATATAAATCTTGTATTATAGAGCTCAGTGAGGGGTTAAAATAGAGAAAGACTTCATGGGAGCAAAAGTGCAAATGGCAGCTGAATTTCTGGAGCAGAATTTTTAGCTGACCAGTATTGGAATGTTCTTTATTTGAAGATTAGTAGCGAAATGTTAGAATACCTGTTTTCTTCTGTTTGCTGAACTTCAAGCTTTAGACATAGCTGGCGTTGAGCAACAGTAGGGTTGGAAGAAACCATCTAATGTTTCTTCATTACAAGCCAGAATCAACTGTGTATGTCATTCCCAGCTGATGTTTGCCTTCATGACTATTTCATCTTTAGGCAATTATTTCAATGCTGTTGTCTTTTCTTTTGGAATTTTTATTCCTGACACCTAACATTACTAAAAATGTGGTACTCTCTTAAAAGGGTAACAGTATGCATTTTTTTTTTTCTAGGACTTTCTTCTTTTCATCTATCAGTAGCTCATTTCTCTGCCTTCCAGCAGAAAGGGAATTATTCTAATTGTTTGCTGAATCACACCTTTCGTCTTTGCTTCTTTTATACAGCCTTGCCATCACTATTTGCTGCTTGGGGTCTAAATTATTTAGGAGTAGTTTGGTTAGCTAACTGAAGGTTAGTTACCATACTGTGTATCTTTTTTTGAGGTTGAATGCAGGATAAATTGATTTTTAAATCAACAGCAGAAGAACTTATTGTATCAAATAATCTAATTACTTTAAACTTGGCATCTGTTCAACATCTTAAAAATATTGTGATGCAGTGGAAATTATTTCTATTTTATGAAATATGCTAGCACTGTTTTGCAACAACTGTAGACATGCTAATGCAGTTCTTCCTGTGGTTCCATTTTGTTTTTGAGGTGATCATAGCATGTGCACTTTGTAAACAAGGAATCGTAGAGTTCATTTGTTTGTATAATAGGACAGGTTGCTTCCCTGCATAGATTCTTAGAAATGCACATTTTTCAGAGAAATGCATTTTTCAACTTAGAAATTGCCACTGACAGCAGTGACACTGCTGACACTTTGTTGCAGGTTGTTGTGCAATCTCTCAGCTAATTGTGAATGTTAAAATTCTTGGCGTCAGGAAAGCTCAGTGATTATTGTTCTGAAATACTAAGTCCTTTAGTGTAAAGTATATTCATGCAATATAAAGCACTACTTCTTAAACTGGACAAAACCTGAAGCTACAGCATAAAGTCAGCCTTCCAATAAGGTTCCTGGTCAAGCTGGCATGGAATTTGGTATACGTTCTCTTGTCTAGAGCTAATGCATTTCCAGCCTGAACGTTACAGGAGATTGTGAGGTGGGGGATAACTTGCACACGCACCATAACTGGTAACAGTTCAAAAACCCCCACCTTGTATTGTGCTCTGTTTCTTAGGTAATAACAAAGCTTGCAGGCATGGAAGAAGAAGAGCTTTCATTTTCGTCCAAAGAAGAACAGCAGCAACTTCTTCAGAAAGTCCTACAAGCATCTGACCTAGATGCTGAGGAGGAGGTAGTTGCTGGAGAATATGGTTCAAAGTCAGTTCAGGTAATGAAAAATACTTTGAAAAGGATGACCACAAATGCAGTAGAACAGGACTGTTCCGTTTTAATTCTGAATGTGATGCCAGCACTGATGCATTAGTGTTTTGTTTTTTTCTAAGCTGCATTAGCACTTGGCTAATTAATCCACTAATTTGCTCATGCCCAAAGGCCAGAAACTAAGAGGCCACTTATGTAGAGTGAGTGGTAGGCAGTTACTTTCTTAGTAGAAATTCTCCTTTAAGGAAAATAAAAACCAACTTTGAAGGCTTTTTGGTCTGAAGGTCTGTGGATGAGAGCTGATCTGTCTAATCACCCACTGCAAGCATGTGTTTTTTCTCTCCGTACTTACAGATGTCACGCCGTGCAGGCACAATGAGCTCTATGTCAGGAGCAGATGATGCAGTTTATATGGAATATCACTCATCTCGGAGTAAGGCATCTTCAAATAAGCACATCCACCCACTGTTTAAGCGCTTCCGGAAATGACGGCCTTCGTGTGTGCATGCTATAAGAACTGTGCATCCGTGTACCTCTTTCCATAAGTAAAAATATGGATTTGAGACTTCTGGCAGGTCCTCTAAAAGGCATCTTTGTGTGCATCTGTGTAACCACGTTTTTGCTTAGCAGCATTTATGTTCTCGTGATTAAATGTGAAAGAAGATAAGGAACTAAATCTCATCATGGAGATGTATATTATCCAGTGGCTGGATCCTGTTATACCTGTCTGGTTTTCAGTGTGATGAACAGATTTTATTTTTATCAGCTGAAGACACTTTTTCAGGTGAATTCTGAAAAGGTTTTGTATATGACGTTTGTACTGGTATTAGAAATGTTATTTATCTGGTTACTGTCTACTTAGCAAAACATTGATGTTTAAATTGCTTAAATGAAAGTTATAAATGGAGTCCTGATAGGAGCACTTTACGTAATGTTTTTAAGCTAGGACCTAGTTGGTAATCATGACTTAAACTGTTTTAAAATCCTAACAAATTGGTTGAAATATTTGGAAGTTCTAAGAGAAAGGAGGGCTCTGTCTTCAAAGTAAACTAGAGGAGAGCATTAGTAAGTACAAATAAACTCTGTGCTCCATTTCCTTTATTTTTGTTGCTACTGTTGAGAAGTTTCTGAAATAAAAGCTACTTCCCTTGTTATTTATGTACTGTTTATTAGTTACATAATAAAACCATAACTGCTAAACGCTGCGGTGTCACCATAGAAGTTACTGTTGGATCAAAGAGTGTTTTGTCTTGCCAGAGGATGGCTAGGAGGCAAATGCATGAAGGAGAGATTCCTGCGGCTTTATTCGTAATGAAGTCAATACAGTAACTTTGTAGAAGACCTGTGAAGAGGTAAAGAGCACTTTTAAAAACAAGCAAACAAAAAATCTTCAATTTAATACTGCAACAATTAGTTATACTACTCGTATTGTGGATTTTTTTCTTCTTTACCTTGCTGAGAGTTTATAGAGTTCTAGGAACAACCTATCAAATAGCATGGATCTTGAGCTGTTGTTTCAAAATGGATTACTGTTTAAAAAAGATAATAATAATTGCTCTACTGGAAGGAGTACGTATGGTAAAGCTATCCAAGTTATGTGACAGATGTGTTTCAGAAACAAATTGATTCTTTTTAGTATGAATCCACAGATGAAGAATATTTCTTGAATACAGTAGGCTGAGCTCAGAGCACACAGCACTTGTTTTCAGTTTCTGTATCAGAAATAATTTTGAAAATGAAACTGGTCTGATTCTGTTAAGGCTTTTGTTCTGTTCTCTGATATACCACGTAATGCCTGGTTCTTCTCTTTCTTATTCTAGGTTTTTTGCCTCTCAAGTTGGGACTATTCACAACAGTACCTGAACATCTTAAAGGCAAAAGATTAATGGACAGTGTTCTAGCACTGATTTCCATTTCTCAGTTTTGAAGCATTATTTCCTTCTAATTATTCAGACGGGCTCTCATAGCAACAGTTAATGGAAAGAGTGGCAGTGGGACAGATGAGAAAGCCTACTGGCCCTCTATGTAATTTTCTGTACCACACCATATGAATAACTTTAGAACTCTTCTCCTTTCATCATAAACTGTGGAGGAGGAGAAAAGGAGAAGAACTGCTACATTTGGAAGTGACAGCAATATTTGTTTTTATAACTGTTGCATTAGTAGCACTTGAAGTTAGGACAGTGATGCAGTATTCTGTGAATCTTGGCTATGATGTCCAATGATCTTACTTTAAATAACAGTCTATGTGGGATGCAGTACTTCCAGCATTAAGCAAAGAAAAATAATTGTAAGAGGTAAGAATCCATGTTCCAGTAATGTGTTGGTGTTCACAGTTTAGATGCAACAGCTTGATGGAATTGCTGCAGTGATTACTCCATACAGATGATTGTGGCTGCACGTGGCAAACAGATGTGCAGTTGCTCGGTATAAAACAGTTGCTGTCCTGTATCTATGCTGCAACGTACTCAATTCTACCTTCCAGACAGGAATCTGTTGCTGAGAAAAAACTGCTTGTTCCTCACTAACTGCACGGGCTAGCAGTTCTCTAAGGCATGATTCCCAATGCAGTGGGCACAATATACTGCTCCAGAATTAGTCTGCAATCCCAGTTCTGCAGGAAATGAAGCTATCTTGTCCAGCTACAAAACTCAGCACTGAATTTTGTCACACAGGTATCTGTCTGAAGCAGTATGATAGGTTGCATGATGCTTCACAGTAACTGCACAGTACCTGTGGTGGGCTCTCACTGCCCTGTGGCCTAAATCCCAAGAATCTGATCCCTGGAAGCTGCAGTCAGGCACTCACGTTCTTTATCAAATGCTTACTGTCCATTCCTTGTGCAAATGGATTGTGAGATTGCATGCTACAGAAACTAGAAACAACGTGGCTGAGAGCTCTGAGCTTGTCTTGAGGAAGCATGTGAAGGAACCCTTTCTTTCTGCCATTACACTTCTGTATTTGTACTTTTTTGAGATGCTGCCTGTATCCCTGTAGGAGTATTCTGGCATAACAAAGTGCAATGCAGTTCATGGATCCTGATAAACCATGGACATCTGGAAATGATAGAGCTCAATAATATCCTGAATTCTCATTAAGCGGGGGGGCAAAATAACACAAATTTGTATAGCAAAACTGTTTTCAGACTGAGTGGTGACAGAAGCAGGTGAACTTTAGGGTAAGCATATTACTTCTTGGAAGTCAGTGAATAGATGTGCAATTTCCTTGGACATAATTCAGGTTACTCTGCTCCCGGTCGCCTCCTTAGCTAGGCTGAATTCCATACAGAGAAAGCTTCCACTTTCTAGCTTCTTCATGGAACTGTCATTCTTTTTTATAGTTCTTTGTGGTTTTGACAGTCTACAATACTGAAACTCATGTTTGTGCTCTTTATCCCCATGGCAAGTCAGCAACTGTCTGTGAAGGGATTAATGCTTGGAGAGTGCTGCTATTCATTAAAACAACTTTAAAGACTATAAGGGCACACTGAGATTGGTGTTACACTTTCCAACAGCATTTCAGCTCTGCAAAGCACTGAAATAGATGCAGTTTCTATTTCTCTGTGGTTTCCTGTGCCCTCCTGATGCTCACGGTCTTTAGTGGAACCTACCTACGATGTGTTTAAGAACTTAAAAATGGGAATTGAAGGCAGCTATTCGGTGAGACAGGATAAGCATCTGTACCTGGTACAAGAAATCTATAAGTAGAGCTGAATCACTTATTTATTGCAGTTGATTTATGGTTTTCTGCTTAAGCATTAAACAGTAAATAATGCACAGAGCTATCAGATGCTGGGATGGGCTAGCTTGCTTGGATTTGTGAGTTCTTTTATACAATATTTGATTAAGACTTGAAATTAAAGAGTATGGTAGGTGAAATCAAAGACAGAGAAGTAGTTTTCTTTTTTTCTTGTAAACTAAAGCTGCTTTGTGAATAAGTTACTATAAGCTCTGTTGTCACCTAATGCTCTGTTAAGTTCAAATTTGTCTTTTTTCGGGAAAAAGAATGGGAATTTGGTAAGCGTTTAAAATTCCAATGAAGTGATTTCACAACTTGAAAAGGTCTTTCAAAATACGCATTTAAGAGCAGTCAGAAGAAGCAAAACCCATGACTAATGGCATGGCTTTCTCAGTGAAGAGATATTTCAAATTACAATGAAACTTTTCTTTGCTGAAATTTCTGACATTTCAGTGCTTCAACTGTTCTTCCTTTTGAAATTTCTGCAGAGCCTGTCTTTATAGCATTAGTTGAAGGTGTTACTTGGGCCAAGTTAAATGCCTCCCGGCAAATGCCTTTTGCTTTCATAACAGTATTTAGATGCGTTAGCTATTTGAACACTGTGATGTCTTATATGTAGTACAATATTTATAACACTGTTCAGATAATTACAAGGCAGGTACAGCCTAGGCTATTAAAAAATGAAAATAATTCTGAGAAAACAGAATTCCTGCTAAGACGATAATGTAACCACTGACTCTGCATAGCAAAGCTATTAGGACACAAAGAAAGCTTCAGATGAACTTTGTCAGAGTTCATGCGAAGAGGAGGGCAAGTTTAAATTGGATTTAGAAATAACTGAGTGAAGGTAACAAAGCACAGTTAATATGACCCCACTAGGGGGTCTAGACTGAGAGAACAGGATGATTGTGGATTTCCAGGCAAGCTATCCTCCAATAATAATACGCAATCTTAAATTGTCAATAGTCTAGTTTATACTGTGATCCCGTTACATACCAAAAGTTAACTGAAATTGAAACACATCTACTGTGAAAGAGGCATGTGCTCCAACTTGTTTGGAATAATAAGTGTCCAAGCTGACTGGTTACATAAAACAATTTTTTAAAATCAGCAGACTGCTGATTTTAGCACAAAAGTCATTGTTTAAATTTGAAGAACTGCATATTCAAGTTTCTGTTCAGTCTGATGAATACATGTTCTGCAAGATTGTGGAACTAGGAGAAAATGTTTATCTTCCAAGTCACATAAATGTGTTTTGGTTGGCTAGAGCTGACGGCATAACTTCTTTATGGTTCAGTGGGCTTACGTGGATTGGAACAGCAAGTTTTATGTTACAGCTGCTACGTTCACTGTTTTTCGTGGGAATTCCTTGTTTCTCTGATACTACTGGACTTCTGGTACCTGAAACAAATCTGTAATTGTATTTCTAAGGAAAAGGGAACCAGACAATACACATCTTTCCACAAGCCTAGCTTTTACCCTAGGTCATGTGAAATCTGCTGCTGCTTGCTCAAATGTAGGTAAGTTTCATTCTTTTGTCTTTTTCTAGTCTACTCTAGGAGACTTATTTCAGCTTTGTCTGTCTCTTGGAGCAAAATCTGGGTTTTACTGATTATGTTGATTATTTAACATGCTGTAGTTGGTCGGTCAGACCTCCATCTTGAATTCTGCCGTAGTAAGGATGCAAAGTGTGGTGGTAAAGCAGCAAACAGTGATGCATGCATTAATAACTCTTATTTGAAAGTCAAACAGAACCACACAATTATCATCTGGCACAGCAAAGAGAAGAAAATAGAGTAATTACATATTCAGTGCTGTGGTAGCCCACACAATTGTTCACGTTCGTAAGTATTCCGTTCCTGGTTTTCACTGTTTAACCATGGAGTAATTTGGCTATTACAATTCCAAGTATTATTTTTCAATAGTTTAGTTAGAAAAACAAAACTGCGTCTGCATTGATAGATGACTACATCATTACTGATAATAATCAGTGACCAGGGGAGGTTCAGGTTGGGTGTCAGGAAGAGGTTCTTCACTGACAGCGTGGTCACACATGGTGCTGTGGCCACTTCCAAGCTTACTGGAGCTCAAGAAGCATCCCAACAACTCTGTCAGACGTGGTCCTGTGGAGCCAGGAGTTGGACTCGGTGATCCTTATGGTCCCTTTGAACTCAGGATATTCTATGGCTATTGTACAATGTTACTGTATAATAGCGTTATTGTAAAAGTCTATCTGAACTTGTATCTACTAGCAGCTCTCCATTACTACTCCGTTCAACAAACTTCCTAGAAACACATATCTATCATGTTCCAAATATATTTATAAGATAATATTACAACTTTTCTATTTTGTTATAAATTACTTTGTGAGCCTTCTGTTATTACAAGCTACAGTATGCAGGCCTCTTAGGCTTACTGGTACTATGTTTTTGCTGACACAAGACTTCAGAGCTACTGGCTGCCTTGTATACTGAGTAAAAATTATATTACTGTGGATATCAGTCAAGTTGTGCCTGAAAGGAGCCCATTTTACAGATATGTGGAACTGCACTGTTAATTTTCCTTTAAATTTCTCTTCTGTTATAATCAAGAAAGTTGACGTTTTAGTCATTATGGCTGTTCTGCGCTTTCTTCATTAATTTGCATTACACTCAACCGCTGCCTCTAAGCAGATTCTTCAGTATTTTTATTTGGGGAGAAATGGGTTAAGATATTATTTGTTAATTCCTAATCATTGAAATTACAAGACAGTAAGGAGATATGGAAGTATCTCACAGGCATGTCTTAGGTCTCTTTTATCAAATGCTTTCTGCCACATTCGTTCTGCCTTTTCTTTAAAAGCTGATAACATTACTCAAAAACAATCAAATTCATTGGCTTTTCCCTGCGTTTTGACATTAATACGTGTGCATGTGAATAATGGGAGAACCTTTCTTAGACTTCCTAATGTTGAGCATGATCTTTAAATGACTAAAAAGTCTATCCAGGTGGCAGAGATATATAGGTGTTTGTTTTCCATTTCCTAAAACTGGATCTATTATGATAAACTTGATAGCAGGCAGTCACGGAATGATAGAATGATATTATATATTTATGGTATTATATATTGTATGCAAGTTCTATGGTTTAGTCTCCTTTGAAGTGAATAGAATGCGATTAGTGTTCTCTTCAGCTCTGCTGTAACTGAAATTGCATTTTCTCTGTCTACCTATTTTAAATACAATGTGTTTCAGACTTTTTTTTTTTTACAAACACACAATAAGAGAAGTGAAACATGAAAATGAGCTGAACTGCTTAGATGTGTGAGCAGAAGTGTGGATTTACAGTATAGTTCCTATGCTTGGACTACTGCCACCTCTAGAAACTCCTCTGAGAAAAAATAGGTACAGTTCTGATGAAGTTCTTAGAGAACAAAGCTTCTGAAACTCTTTTTCAAGTAGGCTGGCTACAAAAACTCTCTTATAATTGATTTTGTGAGGAAGAGGTAATTCATTGTGAAATAAAGGGTAGGGGGAGGGAAATGCCCAAATATGGAATTAACTACAAAAACATACAAGTGGAGAAAGCTAGTGCCAGTTGCAATATTGAAGCCCTACAGTATGTAGAATATCTGAGTTTCTTACTAGTCGTATGAATAGAAGCAGGTACTTTTTGTGATATTAATGGTGTGAGGCTGATATAAAATACCGTATTAAAAGATGTGAGAAGCAGTTTCAGGAGGAGCCTATATTCTCTCCATCAATCTAGAGATTAGAACATGAAAATCAATTTTTAAAGCTGGTGAGTTACTGCATAAACTTGAAAACAAAATTCACTTCCCAGTTTCTAGTACTGATCTTAATTTATTTTAAAAATTCTGTTGTAACCTTTAATATGTATGGCTATGGAGTTATACCAGTGTTCCTGGCAAAGTGAATTCATGCTGTTTTCATTTTATTTGTTGGCATTCAATCTGGGGACATCATCAGTTATTCAATAGCTTTAAATATTTTAGATATTGTTCTTAGAATATTGCCAATGCAATCTAGGTGATTTAGTTTGGAGTGTCCTTTCCATTCTGTAGGGCTACTGTCCATCTTCCTGTTCTTTTTAACTCCTCCTACAGCTCTCTTAGTGCATCTACTATTTGCTTTAAGAGGTATTCCCTGTTTTTATAATTTGTTTTTTTTTCTTTTTCACTGTTCGTAAGCAAGACACAGATTTACCTTTCGATAGTACAAGTCAGAACAAGTTTATCATCACATCTACCTGATTTTATTTTTTATTTTTCCCCAGAACCATTTATTTTATAAGTAATTGTCTCCCAAACCATCTTTAGGCAAATGTTAAAGAAATAACATAGCTACACCAGGCATAAACGTAGACAGTAAAGGCAAACTACAAAGGTAATCTAGAATGTGATACACCCAGACTGTGCCCAACAGATGTTTATTAAATCTGCTCTTACAAAGTTAGTGAGAGCAACTGCATAACCTCATGAGGTAGCTTGGCAGTCTGAAATGTGAGAGAACCCAGAGATATGAGGTAGCAAGGCTATCTGAAAATCTATCCAAGACACTTGTAGCTGCAAACTAAGCCTATTGTTTCTTTTCTTCTGATACGCGTTTTAACAGAAGATGTACATGTCTGTATGCTGTTGTCATGCTTCTGGCAGTCATCTTTACCAAATGATGTAACTCCATGGCCTCTATTTATCATTTTTAAAAGCTTCTAATTTTTTATGTTGCTTTTCTCTGGACTTTTTAAACATAACGAAGTCTATTTTAAAGGCGCTAATTTAGCTTAAACAAGTGCATACTTTATAGATGCTGTTTATCCTGTGCATTTTATTTCTGGAACATATAATGCTGTGCTTACAAAGGGTGATGTCTAACAGGATGTAGACTTTATTCTCAGTGATAAAATCAAGCATGTACACAAATCTTAATTGGTTTGTGACCCCAAATACAAATGTACAAAAACAGAGAATATAAGGAAAAACAAAGACAAATAACTTAGAAGCTCACTGAACATAGTCATGACTAAATTGCTGGTAAAGTAAGTTCTAGAAATGTGGATCTTGCCTTTTACTTTCCTCTGTCTTCTGGTTTTACCAGAGCTTCTGATCTACTTGTAACTGAGCTGTATCTCTTGCGCACCTTTTCTGAAGCTAATGAGGTTTTTACAGAATATCACAAATACTTCCGTGAGCATATAGAAATGGGTATGAAGGTAGAACAAAGGACTTTGAAATTGTGTGTAACAAGCTGATCTACAGGCTGGAGCTCAAGTTCTCTGTGTGTGATTGCAGACCTGTGCAGCTGAATTGAGGAAGAGCTGAGGTGACCATTGCGACTAGTTGGAAAGCACTGGATATTTTCTACAAAAGTTGACACAAGGTACATCATTTCACAAACATACCTCTCTGTAATACGAATAACATCCCTGGTTGTTGTAACTTACAGGAATGTAAGCTTGTAGTATTGCAGTGGGAAAACCATTGCTGTTTTCTGTGAATGTAGCAGTGTTTCTATATATATGTTCTTGGATGACAAATGATACTGAGAGAACTTCTCACAGAAAATACTGTTTTCTAACATATGGGAGGGTGGGGGAAGGAGAAGATAAGAAGGTGAGTTTGGGGCCTTTGTAATGAAGGAGAAAGTTGGGATAACCCACATGTGAGATTTTGCCAAAGCAATTGGGGAAAGAGGAAAAAAGTAAACTTGGACTGCATGCTTAATGGGCAAACTTATCTGATTTGAATTATACGAAATAATAGGTTAGTTCTATTCAAGTCTCATCCCAGACCCACCCCCCTTTTCCAGCCCTAGGGGAGGGAGCGTTAAATAATGGTCTGTGTAAACTGATGCTCATGCAGTAAGAGTTTGGAGTAGTGCTGCTTGTACAAGTTAAAGCAGGCAGCGAAGAAAGAACAACCAAATAAAAAGCAGCTGCAGGGGGGGGGAAATAATAAAAGTGGACCTTCCTGAAATTAAGACATGTCTTTCCTGACGAGAGTTCTGACCACGAAATGCAAGCAGACACTTGAATCCGAGAGGACTTACTTCCAGCACGCGCTTTTTGTCAGCAGGTTTCACCAGGCGCCCGTGCCGTCGGGCAGTCAGTCCCTGGAGGTGAGGAGCGGCGCGGGGAACAAAGCGGCGCGGCCGGGGGAGCTGCTGGAGCCCTCGCCGCAGCTGGGCAGGGTGAAGAGTTTGCACGAAATGCCCGGACCCAACACCCTCTACAATCTCTACGAGTTCTTCTGGAAGGACGGCTTCGGCCGCATTCATGAGATCCAGGTACGACTCGGTCGGCTCTTTCGGGCTTTATTCACGCCGGATTACCGAACTTTTCCTTCTCTCCCCTCGCAAAATGTTGCCTAATCGCCGCGTTACCGCATCGCTGCATTCCTGCTGTTACGAAAGAGCCGAGGCGAGGAGGTCCCCGTTCGGTTCCGCGTCCCTCAGCTCTGGACGTTTAGCACTTTTTGTCTCGGGTTCTGCGGGCATCGCCTTCGGCAGTTCCCCTTAGACGTGCGGGCGGCCGCTTCGCCGGCACACCCAGGCTTTCGACTCTTCCCCTTTCTGGGGGGCTTTTAGCTGAGTGCCATAGGCTCTGAAAGGGAAAAGGAAGCACCTCTGGAGCACGGTTGCCGCAAAGACTCGCGCTTCCCCCGCTCGCTTGTTTTTGGCGGCGGAGCTGGGAAACGAGGCTTTTCCTGCAGCCTGGAGGCGAGGCCATGCCGCGGCTGAGGTGCCTCAGCCCGCAGGGGCTTCTGCCCATCCTTCACCTCAGCCCGGCGTCACCCTGTTGTGCCCAGAGACCATTTTTCCTCCCCGCCCCTCGCTTCTACCCTGGCCTCTCCTTACGTAAATATACTTGGGCTCTACAGGTCCCCTGAGGGGGCGGTGGATGCGCCTGGCCCCCAGCAGCTGCGGAGGGGCCGCCCGCAGGGCCCTCCCCTCCGCGGGAGGCGGGCGGTTTGAAACCTTCCCCCGAAGGGGCCGTGGAGGGGGAACCAACGGTCGCGGTTCGCGCTGCCCAACCCCTGCCCGCGCCCCCTCCTCTGGCGGCCCCAGCGGCGCGCGCGGGCGGGGAGGCGGGAAGCGGGGCGTGATGGCGGCGGGAGCTGCCTGAGGGAGGGAGGCACAGAGACACCGAGAGTCCCCTCGGGTCCTCCTCAGAGAGCGCGGCCGCTGTCACCTGGTGGGAGGGTAGGGGCGGAGGGGTGACCCCTTGGTTTGGCACTTCAGTCTCACCCCTCGTGAGGGGGCAGCGTGGACTGGGTGTGCGAGCCCCTTAGTCCAGCTTTGGAAACCAGCAGGAATAGAGCTTAAAGAACCTGGAAACCGGGAGCTTGAAAGGAGCTGGAAATAAAGGAGATCGGGGAACAAAAAGTAAACGCGTTCCTTAGTTTTGACTGCAGTGTGCTTAACACTTGGATCTCTAAAAAAGTGTCAGTCTGCCCTGTGATCTGAGCTGTTGGTGAATTAATAGCTTAATTACTTAACAACAGTTATGTGCAGATTAAACTTAATTGTATTTGCGGAAGGTTTTTTTGTTGTTGTTGTTATACCGCTTTTCTTATTTCCACTGCTGCTGTGGTAGTGCCCAGTTTGTGAGGCACTCTCCATATGCCATCACGCCGAAAAAATACCTTGCATGTTGAATTCAATATTTCACTGTTGTAAATACGAAAGCTGAAACATTCAAAAGCATCAAAGTATTGGAATGGATATAAAAATAGGTAAATAGTGTATGCTCTGAACCAGAAAACCTCTTCACTGAATGTTATTCACAGAGAAGAAAGCAGGAGGAAGGATGAGGAGGAGCTGTAAAGCGGTGCTGGTTTTTATTCCGCATGGAGCCTCAGCAATCACTTTGCAAATCACAGATGGCCTGTTTGCATACATGCTGCATGCAAGCAGGCATTAGCTGGCTTAATAACAGTCTGTTAAATTTAACAATACAGTGAACATCAGGAATGAATTAATTTGAAACCCTTTGGTAACCAGCAGAGCTACTTAAGCAGTATCCTTTGGTGTGCAGCAATGCTCATAGGCTATATGCAGGAGGGGTGGGGAAAGCTGGGCTTTTCACAAAGGAGGTTCTGTTCTCTGTAACATGATTCCAGTCAGTCCTGGCCAAAGCAATGCTTACAGCAATTATGATAAAGGGAATGTATTCCTAATTTGACAGGATCAGATCTTGTGTCTCATCAGTACTGTTTGAGTATAAAGGAAATAAAAGAGAGAGGAAAGGGTTTGGATGCTTACAGAATTTATGACATATGGAAGAATGTATGGTGTGAGAGTGAGTGGTATGTGAGTCATTAAACTGTAATATTTTTAAGGTCTGGAATGAGGGAAAGAAACCTGTGTTGTGATAGAAAATATGGAAGAGAAATTCCAGGCATTTCTTTAAACATCAGGTTAATACTGAACACCATTCTGCTGAAAGCAAGAGAAGGCCAAATACCTTGTCGATTTTTGTTTGAGAACTGATATTTCATTTATTTGGTTGAACGGCTTGATACTCAATTTGTTTTCTGTTCAAGTTCAATCTCCTATGTCACCCTCACAATCAGTGGAAAAAACAGACAGTTCTATTACAAAATTTGATGAGCTTGACATTCTGAGATTGGTATTTCCCCCCTGTATCCCCCTCACACCACTGCCTTTTCCTTGCACCATTTGTGCCACAACATGCCTACCTTAAAGACTCATGGTCTCAGTTCTCTCCATGCTCAGCTTCAATATCCCTTGAAATTCCTCTGGGGCAAGAGCTGCTTTGGGTTTTGGGAATGCTTGTTATTTATACGTTGGTCTGCATGTATGTTTGGTTAACAGGAGACCAAGCAGGAGTGGTCATGGTTGAGTTCCTACTGCAGCACTTCCTTTGTCAGAATGGCAAATGTGTGTGTCTAGTTTAAATCAAGATGCTGATCTTTGAAAATGGGAAGAATATATTTGTAGGAGATTTAACTGCTTGTTTAAACTTGACTGAAATTGGCCAATGTGTTTCAAAAGTAAAGTGGAGACTGGCAGAGACCACAGTTGCACAACTCTTGTTTTGTTTGGAAAGGAGGCAAAAAGAACTACATTTTTATAGGCACTTGGTATCATATGGTAGAAAGTGATTCATGTGTCTTAAATTTACTTTTGGCAATTGAACATTTCATCTCTCTGAGCAATACTGATTAAAACATCTCATAAATTAGTCTTGGTCAAAACTGGACTTTCACTAACTTAAGTGTACTGAACTTGTGCTGGTTATAAATCAAACAACTCTGCAAGCAGATGTCTTTACACTAGATGAAAGTAATGTGTCAAACTTTGGGCAGTTTAACTTATTTTGCTGCTTCAAACAGAAGTAAGATCTTTAAGATCTTAAACAGTCTTAAATTTAAGTCCCTGTATGGATTCGACTGTTCCTTTGCAGACTTTTTATTCCCTAGAATGATGCTGAACCTCTGTTCCAAATGAGTTCCTGGGAGTTGTTTCATTTCACAACATTGGAATTAAATTTGTTGAACATAATCATTAAATTTCCTCAGACAGTGATGCATTACTTAATGTTTAATGGCCTGTTGCTCGCCTCCAGCTTGAATCATACAACTCATGAATCAACCACTAAACAAACTTCTCTGCTGGAATAATCCTTCAACGTTTTCTTCCTTTTTCAGAATTAATCTATGTCATCAATTTGCTGCTCATGAATGTGTCCCAAAATGTAGGGTTATTTTATTGGGCTGTTACATAGTTGCTATCCTAGTTTAGATGGAAGAAAGTATAAACGTTTCTTTGTAAACTGCTGCAGCATGTACATTAAAGGCATTAAAAGTGACTTATGGTATCTCTCTATTATACTTTCAAATTCACATACTGCCTTGTTTTTTTTTTCTCTTTTTTTTTTCCCCAGATATTCTAATGTATTTGATCTGAAGATAAATGTGTTTTTAAATGCCCTATGTCCTTCCATCTTTTTGATAGTTTATTTCACCAATAATTTTGTGCCTTAGAGCTGAATGTTCAATCAGTGTGACTCCTGTATTTTCCTTATAGATTTTTCCCAGTAATACTTCCATGCTTTCTTGTGATGTTTCAAACCATTCCATGACTAAAAAGCTAGAAGTCAAGTCCTAGGTGTGATAAGTTGACTCACTCAGTGACAAATTGTCAGCTTCCTTCTCAGTTTCCTTAGTAATATTTTACTTCTCTTTCTCTTTGTTGGTGACGTTGTAGCAAAAACACACTCAGGAATATGGAAAGATCTTCAAGTCTCACTTTGGTCCCCAGTTTGTTGTATCCATTGCAGATCGAGATATGGTTGCTCAAGTACTCCGGTCAGAAGGTAGAGCACCACAGAGAGCTAACATGGAATCGTGGCAGGAATACAGAGACTTAAGAGGAAGAGCTACAGGACTAATTTCAGCGTAAGTTCTGTTACGCCTTCATTTCTAAGTTTTGTTGTAAAAATTGAATCATTTTTCTGAAGGACTGTACAGGTCATCTGAGAATTCAGGCTTTTCTGTAGATATCCATATGGTTAGCCGGGGGAGGAGGGAATTAATTTTTAGTGACTTCTACATTATGCTGTAAAATTTCAGGAAGTTGATCGTGATGCATAGTTGGACAGTGGAATGAGCGACCTTGTGCAATAACATTTGTGGGTATTGGTTATCTGGATGCAGTATATAGGAGCAGGGCACACTGGCTTTGGCATAGCACTGCACAAACATGCTTTTACTGCTTCAAATCCAAGCGACTGTATCCAGTTGGCAGCGTGTTGTGTGGATGCTGGTTTGGGTTCACTTTATTGTTTATCAAAGTTCTCTCTCGTTGGATTAAAGCAGAGAAGTCGCTGCATTGTAGATCCATACTGAAGTGCATCCCTATGCAGATATATGTTTGTGTGCAGCTAGACTGTAGAAAAGATATCCATCTTTAAAGCTTTAATAAACTGACAGTGAATGTGTGGGTGTGTGGTTAGCTGCCACAGGGAGCAGCCCACAGTTGGCACTGAGATGGCTTGTTTATTTAGAGGGGAACTGTTTTCCTGAACCACAGCCAGTCTATTTCTTACATGGTGACAAAAGGCAATATGGATTGCACTGCAGAGTCAAGCCAGCAGTTCCTTGATGTTTTGTGTAAGAAGAGCTTAAACTGAGGCATTCAGAAAGTGTCTCCAAAGAGACACTAAAGAGGTTCAATTTTGCTGCTGGCCAGTAAGCTTCTGTACCTTACAGCAGCGTTTCTCAAGGTGAGCGAATTTCTTGGGAATACACTGCAATTCAAAGTAACTGTCACTAAAGACAATTAGCTGTCTTTTGAAGGAATTGAAAGACATCTTTGCAATCACTGTTTCCAGTCGCTCTGCTTGTATCAAGCATGCAGATGTTACAATTCAAAATTTAAGAAGATTTCAATACATACCTCAGCTAAAGGAAAGCTTGCAAATGTACAGGAAGTATGAAGTAAAAACGTAGGCACAAAATACTGAGGATGTTATACCTCCATTGTGTTCATTTCACTACTTGATTTTTCTTCTCAAAAACATAAATGATCATCATGACAGCTTTTACCGAGCTAGCGGTTGTTAAGAATAATTTTGTATAGATGTTATTAATGTTTTTTTTTCTAGAGAGGGGGAACAGTGGCTAAAAATGAGAAGTGTACTGAGGCAAAAAATTCTGAAACCCAAAGATGTGGCGATTTACTCTGGAGGAGTCAATGAAGTTATCACAGATTTAATTAAAAGAATCTACACCCTCAGAAGTCAAGAGGAAGATGGGGAAACGGTGACCAATGTTAATAATCTTTTCTTCAAGTACTCAATGGAAGGTAAGTTTTGGCTGAGTAACAACCACAAAGAAGAGTTAATGCAAAGCAACGTGGTTGCATTTAGCTGTTTTTGTCATAAGTTACTGTTACCTTATTGTGATTAATGGGGACCGTCATATTTTGTGTCCATATGCATCTCTCCCAGCTTAAGGAAAGGGATATTGGTAGAATTGCTTTGTACAATCCAAAGAGATACTTTGTATTAAGTAACATTTACTGTGGAAATGCTGATATATAGGCAAAAGGTATGGTGAGGGCCCTGACCGCTTTCCAGTGTTCCTTGTTTCTATCTACATCTCAAGAACAGAAGCATAAACCTTCTATCAGTTTGAATTCTAAGATGCGTCAGTTTAATACACCACTGGCCAAATTACAGATGGGCAATCAAGGCATGATCTATCTAAATTCTTTTCACTATATACTGGGAGAAAAGACACTGTTTTTCCCTGCCTACAACACACCATGGGTGACGTTGTTATGCTTGCCTTAGAATAACCTGGCACTTGCAAACAATAGAGAAATGATGTTGTGCTAGATTGAACTTCAGCCTGAGCTAGTATGGGATTTTGTGTTTTCTTTCAGAGATGTAATGGTGAGATGGGTTTCACGTATTCCTTTAACTGACTTCATATGATCTGATCTCGTTATATGTTACACCTTTAAAAAACACAGGCACTCTGCAGACATGCAGCTGAAGAGCTTGAGTTTTGCAAAAACTTTCAAATTGCTCAAGATGCTGCATCAAATAGCTGTCTGTTTGGCAAAAATAATTGAAATCTGTTCTACATCAGTAATGTCTACAAAGGTATTCAACCGAGTTACAAATTTTATGAGATTTTAAACTCTGAGCTTAAAGATTCACTTCAACTTGTAGGTTAAAGTTCCTCACGTTCTTTTAGCTTTTCATTTATTATGTGCCTGACGCACATGGTTTATTTCTTATATCAACTGCATTTTTGACTTCACTCACTGTCAATTGTTCAGGGAACCCAATATGTCAGATTTAAAAAAAAAAAAAAAAAAAAAAAAGACTATCTAAACAATAAAAGAATGCATATGAACTGGCAGTTGTTGAAAGATGCCTGGGAGAAATAAAAGGCGTATCAAAATATCTCCAGAGGGAGGAAAGTTAAGGAAGAAGTATGTGAAAATAACCAGATTCAGCAATTATTTTTGTCAGAAAAGAAGAAATATGAAGGAAAAAAAAAAGACAAAACCAAAAAACAAAAACAGTAGTAAATGGAAATTGCTGAAAATTTCTGTATCTCTCTGTATATTCTTGAGGATTCATGGGGTCTTTGATGGAGGGCAGAACAGAAGTTAAGCGTGTTTATTGTACCTATTAATAATAAGAAAGATGGGGGTGAAAAAGACTTTGAATGGCAATCACTACAATACTGCAAAAATTCAAGTGAGAAAATCATAGTAAATTGTGAACAGCAATCAGTCCTGTCATTTGCAGTGCTGTCTGACAGCTGCTGTTTTTCAGGGCCAAGTGGAACATATTTATATGGTGTGCAGTGAAATCACTGTAGTGCAGTATATGCTCATTATCTGTTCATGTGTACTAATTATCCATTTACTACTAGCTTATCAGGATCACGAAAGGCACTACTAGAAATTCCTGCATTATCACCAGTTACCAGAAATATCTTTGGACTTATATCTCCCTATGTGCTCAGAGGAGAGTCTATCAGGCTTAGAATTTGTGGTACAGTGGGAAAAACAGCAAACATGCTGGAGGGCTGCTCTGCTTCTTTTGTGATTCCTGAATATCTTCTCATGCTAAATGTTATTGCAGAAAGACATGGCTACTGTGTCAATATCTAGTTAGGATTTTTTAAAATATTTTAATATTTTATTCACTTACAGCTGCAGTGAGAATAACTACGAGTTTTTTGAAGGCAGTTCCATTGTGTTAGAATTCAAATTCCTCAGCTTATTAATGTGTGTATATGCAAGTGAATAGCAAATTCTTTGATCTCGTATGTGCAGGTGTGGCTACTATTCTGTATGAATGCAGGTTGGGCTGCCTGGAAAACAACGTCCCACAGCAGACCGTCGAATATATCGAGGCTCTGGAGTTGATGTTCAGTATGTTTAAGACCACAATGTATGCAGGTGCCATTCCCAGGTGGCTTCGTCCGTTTATTCCAAAACCCTGGAGAGAGTTCTGCAGATCCTGGGATGGACTCTTCAAATTTAGTAAGATTTAATAGTAGAAAAAGTTTCACTGTATTTCTGCAGGTGCTTTGTATGTTTGAACAGGACTTCATAAATTTCTCTTCTGCAGTTCAAAGGAGGCAGAAGAAATGCTGTGATAATACAACAAAACTCCATCTGAAATACTAAATAATTATTAGAGTAATACCTATGGAGAAATTGAACAAAATGTTTAGGCTGTATATCAAGAAATTTCTGATATTAGTTGGATCTGCATAGAATGTAAGAGTAAGCTTTGTATTGAACAATTTTTCAAGAAAATGTATTGTTTAAAAAGAATGTTTCTACTGTGCTTTAAATATACCCCTATGTTACCATGTTTTTTTCTTTTGTCTTCATCTGTTTTAGTATTCTGTCTTCACTCAAGCTCTGAGTTCTCTGCAAATGTTTTACCTTAAGCCACTCAAATTTTGATGAAGATAGTTACTTTTGTTGACTTCAGCAAGATTTCATTCAGGCACTCTGGATGATGGCCACTAAAACTGACTAGAAATTAAAAAAAGTGAATTCATTGTGAAGTGTGTGTATATACATGTATATAAGCACAGAAGCTGGCATAGAAATATACTGCTGTACTGCAGTATGTTTTTTGTAAATAAAACATTCTTTGCAGCTTGGTTCATAAAGTTGCAGTCATCTGAATTAAGAAAAGAGGAGTTATCCCTGTAGCATACTGTCTTATTCTGCAGCACTTAAAACACCTGAGCCCTCTTTCTGTCTCTAATGTTAGGAAGCTGCATGCATCTTTGTATTTGTTTTATTAACAGTATTTGCCTTGGTATGTCTGTGTAGATTTCCTTGAGAGCAGATTCTTGGTTTTCTTCATTTTTGGTCTGCCTGCATGTACTGAGCAGTACTACAGTAAGCATCAGGGAATCTTTTTAATGCATAGGTGTGTTTTCTGTAAAAGAGTCGTTCCCTTTTGTTGGTTAAAACCAACATCGGATTTTAGCTTTATCCCGAGAGCAGAGATGAATCTGCTCTTGAGGAATTTGTTCCGTGCAAAATTTGTTATGCAGCTTCTTCCTTTAAGTTCTTTGTGAAGGAGGAATTGAACAGTAAAACTCACTGTGATGTGTGCGTTTGTGTGGTTTTGTAAGGGAGTAAGTTGGTTCATGTCCTTTTGTAAGCTCATGCTGTGAGACATTAACTTCCAGAGGAGTTTTCTCCTTTGAAGCACTTGTTTCACTGAAGATGCTGTTTGTAGCCAAGTATGTATGGGAATATGGGTAAACTAATTCAGGAGTTACCATTCACTGAAGTTTTTCAGTTTTTGTTATCGCTTGATGCCCCTCATCTTTGTCTTCGTTGTGATTCAGTTTTGACCCCCAAGTTGCTGCTAACATCGTGAAACAGCTGCTGTATGTTGAGCTGCAGTGTCATTCTGCAGTTTGCCACTTCTTGCAGTCATCAGAAAACAAGCCACTTCAGTGGGCATAGAACTCAACCTTGAGCTTCCTCTGCCCCCAGTCAGAATCTGCATCTTGTGTCCTTTCCCCATGCTAAGTGTTCTCATGCTGTGAGCTAGGTTGTTTCTGCCAGTTCAGGCTTTCCTCACTGTGAGTCCCCGAGGAGACCTGCACCACTAACTGCTCTTTTATCTTTGCACCTAGAAAATAGATAAAAACGTTTTATCTGTTTGGGGCCATATAGCAGAAGAAAGAACTGTCTTTACTGAACTGAAACAAAAGAGAAATAAAAACAGAAGCTTAACAATTTTTTTTGAATCCCAAAGGTCAAATTCATGTTGACAACAAATTGAAGTCTATTCAGTCTCAACTGGATCAAGGAGAAGAAGTGAATGGTGGGCTACTTACGTACCTCCTTGTGAGTAAGGAGCTTACTTTGGAGGAGATCTATGCCAATATGACTGAAATGCTTCTGGCAGGAGTGGACACAGTAAGCTTGCTATCACTTTTCTTGTGCACACTGTACCTTTCACATCTTCCTTTAGGAGTATGAGGGTGGGGTGGGAAGGTACACTGTTTTTAAGGGCATTATTTCTGGTACGTTTATATCATTATATCTTTCACATGACAGAAAAGTAACGAGAAAAGTAACGAAGTCAATGAAGTTCTTTTCTAGCTGCAGTTTACAGGATCCCACCAGTTCCACAGTTTGTTAGATGGACAAAATGGCACTTGTCTTCACATTCACTTCAAATTTTATACGTTTTCTTTTTGTGCTTTGGATCACAGACTGGTGTCTGTGCTTTTTTAAGTAGACCACAGTACAGAGACTGACACAAGTTAGTGTGAATAATTGGTCAGTAAACTCACATGTAGGATTTGGTAAAGGATTTTTCATGTACGGGTTGCAGCCAACTGGTACACTCATTTTGGATCAAACACCTCGTTTCTGCTGAAATCCGTAAGGCCAGCACTGATGTAGGAAGGTGTGAATTCACTTTTTCTCTATTTTTGTACTGGTAAGTTTCAATCAGACTGAGACAAAGAGCTCTGCAGATGGGACTCAGTGTTACTGAGGCTGGAGTACAAGGTATGTTACATTAATAAAAAAACACTTGGGTGGGCCAAGCTAGACTGAGTGGTGAATTTGTCCTCTTGAGTATTTGAAGAAACTTTAAAGTCATGTATGTGTATTCCCTTTCTCTCTGCCCTGTTATGGGGAATCAATGTATTAGCTTCAGCATGACAATGAGAATATAAAGGTAAAAGTTTACTGTACTGTATATATAATGCATGTGGTGTTTTATGGAATATCAATGAACAATGTTACTGTAAAATACTGTAAACACATTAAAAAGAAAGAATTTAATAAGGTACTATATTGGATTGTGCTTAATAGCCTTAAGGTAAAAAAGATTAAGTAGAAATGTAACTTTCAAAGCTTTTTTTAAAGAAAAAGCTTTATAATTGGATGCAGATTTTTTTTGGTTTAAGAAAGTTTATGAGGTTTCTAAGGAAAACAAAACAAAACAAAAAAACCAACCCAATAGTAATACGTTTGAGTTCCAAAATAAAGAGCGTATGTAATGCTTATTTATATGTTGAAGACTGATCTGTTGGTTAGATATCCCAAGGATTTATGAGTTTAAGGAGCTTTTTGATGTCTGGCTCTTAAGTAAAACACAGTTACTTATTCATTTTCTGGTCTTTCAGATTCTTAATTTTCCATTTCTAGTGTGTAAGAAAGTTTTCATTACATTAAAAGGACAGCATTCAAATACATGCCAGTGAGAGTTTCTGTTCCTGTTGAACCCAGTTTTCTCAGCTGGCAACAATTATTCTGTGAGAGGACAATGCTTGTGATTTCCTCATTTCTTAGTACAAGGGAACTTTTTTTTCCAATGTTCTGCTGTCATTTCAGTGCTCCTTTTGTCATAGAAACTGGAGGGTTAGAAGATTATAAAAGCTTTCAACAAAATCGTAAGGCAGCTTTTGGCTGCAGGGCATTTTGGCTGTCCCTAGAATTTTTAAGTGGTTATGAAGAAGCTGGGAACCTGGGAAGAGACTTTTTACATCACAGGAAGTTTTGCATGCAGTTGGCAGAATTGCCAGCTGCTCTGAGCTCTTACAAGAATAGGATAGGGTTGTATTTTAGCAAGGGGTGATCAAGTCGCTCAGTATTACAAGGGGAAGAAAGTTTCTGAGAATTTCTTTTAGTGTTATATCCCAGTTCAAACTTTGGACATTAAAGGTTCCCTTTATAATGAATGTGTGTTCTGAATTTCTCTTAAATGCAAGCCCAAAATAAAACATTTCCAGAACTTCAGGAGGGAATTTTCAAGATGTAGAAGACGCTTCTTGTGGTATGGCATTGTTTACTGTGGTAATAGCAGTTGTGTTTTCTGGATGGTGTGAACAGACTATTCTGTGCTTAAAATTGGTTGGTAGTGTTTTGAGCAGTATTCTCTTAGCCTGTTTCCCATTAAATTTTTAGTTAGGTGGAAAGGTGGAACACTGAAAACAGTTAATTTGATCTGTTGCTTTTTAGAGTGTGCTGATGTTTCAATATTGTTTATGTAGTTTTGTTTGCATTTGTTTTTTTCTGTTGATATTTAACACTTTACTAGGAAAATATCAGCATGGATTGTTTTGATATGCAGAGAATTTTTAGGTGCAAAAATACTGGTGGTGGGGGTGGTGAAGCCTGACAACATCCCATGGAATCCAGATGTTAGTCATTGCCAGTCTGTTTTATAACTGCAGACACATACGCACACACAAAAAAACCACACAGCTGAAAATTCATTGCTTTTTTTGACTTGAAGCTTTAATCTACTCCTGTTGGATTTGATGGTAGTGATTTCTTTCTTAGACTTCTTTTACTTTGTCCTGGGCAATATATATGTTGGCAAAGCACCCTGAGGTTCAACAACGTGTTTATGAGGAAATCATCGATAAGCTGGGGAAAGACCAAGCTCCTGTTGCTCGTGATGTTCCCAAATTGCCTTTGATTAGAGCTGTGCTGAAGGAGACTCTGAGGTAAGGGTTTTATCAACTGTTGATTAAGAAAAGTAATTTCATGTGGCTGTAAGGAATTTTGAGTCTGTGTTAATATTTATGTTAGTATTTACTGCTGTTTTCTCCTTCTGCTTTTACTTACTGTGGCAGTATTGTGTCCAAGGATACCCAAGCAATGAGATAAGATAGTTTGCATAGTTGTTAAATACCTTTCCAGTATAGTAAAAGTAGTATTGAATATTTAGGACATGTCTGTTAAGATAATTGAAAACTTGAGATTTGCATTTAATTATTCTGTATGTAGGACTGTAGCAACCTACTCCCCTCAACCCCCTGCACTACAAAGTGGTACTTCGCAGTGCCACTACAGCCAATTTAAGCTTTTTGTCTTAAATTGAAGGCATGTGACACAACTGTTTGGGTTTTTTTTTTACATTTATACCAAATGCTCATAGCAAGGTGAGAGAAGTAAGAGGATTTTGCACAATGCATCAGCGAGCATTTTCCAGCAATCTGTATTGTAAAAAATACCTGCAGCTTGAACAACTGCTTGTGTATTTGCACATATGTGTAACAATCATATAGGGCAAACAGCTCAACTTCTAGTTACTTGCAAATAACTTCTCTTTGGTATTAATGATATTCTCACAAATGCTTCAGGGTCTTTTTATCTCCAAGGTTATCAGTATGTTTTTAAAAAAAAAACAACAACCCTTTGTACTCTGAATTGTATATTGTATTGGAAACCGAATGCTTGAAGTTGTATTAATTACTGCTCTTGAAAGACTTTTAAATATTTGTCTCTAGGTTATATCCTGTATTGCCAGGAAATGGAAGAGTGACCCAGAAAGACTTGATTGTTGGAGGATACTTAATACCTAAAGGGGTAGGTATTGTTCTGTAGGTTCTGTTGCAGTTTTCTGGAGAGAACTCCAGTGGTGCACTGGAACGGGTTGCCCAGAGAGGTTGTGGATGCCCCATCCCTGGATGTAGCTCTGGAGGATGTAGCATCTAGAGGTTTGTGACCCTGCACACATAGCAGACGGGTTGAAACTCAGTGATCTTTGAGGTCCTTACCAACCCAGGTCGTTCTGTGATTCTCAGTTTAATTTCTGTATATGAGATGTGATCTGTTACAGTTACTTGCACTTCATTAATTTAAAATAACCAACCTAGAGCATTAAGGATAAAATACTAGTATAGTGCTTGTGTATCTGACAAAAAGATGACTTTATAATTGACCTGTTGCCATTGTTTTTTTCAGACTTGGTTCCTCACCCACTTATTGTTTAACTTTTAACTTTTCTTGATAGTCTGCAGGTAGAGAGTTGATAATGCCTCTCTGAAATGTTAGGATTTAATTTAAAAGAAAAAGCGTTTCATTATTTTTGTTAGTTTTCTAGTACTTTGCCCACGTATTTCCGTTGTTGAAAGATCTGAATTTACTTACTTACAAATGTTTTCTTTTTTAATGCACATTAGAGTTGGTTATATACAAATAACATTTCCTTCTTTAGACGCAGCTGGCACTCTGTCATTATACTACTTCATACAGTGAAGAGAATTTTCCAATGGCCAATGAGTTCCGGCCCGAGCGCTGGCTGAGGAAAGATAATTTGGACAGGGTTGACAATTTTGGTTCCATCCCCTTTGGTTATGGCATTCGAAGTTGTATTGGAAAAAGAGTTGCAGAACTGGAAATTCATCTTGCACTGATTCAGGTTAGAAATGTGGGACCGCATTACAGGAAGAAAAATATATTGCTGTGGTTCTTTTTTTTTTCTATGTACCATTTCTCAATATGTTATTGTGCACAAAAGTATTGTGTTGGAGTGTTGTCAAACACTCATCCTTCAAAAGAGATTGCAAATGATAATGCTTGAAGTGTAGCATACTAGTTAAACTGCACTGCAGATGAAAAATTCTTTATAGTGAACCAAAGTGAAAATAATTGTAAGATTATTCAGGAAATGTATGGGTTTAGCACAGAAGGTTTTCTTATTTTAAGCAAAATGAAAAATTTCCCTAATGTATATTAGGAGAGTTACCTGCTCAGCTGCAGTACTTTGCAATACACTCAATACTTAAGAGCTGAAATGTTTTTTATATCCTTTTTCTGAACATTGTGTTATTACAGTGAAATTAAATTACTGAGCTCTCTGTATTCCGTATTTTCTGTCCTTTCTCCTTCCTTCTTCTAACTGTACCATTATTTTATATACAGGTTAACATAATGCAAAGTACGTTTGAATATTTGTAGCTTTTCTAACAGCTGCTGCACTTCTCTTGTCATTTACCTTTAACTCAAATATTGAGACAAATTGTGCATCATAACACGAGGATTTAGAAGCTATCTGGAGATACTTAGCCATAACGGTAGTTATATCGTGACGTGATATCTATTCAAAGCACAACTTGATTAAATTTGCCTTTAAAATTTCCTCAGGTAAATATCTAGAGCAAGCTCAATAAAAAATAGCATCTATCTTTTGGAACTCAGAGTGAAATAAGTCTCGGGACTGAATAAAGAAAAACACAGTTGCAGCTTTTTGAACAAGAGGATCAAGGAAGTTGTAAAGATCTTTGTTTTGTTTTCTGGAAAGAAAGCAGAACAAAATGCCACACGATCTATTTACAAGCACAGAAATACTGAAGTTGTTCAAAAATAGAAACATGTGAAGCATGAAGGTGACAAATGAGAATTTCTTAGATAGTTCTCAATTCTTTTCTTGATTTGGTTATTTATCTAGTGCCGTGGATATAGAGAAAGTCATATTTTCTAACATCAGAAAATATTTCTTACATGTCCTGTGTATTGTTCTTGCAAGTAAATTAATAATTTTTTTTCCCCAGATGGATGTACCTATAAAATACATGCAGAGCTGGTTGAAAAAAAATAGCTGGAGGCAGTAGTTATCCAAAAAAAAAAAAAAAAAAAAAAAAAAAAAAAAGCTGTTAAACTGAGAAAATGCTGTATTCAAATTCTGTAAGAGACTGTCTTGCATTTAGTTTAGGTTGGTATTTTCATTAACAGTGTAAAATATGAGTTAAAAAGATGACTCTGCATTGCATTTTAAACACAGTACAGTCAAATTGGAAGAAAAGTTAGGAAGAAGGGGAGGATAGTAAGAATGAAAGGCCTGAAAAACAAGAAAATTCAACTTGTCATCTACAGTTAAAAATGTACTTTATATATATGAAAGTAATGCATTGTTTCATGTTCTTATTGTGAGAGGGCTGAGAGAAGATAGCTTGATTTCTAGGAGAAGAAGCTGAGAATGCTACAGTATTTCCTTTGTAAAAGTTGCAATACTTCTGGTATATGTATTTCATATTCAACTTCAAAACTAAGGTGGGCTAAATGTCTTGAAGTTTGTTTTAGCCCACTATTTCTGTGATTTTTGTTTCAAAAAAAGAGATCAGTATTTGGTTCTCTCACTTTCATTAAGTGTATGGGAACAAAAGTTGTAATGCACAGAGAGCCTGTGTGGTTGAATTGTACTGGTTCTACTCGGGAGAGATTTTTGTATCCTACTTCTTGATGATTATTATGATGATTATGGTGCACCAGATTGTCCCTGACTCAGGTTTTGTTTTTTGATCATGTGTTTTATAGTTGCATATACTGATTTATGGTAAAATAAAATCACGAGAGGAAGGCTCACAAGATTTGAAAGATATTTCAGTTTCTTTGAAAGCTTGGATGGTTTAACCTAATCTTGTTGAAATTCTGCAGGAAAGAGCTGATCTCAGTTTTGTTTTTTTTGTTGATTTCATTTTAATTTTTTTGAGACAGTTTTTTTTAATCAGAGGATGAAGATTTTAAGCTATTATCTTTGCACCATTTGTTTCTCTTGTGTAAGGATCACAGTACTCAGGCTGTGTAGGAGAGGAAGATGAAACTGACAGCTGAGATACTGCTTGTGACAGTCTCTTACATTTTCTTTTCCCAAGTTTTCATCTATACATCTGTGATTTTGCAGGTTTTCTAATATTTGCCTTATTTGTCTTTACAGTTGCTTCAGAATTTTGAGATTAAAATTTCTCCCAAAACTGAACCAGTTCACGCCAAAACCCACGGACTTCTGACTCCTGGAGGCTCCATCAATGTGAGATTTTCTGACAGAAAGTGAGACTGAGATATTTTGGAAATACTTGTGTGACTTTCAGGGGAACAGGCTTGCATCTAATGGACGTTTGATCGTAACATGTTTTCTGGTTTGTAGTTTCTTTACAGTATGACCAAGTATTATGTTCTGCCTTGTACCTAGCAGCACATAACAAAAGTTACCTCTCTTGTAATTGAAAATTACACATTTGAAAATACATGCTAAACAGTTCCTTCTTGCACTGGCATTCTCCTATTTGTATTTCAAATTGTAGCAGCACGTGCATTGGAAAAAGAAAAAAGAAAAAAAAAAAGTAAAACTCAAGACATGTTTTTGTCATTCAGTGATTTTATTACACTATTTTATAGTAAAAGTCAGTTATTCTTGTGAGTTATTAGAGAGCAAAAGAATTGTTATCTGGTATTAGCTGCATTTAGGAGTTTGTGTCTTTGTTTTTTGTCCTCCAAGTGTGTTCTTTAAAAATTTCTGTGTAACGTTAAAAATGAGGTGATTTTCTCTTGTCTGTAAAAAAAACATTTACATTACATGTATTTAAAATATTAACACAATAGTATGAAATGTAAGGACTGAAAAAAATACAATTTGCATCAATTTTAGTCTCAAAATTCAAAAACAATTTACAGTTTATCTAAATACAGCGTCCATAAAATATTACCATATGATTTCCTTAAAAAAACAACAACAACAACAACAAAACCATGAAGTTTAAACAATCCATTGTAGAGTTGTGAACCTAGACATTGTCTTATCACCGAAGAAAAGCTGAGTGGATTAGCACAAGCCACTTTCACTGTTCTAACTATTATTATGCCAAAATCATCTGTAAATAAGAAAAATGAAAAAGTTGTTACATTTTTATCACTGAATGAAAATACTATTAAATATCTTCACAGTTCTTCAACAGTAAGAACTGGAAACTTCCCATTGTAGTGTGCTGAGCTCATAGACAGGTACACGCGTGCTATAGGATGGGAATGTGACTACTGAGGTATTTGAAGGCTTTTAATGTTTTTTTCCTGGTGTCCAAAATGAAGTGTGGACAACAGAAATATTTTTGTTTTTGCTTTATTTTTTTCTGTAACAGCTAACAGAGATGAGACTTCAGTCTTCAGATAAATTTTCATGTCTCTGTACACTAACCTTACGTTCTCTTTCTGAGAGAAACCTTATACCTTGGGACCACGTTGTGCCTTCAGCAACACTCAAACCTGCCTATCCTAACATGATATTATCTATATGATAATGTATAACTAACTGTTTACATGTCAGGCTTTGACTGTTGTTTGTGAGGCAGTTTACATACTGATAATCATAGATATTCAGATGTGCCAAGATAAAAGTTGTGCCACTCGGTATTTAAAATGACATTTTTCTATTCACATCTGACTGTAAAATGGCAAAGGTAAGTTATGAATGAAATAATATGTTTCAGTTAAAATGGTATACATGAGATTTTATGTAGCTAACCATTACAGTCATATTTTTCTTGTAGTGCTTTGGTTAGTTTTTGTAGTATATTTTCAAGGTCTTGACAGAAGAAAAATATTCCTTTAAAATAATAATAGTCAACAGAATTGATTTGGTCTGCAGGAAGATGAAATGTTTACATGACTTCAAAATGTCAGCACTGCATTGAGCACATACATGTAGGTGTGCACTACAGCATAAGCAGGTAATCTCTGGCAGTTGTTCTTTTCTTGAATGAGCTGGCATTCTGATGACGATTTTTTTTTTCCCTCCAGGAATTCACATTATTTCCATTTATTTTCTGTTCCATTTTTATTTCTAATATGAAGTAAAATGGAGAGTATTTGCCAGAGCCAACTGGCATCTAAAGGGGATGTTTTTTGCAAAGGTTTGTGCAGTTAATGAGTTGAATATTTGTCTTCATAACTGCCATTTTATGTTGACCTGAGGACCAAAGCCCCAAACCCTAAATCCAGATATTGATTCCTTATAGGGTCTTTCTTTTTTTGCATTATCATAGCATTTTTGAAGCACCAACCATTGCTAGGTAGCAGTATTTTCTGCTTGATACCAGTTCCTAACTAATGCATCACTGTAAAAGAGGAAAGAAGCATTCTAAAGTGCTCTTTAAAGGATTTCAGTATTCTCATGAAAACCTGTAATTCGTGTTAACAGAGCATCTATCCATGTAAGTTGTCTTTTTTTTTACGTAATAAAGTATTTATACAGAATATGTAAGTTCTGGTTCTTATTTTATTGCTCATTATAATTGTGTTTTTCTTTAGTAGCCTGAAGTTTTTAACTTCCTAGATAGAACTGGAAGGTTCATTATTGCATGGGAAATTACTTTTTCAGCTAGAAAAGAGGGGGATTAATATGAGAATTAAAGGTGTATAGTGACCCAATTGAAGGAGTGTTACATAAGAAGTACTGCCATATTGGAGGAAAGGTGCTGGCAAAGTTACATAAGTAATGTGGACTGCTCATAATGTCATATTTTGATTAATGATTAATGCTTAATACAAAGGAAAATGTAAATGATATAAACATTGGAGGAAAAAATAGTAGGGAAAAACAGCATAGGACATACTAATAGCTAAGATGGGATGGAATTCAATAGCAAACTGTGTTTTTAGGGAAAAATATTTATCTGAGGAGGTCTTCAGTTGAAAATGAAGTGTGTAGACATGGCTATGAATTTAAGTATGTTGAAATGATGGAAAATGTGGCCTAGAAGGTATCAGAGAACATGACTGGTAGAGATTAGGAAAAAAGTAGGTGAGACTGCATCTGGCATGCTGTGTACAGTTTAGGGAGTTCAAGAGTTATGGAGCTTGAGTTGAATAGGTAATGTGGCTACCAGGGTTCTCAGGTTAATAAAGAAAGTTTCTGTGCATGGAGAAAGGGTTATATTTATCATGCGTTTCACTCTGCCCTCCTGTGGTTTAAACAGACCAGAACAGAAGCTTGCAGATCCAACCCTGGCACATCTGAAGGCTATGTGACTACAGGCTTATTAGTACTTGATTCTTTGGGCATGAATCTGTTCTAGCTTGATTACACACTTTCCAATTGGATTTGGTAGGAGATAAAGGAGCCATGGATATCTGCTAGCAATTACATAGATCTTTAAAAAAAATTGAAAAATTCCTTTAGGCAATTCAGAGTGAAAATAGAAAGAGGAGATAAGACATTCTTTTTCAAATACCTGCAAGTGTTTATCCCTTAAAGTAAAGGGCAGCACTGCCCAAAGCAGGTATCTCCAGGTAGCAAACTGAATGAATGAAAACACTGCAACTGGCTAAGTTAAGAAACATAGATTCCTTTGCAGTCTCTGTAATAAATTCCTCTTTCATTTTTTTAACAGAATTACTACTTTTTTAAATGATAATCCATACGTTTAAAATTAGAATCGCTGTATTCAGTCAGTCTTTTTTTTTTTTTTTTTTTAACTCTATTGTAGATACACAGGCATGAAAGGAGTCTGAAAGCAATGGTGAAGTAGTCATACTGCAGCAAAATTTTATGCCAGTGGTGAATGAAACATACAAGCTCCTTAAGTACCCAGTGTTGATGTGGCTGTGAAGATGGAGAGTAGCATGGCTGGCAGCTCTGAGCTTGAGAGTAGTAGGCAATGGGGGGATGTTGGGAGGTAGGTGGGTGAGCTGTTCTGCTGAGCACAGGATTGGGTAAGGGGAGTAGGAGAGCCATGCAACGTGAAGGCTTTGGGGCTGTGCCAGGCAGATGATCTGTGGGAGGGTGTGTGAGATTGAAGTTAAAGAACAGTAGGGGTGAGTTATGGGCTGTTTGCTCATAAGATGAAGGAGAAAGTAATGGAATAAGGTGAGAGAACACTGTAGTGTGCGTGCTATTTACACCAATACAAAGACCCCGTGTTTTTTTATAATGCAGTTTTTCCTTCTCATGTTATGTTTTCACAAGTTCATAATGTTTTATTTAAAAAAAGCTATCATATACCTATAAAAGGTAAATATATATATATATAGCTTGCAGATGCCCAATTATTTCCCATATTCATGTTCATTCTGAATTGAAAAACAAACAAAACAAAGAAAAAACCCGCTATTGTCATACCACTATTTTAAAAAGAGTTTAATCTGGGAGTTTCACTTATTGTCCATGCCGTTTTTCTCACAGCTCTGAAAATCCTACAGTGTGGTTTCAGTACCTCTAGATGGTGCTGCTTTTCTAGTATTCCTCATAAAAGGCTGGTTATGTACCTAAGGAAAAATAATAGTAGAAATGGCTAAAAGCCGCGAACTTACTACAGTTCCCTGAAGATAGAGGGCTTCTGTTAAATGTTTCAAACTCTCAGCTGTTCTATATGCAGGTGTGTAACAAACACTCAAGTGGTGTTTGTTTTTGTGAATGCTTGCTTAAAATAGGGCTTTGTAAGTAGCTTGTAGGATGGTATGTTCAAAGTTTCTTGTAGGTCTCCTTAGAGAAAATCCAGCCTTTCTAGTCCTGTGTGCCTCCTGCTGAAGTTTCACTTTAACGGAGTTTGTTAATAATTAAGCTTTGGAAGTTAACCTGTTATCATGCAGAACTGGAAATAAAGACAGATGCTACTCTGAAGAGATTACATTGTAGGTAAGATAAGAGTAAAGGAGGGCAGGAAATATGAGAGAGGGATATATTGCTTGTTCCATTGTGAATTTCAGTCCCGCGCTGTAGTAAGCAGTGGAACTTCTGACAACATTTGAAGGATGTTGTACCAATCTTGGCAATGCATGAAACACGCTGTTTGCTGCCAAGTGTTTACCTAGTTGGGAAACAATTAAATTGAAGTGTAAACTCACTCAAGCAGCTCCCCCTGCTGAGATAAAAGGAAAGTTGGAATTGGGGATGTTGGATGTGTCTAAGGGATGAACAATTCCAAGAGAATATTTGCTGCAGTTGAGTTCTAGGATAAGGTCTGCTTGTATCATTTTAATATTTCAAGTCAGACAAAACCAGAAGGTCTGCATAAATCAATGGATGAAAGGGATGAGCAACTTTGTTCAGATTGCACTGCTTCTATATTTTTGAGGGTAAAAACAGAAAAATTTGAAAGCATGCAAAAACTTTTGTGCTTTCTGATATGCAGGACATGAGCTGCAAAATTACCCAGCTTTGCTCAAGTTACATCTCATTGCATCTGCAATTACATTAGTCTGGTCTTTTTAAAAAAAAAAAACAACTTTTTTTTTTTTTTTTTTTTTTTTTTTTTTTAGAATAGTATTGTAACATGGAAAATTTAGGATGTATATGAAGTGGAATGCATGCAATGATCGTTAGAGGTGCTAACATATACTAGAAGAGAAATCCTTGACCTGGATTTAAGGAAAACTGATAAGGGATGCTTGAAGAACTTTCCTGAAGGAAGTTCCTAAATCGTGTCATTTCAGATTGCAGCTATGTTTACATTAGCAAACCAGGTTCTTTTTAGCAACTCGTTCTCAACTCTTTGTTTTTTAAACTGAATTAGTGTTTACCTTAGTTTACAATTGAGTATGTGGACAATGGGTAGATTAAAAATCCTCATTTGAACAAGATTCTTTTATTCTCAGTAGCTCAAACTGTGAAGATCTTTCTCTCTTTATAAAGGCAGGCAACCACTTGAATTTGCAAGATTCCCAAATGCTATGAAGACTTCATACCGCTTGAGAATGGAAACATTAACTCTAGCTGATTAGAGAATAGGAAAGGTAAGTGAGGAATTACTAATAGGTATCTTGGAGTGGCTTGGTCTAAGATAGTACTGGAAAGTAAACCGGTACTTCACTATGACGTGAACAGATGCATTTTCCATGTTTTTGCTCAAATCCGCAGATACTAAAATGCATTATAACAATAACTCTATCAAACACCAGTCATTTTCAGATGAAGCAGTGTGAAATAACACCTTTTGCACCAAATTTGTGCAAGAAGTAATCATTTGCCAGTTGCTAGTCAGCTTAGTTTTGCAGTGTATATAGGTCATCGGTGCCAGAAACAGCAGGCAGCCACTTGTCTCACTTCTATCTGACGTCATATTTTAAAGGTGGTTCAAAAAAATCCCATCAGATGCAGATTTGAGATGCTAATCTTTGTTGGCAAAGGTTTCTAATTCATATCGTGATGCAAGAGATTAATCAACTCGCCAGCTAGGACTGCAGGGAATGTCTGTATTTGTCCATTCATTTTTTATGTGAGGTTAAGTTGAAACACGAAAGATCTAATTTAACCGTGCTACTCTAGGAAAGCAAACATCTCTTAATGTTTGTGTGTTTGGGAGACTGATTTTACGTGCCCCATCAATAATTTCAGGATTTTGAAATGCACTTTCTGCATCTTCTGATAACGAGTCATCTTGACTATAGTAGAGATTAATGTCGTGACACTGTGCCACAGAAGAATGTAAGAGTAATACCTGTAATTACTACAATTTTATTGATGTCTGATTTGCTATGAAGTACATTTGTAACTATCTGACACCTGATGTTGGCATTTCACCCTGTAAAACTATGGAGAGCAGATTAATCTTATTTGGTATTTGGCTAGAGAAAATTCCAGATAGTGAACTATGCTTAGTCTGCTGGCACAGAAAATAGTGATCTATTATTCAGTTCCTGCTGTAAGAAGCAGGAATATGTCTCTTGCTAACTCAAGTAAAAATCAAGATGAATTAAATGAAGGAAAAGTGAACGGTGAGGAATAATCTTATATTTTCCTGATACGTTGGGTTAAGATCTGAAGGCTTTTCCACTGTTTTGTCTACAACTGGAATGGAAAAAAATCCTTCTTAGGCCAATTCACTTTTCTGGTTAATATTTGCAACTGCTTACTGTTAGAAAAAAAGATAAAAGAAATAAGTTCATTAATTTTAGGTATCTTAAGATAATGCAACAAATGAAGCTGCCCTCCAAATTACAGATTGTCAATGTGGTTTTTACTTCTAAAGTTTGGAAATGTTGGACTACTTGACTGAAAGAGTAATTTTTAGCCTCAGGACCAGGAGACTAAGATGCCTCTTGTGCATGCTTAAATGTTTTCACAAAAGTAATTATTAAAAGGATGGCAAATCAAAAAAGAGTAAGAACTGTTACTTAAAAGATATTTTCCTTTGCTGGTTTTCGTGGTGTTCTTGCGAAGAAGTGTCTAAGGGAAACAGGTATCAAAGACAGCAATGATTCAGCATGTTCTGTATGACCAGTTAAGCATTCCTATGGAGTGGGTAGGAACCTGAAGTGGTGAGAGAATGAGGGACTACTATTTGTGTCCAAAGAATTTGCTCAGCTTTTCTCTGTCGATAAAAATGTATTGTTTCACTGTTTTTGTTGTTTCAAAAAGCATAAGTGATCTGATTGGCTCCATCAGAATATACTTGGTGCAGAGCTCCATCCTGGATGGTATAAAACCAAAAATCACGTGTTGATATATATCTTTTCTTACAATTATACAGATGATTTCTTGCTTGCTGTGAGCTTTGTAAATAGGGTTATTAATTATATATTCTTCCAAGGAAATAATGCATTAATGGCAAATAAAACCTTGTTCTCCTCTACTTCAAAAACAAACAAAAACAAAAAAGCACTATTTTTCTATATAGAGAAGGAATGTGAAATTTCAGTACAAAATGATTGCGGGACTTCTGGGATTATCACACCTCTATAAGGCTGATAATAGTTGTAGCAGTATTGGTAGGATTTGCTACTGGCTCCTACCTATTTGTTGCTCTGTCTAGGGAATGTAGGATTGCTTACCTTGTTTTCTAAATGTTTACCATTTTAAGCGTTGATAAATTTGGAATACATTAGCATGCTAGGAAGGAATATTTTATTATTAATTTATGATCTTAGATCTGACAGCACGTATACATTCAGAAGATAATGCTGTGCTAGATTATACCTGTTGGGGCAGTTTGCTCTTTCTTCCTGTGGCTGAACTGACTGGTGTTATGCAGGTCAAAAGTATGGTACAGAAGAGCTCTGGTGGTTTCCAGGCAGCACATTTTTGTAGTTCAGAGGCTAAATTTTTCTTCACCTCTAAAAAAAACATTGTGTTTCATGTCTTCTGTTAGCTTATGACTCAATGTCACTATCATCAAAGCATGCCAGCAAGGGAGCTACCATGAATGCCTTAAAATACATAAAAAACTTGAAATGCTGACTGGCCGCCTTTGGTTTAGATTTTTTTTTTTTATTCAGACTTTTACACAAAGAATTTTTCTTTCTGTATTAAAACACATCTATGTTACTCCAAAAGGTGGGGCTTTTAGAGATAATCTGTTGTAAAATTCTTTGTAAAAAATGTTGAGATACTGCAATACTTCCAGACTTGTTCTTTGGCTTTCAGCATAGGAAAAAAAAAATAGTGTGCATTTCTGTCACTTACACAATGATATGGTAAGAAAAATTTCCACAGTTTTAGATGGTCAGTTGGTAGGTTTATCTGATAGAGTTGCCTTCAGTTTGCCAAAACCAAAATAGGGTTTTGAAACAAAACAGAAGTTTAGCTTGACCTGTTTGTTCCTTCTGGCATGCTGATGACTCTGCTATCTGTATACACAAGATGGTGACTCATTAAACCATCAAGGATGCTTACTTTAAGAGTCACAATATTGTCTGTTAAATTTGGCAGGGGCACTTAAAGATGTCAGAGGATTCAATGACATCTACAAATGTCAGATAGCCCACTTGTGAAGAGAGATAAACGCTAATTAGGAGACTTTTAATTTTAAATCTAACTCTCAATACTATTTCATTGTCAATCATGGATCAAATATTTATCTACAAATAAAAGAAAATTTTCTTGACCAACTTCAGAAACAGCTACGTATTGGCAGCAATTAAGTAAAGTATTTAGAGTTTAGGTTAGACTCCAGAGTGGAATAGCAAAGAGTTATTCACGTTAGAAGCCATTTTGATGGCTGTTTCTCCTCAGAATTGCCAATGCATCACTCTTGATTTTCTAGGCATGTGCCAGTGCTGATGATAGAGTGCTCATAAGTTCTTTGTAGTGAAGGAGTTGCTCAGTTTTGTTGCCAAGGAAATTAATTGAGGCTGTCAGTAAAGGGAAGCAAGGAAGAAGGCAATGCAGCTGCATTGTGTGTTACCATTTTATAGGTCTATGTAGTGTAGCTATCACCAATGTGAACCTTGTGGAGGTGTGTTTCTTAAAAAATATTTCAGTATTTCTCTGGTGTTTTGTGCTGGTGATATCTTTTGTGAGATTGTATGAGGTAGGCTATGTATTCTACTACAGTTGTAAACTGACATAGGAATATGTAGAGTGATCTATTAATTTCTATTTCTTAGATAGTTTACTAACATGTAGATGAAATCTCAGAATTCAGAGCTGAGCTGAGTTTGGAGCTCTTCCTGCTGTAGCGGTAGATAACTTCTTGTGTTTTGGATACAAGAAGAGCTGCTTAAGCATTATCTTCTCTTTCTCGTCCTTGTTAACAGTGAAGAGAAATCAACTAGTTGTGAGTTTGAAAGCTGTGGGAGAGAACAGCTTCTAGACACTATTTTAAAATCAAAATAGTTTCATCTTGGTTTTAAGGAGTAGAAAGCATAATCAGCAAAGCCTTATCTTATATTAGGGCAGAAACTTCCTAATCCTTCCCACCATCTTCCTGCAAGAGAATAAAGGAAGAGTTTGCCTAAGAACACAGTCAGTCAAAAAGGAATGCTAGGACAAACCAAGAAATGGTGGAAGTGATGTCTGAATTACCCTTGGCAAATGATCTTATCAAGTTAAATGCAAAGATAGAAGTTACGTTTGCTAGCTCTTTCTGAATGTTGTCCCAGAAAAGCTCATGATTGCAAATGGAAAGAAGGAAGTAAAGAAGTTGCTTAAGAGCAAGATTGCTTTAAGTTGATGATATTTTGCTACCTAGTGTACCTTGTGTTATTTCTTGTTTTCGAGAGCTTGGATGTAGCATTTTAAATAAATCCCACAACTGGCATCAAAAAGCAAGAAAGTGCTGCTGGCACTCAGGCCATCTGACTTTTAGTGTTATGGCCAGAGTCGGACCAAAATAATACCACGGCTCCAAGCAGCCAGTCTTTGGGGTAAAGGTGAGCCTCAGCTTTGAATATTAACAAAGAATCATGATACTTATAGACCTATAATGCGTTACATTTACTTGGAATTACTTAAACAAGAAACAAGAAACACATGCATTTAGTTGTATGAATGTTAGAAACCACCAAACAGTCAATTCAAAAATCTGTCATTGAAATGAACTGATTCTATATTAAGGGTCTTGCCACCAACAGCAGGGGAAGCAGATAGATTTTGATTATCACAGCTTGTAGCTCTAAATGTGCAAGCTGCAATTAAAGGGTTCAAGTCAGAGATGCTGAAAGATGTATTGCTGAAATCAATCTTTAGAAAATATTTTACACCAATTTATATTTAGGAATGATTCCAAAAAGCATTCTGCTCCTAGATGGACAGATTGGGCAAAAACAAGAATTAAAAAAAAAAAGTGAAAATTTGTGCCATGAAGGCACTGAATTTTATCTGAGCTACAAAGTGATAGAATCCAACCGACAAAGCACTTAAACATATGCTTAACTGTAAACAGATGAGCAGCTCATCCGTCTTTGATGAGTGAGAAGTGAAATGCACTAATGTGGCATAGATTGATTAGAATACTAATCAATTTAGAACACACAAAACAAAAAACAAACAATAAAACCCAACAACTGTTAGGTATATCCTGTAAAAATGTGCACTGTGGTGTTGTATTTGTCATACTTTTCATGCTTGTGAACTATGTGAGTCATACTGTCGCCCAGGAGATGGACTACAGGCAGGTTTCATAACCCACCTGGCTATCTTGATTTCAGCTATCTAAGCTATTCATCTAATCTCCCTCTGTAGCTAAGGGGGTGGGAGACGTTGCTGGAAGATGTTTTATCTGTTTGGTGCTTTGGAAGCACTGATTTCTCAGGTGACTATAGATGCCTATCTGACCTCAGCTTAGATCAGTCTAGACATGTTCAGCTGGATACAGTTAGGAGAAATGAAGTGTCCAAGGGTATCAAATTAGGTTTGATGCAAGGATAGTTGTCTAATTTAATGAATCTCATTGCAGAAACTGGATGTATGAAGTTCTATGCCTTTAAACTCCATTTGTGCAGAATCTAACTTATACAAATGAGATCAGTCAACGGTGGATGGATATGAGACTGAAAACAAAACACTGACCGCAAAACAAAATATTTCAGCATATATCAGCTGGTTAAAAATGGCTTATATAAATTTAATTCAAATGCTTGGCCTGTTCTAGTATGGTGGTGTTCAACTGCATCACGGTAGGGGATTACATCTTGTGCCACACCTGGAGCCTGACAAAGGCTTTGCAGCTGCAGTGCTGATCCAATCAAGCACAGGAACAACTGGGAAATGACTCATGCTGTGAAATGGATGCTTGCTGTTAATCCTAGCTTTAAAAATGTACTTGGTTTGTCATCAGTTTTCATTGTGGTGAATATGGTTGTCTGGCCACCTTTGTTTCACAATTGTCTGATATTTTCTATGGACTCTCTTTTCAGCTTATGTGCTGCAGACTCAACCTCTTTTCACTTGAAAGATCATAAACAAAAATCCTTCAGAAACAGTGTTACTGAAGAGAGGACACAGACAGGAGAAGCAAGTATGTGAGGTGAGGTAGGATGCAGAGGAACATATTCTGTCCCTGAAGCATCTGCTACTTTATATTTGATGTGACAAATACTTAACCACATCATTCTCTTAAAATTTTGGTTGGAGAGGAAGAGTTCTGAGAGGAGTAAGAAACAAAGAAAATCTCATTGTGTTTTCAGATGATACATGGGTATGGCTGGGTTGGATAGGGCTCTGGGCAGCCTCACCTGGTGGGTGGGAGCTCTGTCCATGACAGGGAGTTGAAACTGGATGGTCTCTAAGGTCCCTTCCAACCTCAGCCATTCTGTGGTATGATTCTGAGTGGCATCCTTCTAACATAACTGAGGTACAGCATGGATTTAAGCTTTTTTTTTTTTTTTTTTTTTTTAAAGCCATTGATGTGAGAGGTATGAAATGCAGAGGTACGCTATCATGAAGACTCACAAAGGGATGTTGGTGAGTTCTTTACTTGCAGTTTCTAAGAGCTCTGGCAAAACAGTTGTTTTTATTTCAAGTTCTGAATGAGTGAAAATAGTACTGAAGCAGATATGGGAAGCAATAAGTAAAATACAAGTTGAATAATCTGGCTTGGCTCTCTCAAGTAATCACTGTCATTGTTTTTCTTTTACTTCAGATTGCAACAGTGAGTACTACGCTAATTCCCTGTGTGCATGAAATTTTGGAGGTAGCTTTTTTCATCTGGCAAAATAAAGACTGTGAAGTCATCTTGAAACGCAGGTCAGTTTTACTACCTTCTTTCTATTAAATTAAGTGTAAGAGATGCACATCTCCATCTTAATGTGCATGTGAATTGTCTCTCAAGTGTTGTTTTGGTTGATGTGCTGGGTGCTGCGTTCATATAGCAGATGCCAACTCACAAGCAGTAAGACCAGTGTACAGAAGCAGCTAGGAAGGAACCTGACCAAGCCCCAATGTGAGGAACTGGAGGAAACTTTGGGGCTGAATGTTAGGATTCCCATTTTTCAGGAAGCAGAACTTTGTCCTGTGTTGTGAAGGAGCAGTTTCACAAAATGTATTTGCACAGTGGGTGGGTATAGGAGAGCAAGATGGAGGCCTGGCTGGATGAAGGCTGTGGCACAGCTGCAGTGTGTGCTGTGCAGTCAGGAGTGCAGGGTAGGGGTCAAGGGCAGACAGGAGGCACACCTGGGCCAGTGCTAAAATACTGGTCACAGCTACAGAACAATACCATGTGGGCAAAGGCACTGAGAATTCCAGGGAAGTTAGGTGTGCAAAGCGCTGTGCAGCCCCAGTTGGTTTCTTCTAGTAGGTGTGCAGCATCTTCTGTGGTGGTGCTTGACATCAACGTTACTCCCTGATGGGAGCAATGAACCACCATTCAGCTATGCTGAATCCAAATTATTGTGCACAAGTGAAAAGAGAGGAGATTGGTTGTGTTGTGCTAGCAGCTTATGCCTGACTTCCATGCAAACCAATCAGCCATCCCATTATTCCTGTGAATGCTCTGTCAGTTGATATTTTTTTTCCCCGCTTTTCAAAGAGATAAGAGCTAGGTGAGAGCATTTACCTGTGTGCCACAGTGGGCAGCTAAAAGTATGGAATGAAAACTGCTGACATTTCAGCTCGCTTTTAAATCAGGGCCTTGATTCGTTACAATCCCCATCCCCAAGAATGTAAATATCTCACTTTAGGTCCAGGAATAATTTGAAAAGTATTGATGCAGCGTTACCAATTTCATATGTGGTTTCATCAGTGGTACAAATCTCTTAAAGCAGGAGGAAAGACAGCACCCAGATCACACCATCATTTAAGATCACTCGCTACCGCGCAGCCCTCTGCAATGGTACTATTAAGGAAGGCTTCCTGCGGGCAGTGCCACTGCTGCCCCCTCCCGGGGCGGCGCGGCCCCTTTAAGGCGGCGCGGCGCTCTGTCCCTTTAAAAGGCGGCGCCGTGGGGCGGGCGGCGGCGGCCGGGGCCATTGTCTCCCGCCGGGTTTTCCCCCCCTTCCCGCCGGCCCGGCGCTCGCAGCCGCCCGTTAAAAGAGCAGGCAAGATGGCCGAGCTGGGCAGCAAGGGGGTGACGGCCGGCAAGATCGCCAGCAACGTCCAGAAGAAGCTCACCCGGGCGCAGGAGAAGGTGAGGGGGCGGGGGTGGGGATGCGCGGGGCCGGGTTGCCGTCGCTCGCGGCCCGGGCTGAGCACCGACGGGAGGCGACGCGGGCGCTGCCGGAGGAGAGGCAGAGCCGGCTGCGCGCTTAGCGAGCGCCGCTGCGTTCTGTGGCGTTGCGAACGTAACCTCGGAGGCACCGAGCGAAGGGGACGGGCGCCGCTTCCTGATGGTCTCCCGGAGGCTCGGTGCGGCCGCTCGCCCTTCAGTGCAGCGCTCGGAGCGGCTGCAGCCGAAGCGGCGGATTGCTGCGGTGACGGGGGGACAGCTCTGTGCTCCCTGTGCCGGCGGCACGCGATGCCCTGGGCCGTGCAGCTTCGCGCAGGGCCGCGGCTCGGCCGCTCCGTCAGCCGCTGTCAGCCCACCGCCGCGGGGTGACATTGACTGAATAAGGACGGGTGCGTGTCCGAGGGCGGAGGGTGAGCGGATCAGAGCTCCGCTCGTGTTCCCTGCGGTTATCTTTAGCACCGGATTTAATCCTGGCGGTCTGGGGGTGGGTGCTGCGCTGGCCTCGGCCCCGACGGTATTACAAAACGCCGCGGGGTCACAGCGGAGCCCGGACCCGTCGGGCCTAACGTTGTCGCTGCCCCGGGCTCGTTGGCCGGGACAGGCAGCCTGGGAGCTGCGGAGCACGCGTGCGGATGGCCGCGCGGGGCTGCTGGCTGCAGCTCCTGCTTCCCTCCCGGCGCTCCGCGGAGCGCTGTTTTCCCTGCGGCTTTCCCTGTCGCAGCTCCTGGCGCCGACAGCAGACCTGCCCGAGCTCTCGCGGATGCCGTATTCCTTCCCTGCTAGCCACCAGGTGGCAACCGTATTTTGAGCTAATCTTAAGGTGGATGATGCAGACTGAGCTCCTGGCCTGCTGATGGAGTGCTTACTGGTGCAGCTTGAGCCAAGCTTGGCTGCCGGGCCATTCCCTGCTCCTAACGTGCAGGTTCCTTCCTCAGGGGAAGAACGTTCCACAAGTGCTCCCACCAGGACGTGTAGCTCTTTCCCTTGCTTGCTCTCCCCCATGGTGACGTGGGATATGGGAATGACAGTAAGAATCGAGAGCATAGCTGTGTCTTGTAGGGAATTTGCACGATCTGAAATCAGTTTTTTATTGCTTTACACAAAAAACAGACAGCTAGTTTCCCTTCGAGGAGGAAAGCAAAGCAAACCATAAAGAACTTAATAAGTGAACACAATTTCTAGGCCCTTTAGCTGTTATTATCCTAGTACAAACAGTGCAACTTCTCTCTCCTGGCTCTCAGAAAGAATAAAAGGCATTGATCGCTGACTTTGCCCCCTTCATGCTGCTGTTGCTTTGCTTGTAACAATTCCTCTTTTGTGGAGTTTCACCTTTGTCTTGAAGGGGCAGAGTGTCACCGAGCAAGCACATGGATGTAGATTTCTAGCTTGTGAGGAAAGCTGCTGCTGAATGGGAGAGAAGGCAGCAGTTATAGTGTGATACCGATGTTACTATTATGTCATTTCCTTTTAAAGTAGGCATACTGTTTAACAGGAAGGGTAAACCATATGTCTAGGGATAAGGACCAGGTTTTAAAGCAAAAACAAAAAAAGTCCTTAAGTAGAAGCCTGTATAGGTGTACCTGGGTGCCCAACAATCCAAGTGCTTAAAGATGTTTTGGATTTTTCCTGATAGAAGCTGAATGAGATTGAACTTTCCTTTTTTGAGGCAAGTACAAATTGAGGCTTAAACAAGTTGACAGCGTTCCTTTTACGTATCCTCTTTCAACTTCAATTTAGGATAAAAATGGATCCCTTCAGAGGGATGTCTCCCTCCCAGCTAGAGCCCAAAGGCTTTAACTTGAGCAATTTCCTTCATAGTGAATTTAAGCCTTGTGTTAAGCAAAGAATGATGTCTTTTTGTTCAACACAGAATTCACACTGGAACACTGTACACATCCTTTTTTCCCTTCTGAGATGGCTATTATGTAAAGTATGTAAGATATTCCTTCAGAAGTACTGTTTGTTTTGAGCCTTTCAGCAAAACTATTGGCTATTTTTGGAAGGCGCGTTCTCAGTTTCAGCAGGAAATATGGGGCAGAATGGTTGACTGTGCTGTTTGCAAATGGGCTGTGCACGCTTTTAATCCCTCTTCTCTATTCAAGAGTAGCCTGAAGTGTAATGCTTAGCAATAGTCTTCCTGTTGTCCGGTGAAACGTATGGAGGAAGTTGATGTCTCTGAAAGGAACCCATCTAGCAGAAAGGACCCATGCAACTATTGCAAACATATCGTCCTTTTCAGCAGCTGGGAGATTTAGGCTGTAAGCTGCACTTTGTCATCCCACAGTTCGCTGAAGCAGACCTTATCTTTGAGCTCAGAATCTTTTGTAGGTTCTCAACATCTGTAAAATGGGGTAAAATTGTAACGCCTCCATTGTCGTGGTATTTGGGGAGAGGCTCGTGTTTGCACGCTCTTTAAACTCTGCCATTGAGCATTTGACAATAAAGGTTTGAAAGTTGTTGTTTTACGTCTGGAATCTCAGAATTTGTTCCCATGTCATCATTTTTATCTTCTATTTTGGAAATTTTAAAAGTCTTTCATGCTCGCACAGTTCTCATTTGGTTTGAAGAGTTTCCTGGTTTTGAATGTATCAATCTGGGTACATGTGAGTTTCTGCTTTAAGCAAAATGAAGCAGCACCTTGGTGCTACAGGGCAGCTCTGGTGTGAGGAACCTCTGGGAGATACTAGGAGTGGGCTGAGCTCATAGGGTGGGGTTTTGTTCCTTGTCTGGCCGAATCCTCATCCCAGGGATTCAGAGTGGAAAGAGAGGATCGGGGATGTGAATTGCCTGGAGAACAGGCGCTTCTCAGGAGACAAACTGTAAACTTGGTGTTGGAAAGGGAGTTCTCCTCAGGAGCGTTTTGGTTTTCTTTGTGTGTGTGTGTGTGTGTGTGTGTGGAGTAGGAAGGAATGAGCTTACATTTCCCTTTCTAGGCTTTGTCTGGGAGCTGCTGTGATTAGAGCAGTGGTCTCTTGCTCTTTTCATTTGGACCAAATGGAAGATCTGGATCACTTTCTGTGAAGTGTGCTTCAGTGCAAAAAAGCGTTTCTATGCCACTAAACCAGAGATTTCACTAAAGTATTTGTGACCCAGCACTGAAAAATAACCAAGGACGTTTGCCTTGACAAGGAAGGCAGAGGAGTAATTTTGGCAGTGCTTTTTGGCTGTGGTTTCCCAATTCTTTTTTTTTTTTTTTTTTTTCCTGATTAATTTATGTCATGTAACAATCCTTTCTGGGCTCTGCCTGTGCTACTTCTCACCCCCTCCCCCCCACAAGCACAGTTTGCAGAAGGCATGGCTTGCATTTTGAGCTTGTTCTGATAAGACTTTTTTTTTTTTTTTTGAAGCTGCCAGTAGCTGTAGCATGGCAGGTGACAACACCTGGAGTGAAATCTCAGCCGTTTTGAAGCAGGTGGGAATCTGTTCTACAGAACGGCAACCAAGAACCTTAAGCTAAATTTAAATGCAAATGTCTTCAGGATTCAACTGAAAAAGGAGCTGTCTGCTCTGTGGAACCTCTGCACATAGGGAGGCAGGCTTCAAGCAAAAAACAGTAGATGGAAAAAGCTCTCTCGTTGAGAAAGAACCATCACAGTCACCTGTCTAGGAGGAGGGAAAATCCATATTGATTATTTTTTCCCTTAGGATCTTTGTTCAAAGCTTTTATGGTTTTCACTTAGTTTTGAGTGGGGTTAGGATGGTTTGGCAGCTGTGAGCCTTGTGGTACTGGAGAAGTACAAGGAGTGATAAAGCCTGACAAGCTACAGATGTTCTTTTGCTGATCTGACTTAACTTTTTTTTTTTTTCCTGGAGAACTCCCTAGGAAAGCACTTCATACTTTATCAAGAAGATTAGGCTGATGTGACAGAATCTCAGAGGTACTTTGTGTCCAGGTGTTGCTGGAAAGCAGGCAACGGAGAGAAAGGGAGAGCTGAATTAATGCCCCTCATGTGCAGATGGTTCCAGTATGAGCTCAGACTGTATTGCTGGATATCGGATAATCTGCATGGGGCAGGGAGGAGGTGAAACAGGACACCATGCTCCACATGTTTACTTGCCAGTGAAACCATCATTGCCCTGCTGAAGGTACCCCTCTGCCTGTTGTGTTGGCAACAGATTTCTTTCAAGCAGAATCTCAAGGATGGATGAATTTTCTGATTAGAAAAAGCTGAGGCCTATCTCTGGTTGCTTTATCTTCCCTGTGAGTTCTAGTCTCACAGCCAGTCCTTTTCAGTGCACTTCTTATGAGATCATGTTACTGAAGTGGCTGTAAGATCTCTTTTCAAAGAAGGGTTTTGGTGAGGCTCTGGGCAGGATATAATTAGTGTTGCAGAACTCATTGGTTGGGTTGGTGCTATCAAACTAGTGTCTGTCTTCTCCATTCACCATGCATGCTGGTTTTTCCAGACACCAATGCTTTTTGCAATATCATAACTTTGGGAGGAAGATAGTAAAAGTTATGGTTGGTTTCTTTAGTTCCTGACCCTTCAGACTGAGTGACAAGATCCTGTTGTTTGTAACCAAATGTGTTGTAAAACCCCAGTTCTACAAACTTTTTGCATAACATTAGAGTGTTTATTTTTTCCCTGTGGTGGTGATAGGACACCTGAGCTGCACACTGTGTGAATTCTGCAGCTTCTCAAGGATCATCTTGCAGCCTTGGCTTCTACCTGTGTTACACACCATTTGCCCAAGTATAACAGGCTTCTTAGTTGGGCTAGCAAAGCCAACGTGTACAGAGCAGCTTCTGCTTTAAATATGGGTAAAGCTTCCTAAGGGAGCTGCAGGCAGGTGGAATAGAGCGAAGCACCGAGGTCCAGTTTGACGTCAGCCTCCACTTACGATTTCTCTTGAGGGACTGTTTACTTTGATACCTGTGAGATGGAGTATGTGAGCACCAGCAAACCTGTGATGCTCTGGTATTTGTGCCGAGCTACTGCCCTCCAATCCTTAGATAAGGGATTGGAAAAGAGAGGAATGTCATTTTATATTGCACCGTAGTTAAAATCTGTTTAAAATATGGCTTTAGTTAACTATTTGTCAAGACAGAAGTGAAAAATCTTTGCAGGAATGCTTGCATTATCAGCCATGCTGCAAGGGATAGTCAGTCTCAGCAGGTGGGTGCAAGTGGCTGGTCTCGGTTCAGGTGTCACGTGCTACATCTGCTGGCTTTGCTGCCTCTGCAGCTGCTTGACCTTCATCAAGCTGGCAGGTACTGCAGGATAGGCCCTCATTCCTAGAATAAGAAAATAGAGTTTTTAAAGCAGGATCAATGGATCTTTTCTTGATTTAGGACTGTTTTATTATGCCAACTTGATTATGTTGTTTGTTTCTGTGCTGCTACTCAGAAAATGAATCTCTTTCAAATTGTACTTCTGTGCTCTGAAGGAACAGTTGTGATGAATGCAGATAGAAGCAGTGCAAGGTGAACAAGTTTCACAGTTGCTTAATTCATTTTTTTTCCCCCCGAGTTTCTCTGTGACTGTTGGGAGCCCTCAGAAGGGTTTGGGGCACTGGTTGTAACAGGGAAGACTTGGAAGCTAGAGCTCAGGGCATTGCCTGGACCTAGGCAGGTTTATGAAGCAGCTGTGGCACAGTCGATGAACTGAGGATCAGATGATGTTTGCACACACCTCTGGAAGTATGCGTGCATAACGAGTTTTTTGTCTGTACAGAATATGGTGGGGCAAACCTGCTCAGATCTGGAGCTGGTGGTTTAAAGCCTTTTTTGAAGTAAGCGTTTCTAAAGAGGCAGGGTAGCTGGGACAATGTTTAGGAGATTCATGAGAGCCAGACAGTGCTGTTTCTTTCTGTCTCTTTGCTCAGAAGAAAGGAGAAGTCTGGATGGCAGTTTCTTAATATAGGCTGCCAGATAGCATGGAGGGTGCAAACTTTACCAATAAGGAGGGAAGGAGGAAACTAGCGATTAACAGTAGCTAATCCTGCTGTAAAAGCCATGGGCTGCCATTAATCTCTTGATGATACTTAGATACCACAGTCTGAAGCACTGGCCTCTGCCGAGGTTTGACGTGCAGACTCAGAAAACTGGTAACCTGTTCTGGAATGATTTTATTTTCTGCCAGTACTTCACCAATCATGGATTGATTTTTTTAAAAATTATTTTTTAAAAATTTTAAATTTTTTAAGTAGGTTTAGAGCTTTTTGTCAAAAGTGCACGAGAATTGTGCTAGTTACTGAGCTCTCCTCAAAGTTGTCTTGTCTGGAGTTGAAACACATTTTTCACTGTGCTTTTCTTAACACTGCTTTGAAACTGGATTAGGCAGAACAGCAGTACTTGCCAGCAGAAAGGAGAAGGAAGCTTCAGTCCTACAGTAACTAGTGCATCTGAAAACAGAGCTAAAATGTTTGTGTTTTTGACTTCATGTTGCTTGTCTTGATTGCACGTTTGATAAAGCCAGAAACAGTAACAGTTGACTTAACCAACTCAGAGCTGAATGTCAAGATATTTGCAGAATGAGTGATGACATCCCATTGGATTCATTTGGAATGGTGCCAATGAGGAATGTGCACACATGCATAATACATAAGGTATAAAGAGATATGGAGATGTAGAGCTCTGAACCAGTTTTCTTTAGTAGAACTGCTGATCCTGTAGCTCTCTGCTACCCTTGTAAGTAGTGTGGCACATTCCTGTAAATGAGAGTAAGTCTTGCGACAGTACTGGCTCTGGGTGTAGAAGCACTACATTTATTTCCATTCCTCTTTCCTTAGCTATGTTGGGGGGGAGGGCAAAAACTTGAGGGGAAAGCATTAGATTTAAAAAACATGTAGGGAATTAATTTTGTTTAATTTGGATGTTCAGCTCATGAAGTTTGAATTTTCAGGCAGTAGGGCAGTGTCTGAAGGAGGTCCTTTCATCCCACTCCATCTTTGGGTGGAACAAATACTGTTCCAACATGACACTGAAAAGGGGAGGGAGCTGTTGTGGCAGGGGACAGCGTGTTTCAAGGATTATTTTGGAAACACGCTATGAGAGGGATGCCAAGCTTAGAGACAAAAACAATGCTCAGGAAAAGTTTGTTCAGATGTAGAAATACACTTGGGTACACTTGTGGCATGGAAACACAGGGTTCCCCAGTGTAGAACTGAATCACTGTACTTGTGTGTATTGAACTGACTTCTCTTCTGGACTAATTTTTCTTCTTTATTGGCTCAGACTGAGTATCATTGCAGAAGACCAAGTTTAGCTGTGCCTTAATAAGCTTTAGCCACTGAGTGAGCATACTCATGTGATAATGTTTCCCTCATTGTGACATACAGCCATTATGATTGTTTGTTAGCACCAGTGGTGCGATCGTGTTAGATGTTACTGAAAAAGGATACTTGCTATCCCGCAGCAATTCCAACACAAATATCAGACAGCCTCAGTTAAGACGCTGTTTTATTTCAGTAGAATTCCAAATTCCAGTGTGCTGAAAAGGCTTCTTAGATAATTTCTGCAGAGGTTCAGTGAGGATGCTTTTATAGACAAGGGCACAAGGCTATTTTCGAACCCTGGAAAACTCATTAAAATACACTGAAGGCTCAGAAATTGAACAGAGAGACTGACTTTCTTAGGAGAGGAGGAGCAGCTGAATGTGCAGGGTCTGAGAGGGGAGAATTAGAAGAGTGACCATGGTAGGAAGGGCAAGGTCAAAGAAAGTCAGGGGTGATGTGATGTGTCAACTGTGCATCCTGCGCTGCTGTGCTGCATCCGGACTCCTCACAGCCTAGGGTTTGTCTGGGCATTAGGGGCAATTGCTGGACCGGAACTTTTTGCCCAGCTGGAGGCTTTTACTCTGTGTTCCCTGATCTTCAGTGAACATACATAATTCAGGGAAGAAGTGAGCGTTGTCAGGGCTGGATGCCATTATGATGTGGCTGTGGATATCAGTAGGTGAGAAGAGCTGTGTTGCTCTGCTGGATGAAGACTTATTAGAGTCAGGCTGTATTTAACTAGGGTGTTTTCTAAGCAGCCTGTCCCACATCTCCATCTCAGACTTGTATTTTTGAGGAATCTCTTTCAGAAGAGCATTGTGATAATTTTCCTCTGCAAAGACAGCCTGGCCCAGGTTCTTGGTAAGTACGCTGTCACAGAAACCAGTGGGCTTACACCTATTCACAGAGGGGAAGGTTGCCCATCAAGCCAGGTTCTTTTATTTGCTGTTACTCATCCTTCTACTATTCTGAAGCAGAGGCAGTCCTCTCAAATGGAAAAAATAAGCTGCTCACAAGCAAGTTCCTTCAGACATTTTTGCAGTCAGAGGGTTGTTTTTTTTTTTTTTTTTTTTTCCCACTAGTAGAGGACCTTTGACTTGCTTGAGAAGGATCAACGAGTGATGGTGTTGTTCCATATCTCTCAACTTTGCTGAGACAAGCCACACTCAGTAACCCAACTTCTCCATGGAGGAAAGTGTTGCTAAGCCTTTCTCCCCTGCCTGATTCTTTGCTGCTATCTCCCTCTTCAATCACACAGTCCCAACTGAAGTCTGTGTCTTTTCCCTTTTCACAGTTGTGTGTGTTCTAGATCTGTCTTGCATTTGAGAAACTTCAATCCTTGTTCGCCAAGACAGTCATGAGCCCTTAAAGGAGCTTTCCTAGCCTCTTAAGGACTCTGCATCTCCTGTATCTTCTGGAGTCCTTTTGCTCATGGCTCTGCCTTGTAAGAGTTCCTCTGCACTGCTCTCCTCTAGCACGCACCTGCTCATTTATCTCTCTCTTCAGCTCAGCATGGCCCCAGATGCCTTTTGTGTGTTGTCCTGATTTGGTTACTTCATTTTGCATCAGTGCCTGCATAAAAATAAAAATACTTCTTGCAAGTGTATCAGTGTTTAAAATGAATGTTGCAGGGGAGGAGGTGGAGGACATGAGAAGGGGGATTTATGCAAACAGAACTATTTATGTTATGTGTTCCTCTTACTAGTGTTACTGTCAGCTATAGATAGGGTTTAATTAAGCGATGTTAAATGCCTACCCAAGTAATAGACATTGATGTTGCTCAAGTCCTGCTGCCTGGAATGTCACATTGATGCCAGATGAATTAAGAGATGCCATTTGGCCTTATTAGCTACTCAGCTTCAGTGTAGCTATTGCCCAGCTTGGTCGTTATCTGCTTTTTTTGGTCCCTGATTTGATATCTGCAAAGGCTGAGACAGACAGAAGCTGGGGTGGAAAATTACCTGCTTTCTTGGAGTCTGTTTGAAGTTACCTGCTTCTTTATTTCCAGGGTAATGATATATACACCTTTTTTCTGACTTCTGCTTTGGTAAAAGCCTTGAACTCTGAGGAATTCATTGTTTTACCTGCCTGGTTTGAAAAAGAGCAAGCTAAGTGGGAGGAAGAGGATACCCACCAAGTTGTGGTTTTGGCATACGAATGCATATGACTACGGTGGCTTGTACAAATACATCTCTAACATCTGTGTGCAGTGGCCAGCTGCTTGTTCCATTATGCATTAAGAGATGTCTAGGTGCAGGTCCTATACCTCAGACTCAATGAGCCAAAGCTGAGTGCTTGAGAGGAGGTTATGTATCTTCCAGCAAGGCTGTGGATTTTCAGCATCTCTCAAATCAGCCCAAAAGCTGTCAAGGTTGAAGTGTTCATAATCTGAAAGCCGTAGCTTGAACTCTTAAAATTCTTCATCTGCCATGCTTCTTGAGTTAGTTGCCTGCTTCCAGCTCTGGATTTGTTCTGATGAAAGAAGTCACCACTTCCAAATGGTAGTCCTTCGGTCCTGTGTTTTCTTCTCTATTTATGTGATGCTGGAACGATCCCTATGCATCTGTATCTGCTCACCTCTCGATTGGCTCTTGGCCTTCTCAGATCAACAATTTGAACTGACCTAGCTAATCGGACTGGGCTCTTACAACACAGCTACCACCAACATGAGTCATCTCCAGCTGCTCCTTCCCCTTTCTGTCTGTATACTGTTGCCCTGTTACCTGTGATGAGTTGGGCTCATTTACGTTTCTTTCAAGCTTACCCTCACAAATAGGTGCACTTGATAGTAAGTTCTGAACTATGAGACTGGCGGTCAGCAACAAGCATGGGGATGGGAAATAGACCAGCAATAGTCTGCCACTGAGGCAGAGTTAAAAGGGGAATTAAGCCCTGTTTTGATCTGATGTATGGTGAACCAGCAAAACTGACGAGGCAGAACCATAGGGTGGTGGGGTGGTGATGGAGCTGGGGGAGTAACCTCTTTACCAGCTCAGTTCTATTACACCTGTAGGTAGCATGTGGCACATCAATTTTACATTCCTCCTCTTTGCATCCTGACTATCTGAAGGATGTAAAGTAGGTGAGGAAAAAGTGGAAACTGAAGTTTAAATGATATTTTCTAGTTTGTTTTTATTACTGGAAACTTTGTTGGTGGAAAATAATAGGACATCCCCAGGTTCTCCTTAAAGTCAATAGTTAGTGATGAATAAGGAGGTAGGAGATGGCAATATTTGTGCTTTGGTTTTAATTGCTAAAATCTATCAAACAAAGGAAAATATAAAAATGCAGTGTTTTCCCAATGACTTCTTGTAAAGCAAGGCTCTTGATGTTTTTGTTTTTGTTTTTTTTTTCTTTTTAGACAGGAGGAAAATGTGCTTAATAAAACTGAATCATACAGGGAAGGGAAATGATGTATTGATCACCTGTATGGGAATGGGTTTATCGATAGCTCTGAGAAAGAAAGAAGCAATTATTGTTTCCCTTTGTTGTCTTTAATATAACCAACCTACTGTTGGTTATATTAAAGAATGATCCTTCACTCTTTGATTTATGGTAAGGTAATGCTTGGTACGTGAGTTGTAGCTATTGCATTGAACTGACATAATGGGATGTCATATAAACAGATGAGAGAGATTCAGAGGTAAGATAACAAGGCTAAATCTTAGCTAATGTAGTAGGGGCCTTTATAAGGAACCTGGGCTTGGAGGTGCTTGAGTGGTTTAGAAATAGATGCTCAGCTGCCTGCAATTGTCATAGAATCACAGAACTGTAGGGGTTGGAAGGCACCTCCAGAGATAGAGTCCAACCCCCCTAATTATGAGAGCATAGTGAGCCTGCAGAGGCTGAGCTATGCCATGTCAGTGAGAAGAGAAATGCTTTTTTCCATACTGTCACGTATGTGTCATATCACAATACAACACACACTCCTGCTGTATTGTGACTTAACTTCAATGTGAATGATGCAAGAAGTAAAAATGCAAAGAACTGGTGGGTAGAGGAGAAGGGAGAAACAATCTGGAATGTTGAAAAGAGCCAAGAATTGTGCTAAGAATTTTTTCTTAAAGAACTTTGTTACCTTTGGGATTTGCATCAGTGCAGTATGCACACTGGGGACCCCAATCCAAGATCTAACTCTCTGGTAAATGCCCTCCATGGGAGAGGAGCCTGGGATTACATATGCATAAGAGAACCTCTGCATAACTGATTTGCTGTGTGCAGAGGTGGTGAGAGATAAAGCTTGCACAGTGTCTGGAGAATCGATTATTTGTTTGTGCTTCTGTAAATGAGGGAAATAGCTCTTGCATCCTAGAGATGCGCTGTGTATTTTTCTTAACTATGAGAATGGCTTTTTTTCATGTGGGAAATAGTCCTTCTAAGGGTTGGTAGTAGAAACAGAGAAGGTGGGTTAATTTTGTCTTGCAACAACAGATGCAGGTTTTTAACTTATTCACAGATACTCAAATTTCAGTTTAAATTGACTAATATTGATGTATTTCCACACCTGACTTTTTTGTGTGTTTTCATGTCGTTTTGCACCAGAGTTACTTGTATCGTTCTCATGTTATTGTGAGAGCAGCTTCACTATTTCATCTTGGTCACTGGGGAAGTCACTTGAGGTTTTTTCATCTGTAGTTAAGATACCGCATCCGTAGAGTCAGCTACCTTTACAGATAAGGCTGTCTCATCACCTTCTGCTTTATTTCACTTCTGTAAGCTGCGGCAAAAGTTGTTACGCTCAGATGAAATTATCTCATCTTTATCTTTCATTGCTGGACTCCTAGCTGTACTCACAGTAAACCTCACAGCTCAAGCTGGCTATGTGAGAAAATGCTCTCCCCCCCGACTCGTGCACAGAGTAAACTGACTGGGATTTCATGCACTTAAAGGGAAGTGAGGAGTGAGTGTACGGCTGCACAGATAAATGAAATTCAGCAGATTTTGGTTTAAAAGAGAAAGGAAAATGATGCTTTAGTTTTTTGCCTTTATCTTAACAGCATCTTTTCCACTGGTTCATGTCACAGCAGTGTGGTTTCTCCTACTATGGATGCCAAAGCCTTTTTCTCCCAAGCCTCTTTTTGGGCTTCTGCTGAAAGATGTGCATTATTCACCCACTGCTTAGTCTTCAGAAATGCAGTCTTTTGTGATGGTTGAAAGTTGTCTTCTCTTTAGGTATCCTAGACTATCAGCTTTGACATCTGCAGCGCAGTATGGGTGCCAATGACATATGAGAAACTTGCCAGGAAAGGAGGGGAAAATTATGCTGCTAGATCTCAGGCTGATTTTTTTTTTTTCCACACAGGCTGAATGATCCACCCCAAATTACTCTTAACGCCGCACCGTATGTTTAAAGAGCATTACACTGCTTAGCCAGGTGGTGGATTAATGGCAGCTGATGGAGAGCTGAGGTGAATTTGGGCAGGCAGGCTTGTTGTGCAGAACAGTGCAGCCTGCTCGTGAAAAAATAAGCAAAGACACTGGGCTGGTGGGAATGACCTGCTTGAGGAGCTCAAGGAGGTTTCTCACATGGAAAGCTCGTCATGAGTGGTAGTGGTGTTTGAAGTACTGTGGGAAACAGTTTTGGAATAGAATGTGGATAAAGTAAAATGATACCTTGATTTCTAAATCTGAATCATTTTAGCCATGTGTTTTTAGCTCCAGTCCTCTCCCAGGTTGTCCTACACCATGGGATGTTGGGATCACATGTGATAGCAGTTGTTTCCAGTTCCCTTGGCTAGGAAGGTGTACAGAAGTCTCCATACTTGCAAGCTGTGGGTGGAGCTGTTATGGGAATTGGCACCTCAGAAGAGGTAATGTGGCAGAGGGAGATGAAGGAATGGCCTTGCTATAGGAGATGCTGATAGTTACCGGGTGAGAACATAGCAATGTGTTGGGAGTTACACAGACTGTGTGGTGAAGAACAAGATGGGCTTGTCCTGCTGGTTGCAGGAGAGTAACTGAAAGTACAGAAGGAACAGATAAGAGATTTTAAATAACTGAGAAAAATCCAGTTGTATTAGTGATAACAAGGTAAAGGAGGAAGAGCAAAGGCTATTATGGGGCTTCCAGAGAGGAAATAAGGTGTTCTGCAGTGGAAGTGACACTAGTGCCAGTGCTTATGTCAGAATGCTGCTTTAGAAGAGCAGGAAAGAAAGGGAAATGCCAAAGGAATCCCGGGAGAGTGGTGGGCTACCTTGTCTTTCTGGAGCAAGTGTTTGTTTGCAGGGCTTGAGACCCTGCACAGACTCATAAATTGACCCCCATGTTGGCAGGGCCGGAGTATGCAGTGCGGTATGTGTCTGTCCTTGTGGCCCTGGGACACAAACACACGTGCTGCCTGGTCTGGGGAAGTAAAAGTAGGACAGGAAGGTTTCCTGGGTGACTTAAAGTTCACCATCACGAATGGGGCAGTGAATGGAAACGAGGATGTGGGGGGCTGTGCGTGGGGGCTGGAAGAGTGGCAGGCTTGGGAATGAACTGCTGGTAGAGAGCCTGCAGAAGCCGCCTGCCAGCCCTGCTGATGGGCAGCCTGAGGCCCAGGGACAGCTGGTGGCCATGCTGGGAGGGGCAGCCGCAGTGTGTTCTTCTGGCCCAGCGGGTGGCACGGCTCTGCCCTCAGTCATGCTGTAGGCACGGAAAGTTATCAGAAGTGTTGATAGATATTTTTAGGCAGAATGAGGAGGGGACGGAGGTTGAAGGGGCCAGAAAAACTTAGTGCTTCTTGCATTTTCAGCTCCATGCTGCTAAGGAAGTGAAGGTCCTCGTCAATAAACTATTAATTCCTTGTTTCATGGAGTGAAGAACAGAGTTAAGCATTTTTTTTCTTCCTTATCGGAAGAAGCATGTACTTCATTTTGGAGGTGAATTTGTCACGCTCAGTACCTGCTACTTCCACAGCTTCCTTCTCTGTTCTCCTTTGCACTGTTACTGGGTCTCTGGCATGTCATCTTCATGTAAACCTCAGCTCCCTTGTAAGCTCTAAAATGAAAGATTTTTTTTTAAAGGCATGTTACGCGCGCACACACACACACACACACACACACACAAAAAAAGTACCAAAAAACAAACAAACAAAAAAACGCAAAAAAAGGGATGAGATGAACCCTGTTCTGGAAAAATGTATTATTAAATTCCTTTGTTTTGTTATTGTAGGGCTGCTTATCAGAGATAAGAGACTGAGAGCACTGGTATCTAAGCCTGTTCTGTTTCTTCCCCCTTCTGAGGTAAAGTCTCTGGAGTGAAGCATCAGGGGAAGATACAGGAAGGGCAGACTTGAGTCTGGAAGTAATATGGGCTCTTGTGCTTTACTTGTGTGCTCACCTGTAAAAAAAAGTCTGTGGATTAGAAGATTAAAAAATGGGAGAGGGTGTATGCAATGAGACATTCCTCCTTCATTTTCTGACACCGTAGCAACCTTCTGATTATACTTCTAATCAGAGGGTATTATCTCCAGTGATAATGTTTGCTCTTCTCCTAAACCTGTGAATGTGTACCAACCTTGATAGATTTAGAATGTGTTATTCCAAAGCTGTGGCCAGGATGAGCAGGGTTGTTAACAAGTGGCTGGAAACTTCAGGAAGATGTATGAAAACAATCTATTTTCATGGTGACAGACTGAGAGATGGAAATTCAAGTGTAATGCTTTCTGTTGCTTACGCTGTCTGGCTCTAGTGCTGCTTTCCTAAAAATCCCTTGATCTGCTTTCTGTTTGTTGCTGTCATTCTCTCTAGTGTTTCTTCTAGCTGTCAGTCAGGGATGGTTGGATTGATTTTTACCTCTTTTAAATTTTCTTTTTTTTAAAGTGCCAGTCAGGGAATCCTCTGTGAATTTGGCTGTAATACTCTGCGAGTCTTGCAGGGAAAGAGGAGGAAATGAAATCAGTCAGCTCCCCTGTCCTTCGGTTTGTCAGTTTGCTGGACTGATGTAACTGGGTTCTTTGGGTTTTTGCTCTAATTCTTGTAGCCATATGAGAAAGGTTTAAAAAAAAAAAAAAGAGGGGTTCAGAGGAGTTAGTTTGTGTTTACCTGTCTTAGTGTATCTTGGGACCAGTCCCAAGGCATACTTGTCCTGTAAGTTTTAATCCTGTCTCTGCCAAGCAGTAAGTCTCACCATGAGAATTATTATATGGGAATGCCTTTGAACCTTTTAGATTGGCTTTGCTGCACAGTTGGTGTCCTTGCTTTTTGGAAGGAAAAGGCCCTGTGTGGCTGAGATTCAGCCTGTGCAAAGCTGCCTTGAGGTTAGCAAAGTATGCTATGTTTTTTGTTCTGCCAGCACCCAGCTCTTGGAACCTGGAAGGCTGAAAGAAAGTCAGAACACAGTCAACATCTTTGTTTCCTCCAGCAATGGCTGGGCTTGACTGTGTGTCAGAAATCTTATCTTGCAAATGTGTACTGATAACACAACAGTGTCAGCAGTGGTAAGGAACAATGTTCAGGAGCTGTGAAATCATACACTTCATTTTTATCGTGCTTCCTCAAGCACTATGTGTAAACACAAACCTTATTCTGATAGAAGGGCAAGGTTATGATACAAAAAGGCACTGTGAACTGTACAAACCCAAACTATTTGTGACGCAGGCAGTTTTTCAGTGCCCCTTTTCATGATTTTAAGGAGGACTGTGTCAGTTTCTCCATTCCTTCTGTAATAATGGTTAATGTACTGACCTATAATTTAACTTAGGTTTACTCCTTAGTGCTGTTGCATTGCCACAGTCAAGTTATTTGTTCTCAGGTGGTCTTGCTCTGATATCTGCAGAGGGTAAAGAGGAAGTGATTCTGTGTTGGAGTGGAAAAATCCTTGAATATGTGGATGCTGCCTGGTGCAGCAAGCTGTCATATGTTGAGTACTCTCCTGGCAGCATTGTTACAATGCAGATAAGGCTGTCCTGCTCTCTGTAGCAGGAATTCATTATGCCTGTGTTGTTTGTGGTAGTGAAGACTGGCAGAAACAGGCTGCTTGCCTTCAGCCAGCATCTTTGGTTTGTTTTGTGCTGGCAGTGCACTGGGGCAGTACCAATGTTTTGTGTGATGCATTGTTTCTTCTGATATGAAGGGAAGTTGTGCTCGTTTTGGAGGAAGGCATCTTTATACTTCACTTAAACTTATGGGTGCATGTGTACGTGGAAAAGTAGCTGCAGCTGAAGATGGATGTTGGTGACATGGGGTACTGGTGGTCAGCTCTGAAGTTGCATATGTTTCTTTCCCTATATCTGCTTGGCAAAGCACCTGAGTTCCTGCTAACATCAGGACACCAGCACACCATGGAGGTTCCTCAGCCACTTCCTTCTTTTCCCATACTGTAACTTCCAGCCATTGGAACATGGTAGGAAGCCAAGTGCCCCAAGCCTGGATGCCCTTCCCAGGCAGCTAGAAAGGAGAGCTTTCCCCAGTGATATCTAAGGGATCCCACAGAACCTGCTCATGTTGCTAAGGCACTGGCTGCCTTTTGTTGTAGCGCTTCTGCTTTGGGAGTTTTCCTTCTCTGAGGAAAAACTGAGCTGTTGGAGGTGACAGCTGCTCTTTGGATTTTCTTTTCTCTCATTCTAGACATGAAATAGGCAAACATAGGCAACCATACCTTTTTCAAGGTAACACTTGCTTCTAAGCATTCATGTTGTTCAACTGTAGTGTTTTTAATAGTTGTTTTAAGTTCATCTTGCTATACTTTTTTTTTTCTTCCCAGCATTTTTAAGCTTAGCCTGTGGCAGTTCTGCAACCAGGCCAGAATCCAAATAAGGCTGTCTCTCTGATCCTAGCTTGCATTTAATAACAGGCCTCTGGTTGTTAGTGAGGAAATAACTTACTGAGCTGCATTGGCTCTTCTCTCATCCAGAACTTTAGTTAGAGACACTGGGGCAGTGTACAGTAGTCTCTGTGCATTGGAGTGGTTGTATGAAATTAGGGACCTTGGATACTTAGGTGACTCAGCTGATATGACCCTTGAAGCAGTGAGTTTATAATGCCTGTGAAGCCTCTGGATTCTGCATTTCTCTCAAATACCTTCTTACTTGCAGGATTTTAGGCTTTCTGGTAGATGATCCAAACAGGGTTGTCTGTCCTGAAGTTGTACGATTATTTATTTTAACTGGAACTGCTGGATGTAAGCTAAACACAAAGAAGTGCTTTGGAGTTTTGCCATTACAAATTTATCTCTATAATTTTGGGTCAGTGTGTATATAGTTTAGAACAGGAGATTCCCGTGGTGTTTTTTTTCCCCTTGTTTGGACCTCACTGAAACATTGATGCATTATAGAAAGCGCAAAAGCTGTGGTTTGGTTTAAAACAAACAAACAAATTCTTGGTGTATGAAACCTGAGTTTTCAGTAAATAAACTTGTTCCTAAAACACTTAACGATTGAGTCAGGTTAACCTGAGAATGTGGCTAGCTAATTTATTTTCATCTCCTTTGCATAAATGAATGTGGGTGTTTTTGTTGTTGGTAGTGGCTTTTTGAATAATTTAAACGCGAAGGCAAAAATTCATCAGCTTGAGTTTGAACAGAAAAAGATTTGGCTGTGGTTCTTCCTCATTTCTAAAGGGAGTGAATTTTCAATTCTGTTCAAAAATAAGTTTGGCAAGTCTAAATCTTGATAATTTCCAGGGCCTCCATGAATAGAAATGGGGTGTTGTATTCAGTCAGTGCAGGCACTGCATCTAGCCCATTAGCCAAAGATACTCCCTCTCAGTTGGTGCAACTTAATGAAAGCAATGGCCCAGTGCTTTGTGAGAAAGTGTGAGTAGGCGCTGCTGCTGAGGAAATCACTTCCACTCCTTGTTAGCCAGACTGGGAAATGGCAGACAACTGGTTTCTTCTGAGCCTGGTCCGTATCGCTATTTTTAATTAAGGTTTCTTTCTCAATCCAGTTCAGTCCATGGCTGTTTAAATGCTTGGGTTAGCACAAAGGAAGACAGTGGTATGTAGAGGCAGAAACGAGTGGGAAATATTGTTTCAGTGGCTGTGTTGGGAAAGCTCCAAGTGTTCCTGAAACTGAGGCCTCTGCTAAGGCTCCTCCATGGTCTCCTCCATGCTCTGTAATTCTGTAAGCCCAGGCTAAGCTTCATTTTATCCACCAAGCAGGACTGTTCTGTTCTAGAAGTGAGGGCTGAGATAATGCTCTACCTGTCTCTGCTGGAGGATGTACTTCTAAAGAGAGTCCTGGTGTTTTTTACAGGAAACTTGTAACCAGCAGCCTTCTCCCCAGGAGTGGTTAGGTAGCAAGTTTTGAATACTTTATGTGTACAAAGTCTCTACAGAAGATGGTTTCTGCTAGGTTTCCTAGCAAGTTCCTGAAGGTTTCTGAGATGGTGACCTTCAGAGTCTTCATCCCTCAACGTGTGGTGCCTGGGAGCTGGGAGCAGCACAGCCTATTCTTTCCTTAATTCTGTTTCTGAGTGCTGCTGGAATGGGTCCCTGTTGATAGTGGCATGGCTGTGATGGAAGCCACCTGTAGACAAAGGCTGCTTGTGCTGAGAGCTGCAGCCCAATGCGGATGTGCTTCTCTACACTTGCCTGGTTCTGGGGTATCACGCAGGGATGGCGCTGCCTCCTGGGATGTTTGTTCCTCAGCTCAGGGCTCCCGCCTCAACTGGGAGGGATTCTGATTATCGTCTTCTGGGAGAGGGAAAAGGAATGAGCAGTGAGCATACTGATGTTGGGAAGCTTGCAGAGGAGGAGGGTAAATATTGTATTAATGTGACCTTCTATTGCTAGATGCAGATAGCGAGCAAATGGACTTTGTTCCTCATTCTCTTCTGTCTTCATCGTTAAAGTGCTTTGTGCAGCTGAATCTCATTTTGTTTTTTTTTTTTTTTCTCCTAAAACCTGCCTTTGTTCAAGCAGTCCTAGCATTTAATACTTTCAGTGCTCTGCGGGCTGCACAGCACTAATGCCAAAGTCCAATGGTTGCTGGGGTGAAGAGGCTGAGAAGCAGCTTGGGAGCAGGGGCACAAGCTGAGTAACTCCCCCAGGTACAAAGTGTTCATCCTGCTCAATTTTCTGTTCTGCCTGGTGGTGGGAGCCCCCTGGTTCCTCTCTGTGCTTGGCTGCAGTCACAGGGCTCTTTGAGGAGAGGGAAGTGAGAGCTGTGGGCAGGGTAGGGTGCAGCAGGGAGGTTTTATTCTCTGGCTGATGGGGAAGGGAAGTGGCAGAGCGTGATTCTTGCTAACAAAATATCAAAAGCTTACGTTCAACCTGTGAAAGACCATCTCACATGCCAAGCAGGTACTGCAGCATTATCCACTGTGATTAAGGAACAAGGCAGGTTCTGAGAGTAGCCTCAATGCCTGTACTTCTTCCTCACAGGCGATAATAGAAGTATGCAGAGATGGCACTTGCCTCATGGGGGATGAAGGCACGGAGCAGTGTGCATACGTAGCACTTATTTTTTCTGAGCTACTGGTGTGGATAACAGCAGCTATGGAACACTTGCTGGTTGCTGTCATTATTCATATCCATTAAAACCATGGCAAGCCAAAATTAGTATGTAGGAGCTGCCCAGGAGGCTGATGTGATTGTGCTGGGAAGACATCTGTGTGGGCTAGCACGTGTCCTGCTGACACTGCGTGCTGAGCAGGGAGGTGCTTCCCTGCCTGCTTGCTGCCACGACACGTGTGTGTGTGTGTGAGTGTGGGCTTAATGCCTGGGCCTAATGCCTGGTGCAGGGCATCACTGGAAGCATAACCTAGGATGTGCTTTGTTCAGACAGCTGGCCTGCAATAGCTCTGTGGTTGGGAATTGGGAAAAGAAGCATGCTTTCCATGGTGGGTCTTGAAGTCTGCAGACCACATGCTGGAAATCAAGGAATATTCTCCAATGTTTATTGCCAGATCTGTAATTTCAGCCTGTGGTCTTTTGGCCTTGCTGCTTAGTTAGATATCTCCTGTGTGTTTGCTGCACTTGGAGATTCTGAATAGGTAGCAGTGTGTCAGGCTGGGCATCATCATGTTGATGGCTTCTGCATCATTTGCAGCACCTGGCTACTCATGCAGGAGGACCTGAAGGACATGCTTTTCTTTCCATTGCTGCTTTCACTTCCAATTTTTTTCCCCTCCGAGATGTCTTCCCTCTTTTCTCATAAATCCAGCATTCTTAATTCAGGTTTGGGAGAAAAAAAAAAAAAAAAAAAAAAAAAAAAAATGAAAGTGTCAGGGTTGGTGTCCTGCCATCAGCAGAAAGTTTTGAGATATGTCCAGCTCCCATGACACGGCAACTTCTGGACTGGAGGCAGAGATGCTGTCCTGATGGGTACTGAGTCAGTCTGGGGTTAGGGAGGAGCAGCAATGAGCAGGATGTGAAAGCAGTATGTTTGTACTCTGGATGGTGCATTGGGGTTGGCTCTGCTCTGCTGTGGGCCTCTTGGGCCTAGGTATGAAGCTTGTGATGCTGTGCCTTCCTAGGAGCTCATTTTACAGTGCCACATGGAGTGTGTTGAAGCCTCTGCTTTTCTAATCCAAAACAAAATTAAAAATCACTTTAATGATATAGTGTAAGTCCTTATTTTCTGATGTGTCTGGTAACTTATACATTAGTTCAATATAAGTATATTTCCTTCCTCCTTCCTTTTCCCACCCATGCAGAGCCAGTGGAAGGTGAATCCCATATTCCTGGGTGTGTGAATAATGCAAGATAACATATTTTGTGTTTGAGAGGATTATCCCTCCACATCAGCTTAGTTCAGCCATCCTGACTTTCTGGCAAGGAAACCAAGAAATGGGGTGACTACAGTTAGCAGTTCCTGCTATTTGATGGATAATTTTGTTAAGGGATCTGCGAACTGTGACTCAATTGAATGTACTTCTCTTTGCACAGCAAATATCTGCATATAGGAAGCTTGTGAAGGGTCTGTGGTGTCTCACAGGAAAATGTTTCTAGTGGTTACAAACCCCAAAACTGACCAAGGCACTGGCAAAGTGGGCTCAAACTCATATTTGGTTCTTAGGAGTCTCCTGTGACTGGAGTCCTCTTGGCCCAGGTCTGAATTGGTCCGTGCCTGGTGTAGCACATCTGTGGTGATGGGCTAAAACCTGAGTGGGGCTCACACAGATCTGGACTCTGCTCTGTAGCATTTTTTCTCTGGGCATTCAGTTTTCTGAGTAGCTGAACAAAACCTTAAATCACTTCAGTCATTGCAATCTTAGTTCCCTTCTTTCACTAGTTCTTCCCTGATATTGCAGCAGCGGAAGAACAGGATCTGAATGAGAAAATCTCGGGGGTAAAGCTGGTTATGTTAAAGCAGAAAGGAGATCTCATGATAAGAATGGAGCAATTCTCCTGAAAGGGGCCAGGCAAATGGAAAAAGCCCCTGTTGTGTTTAAGTTGTGGGACAAGAACAAACAAACTGACTTGCACATAATATTGTGGAATAATGGTACTTAAATTGTTGACTTACAGTGAGGAGAAATTCCATTGTCATAGTCAGAAGCTTGTCAAAAAGCTGTTTAGACATTGATTATCTAAGGTTGTACTTGTGGATAATGTGTCTGGAGACAGTTAATGTGTAATAGGTCACTTGTGTCATTAACTTGAACAAAATGTATATGTGTATCCTGTTTGACAGCAGCACAAAAGCTTGGTTTCTTTCTTAGTGTCTGGATTTCACGTGCAACTTTGTGATGATGATGATGATGATGATGATGTATGTCTCCCAGAGCTACAGTAGAGCCAACTGAACAACAGGATGGATTTCTGGCAGTTCAGATGCTCTATAGTGATTCTGTGTCAAGATCACAACCTGGTGATTTTTCACTGTGGTGGCTGATTATCCGTTGCAAACAAGCTCTGGGCTAAGAGGGGGACTGCAGGAAGAAGATGCAGTTGTGGCCTTCTTCCCATAGGGGTTGCTGGTTCTAGAAATATGCATGGTTTAACCACAGAAGGTCAGTAAGGCCTCTAGGCTCTGGGCAAGCTTTTGACTTTGTTAGCACATATAACAAGATTAGCACCAAATGACTCACAGAACAAGTCAGGTGGTCTTTAATCTGGTGTTAACTGGGTTGATATGAAAGCATTTTCACTATTATGACAACATGGCTGAAATCTTTGTCAAAATCAGGCCTTTCTACAGAAAGAAAGCACTGTAGCAGAGAGAAAGGAATGCTTTCTACTTAGCTCTGTGATGAACCCAGAGTTGGCCTGAGCTTCTGGTGTGAGGACTATGGATATCATGGCTGAAACTACAAAGTCTATCAAATTTTCTCTTGTAAGACAGGTTCCTTTCTGACTCTTGGACTTTTTTTCACTCATGAATTTATAGATTGCAATTATTGATTGAGCTCAGGATTGCTTCAACATGAGAACTTAATGCTTTATGGTGTTAATAGGTAGGCAAGTCCCCATAGTGAACAGAATCCATGCTAAAGAGGTGTGTGTTGCAACACAGATGTTCCCCTTTCTCTTAAGCAGATCTTAAGCAGTGATGATGCTACAAGTCTGGTGTGCACACTGTTCTAGACACAGACTAAAATACCTTTATTTCTATTTATTTCAAGCTTCCTATTTTCTTTAAATGAAAAACAGTAATCCATGTAAGTACCAGCAGGCTTTAGTTTATCCAATAATGGCATGGAACAGGGAGTTGCACTTTAGCAAGTCAAGATCTTCACCTTTAATGAGAATGTAACTGGGGTTAATAATTCCTGTCAAGGCAATTGAGCTTCTTTATAACTTTTGATTTCTCTCCTCTTGTTTATTATCTGTCTGTGATAAGTGTATGGGTCTGCTTCATAGCAGCTCAAGAGGTTTAAATGGGGCTCTGACAACTGACTGCTGTAGGAGGAAACAAAGAAGTCCAGGCTCTAATCCTATTGAATTTCCAAAAAGCCCCTTGAAACCCTTCAGAAAACATGCAAAGGACTGATTTATCCATGTAGAGACGGTGAGAAGTGCGTGCTCAACTTCTTTTGCAGGAGGTGGGATCTCACACAACTGTGGTGATTGTAACAAGGGGCTGGGTTTTGTCTGCAAGCATTCTCATAAACATGGATCATTTAGCCAAAAGCAATGGAACTTGCTCCCAGTGTCTGTGAATCTGTTTCCTAAAAAGTCATACGGTCCTTTTGAGGGATGAAAGGCTGCAGGTGAAAGGCAGCTTCTCTCCCACTCTGTAGTAGGATGCAGTTTGTGGGGAGGAGGCAAAAATCAAATGTCAGCTCCACAGTAGATGTCTGAGTGAATCAGTGAGCTGAGTTCAGGCTCGGCTCAGTTTGCTTCTGCGTAGGATTCTGCAGACTGGAGGCAAGTGCACTAATTCACATAAAAGATGTTTCCATTTTTCACAAGTGATGCAGGTCCCCATGGAGTTTTAATTCTCTCTGAGGCTGTGACGTGAAGTGTAAGTGCAGGGAGTGGGAGAGGTGCAGGCTGCTGACAGTTTCCCTGGTTATTAATGGCTGCAGTAAGGACTCATTGGGTTCTGAGAATAGATTCTGCATTTGCTTTGGAGGAGACAGCTGACAATGGTGTTCGATACAGCAATATGTCTGTGCCTGACTTTTGACTGACAGCAACACAAACTCGCTCTCCTCCCAGCCAGTGGTTAAATCTGATGACATTTACAGCAAAGCTGACTTCTCTGGTCTAAATTTAGATGGTGATTTCTGTGTTTGTCTTCCTGCGTGTGCTTAATAAGATATAAAAGCAGGAGAGGACCTCTAAATAGAAATGGATGAGGAATTCCAAACTCTGGCTAGACTGTGGATGAGAGGGACATTAAGCTTGCATGCATTTTATGATCTGGTTGCTGTGCATTGTTGAAGGTATCCATGTGTTTGAGGGATTATTACCTATTTTGATGCTTTTGTTTCACTCTCACAAAATACATGATCAATACTTATAGCTATAGGACTGTTTAGTGTTGTCTTTTTTTGGGCAAGCTGTGCTTGGAGCTGGCTGGTAGCCTTAGCCCCAGCTGTGCACAGATAAAGACACGTAGTATGGGTGTATGTCCATAAGTCATCTGGAAATAGAGTACGATCTGAGCTGACTGCTGAGACTGTGTCTTTCCATGCATCTGTATTATTCTTTCAAAAGCTTTGCTTCTTGGTGAACCTTCCTTCACACTTCGGAGGAAATAACTTTCTCCTATTCCCTTTCAACCATCCATCATAGGGAAGGAAAGCTTGTGAGTTCCTCATCAGAAACAATTGACAACCTGTGTTGGGTGGGGAAAGATTTGTTGGGAAGGTTTTTTTTGCTATTCTTGCTCTCTCTTTACACTTCCTTTCCTCCTTCCATTCAAGTTGCAAAGCTGCACTTACGTAAGCAGAACTAGCAGCGTTTTATGCTGTTGCTTGATATCTGTCAAGTGAGCTGCATCTTTTATCTGCAGGAGACTCGAGGATTTTCAGTCCCATGTGCTTTGCAAACCTCCTGCCCTTTGCTAAGCCAGACACATGGTCCAGATTCATTCCTTTTAGCATGGCTGTGCATCAGTGCTGCAGCAGGTTTGAAGGCAAAACCTCAGGCTCAGAATCCCGCTGTAATCAAACATCTGGAACAAGAAAACCTCTTTTCCTTGAGGCTGCATGTGGTGAACAGTGATGCAAGCAGACCAAGCATGCGGTGGCACTCATAATATCATCAGTGGTCTTTGATTTTCTCAATCATGGTACGCAGGTGTGTGGAGAGGAGGGAGTCTATCAGCACAGTGGAAAGTTTCCTCAGTGTGCCTTTTCTTTCTCCTTTGAGAGTGACAGCTCATGCCCACTTGTCTGTAATATATTCAGTGTCCACATCCACTTGTCTGTCGTATATTCATCATCTGTCGGCACCCAGCGTTGGGCAGAGAGCCTTCTCAGCCTAAACTGGTAAGTGAGCTCTGAGACCACTGTCAAAAATAAAAGCTGCTGAGCTCAAATCAGATCTGGTTATCTGAGAACTGGAAACTGCGTGAAGGACAGAAGCGACTGGGCTGATAAGTAGGCGTACTTCATGTTTCGCCTTGGTTGGGAGATGTTGATGTTAAGGTTTGAGAGGGGAGGACAAGCAATACAAACGTCTTTCCTTGAATTGCGGTATTCTATGCCCTACTTATGGATTTTGCAGACTTGATGCTGAGCTAGAGTGTGAAGAAGCCCTCTATTTTTTGCTCTTCTTTTTTCTATGGAAAATAAGGCTTTGAGTTGCCTTGTTAATGTGCCAGACTAGCAGATAGAGGTACAGCAAACCCTGTTGTCTGGTGCAAGTGTGACTTGTTGCTGCACAGCACTCTTTCTGTCCTCATTAATGTTGTCAGAGCATTCTCTAAAATCAAAGGAGAAGGAGCTGAGCTGGATGAGTTTGGCCTTTCCATCTTCTGCCACACGTGAAAATGACACCTGAGAAGTCTGCCCAGAACTATGCTGGGGAGAGGGAGCAGCTGAACTCAGTTGTCACCACCTGCTCTGGGCACACAGACGTGACTGGCAACATGGAGCCAGCTTCCCCTTTCATACTGCCTGTAAACGTGTGCCTGATATAGGCAGGGCAGTGTGGTATGGGAGAGCCCCATTCTCTACAGCTGTGACCTCAAGCAGCATGTAGCTTTTGAATACCTGATGTGAGTATACCAGTTGTCCTTGTGCCCCTCATTTTTTGATTGTGCTGTTGTCAAAAGACAGTGAAGCACTCTGGATCTGGCCTTTGCAGTGTTGGAAGCATTTGGTTTCAGGCTGGTCGGGTGGTCCTGGCATAGAGTTTGTGTGATTGCCCTACAGAAATCATCAAATGCAGTATCCACTTTACTGTTAGCTAATAGAGCAACCCTGCCTCGTGTGGTTATGTTAGCAGTAATCACTGTTGGGAAGAATGGACTTATGCTTCATAACCTGCTCTTAAACTTTAGAAAATCTGGGGGCTGGTCATGCAACTTAAAAAAAACAAAACAAAACAAAAACATGCTGACTTCTGGGCAGTGTCATTTCAGAGTTGACCACTGAGAGAGTGTTGCTGTAGGGTGTCCTAGAAGACCTAAAGGTTCCCAATTTTAACATTCTTTGCAATAATGTTTTGGAGTTTTCCTAGAACACTTAATAAAAGAAAATTGGAGATCCTACTGTTAGAGGAGCAATTATTTCTTTATTATTACTTTTTAATTACTGTTTGAGGTGAAGAATGTGCTCATGGTAGAGTTTCCCAATAGCACTGGGAAGATCTGAGCTTGTCATTCTAGGCAGAGTTGTTTGTTTTTTTTTTTTTCTTGAACTTTTTCTTTGAAATGTAGCTGTTTAAAAGTACTGTGAGTGACACAGTTCCCTAATAAAAGCAATTCCTATAGAATTTGTCTGTTTCCTCAAAACATCATGTTATTTACAGGCTTTTTGCCAAGGCAGATGCCACAAAAATTGACGGATTGCATACAGTTGAATGTCATCTTTATCTCCTTAATGAGTCTGTATGAGGCAGGAATTAGCACAGATTAACTACCTAATATTTCCTGTGCCCTTTGGTTTCAGAACTGATTCCATGCCTTGGAGAAAGAGTCCCACTGCTCATCTGTGGAAAGCTGAGAATCACCAATGAAGCTTGCTAAGTTACACATGTAGCTCAGTGATGTGGGCATTAATAGTGTGCTAGGTGCATATCAGTACTGTGCTTGTGGAGCTGTCTGCATGCCAGCACTTGAAAACCGTTGTAAGAAGTATAGGGGAAACTGTTAGTTCAAGTTCCTGAAAGTGTCTTGGGAGCTTATGTAGAATACTGGAGAGGTCATCATCAGTAATGGCCTTGTGCTTCAAAAATATCTCCCCCAGATACTGGCTACATGCTACACTGTTCCTTTAAAGGATATATATTGAAATAAAGGCAAATTTCAGAAGTTTTCTTGTGTGTTTTTCACTGATTGCACGCTTCTAGTGTGTAATGCAAGGAAACTGCAGAGGTGTTGCAGGGAGCTCTAGTCCATGAGAGGCAGGACATGTAGCCCGATGGGTTTAACATTGCCTTCTTCCCTACTTGTATAATGCTTGCCAGATAGCATTGATATGCTGTACTTGTATGGTCAAAGATGGGAGGATAAAATGGGCTCTGTTGTAGTAGATTGAGAGATACTGCAGCTGTAAGCATGATATTGTCAGAGAAAGGCAAGGTGGAAGCTATTGGCTTCGTGCTCTCAGAGCACTCTGGCAGTGTATTAAAGCAACAAAGGAATACTCCAGCCTCCTCCTGGAGAAGAGGATTGCAGAGATCAGTCAGCAGGCAGCTATTTTGGAAACACCCTATTTCTTTACAAAGAAAACCAACCCAAATGGCTCTCTAGTGCGTAGCAGCTAAAAACGCAAGCTGCAACTATGTCTTGGTTTATGTTTTGAAGTTTTGAAGTTATGTTTTGAACCATGGACAATGGATTTCTAGTGCTTAGACCTGTAGACGGATGAGCTGTTATGCCTCCCATAAATAGTAACCTATAGTTGCATGCAAAGAGAAGGAGAGAGTAAACTTGTTAATTATTTGGAGGCAGGAGATTTCAGGCTTCTTAATGGCTTTTTAACTTACTGTTTTCGATATATAACTGCTTATTTCTTGATTGTGAGGATTTGCTGGGTTCTGCAAACTTTTGGAGAATTTGTCTCTATGAAACCTGTAGGCTGGATGGATAAAATAACTATGTTGAAGCACTATCAATGTTGACGTTATTCTGTGCAGTAAACAATTTTATGGCTTTGCCTTCCATAACAGTGTACATAACCTTTCTTGGGTTCATCAGAGTGCTAATATATGCTGACAAAACATCAGTGCACCAAGTATAACCTGTGGACTTACTGAATTCCTGCCTGTCCTATAGGTAATGTGTAAAGGCTACTGAGGCTGAATGTCATTATTTTTAGTGATGAAGGAGGGCCTTTGAAGTACCCCAGATGAGTTTATGAAATTGCTCTCCTGACTCAGAGGAAGCAGGATGAAGCTGGTGAAAATTATTCTGTCTTCTTTGTGCTGTGCTTTGATATACTTGATCTCTCTGAAAATGGAAAATTCAGCTTCTGCTGTCCTCAGAAGATAGCGGTCCTTCTTCTTTTAGTTAATATGTTGACAATATACTATAGTTGGAGACATTGGCAGATGTTGGTAACCAAGGCTTTTTTGGAGTGAGTGGCATTAAGGCAGGAAAATGTCAGAGCCCAATTTAGAAAAGTGATTTGATCACAGGTTGGAAAATGAAAGCAAAGTACCACCCTCAGAAAGAGTTGGTTACTGTAAGTGAGGTAGCAATGGGGCTCGGTTGGAACATGGTGCAGACTGCAGTGACAAAGAGGCTGTCTGTGCTGATTCTCAGAGATGTTGGTCATTCCAGGATGGAGAGTGGGTCAGCAAGTGTTATTTTAAGTGCTGACAGAGCAATAGGAAGAGAGGAGTGGGTAACCTTGGTGATGCAAATCATCCTGGCAGTGAGCAAGGAGAATCCAAGACAGCTCTTTACCTTGTGCACAGAGCTCTGCCCATTGGTATGGCAGAACAGCAATTCTCGTGTGTGCGGGAGCAGCGTGACATCATCTGGGTTGACTGGGCTTGGGCTGAACTTGTCTGAGAGTTGGGACTAACTCTTCATTGTGTTTGCCTATGGTCTTAGGACGCTTTATAGTGATACGAACAGTGAGCACTATGAGTGATGTCAATCCCATGGTCTATAGCCTGTAACTTGAAAAAAACATCCCCAATCCAAAGGGAGCCAATCATTGGAGGAAGAGTTTTAAGAGGGGAGAGGTCAGGAGCTTGCTCCAGTTAGTTTTCCTAATAAATATTGTGAGGTAATCAATGTACCTTTGTACACAAAGGTAAACTGATGTACACATTCTGCAAATATAGAATGCAAATATAAATCAGAATGCAATATAAAGAGTGCAGATATGCAGAATGCAAATGTAAATTGTCTCTTGTAGTGCTGTTACTGTAAGAAAACAGAATATCCACTCTGTACCAGTGTTGATGAATGTGTTTCTACATCTTCCTAATTTTGTTTTTGAACACTAAGGTGTTCTGTGCAGCAGCTAGCTGACTCTTTTCATCAGTTTAGAATGGATGTTAGCTGCCTTAGCCCACAAGGAGAAACTGAGCGCAGTGATTTTGATTTGTTTGAAATCTTGGGTGAAGTGCATGGTGCAGTCAGGAATAGCTCATCCTCAAAGGGCTATCACTGAAGGTTGTTGCCCTGCAGTTTCTTCAGTTAAAACCTCTGAGTTTGGATGGAGGATTGCAACTGCTACAGAAAAAGAATTTATTGCAGCCAAACAATCCCCTTTTTATGCTTCACAAAAAAAAAAAAAAAAAAAAAGAGCCTTCAGCAGAGTATTCAAAGGAAAATACAGAAATAAAGCAGGCATTCTTAGACCAGGGTGGCGCAACATGAAGCTACAAAACTAGAACAGGTCTTTTGTGTACCCTTTTTTTTTTTTTACAGACACTACTCACTTATGACTCAGCCATAAGGATGACCATCATTTCCAGCTACAAGATTGGAAACAGTCTTGCACCTGTTGCACATTTTTCTACGTTGTATTTTATACCTGGCACACAGAGATCAGAGACATGGGTATATCTGTAAGGTGCTAACTTCAGCCTGGTGAAAGTGATTGCCTTGAACGGCTTCTGAGCCCATTCTGGGGTAGTTGCAGTAATCGAGAATGAGAAAGTGGATCTGTGTTTTGTTTTGTTTTTCCTCCTTATTGACTGTGGAGTGAGCAAAGAGAGTTGATGTTGTAAGGCAATCCAATATGACCACAATGAGTCATGTCAAATTTGAGAGATGTTTCCTAGAGGTGCAGGTAATGGTGAGAGTGCTCCTCAGCAGCTGTCAGAGGGAGATATTTGAGGTGAGCCTCGAAGGAATGCAGTATGACCCTTGCTGTGGGTATTTTGCAATATAGTGCCATTTAGGGAAGGTGGCAGCAAAGCCGTGTGTTTCTGTGGCTAGCTGTATTTGCTGTTATTATCTAGTCGTGCTTATCTGTATGTTGCAGTGATATGGAAGAAGTGATGTGTTTTTGGAGAGTATTCGTTCAGAGACCAAGTGATGAACCTTTTGTTTGTTGTCATCTTCAAGATTCAGGAACTCTAGCTTTAGTAGGGTCTTAGAAAATCCTTCTTCTATGCAGAGTGGGATCAGTCCTGCTCAAATCACACCTCAGATGGTCATCTAACTTCCTAATTTTTTTGGAGAGGTCTGTCACTAGTGATGGATTTCTATTCAGTCTGTGGTAACGCTTTAAATTCCTCACTGTCACCATATTTTTATATTGGTAGTGTTGAAGGCTCAGGACATCCAGTGTGACCAAAATGTTTTTAGATGTTTTTTTTTCTAGTTAGGCTCAGTTTTAGAGTACGGCAAATAAACGCAAACTCTCACAGACTTCAGTGAGGTGGACACCTGTGAAATCATAAACAGGATAACTTGAGCTGAGCAGTCAAAATCCTGGTTGTCTCACCTCTGTTTCTGTTTCCCATTTGCCAGCTCAGGATGCCAGGGATAAATTCAGTCACTCTGACATGCTGAACAAACATTCCCCTTTCCAGCTGGATGGATGTGACACTGGATGTGGATTTCCAAGGCCACACAGGAAGTCTCTTAACAAAACGCTGTATTGAACCTTGATTTCCCCACGTCCTGCCTTTGCAGGATCTGTTAAACTTTGCCAGCATATAGAAGCACACAAGAGGTGTTCTGTTCGTGCTAAGTGTGAAACTGCCAGTTCCCATTGTCCAGTGATCTCAGGGTCTTGTTGGTTGACTAGCCCCCAGGAATAACTTCCTCAATTTAAAATGTAGTGCTAAGGCACTGGGAGTGTCTTCCTGTCCATCCTGGCCTCCTTTGTCCATTTGTTCCAGAGAGACTTGATTGTACTGGACTGGGAGAGGAGGTCTTGCCCAGCTGGGCCTACCTGCTGCTTCTCTCCCTGAGCACAAAACCCAAGTTCTTCCCTGTGCGCAAACCTGCTTGGCTGAGCAAGTCACATCTCACTGGGGCGGAGGGGAAATGAGGCTTCAACAGCACCTGAAATTTCCTTTGTACTTTATGTTACGTGGCTTTGCGCTTTCCTTTTTGACTGCTTTCTTCCAAACCCATTTCAGTGTCCTCCACGGAAGAAAGGGCTGAGAATGGAGATGATAATTTGTTCTATTGCTAGTTAACCCATTCCCACTGGTGCAATTTGTTGCAAATCAGAATTAGTCACTGTTTTCTGGATCTTTGCCCTATTCATAATTGAAGGTATTGCACTGGGGTTGACAGATGCAGCAGAAGTCAGAGGCATTTGTGAGGGAGGAGAGGTCAGGAGATGAAAGAAGTTAGGAGCAGAGGGCCTGTATGTGTAAGATGTGATGGCGGCTTCTTTGATGCAGCATGGAGTAAGGTGTTGTCTGGCAGGGTTCAGCTCCCCTGGCTGTGGGCTTAGCAACATAGTTCTTTGTCAGGGCTGGACTACCCTAAATTCTGGTGTTTCAGGGGGAAACTTAGCTCAATTAAGGATTCACAGATTGGATTTATTGGTGATTGCTGATCTGCATTGAAAAGTTGATTCATGGAACTGATCTCTATTCCGTGTGCCCTATGCTCAAAAAAGAGCCTGGGAACCAATGTATGGAGTATGGCCATTTGCTTCTTGGTAATGCTTGTTTCTGTGCTCCTGGAAAAAGTGGTTGAATTGCAGCCGATGAGATGCTTCCTTTCAAATCTGTCAAAACTGGGTTGCTTAAGTAAAGCTCAGTCAAGTCATGAATCTTACATTCTTCCTGCTGAGAATAACCTGCAGCTCAGATTTCCTTAAGCAAGCTGTACATCTTGCTATAAAACGTGCTGTTTTTCAAGGCTATTCCATACCTTTTCTTCGCAGAATGTCAGATCTTTTATACAGAAGAACTCAGGCTTCTTTGTCAGTTCTGTCATATCTCTCTTCCTGGACTGTATCAATTCAAAACTCACTGCAGTTAGCTTTGCCACAACAGCAGGATTACAGATATATTCCTGATAGGAAAGGAATGTGTTGTGTTATTATCTCTTAATCTCACCTCCCTGGATTCTTGGGTGCTTTTAATTTAAAGCTTCAGTTGCAATCTGAATCCCATGGTCCTTGTTGCTTTTATTGAAGTGCAGAGAAAATGGAGACAGAATGGAATTTTGGCTCTGTTTGCAGAGGTTGTGGTAGTTGATCAGGCACCTGTAGTCCTAGTTTATGAGAAATGCCAGGCACTTGCAGATTGAGTGAATGGTCAGAAGGGGCATTTTTTCTGAGTAACACAGGAAATTGTGTTCAAATATACACTGGGTGCCTGAGGCCAAAGACGTTGGCTGGGATGACATCCTCATCTTGTCACTGCGAATTTTTGGGACAGCCAAGGTTAGAGCCCGCAGTGAGGCTGGGGACCTCCTTTCAAACCCATCCCACAATGTACTTTTTAAAATCACCTCATTTGCAGAAAGTATTCCCTCTTTCACCCAACTTTGCACCTTCTTGAAATGGCTACTTTCCTTATGCAGGATTGGGACTTTTCAGGTCAAGGGCAGACCAAGGAGCCCAGCCATGGTGGCTGCTTAATCTTTTAAATGCCACGTCTATGCTGCTGCCTAGTGTGGTTTGCCTCCAGACAGCAGCTGTCAGATCACACCATCTCTGATCTGCCCCGAGATTTGGGAGCCACAGTGGGGTTCTGACTCCTACCCTGGTAAATCTGCTCCATTAATAGCTATCAAAGAGCCTGAAGTTTCCATCCGAACTTCATCTGGCTTTGCAACAAGCTGGGGGATTAGAGACCGTCACAGGGGAAGGGAGGGAGCAGCCGTGGCTCACTCGGAATAGCCTGACCTATGACGGCATGTACCAGCCTGGGGACGGGAGTTGTCCTGTGAGCTCACAGGTTATTAGCAGAGAGAAAAGGCATGCCTTCAGTTAGCAGCACACCCAGGACCATCTGCTTGGTGTAGGGGCTCTGGGGGAATCTGTTGTTATAGTTTGCCTGCTCTACTCTCTTGGAAGAGCTGGGAGTAGGTTTGAGGGCCAGCCTTGTGGAGCCATCATTTTATACTGCTCAAATTGCATTTGGATTTGACATCTGTGTGGGTTGTGCCATAGCACGTAATAAAAGGACCAGAAGACTGCATAGCTGAGACTTTTGTACAGGGCTTGTAGATATGGGGTGCAAGCCTCTGTGTAGCAATGGAGGAAAATTGAGAGCTGGGCCCCTTCTAATCCTGGTTGTTTTGTAGGACCTGTGCAGAGCCTGATCTTCCCAGCTGGTTGGATGATCCCAGACTGATGTGCTTGTCCCCCTGGCAGCAGATGAGCTCCTTACGCATATGGGAAGCGGGAAGGCAGGCCATCTCAAAGAATAGTCTGTGGGTATGGGTGCACTGAGGCTGTTCTAAACCTTTGACCCTCAGTGACATATTCCAGATTCCTTCAAGTTAAAGTCTCCTTCCCTCCAGGCCTGAAAGCATCTTGTCTCCTGATTAGCCAGACAGATGTATTGCCTCATACAAAGCTGCTTTATATTCACAGCAATTTTCTTGATCTTCTCATTAGAAACTTCATTCCTCAGGCTTTGCAGCTTATGTTTTTGCTAGGCACTTAACATTGTTGATGGCGCTTCTGGTGTGATGGTGCTTTTCCTGTATTAGAAATTAGAAAGTCACACATTTGTTGGGCAATCCTTGCCCTAATAGATCTGGTAGCAGAAGGAAGTACAGCTGAGCTTGAAGCCTTTGAGCAGCGTTCTTAGAAGAGGTTCACCATACTGCTTCTGGAATACGAATCCATATTGAATCCTTCTCCTAGTTGTTAGAATGGCAAAGAAGCATGTAGCCTGAGCAGGAGCAGTGTTCCCATGGCATATACCCACCTTCACTGATGCAGGTGAGCAAAGGAGGTACCAGTAGCCGATGTACAGGACTCTGCCTGTCCAAACAGTACAGCTTTTCTTCTGGTCTCCAGCAAACTTGTGTGTACCAAGGGTTTGGAGGAAGGTGGGAATAATCGTGCTGTCTGCATCTTGCTATGTAGACAGCTTAGAAGCCCATTAAGCATTTATAGCTGCAATGCTTGCTGCTGTCACCTGAGTTAACTGAGAAGGTTTTCAGTCACAAGCTGTGGTCAGATATATATATACATATATATATATATAGCTCATATATATATATGAGCCTCCCTCTCACCTTTGGTTACACATGAATATCTCAAATAATCCTGGAGCTGAGGAGGGGCTGCTGAGCAGGAAAAAAAATGGAAAACAGTGATTCCTTCCTGAACATTCAATCCCAGACTAAATAAAGGGATTTATAAGCTGAATGATTGCACTCGTGCCCAGCTCTAGAGTCAGTTACTGCAGTCATGGCTAAGCTGGGGAATGTGTGTGTTTATGTAGGAGTGGGGAATTGAGATTAGCCTCACAGACTTAACACAAATGCCTTCCTCCTTGCCTGTACGGTAAGATGAGAGCGGGCCAGTAGGTGAATGTTGCATCCTGTTGTGTGGACCTTCACAGTGCCATTTTGGGAACTGACAATAGAAGTCTAATCCTTGCCCTGCAGGAGCATAATCCTCTTTACGTTCTCTGAAAAGATCCATGTGTAGTATAAGGGGTTGGAGGAAGCTGATTCAGGTGGCCTCCCTGAAGGGACTGATGACAGAAAAGCTGAAGCAGGTTCTTGCTTCAGTGCTCTGAACATAATGGTTGAGATCTATGGATAAAGGTCGGTTGTGTTCAGCAGAGCAGGATACTTCTGCTTTCCAGTGATTTTTGCCTTTCTGGAAGTCACGCTCTCAGCAGCCAGCACTCCCTTTCTTGTCCAAGCATTCCCTCAACATTCCCTCTTTATTGCACACCTCTTGCTCTACAGAATCTCATGTGACTGAGGACTGAGTAGACTTTTCTGTGTTTTTTATTGGCACTACAAGACAAGGCTTTATTTTTGATTAACAATGATGTTGTAATCAAGCTTAACCAGCTGTAGTTTGTATCCTTGTCTCCCTGCTGCTGGAGTTACTTAAGGCATAGCAAATACTGCTGCCCTCCTCTGCAGCTGCAGTTTGCCTGGGACCTGCCCAGAAAGTGAAGTGCTTTGTTCGTGGCACCAGTGTGACCCACTTAGCTGAACAGAGTTCATTAGAAGTGAAGTGTGATAAGGGAAGTACTCCGATAAGGAGTTTTTTGCAGGCTGTGTGGAGCTGAGCTGTGGTGAGAGGAAAAGGGCTGGCTGCTGACACTCTCAAATGCGATAGTGTCACATAGGCTCATGGTGTCATGGCCCCAAATATTCTCAACAGCCAGCTCCTGCCAAGCATGTGCACTGTGAGAAAAGGGGGGAAGAATATGAAACTTTCACTACTCCATCCATTGTCTTTTTCCTAGGACATCTCTACACAGCTTTCTGTGTTTTAGGGCAGCACAGTCCAGCTGTTCCAAGAGCAAAAACCCACCCTGTCTAGACCAGTCTCGTGTTAAATCAAAAAGAGCAAAACCACAGAAATGAAGGCATGTTAGGGATGTGGTTTGTCTCATGTTGGTCCAGGAGATGCATTAGACCCGTGAAGAGCAAACCTCAGTCATGCTCTTCTGTACAGGAAAGTATTAGAGGTCAAAGTTCATCCTGAGTCATCTATAAATCCTTTTTCAAACTGTGACTATTTGAAGAAATACTGCAGAACTTCTAAGTACAAGAATAAGGAAGACTTTTTTAACCTTCCTTCTTTACAGCTTCATGAGCAAGAACTTGCAGTGGCTTCTGTTTGTCTGCTTTGTTCTATCTTTGTTCTGTGTTCTAAGTCTCTAATCTTTTCCCTCTCTTTCTACAGGTCCTTCAGAAGCTTGGGAAAGCAGACGAAACAAAAGATGAGCAGTTTGAACAGTGTGTGCAGAACTTCAACAAGCAGCTGGTAAAATAATTAGAGATATGTAATTTCACCCTGGGTTTCAGCGTTAGTTTTTAATTATCTGCTGCAATAGGCAGTTAGAGCATGTTACATTAAATGATGCCATAGTCGTATTGAAGTGACCTACAATTCTTAATGGTCCACTCATGAGAAATCACACTCTCTTCCAAATCCCCTATCGTGGAGTGAGTATAAGCTGAAAAGTGATGCATATTTTGGACCAAAGTTTAGGGGAAAAAAAATACTTCAGCCAGAACAATTCCTTCAGTTAACAGCTACTTCACAGTGTAATTGGTTTGCTGGGCTGGACGCAGGGGTAAGGGAGAAACATTATTTTTTTCTGAAAGATGGGTAGGAGGGGAAACAGATTAGAATTGAAAAAACAAAATGGAACAAGAGTAAATTAAGTTCCTGAAGTGCAACAAAAGGTGGAAGAGAGATGAACAGAGCAAATGGAGAAAAAGAAATGTCCTTCCATGGATAAGATCTATATGCAACTTTCTCTCCATCTTTGCACAATCACTGAGTCAAGCTTGAATCCTCAGTCTTTTATGTTTCTGCTTCTGACTTGCATTCTAGCACACAAATATTTCAGTAGTGTAGCAATCCCTCCTCCCATGGACAGGAGTAGGATTACTTCTTGACCTGGGTGTGTGTTGTATCTGTAATGTTCAGGCACCCAGATGAGGGAAGGTTACATCAATTGCCCCAGGGAGTTTACAAGGCTGATTGTAACTTGGTGGGCTTGATACTAGGAAAAGTGCTGCTCTTGGCTCACAGCAGGAAGTGTGTGCCACCCCAAACTGCAGGTGGTGGTGGAGAAGGTCTTTAGACCCTTTGTGCCCTGGCATAGTTGGGGCTTTTTTCTGGAGCTGTTAGTGGCAGCTGCATTGTATCTGTTTAGACTCAGCAGATGTGGATCTGTGTCCCAAAATTGTCTGAGATGGGATTATCCACAGCTGAATATAATGAAAATCTTTCAGTCTGACTTGGACTTGTATTTAACCAGGGCTCACTACAGATTCCTGGAGACTTATGATCATTTTCTTGGCAGAGATGGTTGCTGTTACTTCAGAATTACATGTAACATCTCTGCAGCATGTCTACCCTTGGAATTCTCTAGTACACAGAGGAATACTGTTTGGCTACTTTCTGGGGACATAACATTACCAGATGTGACTGTTCCCTATCATTATTGAGACTGTCAGCAATTAGGGAATCTACTTTTTAAGGAAAAATGAAAAACTTAGATTCAAATCTGTTTGGTATGGATTTTCAGTTTCCAAAGCCATCAGTCCAGTGGTGCATTGAGAAGCGTAACGAAGAACTACTGCCTCTACACTCCTTACAGCTCAGTTTGTTTTCCCGTTTTGCAAGGACAGTCCAAACAATTTATTGGAGGATCCGGAGGCTGCTGGGCATTTTCTGCATGTTGTTTGTTGGTTTTGTTTTGACATGTGGTTTTCCTGTCGGTAAAATAAATGCAAGCAATACCTATTTCACAGTGCAGATCATAATAGTGAGTTATCTGGATTGTCATCTGAGATTGAAGAGGTGTTACGCTGATAAGAAAGGGGAAAAATCCTTTAACTGTATGTGTGTATATACAACCTTACTTTTGTTTTGAATGTATATACTACATGCATGTGGTGTGGTATGGCTGTGCGTGAGATCTCAGTGTCCTTTCCATACAGAATGTGCTCTAGTTGGAAGCATTAAGTCTGGAGGAAAGATGATCTTTCACTGCAGACCTGTAACAGAATAGCTGTTCTGTGGAACTCGCTGGGTTGCAACCAGAAAGGTTTTGAAACAGGAAGGGACTTTGAAAAATAGCCTTATGGCAGTAGCCTTGTTTGCTCAGTTGGTTAGAGGCTCCTCTGATTCTAAAGACTGTGCCGGGTCATGCTGGCACGCATTCTCTGGTGGTGACTGTCAGTGAATGGTGAGCAAGTCTAAAAATAGTTTACTCATTTTATAAGGCATCTTATAGTCCTTCCTGATTGTGGATGAGTGGAGAGAAGGGAAGGCACTGCATTTTCCAGATCATTCTCCATTCAAGTTGGTAACAGATATCACTCTGAGCTCTGAGTAACGAGAGCTTTTTAGCTCAGGCACATTGGATTGCTATGTGACAAATGAGCTGAACATAGCCGTGCTTCTGGGCTTCAGGGCCTACCATTGGCCCTCACAATGGATTATCTTTGGCAATAAACCTCCCAGCTTGTTCATTGTAAGGCCTTCTCTGTCCCAACATCACTTGTTCCCAGGCAGCAGCACACATAGAATGGTTCTTGGGGACCTGGCAGCAAGACATCTGAGGCAAAAGTGCAATGATTGAGACGTGCCAAGAATTGGCTTGTCTTTGCCTGCATCTGAAATACTCTCAGGAGTGAGCGAGCAGGAGGCTGGTGGCAGCCCTTACACCTGGCACTGTCTCATGTTTCTGTCTGGCAGAGCTGCTGAGTTTTGATACCATTCAGGAGTTGCCAGTCCTGTGGAAATTCAGCATTTCACACCAATTGCCTGAGAGAGAAGCTGCTGCTGGTGTGCTGTGCATCCATCTCTGCCTGGCTCAGCCTCAGCAGGGCAGGCTGTGCAGCTCTGAGTGTCCCTGTGGGGTTGCAGGTTTAATTTTTGCTCTTGTGCTGTAAGTTTGGCTGTGTCACACCTAAAAGCTTCTTTATGGGCAGAGAGGGTGCCATACACATAAGTAAACCCAAGAAGTACTGTTTGTAAAATTGAAATTGTTATTTAGCCCATGTCTAACTGTTACTGAAAAGGAAAGAATAAGAATGCAGTTACAACTGTTACATACACACCACTTCCTGGCATTGTGCTTTCCTTCTCACTGCTCCTCTGTGTCCTGAGGTCAGTGTTTGTTCTGGCAGTAGTGGGGTCTTAGGGTGAGTTGCCAACATCCAGCACTGCCAGCAGTATGATGCTCATCTCGATGATGTCATCATTCTCTTTCTAGGATCCAGCTGGGGTCCTTTTTGTATTTTTTCCAATGTGTTTTTAAGCTACATTCCATGTCTCTATTTCTCAAGTCCTCTGCTATCCTATGAGACTTGTATTCCTCTCATGAATCTCATTATGAGACTCATAACCCATTCTACATAAAATAATTGCTTGTTATTCCCATGTTTGTAAAACAAAAACTAAACAAAACCCGATGATGCTGTACCAACAAAAGTAACTAGAAGGAACACAAAGTAGCACTAGCTACCAACTCAATTAGGGAAGTTGCTGTTACTGCTAAGCCATGCAAAACAGAGCTACTGGCTGGTCGAGAAAAGTTTGGACAGATCAGGATTGATGCCTCTCTTCTGAGGCCTTGCAAATGGAGTGCAAGGCTTGTTGCAGAGAATGGCAGTACTGTATTCCATGGTTACAAGATGTCTGGTACAGTGCTCACAATTGCTAATTCCTGTGCAGTTGTCAAGTTTAGACTCAGAGCTGGAAAACCTGGGATGCTCTCTTCTTCAGCCCTGTGATAAGGGCTGTGGCTATCTATCTATCTATCTAAAGACACATTGGAAAAACATACAAAAATGTCCCCAACTCAATCCTAGGGAGAGAATTATGACATTTTTTCTTTTGAAGCTGGGAGGGGAAATGCTTTAGGAAAGCTGACTACTACTAAGAAACAGCTCTACTGAAAATTGCATCCTTAAATAGTGCTGAGTGAAAGTATGGTGAATGAAAGCACACACACACACACACACACACACACACACTCCTTCAATAAAACAAAAAATTGTGAAGAACTCCTAGAAATGCTGTTGTGGTTTTTCTCACAGTTATAAGTAATAGTTGATTCATTAGGTCTATGAAGAGAGAACTCTCCAGTCTTCCCAGCATAGCATTTCTTTTTTAAAATAAGCATCTTCCTGCATATACTGCCCTTGTATTTTACCTGGTTGTGTTATAGGCTTACAGGATTGAATTACACTGGTTGCTAGCATGGCAGTATCTGCTCACACATGGCTACACCTATGTGTTGCAGCACATCAGGCTTTTCACAGTGCACATTTCTTTTGTGTTTGATTAGAATAACTCACTGTGCTCACTTCCACATCAAAAGCCAGTGCTGTTATTCTGGTGCTAAGATTTTATGTCATCAGTGAAAGGATGAGAAATTAATATGTTGGTCAGCTAGAATTGGCACTGACCTTCCATTTTGGTCCTAGTTTTTCTTTCCTTTTGTGGATTTTTTTATTGTGAAATATGTATACTATTTATTTCTAATATCTTTACATTCTACATTTTAAAATGACTGTGCAATGGTGTTTCTTTCCTGAGCATCTTCAAGTTCAACTATACCTCTGTAACTTCCCTCTGCAAGCACTTAAACCTTGTGTTCTTCAATACCTTCACTGATGACCTTCCCTGCCTTAGAGCTTTTTAAAACCTCAAAACTGTGTTCAAATTTAGTGACTCTTAAAAATGATACAGCTGCATTATAAAAATATATAGAACTGAGAGAATTTACATACTTATTTCTTTTGTACCATTTCCCCTTCTGGACTGACATTTGCTAATTCTAGTCCATGAATTCTAGTGCTGCTTTCTTGCCGTGGGCATAATTGATGGAGCTACTGGTGGTCCTCTCTGTGTGGTCTTTGATTACTGTGGCATCTGACACTTTCTGATTGCACCACTACAAGGTTTCATCTGCCCAGCTTTGCACATTTACCTTAAGCTAGCAAAGAGCTCTGTTTACTTGCTCTATATTGTAAGACACCCTTAGGACTTTAGCAGCTGTTATGGCCGCTCTTCCTTTATTCTTGTATGCTCTTTGGGTCACTTCCCTATGCTTTTCTTGCCAACTAAGATCCAACTGTCTTTTATGAAGGTAGACAGCTTTTTGCTGTCCCTCATTTTCTTTGCTGATGGCGAAGTAGAAAAATAATAAACGTGAATTCATCCAGAACTTTTGGGGCAAGGAAATCAAATCAGAAACATTGTTTGGAAGCAGATGGATTTCTTCACAATGCTATACTAGCAATGCCATTTCAACAGCTGGACAGATTTAGCTTCTGCTTAGAAAGCACAGCTGCACCAAAAGCACAAAGGATCTGGGCAGGAACTCAGTTGAGTGAAGAGGTGGCTCTTTTGTAGGGAGAGCTGATAGGAAACATCTGCTTGTGAAGTTATTAGCTCTGAGGCAGCTGTCAGAGAAGTTCTGTGAGCTCTTCATCTCTGGAGTTGTCTTCAGCTGTCAATATTCATTGTACCGGAGGCCCCCTCAAGGTACAAACTGGGAAGGAAAATGAGGAATGGTCGTGGGGACATGGATCTGACTGTGCTCAAAATGGAAGAGTGATTGTATTGAGGAAGGTGTACGTGTATGCATGTCTGCCTAACTTTGCTGTAAAAAGTTCTTTCTAATCTGAGTTCTTCTGCAGCACTTATCTGTGTTGTCTGAAAGCTCAAGGAAGCAAAACTCAGACTAGTGTCTGGTTTTAATCTTTTGTTTCCCAGTATGCAAGGTCTGCTGTTGGCAGGCCACTAAGACAGTAAAGCTGAAGAAGAAAATTATTTCTTCATTTGCAAGCCCTGCAGTTTAAGTAGGATATTTGGTCAGGTCAGAGACCCCTTGTGCTCTCTTTGCACAGGGGTTTTTAATTAGAGTGTTACAGGAAAGTGGTGAACTAAACTTCTCCCAAAGCAGTACCAGACAAATGTGTCTCCTATAACCTGCAGACTCCTTTCAGTTAGATTTGTTGCACAGAACTACTAACCTTTTTCTTACAAACTAACTATTGTCTTTTGGACTATTGTATTGAAACATTAAAGCTTCAAAAGCAGTTCACAGCTTCACTGACACAAAGTTCATCAATAGTCTGGTGGCATTGTTGGCTGAACATGCATGCCAGTTACCAGTTGTGGACCTACCAAGAAGATCAGAGGATTGTGTGGTTGTCTTGTTAATGTTTGTTCAGGCTGGTTCAGGGCTGATGTTTGGCTCATCTGCAGGGTGAATTTTCTTTCCTTAGAAATGCTTGATTCCTCCCTCCTACTCTTTAAATGGGAAAATAACTGATGGTCTTCTCCTGCTATTCACAGTCTGAAGGCACGAGGCTGCAGAAGGATCTCCGAACTTACTTGTCTTCTGTAAAAGGTAAGATCAGCATATGCAGAGGTGTTTCCTATCCTCAGGCATGGGTTTTAGAATAGAAAGAGCAGTCATTTGGAAGAGACCTTCAAAGGCCAATCAGTCCTGACCTTTCCAGAGCTAACCAAAAGCTAAAGCATATTAAGAACAGCATTGCCTATTGAACACTGGCAGGCAGGAGTCATCAACCTTCTCCCTCTAAAGAAGCCTGTTTGAGTGTTTGACTGCCCTCATGGTAAAGACATTTTTCCTAATGCTTGGTCTGAACATAGTGTTTCCCAAAACCAATGGCTTGCAAATGGTAGTCAGGTCTACCCAGCTCCGAAATGGTGCTCTGGAGGCAGTGCTGTGTGGGTGCTCACAGTGTGTGTAGTTACTGAAATGCATGATAGTGTTTTCATGGTCCTGAGTGAGGACTTGAACTGTACAGACAAATGCAGAAGAGGTCGTCCTTGTCTGGTTGGGGGTCGCTTCAAGAGTTTCTCAGACAGGATGGGGTTGTGTTTTAATGCTGAGCTGGTGGTGCTCTCTTAACAGATAGATTCTCATATCTTCTGCCTGGGGAAAATGAACACAGAATAGTAAATGTGACTGCATTCTTAGTTCCTTTTTTTCCTGTGATTACTTCCATTTTTGTGTTATTAAGGGGCAGACATTCAGCAAGTCCCATTTTAGCATTTGTTGAAGCTTATTCAGTGCTGCTTGCATTGAATTTCATGAAGGGATAAGGGATTAACTGTTTCCTTGTTTCTGAGGCAGTTGTCTCTTCTTTCCTAGCTATGCATGAAGCCTCCAAGAAGCTGACGGAGTGTTTGCAGGAAGTTTATGAGCCGGACTGGCCTGGGAGAGATGACACAAATAAAATAGCAGAGGTAAGACTCAACGGAGGATGTAGACTCACTAGGCTTGGAGATAAGGAAAGGAGATAAGCTTTGGAAACTGCATTAGTGAACTGAATTCCTTTAGATGTGCATCTTTGCAGTAGGAATCAAAGAGACGAGGTGTTGGGAAGAAGGGATGGCTGAGGGGGTGTGGCCTGTATTTGTTTCCCAGACTCCTGAACACTATGAAGAGCCCTGTACTTATGCATACAAACAACTTTGTTCTCTCAGCAATGGCTAAAAAAGGGCAGAATAAGCCAAAAGAGAACCTGTAATTAAGTAACTGGGTATGTTTTTCATTCTCTCTGCAAGAGGAATGGGAATATAAATCGATTCCCAAAGCATGATCAGAGCAGCTGTTGTGTAGCTGCGATCAACCTCCCACTCATAGCACTACCACCAGCTTCTGTATTTTACTTGCCACTTTGACTGGGCCATGTGTCACCGCAGCCTGCTCTTCTCCTCATCGTTTGGTGAGGTGATGCCTGTCCAAATTTGCCCAGGTGTTTTCTGTGGAGTGTGGGGCACAACGCATCATTTGACAGCTTGGATCTTCCTTGGCATTTACGTGCAGTGGTCCAGCTGGAGACAGACATGCTCTGCTGTCTTGTTCAGCTGTTCAACTGAACAGCAGCTGTGGCAGTTCAGCTCTGCCATGAGGCTGCAGCTGTTTGTGGCAGCAAGGAAGGCACAGGGAGGAAAGCAAGACAAAGACTGTTCCCTTCCCTGTATTTTCCCTGCAGAATTCTCTCTTGAAATAGTATTTCCATCTTACCCAGGAAATACTGTCTTTAAAGCAGATAGAATTAAGCAAAACCAGGATGTTTCCAGGTCAATTCTTTCATTAATACAGAAACTATATTATGAGGTGTTATTGCAGTAAATGGAGATGTAATTCAGCTGGTTTGGCTTCACATTCTCTATTGGCCTCGTTTCTTCTTGAGCTACCATGGTGCCTCCTAGAGGACTGTCCTTTCTGAAAACTTGAGCCAGAGGGGCTAAAGGGAGCAAGAATCCTGAGACCTAACTGCAACTCCTCTGAGAGTAGGCAGTAATATTTTCAGCCTCCATCTTCCCATTTAATGTCTGTCTTGGCTTCTCTCCTTTGGGAAAAGAGAACTGGAAGAAAAGTACTATTCCTGACCAGAAAAATAACACCCAAAAATTTCTCCATAACATGGGCATTTTTTCTGAGTAGTTTTGCCAAAACCATTTGGCCAAATGGAAAAACAGGAAGTAGAAGTAATTTCCACTTAATCCTGGTTGTTGATGGGAAATTAGCTTGACTAAGAAAAATAAAGGATAATGTATGTGTGGCTTAGAGAGCTAGCTTTGAAAAGAACCTCCAGGAGGCTGTGGAGGCAGGTGGTGAGGGCTGAAGAGTGCTGTGATAGCATTCTGCTGTTTATTATATTCCAGAGCTGCAATACAGTGAAGGAGAAAACAGTGCAGTGGTGTCAGGTGTCCCAATTTTGTTGCTGCTGGAGGAAAGTGACTTGGGAGGAGGATATGAACGGAGCCCTGACCTTCATCTTCCCTTCTGCTATATGGAGTTGGGCTAGTTTTGGGCTAGCACTGCTGGGGAAAAGGCAAACCCTAAAAGGAAGGTTTCTGAAGGATGCTGTATCCTCCAAGTGGCTCCCTGAATTAGCAGCATCAAGCTGCCTTTTCTGTTTCTACATTTCTGCCATGACCTCACTTTTCATCTTACTTTTCTGCTTCTTTGTTTTTCCAAAGAAATGACTGTTTCTTAAGAGCTCTGGGGTCTGAAATTACTGACTGTAGCACTTGCAGAATGCAAAGCTCTGTGCTCTGAATAGTTAACTCATTGCTTTTGTTTTTCAGAACAATGATCTCCTCTGGACAGATTTCCATCAGAAACTGGTGGATCAGGCTCTTCTGACCATGGATACATACCTTGGCCAATTCCCAGATATCAAAGTAAGATTCTCTTTAAGTCTTTGATCTAGAGTCATTGCAGATGAAATCTCATAGGCATTAGTTCTTTGCATCCCCATGTTTTTTAAAAAGGTATGTGTGCTGTTGCAAAAGTTCCTATTAGAGCAGCCAAAGTCTTTGCAGCTCTGGGTTGTATGAAAGTACTATTTTCTCCATTAGGCTTGAATGAAGAATCCAGGGGAAAGATGCTGAAAAAAAAAACCCTTAAATGTATAATGAGAACCTGTAAAAAAAATCCTGATTATATCACAGTGTAGGAGAGTGGTGTCAGGAGCGGCTCACCAAGCTCTCAGTTTTTTCAGTCCTTTGTTATTTTTTAATTTCCCTGTAAGTACAAAACATTGAGGAAACAGTTAGTGGCAAATATACTTTATAGATAGAGGCCAGCGTGAAGGACAGATTTCTTTGTGTTCCCTGAAGTCCTGCTGTGCTTATAATCAGCTCTTTGCAGGGAAGGAGGAATGCTGATATAGGTCTTTTGGTGGGAGATCAACCTGGGTTTGAATGGTGTCCTGTAAATTCCCCTTCCCCTGTAGTCATCTCTCCATTTGTTTTGGGAAGGTTATGCAGGAAATGTCTTCACCATATGGAAGCACTAGTAATGATATCACCACATGGAAGTATCAGCTTGGCTTCTTTCCAATGAAAACAACCCTTTTCCCACCACATGGTTCTTAAAGAGTTTGTCAGTATTTGTTGCTTCAGGAGGATCGTGCTGTATCGAAGGGAGGCAGGACATAGGCTTGTAAAATGAGCCCTAAGCAGCAATGCCATTGCCTCCTGGAGCTCCTTGTTTTTGTTTCATTTTTCCAACCTTTTCTGTTCCTGGAAATGTGAGGTGGGGAAGGGCTACTGCTTTCCAGCTGTTAAAGGCTGTAGTGCTGATCATACCCTGTAGTGTGATTCCCATATGTATCTTAGCAGTGCAGAGACTTGTGTGCTGCTGCTTCTTTAGTGGGCTCTCTGTAGGTTCAGACTTCTGCCCTGCTTCTGACTAAATTGCATTTTATCAGCCCTAGTGACTGTGCACTGGTTAGTAACAGCAGTGTCATGTTTCTTCCATGCTTAGCATCTTTGGGATTTCATAATCCTGAGGTTGTGCAGTGTGATTTTAAAAGGAGTGTGAAACTTGAACCACCCAAATTCCACCAAAACTCAAGGGATGAGCCAATGAACACTCACTGATCCTTTCTGACTTTGGAATGGGTCAAGAGATAACTGTTACTGATATCACAATCTTCAGGTGATGCTCTAGAATATCAGAAGTTAAAGTTCTGGTGGCATGAAGGAAAGAAGAAGTAGTCATGTATAATTAATGAAATACTTCAGTTGCTGTGGTAATAGTTTTGTTTTGTTTGACACAAAAACCTTTTTTTTTTTTTTTTTCTTTTGCTTTTCCTGGAATTCTGGTGTTAGCGTGATGAAGAAAGATGATGGAGAGAAAATGATTTTAATTTAGTTAAGTGAAGGCCTGTTTTTTGTTAATGGCCCAGTAACAAATGTGTGTTGCTAGATCATGCATGTGTTACTTGTTTGTTAAATTCTAACGTGTTCTGAATCTTCTTCTGCTGTTCTGATGGGGCTGGAAAAATTCCCTTGAATTTTTTAGGTTTCCTACAGGATCTACAGCAGAAATGTGAAAACATACTATTCCTTTAGTAAGGAAGACATTTTTAATGTTTGCTGGGGGGAAATAAAACAGTCTCTGCCTTTTGCAACTTGAAGAATGGGAGCAAAAAGAATTCAGGATCCTTTCTGTGCAGGTCAATATCTCTAGCTTTCTGAAGGACTTTTGTATAGTCTGTTATGTAGTGCTTCTGAGTGAGTTTTTGATTGTGATTGTGGAACACGTAATGACAGTGCAGGTCTCTGCAGTGAGCCCAGAGAATATGAACCATAACCTGTTTTCTGACTAGCTGTGGGGTTGGAAAATGTCTGTCTTACACTAAAACTGGTGCACTGTTTCTACCAGGTTTGAAAACAAATATCTGCAAGAAAAAAATATTTTTAAAATTGAGGTTCAAATTAAGATGGATATATTGTAAGAAATAAAAACATCAGTTGAAGTTCAGCTTCTGTCATTGGTGGTGAGTAGCTACAGCTGTCCTATAGTCATACAGAAAACCTTGCAGGCATCCAGAACTGGGCTAAGTCCTGTTACTGCCATCACAGACAGTTGCACAATCAGTGAGTGCTCCAGAAGGACTTGCTGGATACTGATTCCTTGCAGCACTTCCATGTGTGCCATTCTGACCAAAGGAAGGCATTCATTCCCATAGATCTCCCACTTGGTCGTGTGTTTAATCTGGACCGTGTGGAAGATGCATTAACTTGCATCTTGGAGACATCGGTGCTGGAAGCCCCCTCCTACAGCCCATCTCGGTGCCCAGCTGGCAATATTTCTCAAGAGGAGTGCAGGCTGCCGCCATGGGAAGGTGTCTTTTGCTGGCTGTGGCTGAGGACTGGATCAGCTTCTTCGTGATTCCATTCTTGGAGCAAGCTGAGTGCTTTGACATTGTCTGGGTTTGCGTGTGGCTGAGATCCTGCAGATTTCTGTGACTCACGCAGTGCTGCAGCAGTGTTCACTGAAAGCTTAGAGGAGCATGTGTGGGAGACGTGCAAACTGGTCCCAGCTGGTCTGGCAAAGAGATCAACCCTGAGTGTGGTTTTGCAGTTTATCTGCAGGAGTCTGGGGAGAAGAGACCACATCTCCCTGCCAAGGGCTGTGGGGAAGATTTTACTTTGCAAGTAAATCCTTGATGCTGATTCTTCATCTTGCAATTTCAATTTCCCCGAGTTGTATGATTAATTTGAAACCTTCCTGGCTCCTTTGTGTCCTCTTCATTCAAGCTCTTCAGTTAGTCTTCAGCTTGCTGATCACTGACAGGGCATTTGGCTCTCTGTGCTACAGCTGGGCTGGGAAGCCGTGTGCTCTGACTTATATCATCTGGGTTGTTTGTAGGGGAGCACAGGGGGAAAGGGCAGTGGATGGTTTATAGCAGAGCAGCCTAATGGGCCTGAGTCTCTTGGCACTTCTCTTGCTCAATAGCTAGTTACAGAGGACCACTGGTCATGACCGTGGTCACATCAGCTGATCCATACTTCTGTCTGGATCTCCTGTCGCAGGGTCTGAAATGCTGTCATAGGCATATCCTGAGAATGTGGAAGAATGCTTTTGCTGTGCTGGCAGCAGAGATGCCTTCTTGTGTTGAACCATCTTTTGAGCTTCTGCATGAGCTGGGGCTATGGACTGGTTAGTTAGAGAGTGGCAGCAGCCCTCTTCGCCCTGAAAATGAAGAGACAGGTACCTGCAGGTTGCAGGCATCTGGTAGCACTTAAGCAGCAACTGAACTACAGCTCTGAAAACATTAATGTCATTCAGAGGTGGGGCTGTTGTTGTATAGATCTGTTTGTCTTCCCTGGCTGGATGTTCCTGAGCAGCTCCCTCCAGGGTGGTTGTTGCCATACATGGCTCCTGGGCAGCTTTTGTAGGATATCCAGTGGAAGTCCTCGTGCAGGCAGAGCATGAAGCTGGATGAACAGGTACAAGCAGGGAAAGCTGAGGGGATGAGAGGGGGATCCTAAGATTGTGGTTTTGGCTGCTGGGTTGTCATAACTCTTTTTCTCCTTCTTTTGTAGTCTCGCATAGCAAAGCGAGGAAGGAAGCTTGTGGATTATGACAGTGCCAGACACCACTTTGAAGCCCTGCAAACTGCAAAGAAGAAGGATGAAACCAAAATTGCGAAGGTAAAGCAAACAGAAGGATGTGCAACTGTCCTTTCATTTGGGAAGTCTGGTTTTTGCTTAATGAGCAGGTGTAAAGCAAGCATGTACCACTTCACTGGGTATTCTTTGTTCAGAGGGGTGTTATGGTGAGGTTTGGCTAGGTGTTTCCTTCTCACCTGTTCAATTCTCCTAGAAGGCAGGATGCGTTCTGGTGTCTCAGATCACACCCACCATCATCAGTTGGGCACTTGTCAGCATCACCGCAAGGCCCTGACGTGTTTTCTCAGGTGTTGCAGAACCAGTATCCTCTATTGGAATAGCATGTGCCCCTCTGGGGGAAACAAAGCCTTGCAATACCACAGTAAAACTTGCCAGCTTGTTTGCTTTTTAGGGCTCTGTCTCCCCATATTAAAGCAAGAGTGACTATAAGAGTTTGAGTGTTTCTTGAGGTTGGTGGCATTTCTGAAGTCCTTTGATACTCTAACCTGTATTTTTAACCAGGCTGAGAAGTGTTGGCACCCTTTGCTTTGCAGTTCAGGTAGGAAAGATTAGGGCTATGTGAGAGGCAATGGTATATCTATAACATGGAAAGAATAAAGATGCTTCTCTCCCCAGGCTAAAGATTTGTGTTTAATGTCTGACAGTATTTTATTTTTATGCTGCCAGTCATCAGTCACCTGCTCTCCTAGCACATGCACTGTGATTAATCCTGACAAACAAAGAGGAGAATGATTGATGGCTCAGGTGTCATTGCATCATTTGTGTGGCAAAGTGATTCATGGTTATGTATGCAAGGCATGAGGCCCAGCCAGTCATGTTGTCTGTTGAAAGCCATACTGCAGTGTGTGCAGGGGTAAGAGAGGTATTTCCATGGGGCGTGGTATTGTTTTTGGTATGTGCCTCTGGGATCTTTGATGCAGTGGCAGTGTGGTAGGAATTCATTTACTCTGATTGGTAGCTGGTGGTCTGCACTGATCTTTGTCATTGCTGCTCTCTCTCATGCTGCCACGACTGCTTGCAAAAAATATGTTTTTATTGAGGGATGGTTTGTTGCTCTTTAGTTAACATATGGAAAAAGTAGTACAGGTTGAAGAGTGAAGTGTTGCAGTTTAGGAGATGGTGCTCTGTTCCTGATTCAGCCCATGCAAGTGCCTCTTAATACTTTACTAGACTTCTTGTGAGCAAAAATGAGTGTCTGATCACATCTTTCTCCCTCCTGTGCTGTAGGCCTTAAGTCCAGGCAGTGTATCATCTGTGATGCATCACTGTAGCCTGATCCTGTAAAGACAGGAACTCTGAAAGTACCCCAAAGCTATGTGCTTGTGCTCTTCCCAAAGAGGCAGCCCAACTTCTTGATCCCACAGCTGCTGCCGCCTGCTCAACTCTGCTGAGCCTGCCAGGGCAAATTGTGCACTGTGACTGTAGGGAGTTCACCTCTTCATCCCTGTGACTGCAGTTTTGCGACCTGTGAAGTAGGGATGTTTCAGTGTAAGGTACTTTGAAATGTGATGATGGGCCCAGAGGGAAGATAAATTTTGTTTATGACACAGCATACGAATGCAAACTTAGTTGTGTGATGTTTCATGGTATTATAGTAACACGAGCAGCCTTGGGAATGCCTTTTGGAGATATGCAGTCTCTTCTTGTTCTTTAATATACGATATTCTTTTCCCAGCCAGGACTCCTGCCACTTATTGCTAAACTCACAACATGCCATTAAAATAAACTGCTGTGGACTTTCAACTGTTGCAAGTAAATAAATGACACGATTAATTAATCCTGACCTCTCTTCAAGGAGCTCCCACTTCACAGCCATGGCTTGGAGTAGAGTTGTCTGTGTGCTAGGCCACTAACAACAGTTATCTGTTGCTCTTTGCAGCTGCCCGGCTAGTCTACAGTATCCCAGCCCACACTGGAGCATTAATTACTGCTAAACTTGGCATGCTTCAAAGGATTCATAACTGATCAATCCCAGGATGTTTGTTTTATTCCTATCGCCTTGGTGATACTGGTTTGACCCAGCCTCTCAATACAGTCTCTGTGATTTTAATTTTTTTTAATCCCCAAAACAAAATATATGTTTGTCTCTCTCTTGTATTCTGTTTTTTTCTCTTTTCACTCAAACATGCTCCCATCCCCAAGCCTGTTTCGCTGCTTGAGAAAGCTGCGCCTCAGTGGTGTCAAGGGAAGCTACAAGCTCACCTCGTTGCGCAAACTAATCTGCTCCGAAATCAGGTGACTGCTGATTTACCTGGCTCTAACCCTGCATGTGCTGTCTTGGGCTCTAGATTGTACTATGCTACTAATGTCTAGGCAACGTTCACTCTGGTCCATGTGTTAAGCCTGTCCTTAATGCTCCTGCGCGGCAGTGGGCACACAGAAGTTGCTAACCAGTGACTGGTCTGAATCTGTGCCTGCCCTGTTGATTTCTGACCAAGTGCATTAACACTAGGCTATTGTTTTCCCCCCATAAAATGAGATGAGGATGGAGAAAGGCTATGGAATAACGCCAAGATGGAGGGGGGTGTAGTGTAGTTCCTCCAGTTATTCATTTCTTCTAAATGAAGCAATCGATTTTTTACTGTTGCTGTTTAAGAAAGAAAAAAGAGGGAAACACTGAAAAATTGGCTTCTTAACTTCTGCTGTTGAGTAAAGCCGGAAATAAAGCATTGCTTCAAAAACAATTTCTGTGGCAGCTGAGTTAGGTTGCAGTACTCTCCTATGGTAAAATCCAAAATCATCACTGGCTTAGCTTTGCTGGTCTGAAAAAGCCATTTCCAAAAACTCAGAGGTTCAGTCTGCATAGAAGAGGTGGATTCAGCCCAGGGAATTTGTACCCCTCACAGTATACCTGGGAAACTCCAGGTGGATGTCATGGTTGCATTACATGGCAGAAATTGGGAAATAGGTTATAGCATCTTGAGGGAAATGAGTAGGGAAGTAAGAGTAGTCCAGATTTCAGATTGAAAATTTCCTAGTAGTTCTGGAGAGGCACAGCCTCCTGATGAAATTTCCCTTGGTATCTATCTTGGAGCTCAGAACAAGAACGAAAGCAGTGAGAAGAAAATGTTATCAATAGGCAAAGGAATAGAAGTCGTTACTCAGACAGAGAGCACGAGTTACCTGCTGACAAGGCCCTGGTCTTGTTCAAATGCTTGTACTTTTTCCATGTCATGGTAAATGAATTGCAGTTTGGAAATACAGGAAATAAGAAAACTGACCTTATAGAGCACCTGGGATTTTCCGTCACTTTGTGATGGAAAATCTAGGAAAATACTAGGTTACCACATAAATAATGCCTAGGGAAGGAACAGCTGTGAGCAGTCCTGCTTAAGATGCATAGCAAAGTGAGGAAATAAGTATTCATTCTCCCTGGAAGGGAGAAGGACGTTTGGCAGGCTTCCCAAGGCTTTCCCTGTGCCTTGGGTATGCTGGGAAGGATCTGTTTGGTTCTGGCTCTTGACTGATCTGTTTAGCTGGTGGTACTTCTGGAGGACTAGAAAGGTGGTAGAGGATATTTTAGAAGACACAGATAAATTGGTTCTTCCTCTTCTCAAGCTGGCTGGTGTGACTGGGAGCAATACCACCTCCCACAGATTACTAGCAGAAACAGCATATACAGGGGCTCCCTCATTCATTTCACTGTGATCTCAGTGTGCTGTGTAGTTAATTGATAATTTTAATCTGCTGGGTGACTTTGCCCTAAAGCAGGTAAGAAGGGATGTATGTCATCTTTCTAGCGGCTCTATTGTAGTGGCTTTAATCTGCTAAGTAGTGTTAATAATTTCAGTCACCCTGTGTATTTTCAAATCAATTTAAGTCCTCTAAGTTGTTCCTCTTTTATTCCTTACGTAATACTATTGCTAACCTTAAATTTTTGTCTTTCCAGTTATGGGAGGCTTCTTTTTTTTTTTTATTTTTTTATGTGTAGCCTGCAAATTTCAAGAAGGATGATGTGTTTGTGCTCTGAAGCTGTAGGTTTCCAGGCTTAGCAGGCAGAGAGCTTAAAAAAGAGAAAAGCTTCAGTTTTTGTATTCACCCGATTCTTCAGACTAAAGGTGTTAATGGCAACCCTAAATCTCATTAAGCTCATGATAAAAGCAAGAGGGCTGATGACACTGCATTTATTGAAGAGCCTCAGAGTGTTAAGTCCTGCAAAGATTGCTTCTGTTTACCAGCAGCTATGTTGCTTTCTCTTCTAATTCCTCTTACTTTACAACCTTTAAGAAAAAATGGGGGCAGCAATACTTATTATTTCTAGTATTAAATTAAAAAAAAAAAAAAAACAAAAAAACAACACAAAAGCAACTCCTTTCAGCATTCAGATTGCTGGCTTTTGGGGCTTTTAGAAGAAGGTCTCCGAGGGATTTCTGTAAAAATCTACTGGGAGGCTTACTACTGCAAACTCGCAGTTACAAATTTTGGTGACAGTACTTTTTGAAACAAAGAGGAAAATAGCTTAGAACAGCAAATTCTTGCCTTTTTACTAAGCACTCTGAAATGCTGACTTCAGACCAGGAAGGCCATTCTGGGTGCTGTTGTAGTGATAGCAGAGCAGTGTTTCTCTCCATGGAGGAGAGCCATTGAGCTGGGTCCTGGTCCTTGCTCCCTGCTGGGGAGAAGAAAGTCTGGTAGAGACTGATGGGGCTGAGGTGGATGCCCTGTGGTCTTCCTGCCTCCTTCCTCTTGGAGGCTGTCTGAACTATTTACTGAGCAGTGTATAACTACCACAGTGTGGTGTTTTAGGAGAAGTGATTGCCAGTTTGCTAAAAGCAGCAGGCTGGAAATTGCAGGATGTTCATGAGATGCACGGTGATGGGATACACAACACAGCCATCCCACTATCACAGCTGAGCTGGCTGTGCTTAGCTCTCAAAGCTGTAGCTCGAGGTAATGTCAGGAAGGCGTCTGTGTTGTGTAGCTCCTGCTCAAACCTTTTCAATTTCAGACAGTGAGAGAAGAGGAAGAATTTTTAAGATCATGTTTCATGGGCCTGGGCCTTCGGTCCTGTGCCTCAGTTCTCCATCAGGATGACAAAGGTGATAACTGAAACAAAAGAGCACAGATGTGTAATGATGAGCTCTGCCTCTGAAGCCTATGTTTTTCCTTCCTTCCTCACAAGTCAACCTCATCTGTCTGCTAGGAAAGTAACACAGTAGCAACCCAGGAGGCTCCTGGAATGTATTGAGGGTAATTTATTGAGCCAGGTAATAGACAGCCCCGCCAGGGAGGATGTAATACTGGACCTTTGGCTCACCAACACAAGGGAACCGATTGCTGACATCAGAATTGGAAACTGCCAGGGCTGTAGTGACCATGCAGTGGTGGAGAGTTCATGCTAGTGAGGGATATCAGACATACTGGGTGTAAAAATAGGATGCTAAATTTTAGGAAAGCTAAATTCCAACTCTTCAAGCAGTTAGTCAGCAAAAATCTCTGGGAAACTGTTCTCAAGGATCAGGAAATGAAGCAGATCTATGATCAGTGAATGCATTAGAAGCTGTCTGCCTTATCTGGTGTCAGGACCCTTGCATCTAAGAAAAATCAACCAGAACTGGCTAGGGAGTGCAGTGTCTGGGAAGGAGCACTGGCTGAGCCACGGGGTTGCTGATTCCTACAGCTGTTCTGGAGTGAACGTTGCCTGTTGCTGATTTTGCCTTTACCTTGGTATGTCACTACTGATACATTGCTTTCTAGGTTCTTTGACCTTCTGAACAGGTAAATGAGAGGGGGAAAGACTGGTTAATGTTCAGCATGTCTGAAAAACTGGTGGAATACAGTTGTGCCTCATCTCCCAGCTAGCCCATCTCCTGTGTTGGCTCTGATTCTAGTCTAGAGTTAAGATAAGCTGAAGGATGGACTGGGAGATTTTTTTTCCCCCTCTCTTTAAAATGGCTGAATTAGAAACATTCAGTCGTCAGGGGGGTTTAAAGAAGAGTAAGTCTTTATGATAATCTTTTCTGATCCTGCATAAACTATGTCTCCATTTAAATGGGCTCTTTTGTTGTTTTATGCAAGCTTTCTCAAAGTGCTGTTTTTCAGCAAGTATAGCAGCATATTACAAGGGATTCTAGATAGAAACATCCTGATACCTTCTCCCCATGCCTGTTTCTTAGAGGGTTTGCTTAACTTTACAGTTAACATTATACCACTTGTGGTGTTATTTTCTGGGGGAAACAATCTATTCCAATCATGACTACAAAGAGCCTTTGGCAGTAATGCGTGATGCTCTGAAAGGTGGAGCTAGATGGAAAGTGGGAGCTTCTGTGGCTGGCTTCTAAGTCAGGCAAGAGATTGAGAGCTTGAAGACTCCATGCAGCTCTGTGAGAAATTGGACTTTGAGCCACATGATGTTTTTTAAGTCCTTTCTCCCGTCAGTCCTATCTTTGTGTAGACCTGTCACTAAAGAGCAGTAAGCTGTGGGTTTCTTTATTTAAGCTGACACAAAGATGATAAAATACAATTTTGTAGAAGGGTGAGAATCTGACTGGAGGCACAAAGAGAGATCCAGTTCCCACGCTGTTTGGAGCGTGTTGTGACATTCCTGCTGTAGTCACACACAGAAGTAGGCAGTCATAGTAGCTTTCTTTATTCCTTTTGCTGTTGCAAATCAGATAATACAAACATTTTACTTAGCAAGCTTAGGGTTGTAAGCCAGGACACTGAAAAGAGGAAGAAGCTACCCAGGACAAATATGGGAAGGGGAACGTGTTTGTTGCTGATGCTTGCTGTCATCAACAGAAGCCAGGATCATCATTTTTGACTCTGAAATGCAGAGGAGTTCATGCAGTATCATTGGGGTCAAATAGATCAGATCAAATTTAAACTTTCGACTTGGACTAAGAGGTCTTGTGCAAGGCAAGTTTCCTTTGGTGTTGGTAGTCAACAGCCAGCCAGGTTTTGCCCTTGTATTAGATCTTTACCAGTATGAGTATGTTAGGCTGCTGAAACCAACACCTGCTGCTCAAGCATTCCCTACCCAGTCTCCTGCTGCTGCAGCTCATGCTTTACATACCCTTCCTTGCTTCTCTGCTCTAATCTGTGAGAGAGATATCTCAGTCAAGGTTGCAGACCTCTTCCCTTCCTCAGAAGAGGCAGTGCTTTGGAATAACCTTACTTAAGCAGAGTCCTCACAAGGAAGGACTCTTCATCAACACCTATTGGGATGGATTTCAGCTCTTTTGGAGACTGAGCAAGGGGCAGGTTCCACTCTATCTTCATCTGCATTTGAACCAGTGGCTGAACTGCCCGACCAGGTCCATTCATTTTTTGGAACCAGGGAAATGTATAGAACTTGGAACACGTTAATGGATGTTTCAGTTACCTTCTGAGTATCTGAACAGGAATCTCCATTGAAAGAAACCCTGAGGGTAACCCAGGCAGTCTGAATGGGCCCATGCTAGTGATGCAACTCTTGTTCCTGGGAGATTCGTTTGGAATGGGGATTACCCCATCCCAGTATTTTGCTTGTTCTCCAAGAAAAGTCAAGAGTCACTATTATCCCAGCCCTCCGAAATACCTGTCTGTGCTGGAGCTTACTCTCTCCCTTCTCTGTTATTAAGGCTGAAGAAGAGTTAGTAAAGGCTCAGAAGGTGTTTGAAGAAATGAACATTGATCTGCAGGAGGAGCTGCCTTCACTATGGAATAGGTGAGTGCTGGAAGTTTTCTCAACAGCTGGTTGGAAGGATGTGAAGACTTTCAGCTTTTTCACAAACCTTCCTGTACGACTGTTCTCAGTTGTTCTCTTGGGCTGGTTTCTGCTCTTGCTTTGTGGATCATCTCAGAGAGTCTGTTCTGGGATTACCTCCAGCTGGGGAGATCTAGGGAGCACCCACTGAAGCAGCAGTTTTAAAACAACAGAGAGGGTGAGAAGATGGTTTGCTGCTCTTTGGATACTCCTTCTGGGTTTATACAGTTGGGTGAAAAAAAACTTAATGGAGGGATCGTGATGTGGGCTGCCCTTAAACGTGCTCCACATAAGACCCAGTGAAGAACTGGTGGTTGCAACTGTATTCCTATTGTGATCTATTTAACAAAATACAGCCTGGCTGAGAGAGGATGAAGACTTGAGAGATTGGAATTTTGCTATACTTATGATTGTGCTGATAAAAAGGTGAGAGAAGAAGCAGACAAAGCAACAGGGAGCTCTGAGAATGAAATATAGGAGCTGACATACAGGGAAGGAAGGGAAAATCTGCCTAGGAGTGCCCTAGCTGCTTATTTTCAAATGCAGTAGCATTGTTTGGGTCAGCCACCTCCACACCTGCCTCTCCCATTTGTCAGAACAAGTTCAGATTCTACCCTACTTGTTCTCCTCCTCACCTTGAGCATGTTTGCCTCATGCCTGGCTTTTGTTCCATCACCCCGTCCACACTTCCTTGCAGCCCTTCTATTCCTGTATGTACCAGACCTGGCAGAGTTGAATTCATGTGGGAACAGTGAGCAGAAGGTGTGAGGAGGGGCATAACTGAAAGCCTTTGGAGAGCGTTGTGTCCATTAAGCTTTTCTCTCTTTCATTTTCATTTGGCAGTCGTGTTGGTTTCTACGTCAACACATTCCAGAGTATAGCAGGCCTAGAAGAAAACTTCCACAAAGAGATGAGCAAGGTAAGGCAACTAACAGTTTGTTCTGCTAACACACTCTGTCCTCACTGTTATTTAACAAGCTGAACGGTATGGCTGGAGAGGAAAGAGCAGCTGCCCTGTATAAAAGAAAAATGTTTAGAAAAAAAGAGAGGGTTAACAACACGGGAGAAGGTCTGTCTGAGATAGCGATATGAAGGCACAGAACATGGGTAAGAGACCACAAGGACCATGCTGCAGTGAGAGTGTGTGTCACTTGTCTCATTTGAAGATCCAGAGAGGGGAGTGTGGCAAATTTTGGCCTTCTTTTGCTTCCTTTCTCTGTTTCTTCCAAAATCTGGATCTGTAAACTTTAACCAGGGCACTCAGCCTGGCATCTGTCCACTCCGCCCACTGCCTGGCAGCAAGTTGCTCTGAACCTTCAGCTAGCTGTGGGGATAGAAACATCAGGGAATCTGTCAGTCTTCATGTCAGTGCAACGTGAGACTGGACTCCAACTCAGCCATTATGAAGGCCCTTCCCAGCAGTAATTCACTGCTTTGTCTTCTTTCCTGCCCTGTGACCCAAAAAAAGGCATTTGATTGCTTAGTGTGACCTTTGCGTGAGTTACCTGTGTGTCATGGGCTGGTGGCAGCTGGATTTGTGTTGTGTGCCAGCACCCAATAGGAACCTCAGAAGTAGTCTGAGGGAAATCCTCCTAGTGCCACTTTCATTTACAGGTATGTTTTTACTGTTAGTACTCTTAAAAGCTGGAGAAGCCTAGAGTTCCTTAGGCCTCTTTGTTGCACCAAAGACTGATGCACTCTCTGTAAATGTTGCTCTGAGCTTGATGAGCAGTGGAGAATCCAGCTGGAAAACTTTGGTATTGCTTCCTTGTCACTGTCTTCCTAACAACAAGATAGCTGCTAAGCAACAAGCAACTTTATAATGGTCATCAAATTCCCAGCAGTCTAGAAGCCTACTGCTATGGTGTAATGCATCAGTTCTGAGCTCTGCTGACATTTCATGGGGACCTTTCCAGTTAATGGCCTGCTCTTCTCCACTGGGAAATGAACTGATTGTTAAGAGTAGGGAAGGTTATTACAATTATCAGTTTGTTGCTGTTAAGTTACATTCTGCAGAAGGTGGGAAAGATGCCTGCTAGACAGCAGTTATCCTCTTATATCATGTTGTGGATTTTTCTTTCCTTAGGACTTTTGTATGACAACAGGCCTTCTGCTTTGTTCAGTAAGAGCCATCTGTTTCTTATTACTGCAGTAGCATCCAACTAAGTGCTGGTGTTGCCGATGCGACGCCTCTGATACAGACTGCATTGGATCCCTCCTCCTACTGATTTGGAATTTGGCATCCAATTTTGTTTGTGAATTGGCTCTTTCAGGATAGGAGTGTCCGGAGTGAATATTTCAGCTTTTGGTGTCAGGAAGAGTTTAACCCCTAACACTGCGTTTCTGCCAAGAGATCTAGGTTCTGCCTAAACCTGGATGGCCCAGGCAGCCTGCAGGATCAAAGCTTGCTGTTGGCTTGAAGTCCTGCTGCTATATCCCTCGTTCATAAGGAAGTATAAAGAGCAACTTCGCTGCAAATCTAGAGTGGATCTTCACTTTGAGCACATGGAAGACTCTCAGTTAAACACTCTGCCTGTTTCTACAATGGTGCCTGGCAGCACATGGGTGGGAGTAGGTGAGAAAGAAGCAAGGAGGATGGTCTCTTCGGGAGACTGCATTCCCATGAGGTACCAGCAGTTTTTCAGTGGTTTCAGTATTGTGGGTTTTTTTTTTCCCCACAAAGGAGTAGCGACAGATATAGAACTGTTCCCTTGTGGGATAGCTAAGTATATGCACATATAGGCACAAGACTGTATTTCGTCAGCCTAAGCAGGCCAGCACAGGCTCTTTTTGGACACTTTTCTCATTCTTTTTCTCTCTTTTGTTTTTATATTTTACAGTTGAACCAAAACCTCCATGATGTCCTGCTGGGTCTAGACAAGCAGTACTCAGGCAATGCCTTTCCCATTAAAGCGCAGCCCAGGTCAGTAACTAGTAACTGGAAACATCGTCTTTCTCCCAGCAGAGGAGGAGGGGCAAGCTGTGGAAAAGGGAGTGTTTCTACTGGGGTCTTGAAATCTCCATGTTGTCAGCTGGGGAGTGATTTGATTGCCTACATACAGCCAGCCAGCACCCTCCTTGAAAACTGCTGGAGCATGTCTGAGATTGCTCTTGGGCTGGGAGACATGATGCAATACCTCCAGCCTTTGGAGGATAGCAGATGTAGGCTTCAGCTTCTACTGCATACCAATATTTAGGCAATTGAGTAGCGTCTATGCTGTTTTAAAAGTCTAATTCCATGAACCAATGACACATACACTGGGTTGCCATTCCTCCTGGGTTTGGTTGCCCTGCAGCCCTCCCTTTTTTTCCTTCTGCAACTTCTGAGCTTGAGGACCAAGAGCCCCTTTGTTTCCCCAGCCTTCCCTTTGGCCCTCCAAACTTGGAACATCCTCTTCACCAAAGCCCTGTGTCCCTCCTGTGCATCAAATGGGGATGTGTTGCCTCTGTGTGTGTTGTGGATGTAGTTGTAGCCTCAATATCATGAGGCTTTCCGATCTCAGAGCACTTCCCAGCTGCGTGGATGCAAGGAGTGTGGGTCCTCTACAGCCTTTGGAATTTCTTTTTGTAGTTTTGAGTTTTCTTTCTGCAGCTGGGTCCAGTCCATGTAGGTTAACTGCAAATCTGCACATTCTGTAGCACCAAGAGGGGAGGAAGAGGTCAGGCTCTTGATGAGGCTGCATCTGGGTCCCATCCAAATGCGTGAGTGATGAAACAATGTAGGACTCTGGCTTCCAGCTGCTGCTAATCCCACATGCTGGCTGAGCAGGAGCACAGCCCGTGTCCTCAATTGGTGTATTAATGGAGGGAGGAGGTGAAATCAGTAAGAAGTAAGGGCACATTGGTTTGGAAGGGGCTGCATCAGCTGTTAAGACCTTTGTGCTCTCTTGACTCTCCTCCCAGCCTGACCTCCAATTGCAGTCATGCATAGACGAGTTTTTTTTGTCTCATTCTGGCAATATGTGTGGTGTTTGCCAGATTTAAAGAAAGATGAAATTTAAGTTAAATTTGGCCCCTGCATTTTGGATTGCTAACGCCACGTTCTCAAGATGCATCTTACGAGGGTATTATCTTCTATTTAAGTTAGCACACGATGTCTGTTTATAACCCCCAACAACTGAAGCCTTATATGGGGCAGCGGTGCTCATCCTCTTGCTGCTGTGCACCGTGTTACCATGATCCACTTGGAAGAAGATAAGGTAGCAAGACAGGTGAAAGCTGGTGCTGTTGCTTTCCCAGCTCCTTCCTTCTCCTTCCTTTCTTACTCCAGCAAGTGACTGCTGTAGTGACAGCAGATCTTAGATGAGTCCTTGTTGTGGCATCAAGTTTTTGGCATGAAAGAGTTTTCAATGAATTTATTACCTTTGTCATGATTCCTACCCGGAAACAGCTGGTTTCATTTGAGGGTGGAATGGGTATCTCAGCTGAGATGAGTCTTGCCCCAAAATGACTATTGTTACCCTTTGCTCAGGGGAGTTACAGGAGGATGCATATAAAAGATTTCCAGGACTATAATGCCTTGCAGGGAACAGGAAATACCATGAGGCACTTATCTCTACATCTGTCCTGTCCTTGTGGTTCAGGACAAGAGCGTGCAGGAGGAAATAGCCCTCACCACTCCTGTGGCCTGTATTAGGAGCAGATGCTTCCCTAGCCCTACTCTGCTGGGAAAGGGATTGGAGATGGATACAGTGGCAGGAAGTTAATGACAAGATGTGAGAAGAGGTGCAGTTATTCTCCTGCATCACTCTGGCATCTCACTGACAAATGGGTGGAAAGAAGGTGCTGAATGGGTGCTTGGAAGCTTAACTTTTCCTCCCCGGTCTGACTGTGCTGTCCTGTAACGGAAATGATTTGCGTGCCGTCTTCAACAGAAAGAAAACTAAACTGTTCGCCAGGCTGAGGAAAAAGATGAGCAGGTACCGGTACGGAGAGCAGCATTTCAATATGTGTTTGATTTAGTTCCTAAAACTGGAGAGGCTGTTGCTGGACTCTTTAACAGCCTGGCACGTATTAACCCTGTGATGGGAGAGGGCTCTTTTGCATGATGTTGTGTGTTCATGGCCTGCTGGGACCTGCTGAGGTCTGTGTCTGGATAATCCCATTAACTGCTTGTGTGCCTGGTTTGAATCCTTGCTTCCTTTTCTCCAAAAAAAAAAAAAAAAAAAGGTGGTGTGAAAGCTCAGGCATTGTCTGCTTGGTTATTTTTGTGCAACTAAAAGCATGATGCTGGGTTGTATGGGGGAAATAAGGTCTAATTTGGTGATTAACAAGATCTAGTTTTACTTAGCAGGGCTTGCCCTTATGAACAGCTCTGAAATGCTGCATTCTCATTCCCTGCCTGGCCCAGGAGGACCAGTAGGCAGCTCTCACACGCAGTCCTTCCTGTTTACCTACTGTCTGTCCTGTCCTGCAGTGAGAGGACAGTGATGTAGGAGAGGGCCACTTTCAGCTTTGCTCTTTACTTGCTCTGTTCCTGAGGATCCTTACTGTCTTATTCCATCCATTTAAGATTTGTGCAGAGCTGCAGGAAAGGGAAGCCTCTGTTGTTCTGTATAAAGGCTACTATCAGCAGCTTGCCTTTCAAAACAGCTGTGGCGTTGAATAACTGGTTTGCCACAATGCCTAGAGTTACTATAGCCAAGGTCAAGGACTCTTGACAAGAATGTGCTGTGGGGCAAAGCAGGGATTGGTGCATAATGGCATAGAAATTTCCCCTAATTCATGTTTTTTCCTACTCTTTTCGTTGATATTCCTTGCGTGGCGTCCTTTTATAAGGATTTTTTTTCCCCACATTTTCTCAAGATGATATTTCACCAGCAATAAAAGCAAGTGCTGGTATTGAGATCCTTGCTTTCTGATCCTGTCTTCTCACTGACCTTTCTCTTTGTCTCTGCTGTACATCCTGTCTGGAAGGGAGGGAATGGTAATTTCACAGGGATTCTGATGGGCAAATATTTTTTTCCTCAAGTGAAAAATACTGAATGATTGTCTTGTGAAGGAGGATTCATAGTGCTTCTCTGTATGTCTGTCTCTGACCATGAGCCAGCGTTGCCGTGTCTGCACCAGGAGATGTAGCACTTCCAGTCATTGTCAGCCCCTGCAGATGCTACAGCAAAGAGGGAGCTAGTAAATCTCATTTGGATGAGCTCTAACCACAACATCCTCCTACTGCGCTCTGAAAGTCTGGCTAGTGCAGCAGTTAAGGTGCTTGATCCAGGCTGTGCTGCGGGTTCTGCTGTCAGAGCAGCTGCAGGGATACAGAGAAATGCACGACCCCTTGTGTGGGCAAGGAAGGTCAAGGGCTCAGTTGTTCTTTGATCAGCAGCAAGAATGTACATTTGGGCCAAGAGACACCTGAGTACATAGGTGCTTTTTTTCTGTCTCCCCTGCTGCCTCTTTTTTGATGTGGGAATAAGTCTAGAGTGTTCAACGAGCTTTGATGCTTAAATAAATAAATAAACAGAACCCAATTACTTTTAGCTAAAAGACCCTATCTGAGCTCTAGCTGAGATGCCTTTTTCTTTTTCTTTTTAACTTGAGAACTTGGCAGGAGGTGGCCTGTCTGTTTCTACTGTATTGAAGATTTGGTTCCATCTTTCAGTGTGGGATTGTTAAAAGCACATAGAAACCCCACGTGCAGATGTTAGTCTGCTCTTCAGAATAGGTGACCTGTGTGAGGAGTCTGGAAGCTCAGCAACACTGAAAGAAACTGGTGGGATTTGGTGTTCTCCTTCACCTGTGGTAACTGCATTAGACCTTGTTCCTGGCTGTCAACTCACAGAAGAAAGGTGACACCCCTGTTCCTTCCCTGCCTGATATTCCTGGATTTGGCATTGCTTCTCAATGGCTCATGGGAACCTAAAAAAAAAAAAAAAAAAAAAAAAAGCAGCAACTGCAACAACAGGCTACATTGACTTTCTTGTTTTGACTTTCTTCTATGATACATTTGGTCAGTCTTCCCACTCATGCTTTTCCCTATGTTTTTTTGGAGCAAGAAGTCCATTCAGAGGCAAGACCCTGCTCTGTGCAGCACACACTGTGTGGTTTCCTGTGAAAGCCACGGGAACCTGGTGACAGGGTGATTTGGCGCTGGTCACGTTAGTTAAACCCGTGCAAAGCAACAAGTGCAGGAATAAAGGTGCTGCTCAGGGAGCTGGAAAAGGCTCAGTCAAAATTAGCACTGGCATTTTCCTAAGGGGGATCAGCCAACACATCAAATAAGCTGTAAATAGCAGTGACTTACTGAGGGCTTTGGTGTGGGGCCCTCTCAGCCGTTGCAGGACAAGAGGAAGAAACTGGGCTGCCTCTCATATGGGAGTCTTTCACCAATAGATCTCCAAATTAAGTCACTGCCAGATACCACAAGTAAGTCACCAGAAAGTCATTTCATGGCCTCTAGAAAATGATTGTGAGCTCCTTTCTTACCAGGAGAAATGATCTTTTCAGTTGCGTAGTTAGAGAAACCTATCCTTGTGTTGGGATAGGCCAGTTGGTAGCCAGGACTCCCAGCACTGTTTGGGCATTTGACAAGTCCTGGCAGTCCAGTTGCAGGTCACTGTGTCCTCTTACTATTTCCATTCTTCTGCAACTCTCATTGCAATAAGGTGTTGTAGGACCCACTCTGAGATCCCAGAAGTGGCGTGCTGAAGTTCAAGACCCATGTCTTCAGTGAGGCTGAGCTCAGAAAGGTCATTTTGTCCATCTCAGATGATGCTGTAATGGTGTTGCCATGGAAATAGTGGCAAGATAAACTTCTGCTGAAATCATTTCAGGTTTTCCATGCTGTGAATGAATTGTGTGAAGCCTGGTAGCTCTCGCTTACAGCAGGACTTCCTTACCTTTGCTCTGTGACTGTTGCTACTTAATCTGTAGCTCCATCATGACAATGCCACAGAATCTTTCATGCAACCCACTGTGTCAAAGTGATTTCTGGGGATATTTTAGGAAGGACACTAGACATATCCAAACAAATTGGAGAGCTGCAAAGGTTGATGTATGTGTTTTTCAGTCCATCTTCCTTTTTCTCTATTCTTTCCCCGCTTCTTTCCTTTGCGTGTGTGCCCCTGGTTGAGAGCTGCTGGCATAGAACATCACTGATTTTGTTGCATCATGTTTGTGTGCTGCTGGTGTCACTGTTATCAGAAACATCTGACCTGCATGTGGACCTGAGAGCAAGTGCTTTGTGGGAAAATGTGTGTGGGCTGTATGTATATGGGAAGAAAGTGGGAGGGAGTAATGGTTGAGGGCAAAGTGAATGGGGTGGGAAGCTTGAAAGCTGGAATGCTGAGCAGAGTGATACGCTTGCTTGGGAAGGGAGGTTTTCAGAAGTGCCTTGCTGTCCTTCATCTTACTGCCCCTCTATTTGTGAGTGTTTAGGAATGAGGTTATCATGCATGTTAGCCAGTGACCACCACACCTCGTCTCCAGGACTCTTGGGAAAGAGTAAAGAAAAAATGTGTCCCTCAGGTCTACTTTGTTGCAGTTCTGAGTCTGTGCCACCATTTATTGTCTCAGGTTGTAGGAAAGCATGACCATTAACTTTACAAAAGCTGCAACTTTATCATTGTAAATTGAGGCAAATATTGCTCCCTGTAGATGAGATTGCACAGCCCTTTTGAAATATTCTGTAATATTTTCATTTTGACTCTGCGTAGTTTTGCCAGGCTTCTTCTGCTATAAAATATCCTGTTAGTTTGAGTGCTTCTACATGACTTGAGATAAGTTGCTTTTCGGGGAGCCAATGTGTTTCAACTTTTCCGAGGCTGGGAAAATGGATTTACCTTTATCCCCATCTAAATTCTCAGATAACCAGCTTTTAGCTAAATATCTCATGATTCCACAGATTGAAGCACAGACCTGACGCTCTGCCAGGGCATGCCTTTAGGGAGAGGCATTTGCCTATTGCCATTCCTTTCAAAAATCCAAATCTGACCAAGTTATGAACCAAAAACACCATTGGTATATGCTTCTTGCATCTTAATCCTCTGAGGAATCCTCCTTGATTGTGTCAGAAATGGTCCAGGAGCAAGGACCTACTGGGAAGGCAAAGGCATAAAAGAGTTCATCATTGAAAACAGGCTGAGGAAACTTTCCATGATAGAGCTTATTAGCCAAAATCTCTCTGTTTCTTTGCTGACTGGTATGATCTGTGAAACCTCGGTCTGCTTTTCTCTGTTGCAGCTTAGACAGTTTGTACCACGTATCTTTTATTACTGCCGTAGTTCAGGTGTTGTAGGTCTGCATGTGGATCTGTTGGTCACAACCCATACAACTGTCAGTATGACACCACTCAGAAAATATTTACCTGGAAAAGTTACAGAATGACCTGCACAAGATTCCTTTCCCCATATGCTTCCCTAGAGATGTATTACTTAAAGATAGGCACTTATATAGAATCAGTGAGAATTAAGGATGGCTGTGCTTTTTTTTTTTTTCCTCCCTTTTTCACCCATATCTGATGCAAAATATATTAATGTAGTGGGACTTTATTGGGTAGCCTCCTGTCCAGTAATCCTGCTGCAGTTGGGCAGCAAGTGATTCAGCAAAGATGCTTGTCAGAAGCTTGTAGAGGCTTCAGATATCGTCATCACACTTCTGGGCAGTGGAGCAAACAGGCAGTGAAGACCAATGGTCTGTGCTGGTTAGCTCAACTTCTCCTAGGCCTTGCTCAGACTATTCTTTTTCTCTCTCTCTTTTTTTTTTTTCTTTCTTTCTCTCTCCCTCTCTCTCCTTCCTTCAGTGACAGCACCCCAGCGAAAGCAAATAAAAGCCCCTCGCCTCCACCAGATGGATCTCCCATCACCAGCCCTGAGACCAAGACTGTTAACCATGAGCTGGAACCATCCACTTTGGAAGCACCTGGGGCAAGCATCCCAAAATCACCATCTCAGGTAGCATCCCCATGTTGTTAATCATGTCTCTACCGTATTACCAATGCTCTGTGAGTCAAAGACATCCATAAGTTGCTTTTATTTGAACCTCTTCCTGCTACGGAGCACAGAATAGAGCATGCCGGTTGCTCTCCATCAGTGCGGAGCAAGCATGAGATTTCTGAGAATGCAAGCTGTTAATTGATTATCTCTGTATTATGCAGGGAAGAACCAAGCTGTCTCTGAATTGCTCGTACACAGGGATGAGGCTGGTAATGTATTTTGCCATCAGGTAGGATGGTCAAGAAAATCCAGGGAAAATGTAGCTAGGCAAGGAGGTTTGCTCTTTACATTTGAATTAACCTGTGGAATCCAATGGTCCTGCCTCTTCCCAAGAACTTCCCTTACTGAGGAGAATCTGGAGAAGAAAGTTTTGTGTTTATGTGGATAAGCAGAACATCAGTATTTTGCATGATGCTTTACTTTAATATAGTATACTATCTTTTAATCTATTATTTTGATCTTGCAGTTAATAATAAGGGTACTGTATTAATCCATGAAAAATTAGCTGGGTAGTAGGGAGAGAACTGTTAGTTGGCTTTTGATACCTTCCATGTGGCATTTCTTAGGCCTTTGTTTGTCCTCTTCTTACATGGGAGACACCCAGCAGCAGGTTTAAAATGTGTAGTGCCTGCTTCTTAGCATATCACGTGTTGGGATTTAAGGAAAATAAAATATTTGCTTCTTTTCCCCATCCCCTTATTGGTAAGTGGAGAAAAAAAGTGTGGTGGGAAGAAAGAACAAATAGACCAGTTTCATGTCTGGTACCAGTCATTGCATTTCAGTAAGTCGGACAACAAAGAGGAGTCTTCCTAAATTAAATCTGATAAGGAATCTGGGCAAACTGGTAAGAAATACCTACTGCTGCTAAAAAAGGTTGAAAGTAAAACAGGACTCCTTTGCTGTTGTTGTAAGTTTGCAGTATGATTCCAAATCCAGGCCTGTGTTTGTTAGGGCTGTCTACCTTTTCTGGAATAGCCTCTCACAATGTTTTTCCCCCCATTATGTTTTTGATTTTCAGAGAATCTAGAGACAAAAAAGGATATTTATACATTGACAAAAGGGTCTCTTCCAGCGAGGATACCTGGCTGTATCTTTGCTAGACTTCTTCAGGGTCTCTGCATACCCAGCATTAAGCCTAGAGTGACTTAACTGCTGCCACCCAGACCAGGACCTTGGAGCGGAGTTTGCATATTTAAAGGGAGAGAATAGTGTATGTTTTTCTAGAACTGCCTTACTGTTGTTTTTTTTTCCTGAGATCACTACAACTTGGTGGAAATTTGGAACAAGAAATGGTACAAATCTATTGAGCTTTTCACTGCAGACTTCACTTAGACTTGTTTTCCCTTTCCTTTAAATAGCGCACATAGACCTTGTTTTTGCCAGGCTGCAAGTGCTTGCTCATTCACTTGCTGCCTTCCTGCCCACAGGAATGGGGCTGGAGGCCGCCCCATGTTGAGCAAGCAGAATATTCCAGCAGAGCTTCTGGAGAGTCAAGGCAAGACTGAAATGGTGTTCAGCAGCGTGTGCTGCCACCAGCTGGCAGCTCTTTTCTACTTTACATTTAATTCATTTTCTAGACCTCAATACAGTAAAGAACAAGAGTTCCATTCTATGCTTCCTAGGTGCCAAGAGTTGGGGCTGACTCCACAGGGAGGAAAAACAGCTGTTCTGGGGTTTCTGTGTCTTGGAACTTGACTGCAGCACTCCACGCCGAGTAGATTGGCGGTGACACAGGGCTTGAGGGGTCTGGGAAATTTCAAAGGTTCACCTTTTGCTCTCAGTTACACCACTGAAATACTGTGAAGGCACTTCTGAAAACAGCAGAGCTGTATTGAATTTTTAGACCAATAAAGCTCTGTGGGATCCAAATCAGCAAAAAGACTTTAGGGGATTTATTCTAGTCAGCAAAGTTCTTCATGCTTTGCGCAGTTTCAGGTACAACCCAACATCAATATGCAGTTCCGTTGTCTTTGAGATGGTGTTAAACTGCTGCTGGAGATGATGCTGCATGCTGTGTAAGTCTCCGAAGATACTAGCATGCAGGAGAGGGTAGTGGACTATTTCAGAGTAGTAAATCACAGAAATGTCAGGATCTTTTTAGTTTTGAGTTTGTAATTGGAACCTCGCAGCCTGCAGGGAACTTGTATGGCTGCTTTGTTCCAACACAGGAACAGCTCTTCAGAGTTTGGTTGGAGCTACACGAGAGCATTGAGGCTTGGGCACAAGAAAATGTGAAGAGGATGTGGATCAGTTGATCTAGGGAGGGTCTACTGCAGCTTCCCACTGGGGCTGGATGCAGCGTGAGGCTGAGTCTTTTAGCTTGATAAGAGAGTAGTAGGGTGTGTTAGAGTCAGTCTTCATTTTGCTTTCTCTGGGGTCTTCATTTGGGCTACACTTGTGACTTCATTAGTGTTGATGTGCATTGGTGAAACTGAGAGCAGAGGTGGACCCACAGCAGTCTTGGCTTCTCAGGAAATTCAAGTGTTCTTCCCCAAAACTGAGATACATGGTAAGATGCCATGAAGAATTCCTTCTGACTTCATGGTCTAGTGTTTATCTCATTGCCGGGCAGATCAGAATCTGGCCTCATGGGCATCCCACAGTAAGACAGAGTCTGGGCTCTTATTCCTTTAAGTATGGTAAGTATGGAAAATGGAGGCAGAACTGGCCTGGTCTACTGAGTTGTGTTCTTAGTAACTTGTCTGCTTCCTTCCCAGTGTTGGTTGTTTTTTGTTTATTTTTTTTGGAAGGTTGCACATGTTCTAATTATGTATGCATGTCCTGTCAATGCATATTAATTGTTACGCTTCTTCTCTGCAGAGGGAAACTTGCCCATAGCTGAAGTGTAACTAATGATGCCAAACCTTCTCTGGAGGCGTGTGGTTGTTTATTTTAATTTTGTTTCATTTTCCCCTTCTCCCTTCCTCTCTCTCCAGATGGAGTTGATTGGACCATTCTCTGTGCCTGTGGTTGTGATTTCCCTCACCTTCAATTTTTGTGGCTAACCTGGTTCCTGTCTCTGGTTTTTTTGGGTGTCGCCGTCTGTGCTGTGGCCGTGTGCTCACTTGCATGCAGTTGAGGAAAGGGCCTCCGGTGCCTCCGCCTCCA